>NC_057807.1:80093128-80694311 GCF_018294505.1 Triticum aestivum | reverse complement strand
CTGTTCATCCAAACCCCCTGCAATGCTCACTGTTCATCCAGGGGCAGCATCGATCGGCTTCAGTTAGCAGCAGTAGCAAAGGAATCGCTCGATCGCTCGGGTTCAGTAATGCGTAGCCTGCAGTTCAATCGCTCGGGTTCGGTTAGGCAACGCCTCGCTCGGGTTCAGTTAGAGCCCAATGCCTTGCACACATGCGCGTACGTGGACGAGAGAAACGTGCATCGCTCGGCCCCCGACCACCCATCGTAACCGTGAACTCTCCGAAATTTTCCTCGCCCTCGCTTCTACCATGGTTTTTTCCGTCATGGACGGTCCAAAGAATGTCATGCAACTGCGTCTCCGGCCCGCCCATGACGAAAAGCCCATTTTCTTTCAAGATTTTTTGTCATAGAAGTAGGAGCCCACCACATATATGATGATACCGGGTTTTGTCACAATTATTGTCATAGAAGTGTCATAAGTATGACAGAAAAAAAAATTCGTTCGGCCCAAAATGTCACGGATGTGTCTTTTTTGGTAGTGAATGTGCATGCGATCCACCAAATGGAATCCTTTTCTCTCATCGACATGATACACATCACCACACGGCTACACCAGTCTCCTTTTTAGGGAAAGGTCATCATGGCTAGCTTTATTAAATGAAACAATGATTACATCGTCTGCTAATAGTTCAGAAATAAAAGAGGGTGGTGAGTCCAACCACACGTTTGCTGGATCAACATAGCCATTTTGCGCTAGCACATGAGCTATCGTATTAGAGTCCCGATTACAATGCTCTAGAACGACCTTCCCAAAATCAACTAGCAGTAACAGGCAACCTTCTAGGATTGGCGCTGCGATCATTGAATGCCCCAAGTTTTGTTGTAGAGCCTCCACGAGAATTAGGCTGTCTTTTTGAACTCGAACAAAATTACAACCAGCCGTGTTTGCGAGTTTGAGATCCTCCCGTAGACTTGCAGCCTCAGCCAACAACACATCAGCTACATAATCAAATTTTTTCATCTCAACTCAAATGAATAAGCCCCTATAATACCGCAGGATTGCTCCACAAGCCCCCGTATGATCCTCTTCTGAAGAAGTCGCATCCACATTCGAAGCTACTTGGTTCTGGAGTGGTTTCTTCCATCGGTCGACATGAGGGTTCACCAGCGGTTTACAGGTTGCACGTACATAATTCAGAGACAAGGCTTGTATTACCTGGCCTGTTCGTTCCGGGGATTGAACCTCTTCTTGGAGAACGATACATCTTCTCTGCCACCAAGTGTACCAACTCGTAACAGCTATAAGCTCTGGTAGTTGGACGACGTCCATGTACGTCGTATTGTGAGCCGAGTCACAGAGGAAATTTTCCAGGATCTCTGCCTGAAGGAAATATGCCCTAGAGGCAATAATAAAGTTATTATTTATTTCCTTATTTCATGATAAATGTTTATTATTCATGCTAGAATTGTATTAGCCGGAAACTTAGTACATGTGTGAATACATAGACAAAACATAGTATCCCTAGTATGCCTCTACTTGACTAGCTCGTTAATCAAAGATGGTTATGTTTCCTAACAATAGACATGTGTTGTCATTTGATGAACGGGATCACATCATTAGGATAATGATGTGATGGACATGACCCATCCATTAGCTTAGCATTTTGATCATTACAGTTTCATTGCTACTGCTCTCTTCATGACTTATACATGTTCCTCAGACTATGAGATTATGCAACTCCCGAATACCAGAGGAACACTTTGTGTGCTGCCAAACATCAGAACGTAAATGGGTGATTATAAAGGTTCTCTACAGGTGTCTCCGAAGGTGTTTGTTGGGTTGGCATAGATCGAGATTAGGATTTGTCACTTCGTGTTTCAGAGAGGTATCTCTGGGCCCTCTCGGTAATACTCAGCACTATAAGCCTTGCAAGCATTGTGACTAATGAGTTAGTTGTGGGATGAAGTATTACGGAATAAGTAAATAGACTTGCCGGTAACGAGATTGAACTAGGTATGATGATACTGACAATCAAATCTTGGGCAAGTAACACCGATGACAAAGGGAACAACGTATGTTGTTATGCGGTTTGACTAATAAAGATCTTCGTAGAATATGTAGGAGCCAATATGAGCATCCAGGTTCCGCTATTGGTTATTGACCGGAGATGTGTCTCGGTCATGTCTACATAGTTCTCGAACTCGTAGGGTCCGCACGCTTAACGTTCGATGACGTTTTGTATTATGAGTTATGTGATTTGATGACCGAAGTTTGTTCGGAGTGCCGGATGAGATCACAAACGTGATGAGGAGTCTCGAAATGGCTGATACGTAAAGATCGATATATTTGAAGGCTATATTCGTACATCGGAAAGGTTCCGAGTGATTCGGGTATTTTTTGGAGTATCGGAGAGTTACGGGAATTCGCCGGGAAGCTATTCGGCCTCATGGGCCTTAGTGGAGAAGAGAAAGGGTCGGCCAGGAGGTGGCGCCCCCCCCTTGCCCTAGTTCAAATTGGACAAGTAGAGGGGCGGCGCCCCCCTCCTTCCTTCTCTCCTCCTCCTCCTTCCTCCCTTCTCCCTGTGGGAATAGGAAAGGGGGGCGATTCCTACTTCGAGTAAGACTCCCCCCCTTGGGCGCGCTACCCTTGGCCAGCCTCCTCCTCCCTCCCTCCTTTATATACGGGGGAGGGGGCACCCCATAGACACATGCTACGTCTTGAGCTTGCGTTGGTTTTCCTTGAACAGGAAAGGGTGATGCAGCAATAGTAGCATAAGTATTTCCCTCAGTTTTTGAGAACCAAGGTATCAATCCAGTAGGAGGCTCCCCAAAAGTCCCACGCACCTACACAAACAAACAAAGAACTCGCAACCAACACAATAAAGGGGTTGTCAATCCCTTCACGACCACTTGCAAAAGTGAGATCTAATAGAGATAGTATGATAAGATAAATATATTTTTGGTATTTTATAATATAGATGCAAAAAGTAAAGATGCAAATAAAAGTAGATTGGAAGAAAATATGATAATAGATAGACCTGGGGGACATAGATTTCACTAGTGGCTTCTCTCAAGATAGCATAAGTACTACGGTGGGTGAACAAATTACTGTCGAGCAATTGATAGAAAAGCGAATAATTATGAGATTATATAGGCATGATCATGTATATAGGCATCACGTCCGTGACAAGTACACCGACTCCTACCTGCATCTACTACTATTACTCCACACATCGACTGCTATCTAGCATCCATCTAGAGTATTAAGTTCATAAGAACAGAGTAACGCATTAAGAAAGATGTTATGATGTAGAGGGATAAACTCATGCAATATGATATAAACCCCATCTTTTTATCCTCGATGGAAACAATATAATATGTGCCTTGCTGCCCCTGCTGTCACTGGGAAAGGACACCGCAAGATTGAACCCAAATCTAAGCACTTCTCCCATTGCAAGAAAGATCAATCTAGTAGGCCAAACCAAACTGATAATTCGAAGAGACTTGCAAAGATAACTTAATCACACATAAAAGAATTATGAGGAGATTCAAATATTTATCATAGATAAACTTGATCATAAACCCACAATTCATTGGATCTTCACAAACACACCGCAAAAAGAGTTACATCGAATAGATCTCCAAGAAGATCAATGTGAACATGGTATTGAGATCCAAAGAGAGAGAAGAAGCCATCTAGCTAATAACAATGGACCCGAAGGTCTGTGGTAAACTACTCACAACTCATTAGAGAGGCTATGGTGTTGATGTAGAAGCCCTCCGTGGTTGATTCCCCCTCCGACGGAGTGCCAGCGAAGGCTCCAAGATGGGATCTTGCGGATACAGAAGGTTACGATGGTGGAAATAGTTTTTCGTGGTCGCCTCTGATGTTCTCGGGGTACGTGGGTATATATAGGAGGAAGAAGTAGGTCGGTGGATGCCCGAGGGGCCCACGAGATAGGGGGCACACCCAGTAGTGGGGGGGGCTCCACCCTTGTGGCCTCTTTGATTGCTTCTTGACTTGCACTCCAAGTCCTCTGGATCATGTTTGCTCCAAAAAGATCGCCCCCAAAGGTTTCATTCCGTTTGGACTCCGTTTGATATTCCTTTTCTTCGAAGGGATAATTAGACTTATGCCCCTAGTTGTGTCCCACTCATCTGTTTTACCCCTAATTCCCAAAAGTCACCGGTTCTGTCCAAGTCACTTTGCTCCTCTTATGCTTTTGACCTTTGACCGTTTGACCGTCGGTTTGAAAACTTCATAACTAATTCATACTAAATCAGAATAATGCAAATAAGATACCAAAATGTTCAGAAAAACATCACATATATGTTGGTGTCATTTGCATTCATGAAAAAAGTGTTGGAAACTGCCTATCCGAGTTTTAGCTCTTATTCTACCACCATGAATAGTAAAATCTAAAAAAGTTCAAAAAAATTCAAAAAACAATTGGTGGCAAAGAATGACAAATGTTTTAAGTACCTGCCAAGTTGAATCGAGTGTGGCTACGCTCGGTCCTTGTTAAAGGTTAAAATAGCACACTTGACGAAAAATCGTTGTGGTTTTTATGCAACAACAAAGTAGAGGACGCATAACTTGTTTTTGCAGGGCTTGCTATGATGTGATATGGTCAAGGCATGATGTGATATAAATTGTTGTATGAGATGATCATGATTTGTAACAGAGCTATCGACAACTGGCAGGAGCCATATGGTTGTCGCTTTATTGTATGCAATGCAATCACCATGTAATTGTCTTATTTTATCTCTAAGTGGTAGCGATAGTCGTAGTAACAATAGTTGGCGAGACGACAACGATGCTACGATGGAGATCATGCCACATATTTTGATTGCATGTGATGTTTATATTTTATGCATCTTATTTTGCTTAGTACGGCAGTAGCATTATCAGATGATCCCTTACTAAATTTCAAGGTATAAGTGTTCTCCCTAAGTATGCACCGTTGCTACAGTTCGTCGTGTCGAGACACCACGTGATGATCGGGTGTGATAAGTGATACATCTCCAACGTATCTAATTTTCCAAACACTTTAGCCCTTGGTTTGGACTCTAACTTGCATGATTTGAATGAAACTAACTCGGACTGACGCTGTTTTCAGCAGAACTGCCATGGTGTTGTTTATTATGCAGAAAACATAAGTTCTCGAAATGACTTGAAAATCCACGGAGATAACTTTTGGAAAATATAAAAAATATTGGCGAAAGAATCAAGGCCAGGGGGCCCACACCCTGTCTATGAGGGTGGGGGGCGCGCCCCCTCCCCCTTGGTGTGCCCCCCTATCTTATGGGCCCCCTAATGCTCCACCGACCTCAACTCCAACCCTATATATTCCGCTTCGCAGAGAAAAAATTAGAGAGAAAGTTTCATCGCGTTTTATGATACGGAGCCGCCGCCAAGCCCTAATCTCTGTCGGGAGGGCTGATCTGGAGTCCATTCGGGGCTCCGGAGAGGGGGATTCGTCGCCATTGTCATCATCAAGCATCCTCCATCACCAATTTCATGATGCTCACCGTCGTGCGTGAGCAATTCCATCGTAGGCTTGCTGGACGGTGATGGGTTGGATGAGATTTACCATGTAATCCAGTTAGTTTTGTTAGGGTTTGCTCACTAGTATCCACTATGTTCGGAGATTGATGTTGCTATAACTTTGCTATGCTTAATGCTTGTCACTAGGGCCCAAGTGCCATGATTTCAGATCTGAACCTATTATGTTTTCATGAATATATGTGAGTTCTTGATCCTATCTTGCAAGTCTATAGTCACCTATTATGTGTTATGATCCGACAACCCCGAAGTGACAATAATCGGGATACTTCTCGGTGATGACCGTAGTTTGAGGAGCTCATGTATTCACTAAGTGATAATGCTTTGGTCCGGTTCTCTATTAAAAGGAGGCCTTAATATCCCTTAGTTTCCATTAGGACCCCACTGCCACGGGAGGGTAGGACAAAAGATGTCATGCAAGTTCTTTTCCATAAGCACGTATGACTATATTTGGAATGCATGCCTACATTACATTGATGAACTGGAGCTAGTTCTGTGTCACCCTATGTTATAACTATTACATGAGGAATCGCATCCGACATAATTGTCCATCACTGATCCAATGCCTATGAGCTTTTCACATATTGTGCTTCGCTTATTTACTTTTCCGTTGTGACTGTTACAATCACTACAAAGCTGCTATCTTTACTTTTGCCACTGTTACCATTACTATCATACTACTTTGCTACTAAATACCTTGCTGTAGATACTAAGTTATCCAGGTGTGGTTGAATTAACAACTCAACTGCTAATACTTGAGAATATTCTTTGGCTCCCCTTGTGTCGAATCAATAAATTTGGGTTGAATACTCTACCCTCGAAAACTGTTGCGATCCCCTATACTTGTGGGTTATCAAGACTATTTTCTGGCGCCGTTGCTGGGGAGCATAGCTCTATTCTTTGAGTCACTTGGGATTTATATCTACTGATCACTATGAAGAACTTGAAAGATGAAAGAACTAAGATTTTCCCTCAACTACAGGGGAGGTAAGGAACTGCCATCTAGCTCTGCACTAGATTCTCCTTCTATTTTGAGTAAGCTTGCGACACCTAAACCTGCTACTGCTATGAATTCTGATATGTCGCATGTTATTGATGATGCCACTTCTGATATGCATGATACTTATGATGAAACTACTTCTGTTCTTGATACTACCGTGCCATTAGGTGAATATCTTGATGAACAACTTGCTAGGGTTAGAGAGAATGAAATTATTGATTATAGTGATGATGAAGGTTCTCCCCCTAAGTATGAATTGCCTGTTGTTCCTGAGGGTTATGTTATGGATGAAGAAACTGCTAGAGATCTTTTTGCTTGCAATGATAGATCTGATCTTAAGAAGTTACTAGCTACTTAAACGGAAAACTCTAAATGCTAGAATGAAATATGACCCTGCTTTTGCTACTTCACGTATCTTTGTTACTGATAAGGTTTATGAATTCTCTGTTGATCTTGAGATAATTACTTTGATTGAATCTGATCCTTTTTATGGCAATGAATATAAAGCTGTTGTGGCACATCTTACCAAGTTAAATGATATAGCCACCCTGATTACTAATGATGAGAAGTCTCGCTATTATTATATCCTTAAGATATTTCCATTCTCATTAAAGGGTGATGCTAAAACTTGGTTTATTTCTCTTGATCCTGGTTGTGTGCGTGGTCCCCAGGATATGATTTATTACTTCTCTGCTAAATATTTCCCTGCTCATAAGAAACAATCTGCCTTGCGGGAAATATATAATTTTGTGCAAATCGAAGAAGAGAGTCTCCCACAAGCTTGGGGGAGGCTTCTCCGATTACTTAATGCTTTGCCTGATCATCCTCTTAAGAAAAATGAAATACTTGATATCTTTTATAATGGACTAACCGATGCTTCCAAGGACCACTTGGATAGTTGTGCTGGTTGTGTTTTCAGGGAAAGAACAGTCGACCAAGCTGAATTATTATTGAATATATGTTGACTAATGAAAATAATTGGACTCTTCCTGAGCCAATTCCTGAGGCAATTCCTAAGCCAATTGAGCCAACTCCTGAACCTATTCCTAAACCAACTCTGAAGAAGAGAGGTGTTCTATTTCTCAGTCCTGAAGATATGCAAGAGGCAAAGAAATCAATGAAACAAAAAGGTATTAAAGCTGAAGATGTTAAGAATTTACCTCCTATTGAAGAAATACATGGTCTTAATATACCGCCTGTCAAAGAAACACATTGTCTTGATAACCCGACATAGGTAGTAAAGGTAAATTCTCTCTATAGATATGATAAAGTTGAAATTCCGTCTACTAAATTTCATAGCCAATGCTTAGAAGAATTCGATGACTTTATGGCTAGACAAGAAAGTTCAATGCTTATGTTGGTAGAGAATTAAAGAGCAATGATTTTATGATAGGACGCTTGAGTGATTATATGGCTAGAGTTAAAGGTGAACTTAAACTCATTAGCAAATATGCTTCTATGGTTACCACTCAACCTGAACAAGTACTTAAACCTCAAAGTGATTTGCGCGATGAATTAAATGATAAACATGATTTTGTTGTTAGAGTGGCTACTAGAACTAGTAGAATGACTCAGGAACCTTTGTATCCTGAAGGCCACCCTAAGAGAATCGAGCAGGATTCTTAGAGAAATAATTTAGATGCACCTAGTTCTTCTAAAAAGAAGAAAAAGAAAAATGATAGGACTTTGCATGCTTCTAGTGAACCTGTTGCAGACACACCTGAGAATCCCAATGATATTTCTATTTCTGATGCTGAAACCCAATCTGGTGATGAACATGAACCTAGTGATAATGTTAATGATAATGTTCATGTCGATGCTCAACCTAGCAATAATAATGAAGTAGCGATTGAACCTGCTATTGATCTTGATGACACACAATCAAAGAATCAATGTTATGACAAAAGAGATTTTGTTGCTAGGAAGCATGGTAAAGAAAGAGAACCATGGGTTCAGAAACCCATGCCTTTTCCTCCTAAACTATCCAAGACAAAGGATGATAAGGATTTTGAGCGCTTTCCTAAAATGATTAGGCCTATCTTCTTACGTATGCGCTTAACAAATATGCTTAAAGTAAACCCTTATGCTAAGTACATGAAGGATATCATTACAAATAAAAGAAAGATACCAGAAGCTGAAATTTCCACCATGCTTGCTAATTACACTTTTAAAGGTGGAATACATAAGAAACTTGGAGATCCAGGAGTACCAACTATACCATGCTCCATTAAAAGAAACTATGTTAAAACTGCTTTATGTGATCTTGGAGCCGGTGTTAGTGTTATGCCTCTCTCTTTATATCGTAGACTTGAATTGAATAAGTTGACACCTACTGAAATATCTTTGCAAATGGCTGATAAATCAACTGCTATATAGTACGTCTTGAGCTTGCGTTGGTTTTCCTTGAAGAGGAAAGGGTGATGCAGCAATAGTAGCGTAAGTATTTCCCTCAGTTTTTGAGAACCAAGGTATCAATCCAGTAGGAGGCTCCTCAAAAGTCCCACGCACCAACACAAACAAACAAAGAACTCGCAACCAACGCAATAAAGGGGTTGTCAATCCCTTCACAGCCACTTGCGAAAGTGAGATCTAATAGAGATAGTATGATAACATAAATATATTTTTGGTATTTTATAATATAGATGCAAATAAAAGTAGATTGGAAGCAAATATGATAATAGATAGACCCGGGTGCCATAGGTTTCACTAGAAGCTTCTCTCAAGATAGCATAAGTATTATGGTGGGTGAACAAATTACTGTCGAGCAATTGATAGAAAAGTGAATAATTATGAGATTATCTAGGCATGATCATGTATATAGGCATCACGTCCGCAACAAGTAGACCGACTCCTGCCTGCATCTACTACTATTACTCCACACATCGACCGACTCCTGCCTGCATCTAGAGTATTAAGTTCATAAGAACAGAGTAATGCCTTAAGCAAGATGACATGATGTAGAGGGATAAACTCATGCAATATGATATAAACCCCATCTTTTTATCCTTGATGGCAACAATACAATACGTGCCTTGCAACCCTTTCTGTCACTGGGTAAGGACACCGCAAGATTGAACCCAAAGCTAAGCACTTCTCCCATGGCAAGAAAGATCAATCTAGTAGGCCAAACCAAACTGATAATTCGAAGAGACTTGCAAAGATAACTCAATCATACATAAAAGAATTCAGAGGAGATTCAAATATTTCTCATAGATAAACTTGATCATAAACCCACAATTCATCGGATCTTCACAAACACACCACAAAAAGTGTTTACATCGAATAGATCTCCACAAGAGCGGGGGAGAACATTGTATTGAGATACAAAAAGAGATAAGAAGCCATCTAGCTAATAACTATGGACCCGAAGGTCTGTGGTAAACTACTCACAACTCATCGGAAGGGCTATGGTGTTGATGTCGAAGCCCTCCGTGGTCGATTCCCCCTCCGGCGGAGCGCCGGTGAAGGCTCCAAGATGGGATCTCACGGATACAGAAGGTTACGGCGGTGGAAATTGTGTTTCGGTGGCTCCCCGGATGTTTTCGGGGTACATAGACTTATATAGGAAGAAGAAGTACGTCGGTGGCCGCCCGAGGGGCCCAGAAGATAGGGGCGCCCTGTAGGGGGGGCGCGCCCTACCCTCTCGTGGCCGCCTCGGCTGCTTCTTGACTTGCACCACTCCAAGTCCTCTGTATCACGTTCGTTCCAAAAATCACGCTTCCCAAAGGTTTCATTCCGTTTGGACTCCGTTTGATATTCCTTTTCTTCGAAATACTGAAATAGGAAAAAAAACAGCAATACGGGCTGGGCCTCCGGTTAGTAGGTTAGTCCCAAAATTGACATAAATGTGTAAAATAAAGCCCATAAACATCCAAAAGGGGTAATATAATAGCATGGAACAATCAAAAAATATAGATACATTGGAGATGTATCAAGCATCCCCAAGCTTAATTCATGCTCATCCTTGAGTAGGTAAATGATAAGAACATAATTTTTGATGTGGAATGCTACCTAGCATAATTCTCAATGTAATTTTCTTTATTGTGGCATGAATGTTCAGATCCAAATTATTCAAGATAAAAGCTTATAAAACATAAAAATAATAATGCTTCAAAGTATACTAACAAATAATCATGTCTTATCAAAATAGCATAGCCAAAGAAAGCTTATCCCTACAAAATCATATAGTTAGGCCATGCTTCATTTTCATTACACAAAATACTCCCAACATGCACAACCCCGATGACGATCCGAGCAATTGTTTCATACTTTTTAACGCGCTTCAGCTTTTTTCAACTCTTACGCAATACATGAGCATAAGCCATGGACATAGCACTAAGGTGGTAAATTGTGGTGGTTGTGAGGACAAAAAGAGGGATAAGATAGTCTCACATCAACTAGGCATATCAACGGGCTATGGAGATGCCCATCAATAGATATCAATGTGAGTGAGTAGGGATTGCCATGCAACGGATGCACTAGAGCTATAAATATATGAAAGCTCAACAAAAGAAACTAAGTGGGTGTGCATCCAACTTGCTCGCTCACAAAGACCTAGGGCATTTTGAGGAAGCCCATCATTGGAATATTCAAGCCAAGTTCTATAATGAAAAATTCCCACTAGTATATAAAAGTAACAACATAGGAGACTCTCTAACATGAAGATCATGGTGCTACTTTGAAGCACAAGTGTGGAAAAAGAGATAGTAGCATTGTCCCTTCTTTCTTTGTCTCTTATTTTATTTTTTATTTTTCTCCTTTTTTCTTTGGCCTCTTTTTTTTCTTTTTGGCCTTTCTCTTTTTTTTCTTTGTTTTCTTTTTTTTCTTTTTGTAAAGTCCGAAGTCTCATCCCGACTTGTGGGGGAATCATAGTCTTCATCATCCTTTCCTCACTGAGACAATGGTCTAATAATGAAGATCATCACACTTTTATGGATTTACAACTCAAGAATTACAACTCAAAGCTAGAACAAGATATGACTCTATATGAATGCCTCCGGTGGTGTACCGGGATATGCAATGAATAAAGAGCGACATGTATGAAAATTATGAAGGTGGCCTTGCCACAAATACAATGTCAACTACATGATCATGCAAAGAGCAATATAATAAAAGTAATGCGTGTCATATGAACGGAACGTTGGAAAGTTGCATGGTAATATATCTCGGAATGGCTATGGAAATGCCATAATAGGTAGGTATGGTGGCTGTTTTGAGGAAGGTAAATAATGGGTTCAATATCGGCAAAAGTTGTGCGGTAATAAGAGAGGCTAGCAAAGTGGAAGGACGAGTGTGCATATATCCATGGACTCACATTAGTCATAAAGAACTCATATACTTATTGCAAAAGTCTACTTAGCCCTCAAAGAAAAGTACTACTATGCATGCCCCAAGAGGGATAGATTGGTAGGAAAAGACCATCGCTCGTCCCCGACTGCCACTCATAAGGAAGACAATCAAAAGAGCACCTCATGCAACAAATTTGTCACACAACTTTTACCATACGTGCATGCTACGGGACTTGCCAACTTCAACAAAAGTATTTATCAATTTCATAATTATACACTAGCATGAACCTAACATTACTACCTTTATATCTCAAAACAATTATCGAGCAACAAATTGATCATAGCATCCAATTCACTTCCTATGATAGTTTTTTATTATACCCAACTTGGATGCTCATCATTCTAGGACCAAATTTGTAACCATAGGAAATACCATGATGTTCTAAAAGACTCTCAAAATAATATAAGTGAAGCATGAGATACTAGCAATTTCTTCAAAATTTAGTTACCACCGTGCTCTAAAAAAATATAAGTGAAGCACTAGAGCAAAAACTATCAAGCTCAAAAGATATAAGTGAAGCACATAGAGTATTCTAGCAAATTCTAATCAAGTAGGCTTCTCCCAAAAGGTGTGTACAGCAAGGATGATTGTGGTAAACTAAAAATCAAAGAATAATATAATACACGGCGCTCCAAGAAAAACACATATCATGTGGCAAATAAAAATATAGCTCCAAGTAAAGTTACCAATGAACGAAGACGAAAGAGGGGATGCCTTCCCGGGGCATCCCCAAGCTTAGGCTTTTGGCTATTCTTGAATATCTTGGGGTGCCATGGGCATCCCCAAGCTTATTCTCTTGCCACTCCTTATTCCATAGTCCATAAAAGCTTTACCCAAAACTTGAAAACTTCACAACACAAAACTCAACAGGAAATCTTATAAGCTCCGTTAGTGAAAGAAAACAAAATGACCACATAAGGTACTATAATGAACTCATTCTTCATTTATTTTGGTGTTAAACCTACTGTATTCCAACTTCTCTATGGTTTATAAACTATTTTACTAGCCATAGATGCATCAAAATAAGCAAACAACACACGAAAAACAGAATCTGTCAAAAACAGAACAGTCTGAAGCAATCTGTAACTAACGCAAACTTCTGGAACTCTAAAAATCCTACCAAAATAGGAAGTCCTGGAAAATTTGTCCATTGATCAGCATCAAAAAGAATCAACACAAAATCACGTTTCTGTGATTTAACAAAACTAAATTCATGCGCGCAAAGTTTCTGTTTTTCAGCAGAATCAAATTAGCTATCATCATAGGTTATCGTATAGGTTCTACTTGGCACAAACACTAATTAAAAGATAAAACACATCTAAACAGAGATTAGATGCAAGATTTATTACTAAACAGGAACAAAAACAAAAAACACAAAGAAAATTGCGTTGCCTCCCAACTAGCGCTATCGTTTAACGCCCCTAGCAAGGCATAAAAGCGAAGATAGATCTAAGTAGTGCCATGTTTGGCACTTGGAAAGGAAAAAGAGGATATCCTTTCTATAGCATTCATTCTTCTATTCAGGGTAAGCACATTGCCATTAATGGATGAAGTAAGATTAAGCACGTTACGGAAATTTGCCTCTAAGCTAGACTTCATCTCTTTGATAATTTCATTTTGATAAAAGCACAAGAGAGTAGTTGATTCAACCTTATCATTCATAGGGTGCCCAAATATGGTTTTCATCTTTTCATAGGTATCTACAGCATCACCTTCAAGAAAACCGTCTTCAAAAATTGAATCTAGAACTTGTTTGAAAGAAGCGGGCAAGCCAACATAGAAACTTTTTAAGTAAACTTCAATTTGATATTGTGGCACATAGCTAGCCCGAATCATTAATAGCCTATCCCAGGCATCTTTTAAAGACTCATCAAGCAAATAGCGAAAAATTCCGGAGTCGTCTTTATCAAAATTATTCAAGCTCTCATTGGTGACCCCGGTGGGTCTTTCCATAGCATCATTATTTATGAGCTTAGAGAGGATAGAGGGGTTATCCAAGGTACTAAAACCCAGGAGAGAACCCTTAGTTATTTTTGATTCGGCCATGGCAACGGGAAGGCAAACGGAAAAGAGATGGGGAAATTGGGAAAGAGAGGGAGAATAAAACAGCAAGGGTGAAGTGGGGGATAGGAAAATGAGAGGAAAATGGCAAATAATGTAAATGCGAGGGAGATGAGTTTGTGATGGGTACTTGGTATGTCTTGACTTGAGCGAAGACCTCCCCGGCAACGGCGCCAGAAATCCTTCTTGCTACGTCTTGAGCTTGCGTTGGTTTTCCTTGAAGAGGAAAGGGTGATGCAGCAATAGTAGCGTAAGTATTTCCCTCAGTTTTTGAGAACCAAGGTATCAATCCAGTAGGAGGCTCCTCAAAAGTCCCACGCACCTACTCAAACAAACAAAGAACACGCAACAAACGCAATAAAAGGGTTGTCAATCCCTTCACGGCCACTTGCGAAAGTGAGATCTAATAGAGATAGTATGATAAGATAAATATATTTGTGGTATTTTATAATATAGATGCAAAAGGTAAAGATGCAAATAAAAGTATATTGGAAGCAAATATGATAATAGATAGACTCGGGGTCCATAGGTTTCACTAGAAGCTTCTCTCAAGATAGCATAAGTATTATGGTGGGTGAACAAATTACTGTCGAGCAATTGATAGAAAAGCGAATAATTATGAGATTATCTAGGCATGATCATGTATATAGGCATCACGTCTGCAACAAGTAGACCGACTCATGCCTGCATCTACTACTATTACTCCACACATCGACGGACTCCTGCCTGCATCTAGAGTATTAAGTTCATAAGAACAGAGTAACGCCTTAAGCAAGATGACATGATGTAGAGGGATAAACTCATGCAATATGATATAAACCCCATCTTTTAATCCTCGATGGCAATAATACAATACGTGCCTTGCAACCCTTTCTGTCACTGGGTAAGGACACCGCAAGATTGAACCCAAAGCTAAGCACTTCTCCCATGGCAAGAAAGATCAATCTAGTAGGCCAAACCAAACTGATAATTCGAAGATACTTGCAAAGATAACTCAATCATACATAAAAGAATTCAGAAGAGATTCAAATATTTCTCATAGATAAACTTGATCATAAACCCACAATTCATCGGATCTTCACAAACACACCACAAAAAGTGTTTACATCGAATAGAACTCCACAAGAGAGGGGGAGAACATTGTATTGAGATACAAAAAGAGATAAGAAGCCATCTAGCTAATAACTATGGACCCGAAGGTCTGTGGTAAACTACTCACAACTCATCGGAAGGGCTATGGTGTTGATGTAGAAGCCCTCCGTGGTCGATTCCCCCTCCGGCGGAGCGCCGGCGAAGGCTCCAAGATGGGATCTCGCGGATACAGAAGGTTACGGCGGTGGAAATTGTGTTTCGGTGGCTCCCTGGATGTTTTCGAGGTACGTAGGCTTATATAGGAGGAAGAAGTACGTCGGTGGCCGCCCTAGGGGCCCACGAGATAGGGGGCGCGCCCTGTAGGGGGGTGCCTTACCCTCTCATGGCCGCCTTGGCTGCTTCTTGACTTGCACTCCAAGTCCTATGGATCAGTTCGTTCCAAAAATCACGCTTGTTGGAGGTTTCATTCTGTTTGGACTCCGTTTGGTATTCCTTTTCTTCGAAATACTGAAATAGGCAAAAAAACAGCAATACGGGCTGGGCCTCCGGTTAGTAGGTTAGTCCCAAAAATGATATAAATGTGTAAAATAAAGCCCATAAACATCCAAAAGGGGTAATATAATAGCATGGAACAATCAAAAATTATAGATACGTTGGAGATGTATCACTATACCTGTCGGTATTTGTGAGGATGTGCCTGTTGTGGTTGCGAATGTCACTATCTTAACAGACTTTGTTATTCTTGATATTCCCGAGGACGATAGTATGTTGATTATCCTTGGTAGACCCTTTTTGAATACTGCAAGGGCTGTTATTGATTGCAACAAAGGCAATGTCACTTTTCATGTTAATGGTAATGAGCATACGGTACACTTTCCGAGGAAACAACCTCAAGTTCATAGCATCAATTCTATTGGAAAAGTTCCAACTATCATTATTGGAGGTTTTGAATTTCCTCTTCCTACTGTCAAGAAAAAATATGATATTCTATTGGGGATGTGCATATCCCCGTTGAGGTAACCTAGTGTTATTCGAAATTTCTCCGGTTCCATGTTATTCGGAATGAGTTTGTTAACAAGAATTGATCAACCTTGTTAGTGGATTCATTTTGATGATCATGAGATGGATGAAACTAGAAGGCACAACCTTGTGTACCCTCTTTTTACTTTCTGTTACATAGAATAAGTAAAGCAAAAATAGTATTATCTGTCTGTTTTCTGAATTATCCATGCAATAAAAAATATCCCGAAAATAAAAGTGCTCCAAATGCCCTGCAAATTTAGTATGATTTTTTATGGAATATTTGAGGATTTTAGGCACTGAGAACACAGCAGGGGGGGAAAGCACCTGGCCACGAGGGTCCAGGGCATGCCCACTCCCCCTGGGCGCCCCCTACCTCGTGGGCCCATGGTGGCCCCCTCCACTTATTTCTGCATCCACACACTCCATCTTCCTCCCAAAAAATCCCCATCCAGCTCAAGCACGAGTTCTAGCTCATTTTGCTGCGATTTTCGATCTCCTTGCTCAAAGCTCCATTCACAAAACTGCTTTGGGAGATTGTTGCTTGGTATGTGACTCCTCCATTGGTCCAATTAGTTTTTTTTCTAGTGCTTTATTCATTGCAAATTTTTGCTGCATAGGTGACCCTGTTCTTGAGCTTGCATGTCAAATTTATGAGGTCCCAAGTAATTCTAATGCATGATATAGGCTCTAGGTACTTGTGGGAGTAGTTACTATCAATCATGTTTAGTTTGATTCACTTTTATTTTGAAGTTACTAAAAATTTCAGAAATTTTCAGGAAATGATGAGGAGATTATTGAGGGGCTCTTCTAGTCAAAGCTCTAAGGATAAACAGGCTTTGGAGAAAAAAAGGGCCAAGTATCATCTTCCTTGCGTAGCGGAAGTAAGGCCTTGTGAGTGGCCATGTGATGATTTCTTGAGAGCAGCCGGGATTTATGAAGACTTTTATTCTTTGGCTGAAAATGCTGGCCTCTCCGACTTCCTCCATGACCGGATCAAACAGTATCTCTTACTTACCAATACTTTCGTGCAAAACTTTTACTATTATCCTAAGAATTCACCTCCTTCAGTATCTTTTCATTTATATGATGAGACTAAGGAAATGTCATTACGTAATTTCTGCGTGACTTGTAGAATACCCTTTGAGGGCAGCTTAGATGAACCACATCATAAGGATGTGGATGGTTTTGTTAACACTATTACTGTAGGGGATTCGAAGAAGGGTTCCGATGCAAGAATCACTATCATAAACTTTCCTGTTTTACGCTACTTTGCCATATTTTCTAGTTGATGCTTAATTGGTCCCGGAAATAGTGCAAACTTCAGTGTTCCTGATATTATTATTCTGCTCCATGCCTTATTCGGTGATAACACTTTTAGTATGGGTGTCGTTATTGCTAAACGGTTAAGCCTAAACCGCACAAAGGGCCCCATCTTTGGAGGTATCTATGTTGCCCGCTTTGCTAACCATTTCAAGATACCTATTAGGCATGATGAGAAAGAGGAGACATTGTTGCCTCTTTCCTTTTTAGATTATAGGAGCATGGTAGCGCATGAGTTTATTGTTGACAACAATGATAAGATGCTCCTGTATAACCTGAGATTTAATAAGAAACACAATAAGATTATTACCCTGCCTGCGCCTTCTTTGTTTGATTTAACTGCAGGCCGTTACCTCATCTTGCCGAAGGATGTGTACACGCATCGAGGCCAGACATCAGCTCCAGAGCCTGAGACGGAACCACCACTAGACCTCTATCGTTCATCTTGTTATCAGTGGGATCCGGCGGAGATCTCTAGCCAGTGGTATCCAGATGACTCTCCCCAGTATACCAGGGAGAGTAGCCGCGATCCTTGGCATTAGACCAACTTAGGCCAAAAGCCTAAGCTTGGGGGAGTACTCATTTCTCACCGACTTTACATTCATGTTCACACACTATTTCAGTTGTCGGTGCTCATACTCTTTCATTGTATTATCCATGCTAGTTTATTTTATTTTTCTAGCTTTCTTCTTGTGTGTTTGATAAACCTTATGAAAGACCAAAAAAATTAGTTAGTTTAATTTCCATGCTTGTAGTAGTAATTAAAAAGAAAACCCAAAAATATTTCTTGTTCTTCTTTTACTTGTTGGGAGCTTTCCTGTGTAAATAGTTTTATTTCTTTTCTCTCCTTTGGGGTCGAGAGGAGAAGACCATAATGAAAATGTTTAGTGGCTCTCATATGCATGATTGTTGAATTAACTTAGAGCCCATATTACTTTGTCTCCTCTCTTGAATTGAATGCTTGCAGATTCCAGCTTAGTCCAATGCACGTGCACTATTATTATTATCCACACCGTTCGGTCGTGCAAGTGAAAGGCAATAATGACGATATATGATGGACTGATCGAGATGAGAGAAGCTGGTATGAACTCGACCTCTCTTGTTTTTGTAAATATGATGAGTTCGTCGTTCCTGATTTAGTCTATTATGAATAAACATGTTTGCAATGACAATTAGATATTATAGTTGCTTATGACATGCTTAATTAGCTAGGATCTTATAATGGTTTACCTTGCGTGCCAACATGCTATTAAAATGGTTGTGATGTGGTATGATAGGGTGGTATCCTCCTTTGAATGAATTGAGTGACTCGACTTGTCACATGTTCATGCATGTAGTTGAAACAAAATCAACATAGCCTTCACGATATTTATGTTCATGGTGGATTATATTCTACTCATGCTTGCACCTAGTGTAGATTAATTTTAATGCATGTTCATGACTATTGTCGCTCTCTCAGTTGGTCGCTTCCCAGTCTTTTGCTAGCCTTCACCTGTACTAAGCGGGAATACTCCTTGTGCATCCAAACTCCATAAACCCAAAGTTATTCCATATGAGTCCACCATACCTTCCTATATGCGGTATTTACCTGCCGTTCCAAGTAAATTTGTATGTGCCAAACTCCAAACCTTCAAATGAAATTCTGTTTTGTATGCTCGAGCAGCTCATGTTTCAACTAGGGTTGTATGTATCTTCCATGCTAGGTGGGTTATTCTCAAGGGGAGTGGACTCCACTCCTCATTCACGAGAAAATGGCTGGTAACCGGGATGCCCAGTCCCATGATCAAAAAGATCAAAGCAAATCAAAATAATTAAAACAAAACTCCCCCAGGATTGTTGTTGGTATGGACGGTACCCCGTTGTTTCGGATGGCCGTGGAGTGTGCTTGTTTGGTGGTGGGGGTGTATAAACTTTACCATTCAGTTTGGGAACCGCCTATAATGTATGTAGCATGGAAGATATCGAGATCTCATAGTTGTTGCGTTGACAGTGGAAGTATACCGCTCAAAATGTTATTCATCTCTATTTTAAAATTGAGCTCGGGTACCTCTACAAATCCCTGTTTGCCTCTACGAAGGGCCTATCTATTTACTTTTATGTTGAGTCATCACCCTCTTATTAAAAAGCACCCACTAGAGAGCACACTGTCATTTGCATGCATTACTATTAGTTTATATTGGGTATGACTTGACTGGATCTCTTTTACCATGAACTACAATGTTTAGTCAGTCCTTGATCTTTAAAGGTGCTCTGCATTTATGTTTTGCGGTCTCAGAAAGGGCTAGCGAGATACCATCTTGTTATATCATATTATGATTGTTTTGAGGAAGTGTTGTCATCCGAGTTTTATTATTATTGCTCGCT
The DNA here is from genome assembly GCF_018294505.1 of Triticum aestivum. Classification (NCBI taxonomy): domain Eukaryota; kingdom Viridiplantae; phylum Streptophyta; class Magnoliopsida; order Poales; family Poaceae; genus Triticum; species Triticum aestivum. The sequence continues at coordinate 80,674,555 of NC_057807.1, read as the reverse complement.
AGTTGATTATGCCATTGATGAGTAAACATGAGACCTAAGTGTTATTGTGAATATGGTTTGTTCATAATCTTTGCTGAAAACTTGAATGTTGGCTTTCCATATTTATAACAACAAGAGCAAATAGAGTTTTGTAAAAGTTTTTCTTTATCACTTTCAGTTTATCAACTGAATTGCTTGAGGACAAGCAAAGGTTTAAGCTTGGGGGAGTTGATACGTCTCCAATGTATCTACTTCTCCAAACATTTTTTCCCTTCTTTTGGACTCTAACTTGCATGATTTGAATGAAACTAACCCGGACTGATGCTGTTTTTAGCAGAACTGCCATGGTGTTGTTTATTGTGGAGAAAACAAAAGTTCTCGGAATGACCTGAAAATCCATGGAGATAACTTTTGGAAAATATAAAAAATGCTAGTGAAAGAATCAACGCCAAGGGGCCCACACCCTGTCCATGAGGGTGGGGAGCACGCCCCTCCCCCTGGGCGTGCCCCCTGTCTCGTGGGCCCCCTGATGCTCCACCGACCTCAACTCCAACTCTATATATTCCGTTTCATGGAGAAAAAAATCCGAGAGAAAGTTTCATCGCGTTTTACGATACGGAGCCGCCGCCAAGCCCTAATCTCTCTCGAGAGGGCTGATCTGGAGTCCGTTCGGGGCTCCGGGGAGGGGGATTCGTCGCCGTCGTCATCATCAACCATCCTCCATCACCAATTTCATGATGCTCACCACCGTGCGTGAGTAATTCCATCGTAGGCTTGCTAGACGGTGATGGGTTGGATGAGATTTACCATGTAATCAAGTTAGTTTTGTTAGGGTTTGATCCCTAGTATCCACTATGTTCGGAGATTGATGTTGCTCTGACTTTTCTATGCTTAATGCTTGTCACTATGGCCCAAGTGCCATGATTTCAGATCTGAACCTATTGTGTTTTCATGAATATATGTGAGTTCTTGATCCTATCTTGCAAGTCTATAATCACCTATTATGTGTTATGATTCGACAACCCCGAAGTGACAATAATCGGGATACTTCTCGGTGATGACCGTAGTTTGAGGAGTTCATGTATTCACTAATTGCTAATGCTTTGGTCTGGTTCTCTATTAAAAGGAGGCCTTAATATCCCTTAGTTTCCATTAGGACCCCACTGCCACGGGAGGGCAGGACAAAAGATGGCATGCAAGTTCTTTTCCATAAAGACGTATGACTATATTCGGAATACATGCCTACATTACATTGATGAACAGGAGCTAGTTCTGTGTCACCCTATGTTAAAACTATTACATGAGGAATCGCATCCGACATAATTATCCATCACTGATCCAATGTCTACGAGCTTTTCACATATTGTGCTTCGCTTATTTACTTTTCCGTTGCTACTGTTACAATCACTACAAAACTGCTATCTTTACTTTTGCCACTGTTACCATTACTATCATACTACTTTGCTACTAAATACCTTGTTGCAGATACTAAGTTATCCAGGTGTGGTTGAATTGACAACTCAGCTGCTAATACTTGAGAATATTCTTTGGCTCCCCTTGTGTCGAATCAATAAATTTGGGTTAAATACTCTACCCTCGAAAATTGTTGCGATCCCCTGTACTTGTGGGTTATCAATAAGCTCTACATTCACATACAACGGGTGCAAGCTAGTTTTGCACACGCAGAATACTCGGGTTAAACTTGACGAGCCTAGCATATGCAGATATGGCCTCGGAACACTGAAACCGAAAGGTCAATCGTGAATCATATAGTAGATATGATCAATATAGTGATGTTCACTATTGAAAACTAATCCATCTCACGTGATGATCGAACATGGTTTAGTTGATATGGATCACATGATCATTTAGATGATTAGAGGGATGTCTATCTAAGTGGGAGTTCTTAAGTAATCTGATTAATTGAACTTTAATTTATCAAACTTAGTCCTGATAGTATTTTGCAAATTATGTTGTAGATCAATAGCTCGTGTTGTAGCTTCCCTATGTTTTTTATATGTTCCTAGAGAAAACTAAGTTGAAAGATGATACTAGCAATGTGCAGACTGGGTCTGTGATCTGAGGTTTATCCTCATTGCTGCACAGAAGAATTATGTCCTTGATACACCGCTAGGTGACAGACCTATTGCAGGAGCAGATGCAGACGTTATGAACGTTCGGCTAGCTCAATATGATGACTACTTGATAGTTTAGTACACCGTGCTTTACGGCTTAGAATCGGTACTTCAGAGACATTTTGAACATCATGGAATATATAAGATGTTCCAGGAGTTGAAGTTAATATTTCAAGCAAATGCCCGAGTTGAGAGATATGAAGTCTCTAACAAGTTCTAAAGCTAAAAGATGGAGGATAATAGGTCAAGCAGTGAGCATGTGCTCAAATTGTCTGGGTACTACAATTTCTTGAATCAAGTGGGAGTTAATCTTCCAGATAAGATAGTGATTGAAAGACTTCTCTGGTCACCATCACCAAGTTACTGGAACTTTGTGATGAACTATAATATGCAAGGGATGACGAAAGAAATTGCCGAGCTCTTCGTGATGCTGAAAATCGACGATGTAGAAATCAATAAAGAGCATCAAGTGTTGATGATTAACAAGACCACTAGTTTAAATAAAAGGGAAAAGGGAAAGAAAGTGAATTTCATGTAGAATGGCAAGCAAGTTGTCACTCTCGTAAAGAAGCCCAAAGCTGGACCTAAGCCTGAAACTGAGTGCTTCTACTGCAAAGGAAATGGTCACTGGAAGCGGAACTACCCCAAATATTTGGCGGATAAGAAGGATGGCAAAGTGAACAAAGGTATATTTGATATACAGATTATTGATGTGTACTTTACTAGTGTTCATAGTAACCCCTGGGTATTTGATACTTGTTCGATTACTAAGATTAGTAACTCGAAACAGGAGTTACAGAATAAACAGAGACTAGTTAAGGGTGAAGTGACGATGTGTGTTGGAAGTAGTCCAAGATTGATATGATCATCATGGTACACCCTCTATTCTTTCAGGATTAGTATTGAACATAAATAAAAGTTATTTTGTGTTTGCGTTGAGCATGAATATGATTAGATCATGTTTATTGCAATACAGTTATTCATTTAAGACAGAGGATAATTGTCATTCTTTTTACATGAATAAAACCTTCTATGGTCATACACCCAATGTTGATGGTTTATTGAATCTCGATCATAATGATACACATAATATTGATGCCAAAAGATGCAAAGTTGATAATGATAGTGCAACTTATTTGTGGCACTGCTGTTTGGGTCATATCGGTGTAAAGCGCATGAAGAAACTCCATAAAGATGGACTTTTGGAATCACTTGATTATGAATCATTTGATACTTACGAACCGTGCCTCATGGGAAGATGACTAAAACTCCATTCTCCGGAACAATGGAACAAGATAGTGAATTATTGGAAATAATACATACCGATGTATGCGGTCCAATGAGTATTGATGCTTGTGGCAGGTATCGTTATTTTTTGACCTTCACAGATGATTTGAGTAGATATGGGTATATCTACTTAATGAAACACAAGTCTGGAACATTTGAAAAGCTCAAAGAATTTCAGAGTGAAGTGAAGAATCATCGTAACAATCAAATAAAGTTTCTACGATCTAATTGTAGAGCTGGATATTTGAGTTAAGAGTTTGGCCTTCATTTAAAACAATGTGGAATAGTTTCACAGCTCACGCCACCTGGAACACCATGGCGTAATGGTGTGTCTGAACGTCATAACCGCACTTTATTAGATATGGTGCAATCTATGATGTCTCTTACCGATTTACCACTATCGTTTTTGGATTATGCATTAGAGACAACTGTATTCACTTTAAATAGGGCACCATCAAAATCCATTGAGACGCCGCCTTATGAATTGTGGTTTGGCAAGAAACCAAAGTTGTCATTTCTTAAAGTTTGGGGCTGCGATGCTTTAAAGCTAGAACCCAAATCGGAGAAATGCGTCTTCATAGGATACCCAAAGGAAATTGTTGGGTACACCTTCTATCACAGATCCGAAGGCAAGATCGTTGCAAAGAATGGATCCATTCTAGAGAAGGAGTTTCTCTCAAAAGAAGTGAGTGGGAGGAAAGTAGAACTTGATGAGGTAATTGTTCCTTCTCCCGAATTGGAAATTAGTTCATCATAGAAATCAGTTCCACTCATTCCTACACCAATTAGTGAGGAAGTTAATGATGATGATCATGAAACTTCAGATCAAGTTACCGCAGAACCTCATAGGTCTTCAGAGTACGGTCCGCACCAGAGTGGTATGGTAATCCTGTTCTGGAAGTCATGTTACTAGACCATGATGAACATACGAACTATGAGGAAGCGATGATGAGCCCACATTCCGCGAAATGGCTGGAGGCCATGAAATCTAAGATAGGATCCATGTGTGAGAACAAAGTGTGGACTTTGGTGGACTTGCCCGATGATCGGCAAGCCATAGAAAATAAATGGATCTTCAAGAGGAAGACGGACATTGATAGTAGTGTTACTATCTACAAAGCTTGACTTGTCGGAAAAACGTTTTCGATAAAGTTCAAGGTGTTGACTACAAGGAGATTTTCTCAACTGTAGCGATGCTTAAAACCGTCTGAATTAAGTTAGCAGTTGATGACCCACAAGTGTAGGGGATCTATCGTAGTCCTTTTGATAAGTAAGAGTGTCGAACCCAACGAGGAGCAGAAGCAAATGATAAGCGGTTTTCAGTAAGGTTTTCTCTCTAAGCACTGAAATAGTAGGTGATAGATAGTTTTGTGATAAGATAAATAGTAACGAGCAAAAAGTAAATGAAGTAAATAAAGTGCAGCAAGGTGGCCCAATCCTTTATGTAGCAAAGGATAAGCCTGGACAAATTCTAATAATGAGGAAGGAGCTCCCGAGGACACATTGGGAATTATCGTCAAGCTAGTTTTCATCACGTTCATAAGATTCGCGTTCGGTACTTTGATAATTTGATATGTGAGTGGACCGGCACTTGGGTACTGCCCTAACATGGACAAGCATCCCACTTATGATTAACCCCTATTGCAAGCATCTGCAACTACAAAAAGGAGTATTAAGGTAAACCTAACCACAGCATTAAACATATGGGTCCATATCAACCCCTAACGAAGCAACGCATAAACTAGGGTTTAAGCTTCTGTCACTCTAGCAACCCATCATCTAAGTATTACTTCCCTATGCCTTCCTCTAGGCCCAAATAATGGTGAAGTGTCATGTAGTCGACGTTCACATAACACCACTAGCGGAGAGACAACATACATCTCATCAAAATATCGAACGAATACCAAATTCACTTGACTACTAATAGCAAGACTTCACCCATGTCCTCAGGAACAAACGTAACTACTCACAAAGCATATTCATGTTCATAATCAGAGGGGTAATAATATGCATGAAGGATCTGAACATATGATCTTCCACCAAGTAAACCAAATAGCATCAACTACAAGGAGTAATCAACACTACTAGCAACCCACAGGTACCAATTTGTGGTTTTGATACAAGATTGGATACAAGATATGAACTAGGGTTTTGAGATGAGATGGTGCTGGTGAAGATGTTGATGGAGATTGACCCCCTCTCGATGAGAGGATCGTTGGTGATGACATTGGTGATGATTTCCCCCTCCCGGAGGGAAGTGTCCCCGGCAGAACAGCTCCGCCAGAGCCCTAGATTGATTCCACCAAGGTTCCGCCTCGTGGCGGCGGAGTTTCGTCCCGTAAGCTTGCCCACGAATTTTTCCAGGACAAAACCCTTCATATAGCAGAAGATGGACGCCGGAAGCCCACCAGGGGGCCCAGGAGATAGGGGGCCGCGCCCTAGGGGGGTGCCCCCTGTCTCCTGGATAGGGTGTGGGCCCCCTGGCCTATTTCTTTTGCTCATAATTTCTTAATAAATCCAAAAAGTTGTTTCGTGGAGTCTCAGGTCTTTTGGAGTTCTGCAGAATAGGTTTCCAATGTTTGCTCCTTTTCCAGCTAGAATTCCAGCTGCCGGCATCCCCCCTCTTCATGGTAAACCTTGTAAAATAAGAGAGAATAGCCATAAGTATTGAGATATAATGTGTAATAACAGCCCATAATGCAATAAATATTGATATAAAAGCATGATGCAAAATGGACGTATCAACTCCCCCAAGCTTAGACCTCGCTTGTCCTCAAGCGGAAGCCGAAATCGAAAAATATGTCCACATGTTTAGATATAGAGGTGTCGATAAAAATAAAATACGGACATGAGGGCATCATGATCATTCTAATAACAGCAACATATATGGATTTTTTCATATGATTTCCTATGTTCAAGTAATAAGCAATTCACATTGTCAAGTATGGTTCAAAAACTTCATTGGGAACTAACAAACTATAATCTCAGTCATTGAAGCAATTGCAATTTATTGTAACATCAGAAAGAGTCAATAATAGAGCTTTTCAACAAGCTCACATACTCAACTATCTCGTAGTCTCCCATAATTGTTAACACTCACGCAATACTTGTGGTTATAGAGTTTCAGCCGGACATTGAGAAAGATAGGGGCTTCTTGTGTTGCCTCCCAACGTATTCACCTTTAGGTGAAGTCAACAATAATAGCCTATGCCAACTTACATCCAATTGGATATATGTATCATGATCTTTCAAACACGAAGAGCTTGCCAAAGGATAAAATGAAAAAGGGAAAGGTGAGGATCACCTTGACTCAAGAATAAAGTAAAACATAAAGTAAAAGATAGGCCCTTCGCAGAGGGAAGCAGAGGTTGTCATGCGCTTTTAGGGTTGGATACACAAAATTTGAATGCAAAAGAACGTCACTTTATATTGCCCCTTGTATGTGGACCTTTATTATGCAATCCGTCACTTTTATTACTTCCACAACAAGTTCGTACAAAGCTTATTTTCTCTGCACTAATAAGTCATGCATATTTAGAGAGCAATTTTTATTGCTTGCACCGATGAAAACTTACTTGAAGGATCTTACTCAATCCATAGGTAGGTATGGTGGACTCTCATGGCAAAACTAGGTTTAAGGATATTTGGAAGCACAAGTAGTATCTCTACTTGGTGCAAGGAATTTGGCTAGCATGAGAGGGAGAGGCAAGCTCAACATGTTTGGAAGGTCAATGACAATATACTTTAACTGAGATGTCGGAAAACATAAACCATTACGTTGTCTTCCTTGTCCAACGTCAACTCTTTTAGCATGTCATACTTAATGAGTGCTTCACAATCATAAAAGATGTCCAAGATAATATATTTATATGTGAACCCCTCTTTCCTTTTTACTTCCTATTAATTGCAACGATGACCAAGGCTACGTTCATCATCCCTCAACAATTTTTATGCCTCATACTTTCTATGTGTGAAGTTATCACTATCCATAAGATCAATATGAACTCTTTTATTCTTTCTACTTTCTCAAGATCATAGCAACATAGCAAAGCCCTTGACTCAACACTAATCTTTATTATAGATAGCACGCGGACTCGATTACAGAAAGAGATCACAACGAAAAACTCAAAACTACTTGAAATCAAAATTCGAACTAATAGATCAAGATACTACTAAAAGGATCAAACTAAATAAAATGGTAAAGATAGGAGTGTGATGGTGATACGATACCGGGGCACCTCCCCCAAGCTTGGCAGTTGCCAAGGGGAGTGCCCATACCCATGTGATTATTTCTTCGGAGGTGGTGAAGTAGGAGTTGTTGATGAAGTAGGCTTGTTATCCGACTTCCAAGGCATAGGCTCTCCATCATAAAAGGATGATCGAGTCTCCGGCATCCTTAAATCTGCAGCCAAACTCATTCGCTTGAATCTATATTCATACTCACAGTTCTGGTTTTGCAGGTCATAAATCTGGGCTTGGAGGTGCTCGATTTTCTCTTAAAGCTTGAAGATGGTCTCCCCAATGACTTTGGCATCCAGCTTGTGGTTGTTGGTGAACTCCGTGATCATCATTTGTTTGGCGTTGAGTCCACGCTCCACCATCCCTTGACACTTGAAAACTTCTTGTTCCATGGCTTCGAGCTTTGTCTCCACACTCCCGGTACGCCTTGGTCCTTCCACATCGGGGATGTGCAACACCCCCTCACGCATCTCAATGGTTTGAGGGTGATGCAGCACCTCTGCAAGATAGGGGTTGATAACCCTCTCGAAAAACTTGTCCTTGGGAACACTTGAAGACGACATGATGCTCTAGATCTAAAACAGAAACAGCTCGAAACAAAAATAGAGGATATTTGCGTGATACGATGGTCAAAACCTTTGGGAGTATATATAAGGAATTTTTGCCAACCAAAATACGTAACATACAAGAAAACGGAGTCCGGGAGGCACACGAGGTGCCCACGAGACAGGGACGCGCCCTCCTCTCTCGTGGGAGCATCGTATCCCTTTCGGACTACTTCTTTCTTCCTAAAATCCTTAAATAATCCAAAACTGATGAAAATTGCCATTAGAGTTGTTTTGGAGTCGGTTTACTTACCGTATCACGTACCTATGCCTTTTTGGAGTCTGGAACGTTCTGGAAAGTGTCTCTTATGTATTCCTCAAGGGTTATGGTTTCAATAATATTAGTTTCAACATTGATAGGATTACCTGAAATATAGTGTTTAATTCTATGACCGTTTACCACCCTCGGATTTGTGCCTTCAAAGTTGTTGATTTTTATAGCACCAGAACGATAGACCTCCTCGATAATGTAGGGACCTTCCCATTTTGAGAGAATTTTTCCTGCAAAAAATCTTAAACGAGAGTTGAACAATAACACATAATCTCCTACATTAAACTCATGCTTTTTAATCCTTTTATCATGCCAGTGTTTGACTTTTTCTTTGAAAAGCTTAGCATTCTCATATGCCTGGGTTCTCCATTCATCAAGTGAGCTAATATCAAATAACCTTTTCTCACTGGCAAGTTTGAAGTCATAATTAAGCTCTTTAATAGCCCAATATGCTTTATGTTCAAGTTCAAGAGGTAAATGACATGCTTTTCCATAAACCATCTTATATGGAGACATACCCATAGGATTTTTGTATGCAGTTCTATTGGCCCATAATGCATCATCAAGTTTTTTGGACCAATTCTTTCTAGATCTATTCACAGTCTTTTGCAAAATTAATTTGAGCTCTCTATTGCTCAACTCTACTTGACCACTAGACTGCGGGTGATAAGGAGATGCAATTATATGATTGACATCATACTTAGCAAGCATCTTACGGAAAGCACCATGAATAAAGTGTGAACCACCATCAGTCATAAGATATCTAGGGACTCCAAACCTCAGAAAAATAACTTCTTTAAGAATTTTAATAGAAGTGTTATGATCAGCACTACTAGTTGGAATAGCTTCTACCCACTTAGTAACGTAATCAACAGCAACTAAAATATGTGTATAACCATTGGAGGCAGGAAAAGGTCCCATATAATCAAAGCCCCAAACATCAAACGGTTCAATAACAAGAGAATAATTCATAGGCATTTCTTGACGTCTACTGATGTTACCTATTCTTTGACATTCATCACAAGATACAATAAACTTACGAGCATCTTTGAAAAGAGTAGGCCAATAAAAACCAGATTGTAGTACCTTGTGTGCAGTTCTATCTCCAGCGTGGTGTCCTCCATAGGATTCAGAGTGACACTTGCATAAGATTTGTTCCTGCTCATGCTCAGGCACACAACGTCTAATAATACCATCTACTCCTTCTTTATAAAGGTGTGGATCATCCCAGAAGTACTATCTTAAATCATAAAAGAACTTTTTCTTTTGTTGGTATGTGAAACTAGGCGGTATATATTTAGCAACAATGTAATTAGCATAGTCAGCATACCAAGGAGCAGTATGAGAAGCATTGACGACCGCTAATTGTTCATCAGGAAAGCTATCATTAATAGGCAGTGGGTCATCAAGAACATTTTCTAGCCTAGACAAGTTGTCTGCAACGGGGTTCTCAGCTCCTTTTCTATCAACAATATGCAAGTCAAATTCTTGGAGTAAGAGAACCCATCTAATGAGTCTAGGCTTAGCATCTTTCTTTTCCATAAGGTATTTAATAGCAGCATGATCAGTGTGAATAGTAACTTTGGAATCAACAATATAAGGTCTAAACTTATCACATGCAAACACAACTGCTAAGAATTCTTTTTCAGTGGTAGCATAATTTCTCTGGGCAGTATCAAGAGTCTTGACTAGCATAATGGATAACATTCAATTTCTTATCGACTCTTTGCCCTAAAACAGCCCCTACAACATAATCACTAGCATCGCACATAATTTCAAAAGGTAAATTCCAATCAGGTGGCTGAACAATAGGTGCAGTGATCAAAGCTTTCTTAAGTGTTTCAAATGCTTCTACACAATCATCATCAAAGACAAAAGGAATATCTTTTTGCAATAAGTTAGTCAGAGGCCTAGAGATTTTAGAAAAGTCCTTAATGAACCTCCTATAAAAACCGGCATGACCAAGGAAACTTCTTATACCTTTTATGTCCTTGGGACATGGCATCTTTTCAATAGCATCAACTTTGGCTTTATCAACTTCAATACCTCTCTCAGAGATCTTGTGCCCCAAGACAATGCCTTCATTAACCATAAAGTGACACTTTTCCCAATTCAGGACGAGACTAGTGTCTTCGCATCTCTGCAAAACTCGATCAAGGTTGCTCAAACAATCATCAAAAGAGGATCCATAGACGGAGAAGTCATCCATGAATACCTCACAAATCTTTTCACAAAAGTCATAAAATATAGCCATCATGCATCTTTGAAAGGTAGCAGGTGCATTACATAAACCAAAAGGCATACGTCTATAAGCAAAAGTACCAAAAGGGCAAGTAAAAGTAGTTTTAGATTGATCCCCCGCTGATACAGGTATCTGAGAGAAGCCAGAATAACCATCTAGAAAGCAAAAATGTGTGTGTTTGGATAGCCTTTCTAGCATTTGATCAATAAAAGGTAAAGGGTAATGATCTTTCTTAGTAGCTTTATTTAACTTACGGAAATCAATTACCATCCTATAGCCTGTAATAATTCTTTGCGGGATCAATTCATCTTTATCATTAGGAACAACGGTAATACCTCCCTTTTTAGGGACACAATGGACAGGGCTTACCCATTCACTATCAGCAACGGGATAAATAATACCTGCCTCAAGGAGTTTTAGTATCTCCTTTCTTACCACTTCCTTCATTTTGGGATTTAATCGTCTTTGAGGATCTCTAACTGGTTTGGCATCTTTCTCCACTGAAATTTTGTGTTGACATAATGTGGGACTAATGCCCTTAAGATCATCCAGGGTATATCCAATAGCAGCTTGGTGCTTCTTTAGAGTTTTCAATAATCTTTCTTCTTCTTTCTCTGAAAGGTTAGCACTAATAATAACGGATATATTTCTTTTTCATCAAGATAAGCATACTTAAGATTATCAGGTAATGGTTTGAGTTCCAACATGGGATCACCCTTGGGTGGAGGGGGATCCCCAAGAATTTCAATGGGAAGATTATGTTTTAGCATAGGTTCTTGTTTAAGGAACACTTCATCTATTTCTTCCCTTTCCTTCATAAACATATCGTTTTCATGGTCTAACAAATATTGTTCTAACGGATCAGTTGGAGGAACAACAATGGAAGAAAGACCAATAATTTCATCCTTACTAGATGGTTCCTTTTCACGATGTTGTCTACTAAACTTAGTGAAATTAAACTCATGAGACATACCATCTAAGCCAACAGTGACAATATTCTTTTCACAATCAATCTTAGCACTAGCAGTATTCAAGAAGGGTCTACCAAAAATAATGGGACAAAAATCATCTTGTGGGGAACCAAGAACAAGAAAATCAGCAGGGTATTTAATCTTCCCACACAAGACTTCAACATCTCTAACAATCCCAATAGGTTTAATGGTGTACCTATTGGCAAGCTTAATAGTAACATCAATATCTTCTAATTCAACAGGTGCAATGTCGTGCATAATTTCTTTATAAAGATCATAAGGTATCGCATTAGCACTGGCACCCATATCACATAAACCATGATAACAATGATCTCCTATTTTAACAGAAATAACAGGCATGCCTATAACAGGTCTACGTGTCTTAGTATCGGGTCTAGCAATATTAGCAGTTTCACCCAAGAAAGAGATAACATGCCCATCTAAATCCTCATCCAAAAGATCTTTAATCATGGAAATACCAGGTTCAACATTAATTTGCTCAGGAGGTGTATAAGTCCTAGTATTACTCTTATGAACAACAGTCAAAGCTTTAACATGATCTTTTATCCTAACAGGAAAAGGAGGTTTTTCAACATAAGCAGTAGGAATAATAGGATCACTATATGTAATAGTCTTCTCTTCGACTGTAATAGGTGCAACTACTTTCACTTCAACAGGAGGATTATATTTAAACCACTTCTCTTTAGGGAGATCAACGTGAGTAGCAAAGTTTCACAAAAAGTAGCTACTATCTCAGAGTCAAGTCCATACTTAGAGCTAAATCCACGGAAAGCATCGGTATCCATAAAAGATTTAACACAATCAAACTTAGGTGTCATACCTGACTCCTTACCATCGTCGGAACCCCAATCTTCAGAGTTGCATTTAATTCTTTCCAATAAGTTCCATTTGAAATCAATAGTCTTCAGCTTATAGGAACCAGCACAGGAAGTATCGAGCAAGTTGCGATTATCAAGAGAAAGCCGAGCATAAAAATTCTGAATAATCATTTCCCGAGAGAGCTCATGATTGGGGCATGAATACAACATTGACTTAAGCCTCCCCCAAGCTTGAGCGATGCTTTCTCCTTCGCGAGGCCAGAAATTATATATGTAATTACGATCACGATGAACAAGATGCATAGGATAGAACTTCTGGTGAAATTCCAACTTCAATCGCTTATAATTCCAAGATCTCGTATCATCACATAGCCTATACCATGTCATTGCATCTCCCTTCAAAGATAAAGGGAAGACCTTCCTTTTGACAACATCATCGGGAATACCTGCAAGCTTAAAATCCAAACTTCCACAAAGATAAGGTGTAAGTCGGGATGCAATGTTCCGTCTCCTGCAAAAGGATTAGCTAGCAGTTTTTCTATCATACCCGAAGGAATCTCAAAGTGAATATTTTCATAAGGTTTAGTAGGTTGAGGAGCATCTCTTTGCTCTTCTGGTTGGGGTGAAGATACCCGAAACAAGCCCTTCAAAGGATTAGTTTCCATAGTGACAAGTAACAGAAAATTTCAGCACACTATATAAATGTTTCCTTACCAAGTTCCACTCACCAAGAGCGCTACGCTCCCCGGCAACGGCGCCAGAAAAGAGTCTTGATGACCCACAAGTGTAGGGGATCTATCGTAGTCCTTTCGATAAGTAAGAGTGTCAAACCCAACAAGGAGCAGAAAGAAATGATAAGCGGTTTTCAGTAAGGTTTTCTCTCTAAGCACTGAAATAGTAGGTGATAGATAGTTTTGTGATAAGATAAATAGTAACGAGCAAAAAGTAAATGAAGTAAATAAAGTGCAGCAAGGTGGCCCAATCCTTTATGTAGCAAAGGATAAGCCTGGACAAATTCTCATAATGAGGAAGGAGCTCCCGAGGACACATTGGGAATTATCGTCAAGCTAGTTTTCATCACGTTCATAAGATTCGCGTTCGGTACTTTGATAATTTGATATGTGGGTGGAGCGGCACTTGGGTACTGCCCTAACATGGACAAGCATCCCACTTATGATTAACCCCTATTGCAAGCATCCGCAACTACAAAAAGGAGTATTAAGGTAAACCTAACCATAGCATTAAACATATGGGTCCATATCAACCCCTAACGAAGCAACGATAAACTAGGGTTTAAGCTTCTATCACTCTAGCAACCCATCATCTACTTATTACTTCCCTATGCCTTCCTCTAGGCCCAAATAATGGTGAAGTGTCATGTAGTCGACGTTCACATAACACCACTAGAGGAGAGACAACATACATCTCATCAAAATATCGAACGAATACCAAATTCACATGACTACTAATAGCAAGACTTCACCCATGTCCTCAGGAACAAATGTAACTACTCACAAAGCATATTCATGTTCATAATCAGAGGAGTATTAATATGCATGAAGGATCTGAACATATGATCTTCCACCAAGTAAACCAAATAGCATCAACTACAAGGAGTAATCAACACTACTAGCAACCCACAGGTACCAATTTGTGGTTTTGATACAAGATTGGATACAAGAGATGAACTAGGGTTTTGAGATGAGATGGTGCTAGTGAAGATGTTGATGGAGATTGACCCCCTCTCGATGAGAGGATCGTTGGTGATGACGTTGGTGATGATTTCCCCCTCCCGGAGGGAAGTGTCCCCGGCAGAACAGCTCCACCAGAGCCCTAGATTGATTCCGCCAAGGTTCCGCCTCGTGGCGGCGGAGTTTCGTCCCGTAAGCTTGCCCACGAATTTTTCCAGGACAAAACCCTTCATATAGCAGAAGATGGACGCCGGAAGCCCACCAGGGGGCCCAGGAGATAGGGGGCCACGCCCTAGGGGGGCGCCCCCTGTCTCCTGGACAGGGTGTGGCCCCCCTGGCCTACTTCTTTTGCTCATAATTTCTTAATAAATCCAAAAAGTTGTTTCGTGGAGTCTCAGGTCTTTTGGAGTTGTGCAGAATAGGTTTCCAATGTTTGCTCCTTTTCCAGCTAGAATTCTAGCTGCCGGCATCCCCCCTCTTCATGGTAAACCTTGTAAACTAAGAGAGAATAGCCATAAGTATTGAGATATAATGTGTAATAACATCCCATAATGCAATAAATATTGATATAAAAGCGTGATGCAAAATGGACGTATCAGCACTTGCCATATTTTATGAAATCTGGCAAACGGATGTCAAAACTGCATTCTTTAAATGGATATTTTTTAAAGAAGAGTTGTATATTATGCAACCAGAAGGTTTTGTCGATCCTAAAGGTACTAACAAGGTGTGCAAGCTCCAGCGATCCATCTATGGACTGGTGCAAGCATCTCGGAGTTGGAATATACGCTTTGTTGAGTTGATCAAAGCATATAGTTTTATACACACTTGCGGTGAAGCATATATTTACAGGAAAGTGAGTGGGAGCACTATAGCCTTGCTGATAAGTATATGTGATTGACATATTGTTGATCGGAGATAATGTAGAATTTTCTAGAAAGCATAAAGGAGAGTTTGAAAGGAGATTTTTCAAAGAAAGACTTCAGTGAAGCTGCTTATATATTGGGCATCTAGATCTATAGAGATAAATCAAGGCGCTTGATAAGTTTTTTCAATGAATACATGCCTTGACAAGTTTTTGAAAGAGTTCAAAATGGACTAGTCAAAGAAGGAGTTCTTGTCTGTATAACAAGGTGTAAAGTTGAGTAAGACTCAAAACCTGACCACAGCAGAAAATAGAAAGAGAATGAAAGTCATTCCCTATGCCTCAGCCATAGGTTCTATAAAGTATGCTATGTTGTGTACCAGACCTATTGTGTACCTTGCCATGAGTTTTGCAAAGGGATACAATAGTGATCTAGGAGTAGATCACTAGATAACAGTCAAAATTATCCTTAGTGAGAACTAAGGAAATGTTTCTCGGTTATGGGGGTGATAAAGAGTTCATCGTAAAGGGTTATGTCGATGCAAGCTTATACACCGATCCAGATAACTCTAAGTCTCAATCTGGATACATATTGAAAGTGGGAGCAATTAGCTAGAGTAGCTCCATGCAAAGCATTGTAGACATAGAATATTTGCAAAATACATACGACTGAAAAACCCATTGACTAAACTTCTCTCATGAGCAAAACATAATCACACCTTAGTACTCTTTGGGTGTTAATCACATAGCAATGTGAATTAGATTATTGACTCTATTAAACACTTTGGGTGTTGGACACATGCGATGTAGACTATGGGTGTTAACCACATACATATGTGAACTATTGGTGTTAAATCACATGGCGATGTGAACTAGATTATTGACTCTAGTGCAAGTGGGAGACTAAAGAAAATATGCCCTAGAGGCAATAATAAAGTTATTATTTATTTCCTTATTTCATTATAAATTTTTATTATTCATGCTAGAATTGTATTAACCGTAAACTTAGTACATGTGTAAATACATAGACAAAACATAGTATCCCTAGTATGCCTCTACTTGACTAGCTCGTTAATCAAAGATGGTTATGTTTCCTAACCATAGACATGTGTTGTCATTTGATGAACAGGATCACATCATTAGGAGAATGATGTGATGGACATGACCCATCCGTTAGCTTAGCATTATGATCGTTACAGTTTCATTGCTACTGCTCTCTTCATGACTTATACATGTTCGTCAGACTATGACATTATGCAACTCTCGAATACCGGAGGAACACTTCGTGTGATATCAAACGTCACAACATAAATGGGTGATTATAAAGGTGCTCTACAGGTGTCTCCGAAGGTGTTTGTTGGGTTGGCATAGATCGAGATTAGGATTTGTCACTCCGTGTTTCGGAGAGGTATCTCTGGGCCCTCTCAGTAATACTCATCACTATAAGCCTTGCAAGCATTGTGACTAATGAGTTAGTTACGGGATGAAGTATTATGGAACGAGTAAAGAGACTTGCCAGTAACGAGATTGAACTAGGTATGATGATACTGACGATCGAATCTCGGGCAAGTAACATACCGATGACAAAGGGAACAACGTATGTTGTTATGCGGTTTGACTGATAAAGATCTTCGTAGAATATGTAGGAGCCAATATGAGCATCCAGGTTCCGCCATTGGTTATTGACCGGAGATGTGTCTCGGTCATGTCTACATAGTTCTCGAACCCGTAGGGTCCGCACGCTTAATGTTGGATGACGATTTGTATTATGAGTTATGTGATTTGATGACCGAAGTTTGTTTGGAGTCCCGAATGAGATCACGGACATGAAGAGGAGTATCAAAATGGTCGAGACATAAAGATCGATATATTGTAAGGCTATATTCGGACATCGGAAAGGTTCCGAGTGATTCGGGTATTTTTTCGGAGTATCGGAGAGTTACGGGAATTCGCCGGGAAGCTATTGGGCCTCATGGGCCTTAGTGGAGAAGAGAAAGGGCCGGATAGGAGGTGGTGCGCGCCCCCCTTGCCCTAGTCCGAATGGGACATGGGGAGGGGACGGCGCCCTCCTCCTTCCTTCTCTCCTCCTCCTCCTCCTTCCCCCTTCTCCTTGTGGGAATAGGGAAGGGGGGTGATTCCTACTTGGAGTAGGACTCCCCGCTTGGGCGCGCCACCCTTGGCCGGCCTCCTCCTTCCTCTCTCCTTTCTATATGGGGGAGGGGGGCACCCCATAGACACACAAGTTGATCTTTTAGCCGTGTGCGGTTCCCCCCTCTACAGTTACACACCTCGATATACCATCGTAGAGCTTAGGCGAAGCCCTGCGCCGATAGCATCATCATCACCATCGCCACACCGTCGTGCTGATGGAACTCACCCTCGTCCTCAACCGGATCAAGAGCACGAGGGGCGTCATCGAGCTGAACGTGTGCTGAATGCGGAGGTGTCGTATGTTCGGTACTTGGATCGGTTGGATCGCAAAGATGCACGACTACATCAACCGCGTTATTGAAACGCTTCCTCTTTTGGTCTACGAGGGTACGTGGACACACTCTCCCCTCTCGTTGCTATGCATCTCCTAGATAGATCTTGCGTGACCGTAGGAATTTTTTGAAATTACCGTGTTTCCCAACATTGCCCCCGAGTGACACAACAGTGCAACTGTCCTTATTATTTCATGTACCCCAAGGCCTCTCCACACTTCCTGTTCTCATTCACATTTGAAAAGCAAGTGGGTTCTGTCTTCTGCATGAGTTGAACAAATCGGGCATTGTGATGATTAAGATATATGTCTATTTGCTAGTACACAGTGGTGTGAAATGGCATCATGTAAACTTCTCCAAATAATTTTTTTACCTTGCCTGGCACCTTGAAATTCCTTCTTCCAAACTGAGCGTGGTGTGGAACCTTGTGCGCCCATTAAATTTGCATTGCTTAACTCATGGCTTTCCTCCCATTAACGGTAGTACGCTGACCGGACAGAAAATACCCCAGATTTTGTAAGATGCCATGCAACAAAGTCATCAGTATAGTGTTGGAACAGAGGGATCTGCAATATCCTTTCCGTGTCAATATGCCAAAAAATATCCCGAATAAGGAGTTCATCCCAATCTCCGGTAGTAGGGTCTATGAGTTCATTCACCGTAGTGAGAACACAATTACCCCGCACTGTAATTATCTTCCTTGAGGTACTGCTTGGAAACAAACAATCATCCCAAATATTAATTTTGAGTCCATTACCAACTCTCCAAATACATCCTTTCTTGAAAGTCTGGATCCCTGACCAAATACTTTGCCATGTGTAGGATGATCCCTTCTTTAGAGCACAATTAAGCAAATCACCGGAAGGGTAGTATTTTGATCTCAGAACCTTGGCACACAAAGTTGATCTCAGAACCTTGGCACACAAAGAGTCATAATTATCAATCAGTCGCCAACATTGCTCAGCAAGCATAGCCAAGTTAAAACTGTGTATACCACGAAAACCCATATCGCCCCAACCCCAACTCTTAGGGACACACATCTTCCACCATGCAAACCAATGTAATTTACGTTGGTCCTCTCCGTCACCCCACCAAAAATGTGATATAGTATCAGTGATTTCCTTACAAATCTTCTTCGGGAATTTAAATACACCCATCGCATATGTTGGGATGGCTTGAGCCACTGCTTTTATTAAAGCCTCTTTCCTCCATAATACAATTGTCGTTCCTTCCACCCATTCACTAACTTTTGTATTCTTTCCATGAGATGTTTGAAACAATCTACTCGATCAACACCAATCATTGAGGGCAACCTCAAGTATTTATCAGATAATGACTTAGTCATGATATCAAGAATTTGGCACATATCTACCTTATCATCAATGTTTGTATTTGGGCTAAAGTATATTGAAAATTTTGCAGCATTGACCATTTGTCCAGAGGCAACACAATAGTCATCTAATATCCTCCTCAAGCAACTGTCATTCATAGAATCAACCCTCATGAGAATCAAAGAGTCGTCACAAAAAGCAAGTGTGAACTAATAGGTGAATCATGACAAACCTGCACCCCTTTTATGTGTCCAATCTCCTCCTCATGGGAAATCAACATTGATAATCCTTCAGCACACATTAGGAACAAGTAGGGTGACAAGGGGTCCCCTTGCCGCAGTCCCCTAGTAGGGAGAAAATATCTGTTTCATTGGAGTTGAAGCTCATCTTATATTGTACAGATGTACACACTCCATGATGAGATCAACCCAATGAGAATCAAAACCCAGTTTCAACAAGATAGCTCTCAAGAAGACTCATTCAACTCTATCATAGGCCTTATGCATATCTAGCTTCACTACACACGTTTTTGTCTTCCTTTTTTTTCTTTTTCTTCGTGGTGTGAAGGCATTCATAAGCCACAATCACATTATCCGTGATAATACATCCAGGAATAAATGCACTCCGCGTCTCGCTAATGATATCTGGAAGAAACACCTTAAGTCTTGCTGCCAACATTTTTGCAATCACCTTATAGACCACATTACATAGACTAATAGGTCTAAATTGTGTAACTTTTTCTAGTGTCTCAACCTTAGGAATAAGCACTATTGTGGTAGTATTCCAGCCTTCGGGGATCACCCCACTGTTAACAGCCTCCAAAACTTCTTTCACAAGATCATCACCTACAACGTGCCAGAATATTTAATTAAAAAAATGCGTGTAGGCCATCCGGACCATGGGCTTTGAGATCCCCTATACTAAACAGTGCCTTCTTTACCTCTTCTTCCGTATAGGGAGCGAGCAAACTTTCATTCAAATATGCAGTTACCCTTGGCTTAACTTTGTCAAGGGCATCAAGATTAGAGGCATGTACTTCTGCTGAAAACGATGCTGGAAATAACTATCAATCAACAGTTTCATCGCCTCATTGTCTTCCTTCCATTCACCATTCTCATCCATTAAACGAGGGATGAAATTCAGTTTCTTCCTAGCTGTAGCAAAATTGTTAAAGAGGTTTGTGTTTCAGCCTCCATATTTAAGCCAATTCGCCCTGGCTACACCAGTCTCTGCTCCATGCTGCACAAGAATATTTAATTTTCAAGTACTAGATAGGTTGGAACTTAATTTTTTTTCTTTTTTTGGGTCTTTTTAATTCTTTAACCAGTGATTCTCCCATGCTCTTTAGTTGGACTCGTGGAAGAACATGAAGAAAAAGGATTACACCCATATCAAGTCTGTTCTCGACAGTGCTACCTTAAGCTATGGCCTACGGGATGGAGAGATCACGCTCAAGAAGACAACGAACCATGCGCCCACCTTCAGTCATAAGACCGACTTTTGCTGCATCCAGCAACCGTGTGGTACTCTCAGTGATGGATTTTATGTCCTCCACCACATGCTGGAGTACAGACAGGGTCACCAGAACCTTTGCATGTCACCTAGATCCAGCGATGCCAATATTCTGCAATGGGCAAAGAAACAAGGAGATGTCTCGGATCATCGACTCTGAGCTGAGTCCTAGCACATCCAGTGTGAACTTGCCCAAATCATCATGAAGGAGGTCCTCGAAAATACAGGGATGTTCTACGAAGAAGGGCAAATGTCGCGGGAAGACGTCCGAACACGTGTAGCCGCTCAGCGTCTCGACTTGAAGCCTTTCACTACGCTCGGGGACTATCTCCCTGATTTGGATGGATGTCACGACATGTTGGAGTGATTGATGATATATGACAATGTGTCCGTTTAGTCCATACTTTCTCTATGACGAAAGTTTGAGTTATGCACGACGAAACTTTGTGATTTAATTAAACCGTCCTCCTAACTAGCAAAGATCACTCTAGTTAGGGCATTTTTGGTACGATGAACTTTGTTATTTATGCTTATGATATGCTGCTTCTATTTTTGCCAACTATGTCTCTCTCTGTTGCTCAACTATATATGTTGCATATTATCGACTCATGTGACGATGCAGGTACATAGATCATCAATGGCGAAGAAGTGCTATGCCAGGAGTATACGACGAGTGGCATGAGTGTTAGGCCCAGGTGTACAGGTTTCCGAGCGACAACCAGAGAGGGTTTGATAGCAGAGCCGAAGCGTAAAATAGTTAGTTTAGGTTCTCGCTAGTGCGAGAGAGGGATCCGGACCGGCGCCTCAAGAAGTATTACGTTATGTATGATGAGACATGTCAGTTAACTTGTATCGCTATATCGTGATTATGATGTGATGACATAATTTGGGTTGGATGATATGATGAGATTATTATGTGTATAATATGATGAGCATATTGTATGTTTATTAGCATACTGTATAAAATCTGTAAAAAAACATCGCAAATATGTACCCCAAAAAAAGTGAAAATATAGTAGTAGCGCTCTTTAGCGCTGGACAGGAAAACGCTACTGCTAAGTAGGTATAGCAGTAGCGCTGATCAAAACGCGCTACTGCTAAACTTTAGCTGCAACGCCGTATCAGTAGCGCGGGACCCCATGCTACTGCTAGGCTTTTCCCTAGTAGTGAATAGTTAATGGTGTTTCTGAAACAAAGTTCTCGCTGCAAAAAGGGATCATACACAAAGATGCTTTCCAATGTCATCAATAATCATCGATGTGTTTCTAAAACAAAACTTTTGTTGCAATAGTCAATGTTGTTTCTAAAACAATACCCTTATTGCAAAGAGGAATTTACGCTGAGCAACCAAGATCGGACGGCTCACGAGGCGGCACATCTTTTAAAAAGATCTGCCAACCGACGCGTAGCAGGCCCCTTCTCCCCCTACTGGTCTTGTTTCTTCTTTCTTTCTTTTTTTTTTTGGTATTTGTACTCTGTTTACGTCAAGTGGATGATGCGAACACGGAGGCAACGTGCATGCGATCCACCAGACGGAATCCTTTTCTCTCATCGACGTGATACACATCACCACAGTCTCTGCTCCGTGTTGCACAAGAATATTTAATTTTCAAGTAATATATTGGTTGGAAATTAATTATTTTTTCTTTCTATTTCTTGGTACTTTTACTCCTGTTTAAGGCAAGTGGATGATGCGGATGCAGAGGCAACGTGAATGCGATCCACCAAACGGAATCTTTTTCTCTCCTCGACCTGATACAGAGCACCACACGGCCACACCAGCCTCTGCTCCATGCCGCATAGGAATATTTAATTTTCAAGTAGTATATAGTTAGTTGGAACTTAACTACAATAGTACTACGCGCTTCCGTTCACATTGCAATTTTTTTGTTTAATCCAAGCTTGGTCTGACCGGTCAGCGTATTGTAGAAAATGCTACGAACTTGCAGTGGCATTATAATCAACACATGATACTCGTGTGTGTTAACGAAAATGCTGTATACTGAAAATGGATCATAATCAACACATGGTACACGTGAAGGCAAGATCGATGCTTATTCTACACAGCCCCCATATGTTTTCTTGTGCTGGGAACGGCAGTGCCACAACATTACATTTAACACAGATTTGCAGTTGACCCAAATTAAGCATGTCAAGTGGGATGTGGCTACCAACCGTTGCACACGCCATCCCCGCCCTATATATACCGGCCAAAAGGCGGTTCTCATCATTACACAGCTCAGTTTGGAACTACAGCTTGGAAGTCCACATACATATCCATACTTCTGTTGCCTATAGCACCTTCTAGTTGGCAAACTCTCTGCAGACTGAGACATGGGTTTTGATCGTGCCAACACGGCTAACTGCGTCGCCACTGGCCGCGGACGCACCGTCTGTGTGACCGGCGCCGGCGGTTTCATCGCGTCATGGCTGGTGAAGCTCCTCCTGGAGAAGGGCTACACCGTCCACGGCACGGTCCGGAACCCTGGTGAGTACAATCCAATCCACCCTTCATCATATGCTCTAATCTCCATGCCTGGAGTGTATCTAACTTAGATGTGTGATTCCAGATGACGTGGCAAGGAATGCCCACCTGGGAGCCTTGGAAGGGGCGGCGGAGCGGCTCACCCTCTTCCGGGTGGACCTGCTGGACAAGGAGAGCCTCATCGCTGCATTCCGAGGATGCGAAGGCGTATTCCATACCGCATGCCCCGTCACCGATGACCCGGTAATTTACTTACCCACATAGGTGTACTGCGCTACTGACATCGAATGTACGGTGGCTGACAAAGGTTCATTCATATATGGGTGCAGGAAAAAATGATCGAGCCGGCGGTAAACGGGACGAGAAACGTGATCAACGCCGCGGCGGAGGTGGGCGGCATTCGGCGTGTGGTAATGACGTCGTCGATCGGCTCCGTGTACATGGATCCTCGTCGTAGCACCGATGGGGAGGCCGACGAGACATGTTGGAGTGACCTCGAGTTCTGCAAGAACACAAAGGTCAGCTTAATTAACTCTCGCTCTTATATGTTAGAAGCACCATATAGTACACATGCTAAAAAAAGTACATGTAAAATGGCATGCATCTGACAAGCAAGCATATGCAGAACTGGTACTGCTATGCAAAGACGGTGGCGGAGCAGGCGGCATGGGAGCTCGCCAAGGAGAGGAAGCTTGACCTTGTGGTGATCAACCCGTCTCTAGTGTTGGGCCCTCTACTACAGTCGGCGGTGAACGCCAGCACGTGGCACATCGGCAAGTACCTTGACGGCTCGGTGCAGACGTACACCAACGCAGCACAGGCATACGTGCATGTCCGTGACGTCGCGGACGCGCACGCGCGTGCGTACGAGATGCCTGACGCGCATGGCCGGTACCTCTGCGCGGGGCGCACGCTGCA
Source organism: Triticum aestivum (assembly GCF_018294505.1). Lineage (NCBI taxonomy): Eukaryota > Viridiplantae > Streptophyta > Magnoliopsida > Poales > Poaceae > Triticum > Triticum aestivum. Next base: position 80,650,702 of record NC_057807.1, on the reverse strand, counting down.
CCGCGCCGAGGTGTGTCGTATCCTCGCCAAGTTCTTCCCGGAGTACCCCGTGCCCATGAGGAGCAAGGAAGGGGCGGGCGAGATGAAGAAGGGGTGCCGGTTCAGCAGCCGGAGGATCATGGAGCTCGGTGTCAGCATCACGCCGGCGAGCCAGTGTGTCTACGACACTGTCACCAGCCTTCAGGACAAGGGCATCTTACCCCGTCGCGACGCTGATATGTCCTGACAACTCCATGGCCATGGGCACCTTGGTCAAGTTAGATGCGTGCCCGTTTGATGATTGCAAGTCGTGGCATTGTATTCCCCATTTCCTCCTTACTTGTTCACCAATTAATTTAAGTGATCTTTATTGAAAAAATATGTCCGAATCTTTACTTTGTCGCCATTAGAACTCAGACCGAGTAGCCGACTTGTGAGTCTTTTTGGCGATTTGCACACCATGCTCATTGGCGGCGCTCTCAAGATCGCGTCGCCTCGGCCATGATACAACATGGAATGTTGTGGTTTGTGCACCTTTGGCGACATGTGCACAATGTTCATTTTTTTGAATTCCGCTTCGGTACAACCCCCTTCACAAAACGTATAAGGGTAGTATGGTCTTTTATGAGAAATATATACCCACCTCCGCATGGGTCTTCTTTTGGGACGTACACATACGTGTTTGCACATCCTGGCCGCCTCCCCTCCGTCATGGGCCGGCCCATGTTACAATTTTCTTTTGCTACACTTTTTTTCCGCTAAAATTCAAAAAGTGGATGCGTACGTGGGATTAGGATTCGAACACAAAACCTCAATGTCCACAGGCCTTCCTGGTAACCAACTGGGAAGCCTACATTTCACGTAACAATGCACTTCTGTTTTCTTACTAGTTTGTTACTGGTTGGTTATTTATATATTTTCCTTTTTTTCGGTTTTAGTTTCTTTTTTTTGGTTTAGTCAAATTCGTGAATTTACAAATCCGTGCACTTTTTTTAATTTTCCTTTTTCTTTTCCAATCTGTCCGAACATTTTTGTTCCAAATTTCATGAAATTTTTGAAAAACTCATGATTTTTAAAAAAAATCATGAGCTTTTTAAAAATCGGTGAAGTTTTTTTTTCAAACTCGATGAAATTTTTCAAATTTGTGCTTTTTCTCAAATTGATGAAGTTGTTTTTGAATTGAACTTTTTCAACTTTTATGAACTCATTTTCAGTATTGATGAACTTTTTTCCAAATCTATGACCTTTTCTTCGATTTCCAATGATTTTTTTTTATTTTTTTGTGAAATTATGTTATTTCTTAATTTTTTTTCTACATATTAAAAACCGGAGAGTTTTTCCCTACCAGACTAACAGAAAAAAATCAGGATCGTGGAAGCAAGAGAGCGAGCGAGCGGGCGGGCGAGCAAGCGAGTTGTGAGCACCTTGTTTTTCAGCATTCGTCAAATGACCTCATTTTTTTTCATCACCTTGTATCACCAATTCATGCCACCATGCCAATTTGTTTCCGTTTTGGCAAGTTTCATATTTTTTGGAGTTCTCTTGTTGAAAAAAGGCAGATAAATGACCGAACGTGTCGCAACGTGCAAATGGATTCCGAATTCGTATGAACTAGGCATGGATGCCTACCATGGGCACGAACCCTTGCTGGCAAAAGTTGGGGTCATTTCTCACATGTTCAAAAAAAACATGTTAGACATAGGTTGTTCGGGTAGGCCAGAAGGGTCTGTTTGTGAACACCTGGTTTTTCACATCCGTCAGATCCTGCCAATTTTATTACCATCACCTTGCATCACCAATTCATGCCATCATGCCAAGTTGTTTTCGTTTTGACAAGTTTAGTATTTTTTGAGTTTTCTGGGTGAAAAAAGGTCAATACATGGCCGGATCAGTCGCAACGTTGCACGTGCCCGAATTCATTCAGACTAGGCATGAATTCCTACCATGGGCACACACCCTGGTGGAAAAATTTGGGGTCACTCCTCACATGTCCAACAAAAAAACATGTTAGACCAAGGGTGTTTGGATAGGCTAGAATGGTCAGTTTATGAACACCTGGTTTTTTACATCCGTCAAATGGCCCCATTTTTTCCCCATCACCTTGTATCACCAATTCATGCCACCATGCCAAGTTGTTCCCGTTTTGGCAAGTTACATATTTTTTGGAGTTCTCTTGTTGAAAAAAGGCAGATAAATGACCCAACGTGTCGCAACGTGCAAACGGATTCCGAATTCGTTTGAAGCAGGCATGGATGCCTACCATGGGCACGCATCCTTGCTGGCAAAAGTTGGGGTCATTTCTCACATGTTCAAAAAAAACATGTTAGACATAGGGTGTTCGGGTAGGCCAGAAGGGTCTGTTTGTGAACACCTGGTTTTTCACATCCGTCAGATGGTGCCAATTTTATTTCCATCACCAATTCATGCCATCATGCCAAGTTGTTTCCGTTTTGACAAGTTTAGTATTTTTTGAGTTTTCTGGGTGAAAAAAGGTCAATACATGGCCAGATCAGTCGCAACGTTACACGTGCCCGAATTCATTCAGACTAGGCATGAGTTCCTACGACGGGCACATACCCTGGTGGGAAAATTTGGGGTCACTCCTCACATGTCCAACAAAAAACCATGTTAGACCAAGGGTGTTTGGATAGGCTAGAAGGGTCAGTTTATGAACACCTGGTTTTTTTACATCCGTCAAATGGCCCCATTTTTTTTCCATCACCTTATATCACCAATTCATGCCACCATGCCAAGTTGTTGCCGTTTTGGCAAGTTTCATATTTTTTGGAGTTCTCTTGTTGAAAAAAGGCAGAAAAACGACCGAACATGTCGCAACATGCAAACGGAATCCGAATTCGTTAGAACTAGGCATGGATGCCTACCATGGGCACGCACCCTTGCTGGCAAAAGTTGGGGTCATTTCTCCCATGTTAAAAAAAACATGTTAGACATAGGGTGTTCGGGTAGGCCAGAATGGTCTGTTTGTGAATACCTGGTTTTTCGTGAGATGGTGCCAATTTTATTTCCATCACCTTGCATCACCAATTCATGCCATCATGCCAAGTTGTTTCCGTTTTGACAAGTTTAGTATTTTTTGAGTTTTCTAGGTGAAAAAAGGTCAATAAATGGCCGGATCAGTCGCAACGTTGCACGGTGCCTGAATTCATTCAGACTAGGCATGAATTCCTACCACGGGCACACGCCTTGGTGGAAATATTTGGGGTCACTCCTCACATGTCCAACAAAAAACCATGTTAGACCCAGGGTGTTTCGATAGGCTAGAATGGTCAGTTTGTGAACACCTGGTTTTTTACATCCGTCAAATGGCCCCATTTTTTTCCATCACCTTGTATCACCAATTCATGGCACCATGCCAAGTTGTTTTGGTTTTTGCCAAGTTTTGTATTTTCTGGAGTTTTCTCGGTGAAAAAGGCCGATAAATGGCCAAACGTGTCGCAATGTGCAAATGGTGTCTGAATTCATTCAAACCATACATGAATGCCTACTATGGGCGCACACCCTGCATGGCAAAATTTAGGGTCATTCCTCTCATATACAACAAAAATCATGCTAGACAAAGGGTGTTCGGGAGGCCAGAAGGCTCCGTTTCTGAACACCTGGTATTTGCCATCACCTTGTATCACCAATTCATGTCATCATGTCAGGTTGTTTTTGTTTTCGACAAGTTTTGTATTTTTTGAAGTTTTCTCGGTGAAAAAAGGTCGATAAATGACTGGACATGTTGCAACGTGCAAACGGTGTCCGAATTCATTCAAATCATGACATGTATGCCTACCATGTGCATGCACCCATGGTGGAAAAAGTTGGGGTCATTCTACATGTACAAAAAAACCATGTTAGACACACGGTGTTCGGATCTATTTGTGAACACCTCATTTTTCGACATCCGTCAAATGCACTATTTTTCCATCATCTTGTATCACCATTTCATGCCACCATGCGAACTGGTACATCCGCAGGACCAATTTTTCATATTTTTCAATTATTTCGGTGAATATGAGCATGCCAACAATACCGTAAGTCGTTCATATCAGGCATGGATGCCTATTATGTCCATGTCAGGCTATTGCAAAAAGCCATTCGAATAAGACATGGGTCATTTATTCATAGTGCAAAAAAACACCAGTTAAGAGTAGGGTGCCGGACTAGCCCAGATGGCTGCATCTGTGAACATGCTTCTGTTATTTCAAATATGAAATTTCCATAATTACGAACCAACATCAACATATCTTTATGTTCTAACCATATATTTTTAATTTGGCAATAACTTTGGAATTTCAAATTATTTATGAAAATGTTAAAAATTTAACAATTTTATAAAATTTCTAAAAGATCCCAACAGTTGTTGAAAATTGTAAACAAAAAAAATAACTAAACTCAAGAAAATAACGAAATAATGAAAAAAGAAAAGAAAATTAATAAATAGATAAGGTCAAGTGCGACAACCATGGCCCAACACGCCGTTGGGGCATGTTGGGCGAGCCCAAGCATGCCAGGCCGGTTTGTACACAAGGAATAAAACTGGAATCTATACACCACAGGTAGGTTGTCCCACTTGGTTACTGCGCTATGTATTAGAATGGGTGTTATTGAGTTCGAATCACGCCGCGTGCATACATTTTTCGAGGTTACAAGTAAGAGAAGGATTAAATGGGCTGGCCCGCACCCGTCGTCCGCGGCCAGTTAGGCGTACCGCTCAAAACAAAGTTAGGCGTACGTATTTTCACGTATAGGCAGCGCAGAAGCTTATTTGAAATATGACCATCATGCCCTTTATTATAAAAGGGTGCAGATCGATCTTAGCCCTTCATGTGTTTAGAGGGGGTGTACCAAAGCGAAAGTGCATTTTTTTTGCGAGAAAATTTCCGATCTATTCATTTTCAATCATGGCAGTACAACGAATACCAGAAATAATAAAAATTACATCCAGATCCATAGACCACCTAGCGACGACTACCAGCCCTGAAGCGAGCCGAAGGTGCGCCGCCGTCATCGACCCTCCATCACCGGAGTCGGGCACAACTTGTTCCAGTAGACAGTCGGAAAGTCATCGTGCTAAGGCCCCGTAGGACCAGCGCACCAGAACAGCAACCGTCGCAGATGAAGAATAACGTAGATCAGAAAGATCCAATCCGAAGACACGCGAACGTAGACGAACAACGACGAGATCCGAGCAAATCCACCAAAGATAGATCCACCGGAGACACACCTCCACACGCCCACCAACGATGCTAGACGCGCCGCCGGAACGGGGACTAGGCGGGGAGACCTTTATTCCATCTTCAGGGAGCCGCCGCCGTCTCGTCTTCCTGAACAGGACACAAACCCTAGCAAAACTGAAAGAAACGACTAAAAACGGAGCCCTCCCGCCGGCCCTTGCCGAGATCCACCGCGCCCCCATGGCCCTAGGGCCACCGGGGAGGAGGCGGACCTGCGGTGGCAACAGCGGGAGGCAGAAACCCTAACTTTTTTTATGGAGGAAGGAGGAGGTGCACAATGTTCATTGGCTACAACGGTATATGCTGGCATCGCTTCACCGAACAAAAAAAATGATCTTAGAATGTATGAAAGCATCCACGCGCTTGGATGCGCTGGTCTTCTTCTTTTTTTCTTACACTACATCCATCGTTACGTGATATTTTCATATATAATGCAAAGTTAACATCTTTATCTTTACCTAATAATAAAAAAATTGGGTTTCTGCTCGTCCGTCGTTGCCATTTTTACAAAAAAAACCTCTATTTCCTTGAAATGAACCCGCGGTCCTATTTGCAGTGTGTTCCTCATATAACGTTTCGTTTTTGCAAAAAAGCCCCTGGTGTCGCGGCAGGCGTACGAGAGCGCGGCGGACATGAAAGTCACCGAAGGTGGCCTTGGCCGGCACGGGGGTGAGCTCACGGGCGCGCTTGCGGCAGGCGAGCCTAGCCCGCAAGTCCCCCTGCTGCTTGGCGAGGCCTTTGGCCTTCCTGCCGGCCGAGGCGTCGCGGAACGGGCCGCGGATCTCGGCTGCTCCGTCGTGGATCCGGCGGCGGACGGATAGAGACGGGAGAGGCGGCAACCTTCATGGCGGGTCCCTAGAGGACACCAGCGTGGATCCGGCGATGGACAGATAGGGACGGAGAGGCGACGACCACCATGGCGGGATCTGGGGCAGAGGCGTCAGGGTCTCACTACTAGGAAAAGGGCTATAGATAATATGGACATTAATGACGCACCACACATGTGGTGCGCCACTACTATATACTAATGGCACACCATGTGTTGGTGCGCCGTTAGTGTTCAAATACTAATGGCGCACCACATCCATGATGCGCCACTACTAACAATTTTTTTTATTTTTTAAAAACTAGTAATGGCGCATCAGGTGATAGTGCGTCATTACTAGTTAAACTAGTAATGGCGCACCACACCCTCGGTGCGCCACTACTAAGTTTTTTTTTCAATTTTTTTTTTTCAAAACTAGTAATGGCGCACCGTGGGTGTGGTGCGCCATTACTAGTTAAAACTAGTAATGGCGCACCACACCCACGGTGCGCCATTACTAGTTTTGAAAAAAAATCCATCGGATGCACCCCCGACCGCCTTTTCAGTTTTTAAAAAATAAAAGAGAACGATGGAAATGTCAAAAAAATAAAAATAATAAGTTTCCCATGTGATATGTGGTCTACTTGCTGGGAAAATTTACAAATATAAATTTTGACTTTATTTGCAAAATCTCTCTGGAATTTGTAAAATGGGCATAACTTTTATACGAACTCGGATTAAAAAGTTTTTATATGAAAAATCATCTACTCGAAAAGTCACATCCGAATTTAACCGGAGGAACCCCGTTAAACATTTTCAAAATCCTCAAAAACCTAACAGAGAAAAAGTTACATGGCTTTTAAGATCTAGAGGGGAAAAATGAAAAAAAAAATCAAACTTACTGGTGGCGCATCATTTGCTAGGTGCGCCACTAGTAACAGAATAAAAATTGGTTTCGATTTTTTTTTATTTTTTTTTAAAAAATGATATGTAATATGACCGTGTGATATACTAATGGCGCAGATACTAATTGCGCACCAGGGTGCACCATTAGTATTAAATTCTAATGGCGTGATGCTAGTGGCGCACGTATAGTGCGCCATTAGTAGCCAAAACAGGTGCGCCACTAGCAGGCCTTTTCCTAGTAGTGTCTTGTGGCAGCGCTCGCCTGAGCTCCTGGCGCCGGGGGGACGTCGGGAACGGGCGAAGGATGGCGAGGTAGGTCGGAGACGGGCCGGATTTGTCGATTCTCGATGTCGCACGGGCGGCGGCGGTCTCCATGTTGCGGGGTCGGCTTGAAGCTACTGCAGCGGGCATGGTAGTCTTCATGTTGAAGAAAAGAGAGAGGGTTGAGAGAGAGAATAGAGAGACAGGGAGAGATAGAGAGGGAGAGAGGAGGCGGGGCAACGTCGCGGTGCTGCTGCTGGTCACCCAGGCGACGGCGTCGGTAGAGCCGCCGCAACGAGGGTCGGAGCGGAGGACCCCGGGCGTCCACGGCGGCCTCCCTGTAAGGCTGTAACAGAGAGCAAGAGAGATAGAGGGAGATGAGAGTAAACAGGAGAAACAGAGAAGAAAGGAAGAGGGATGACGGTCAAAAGAAGGCAGGGGGTGACGGGGTCCTGGTCCGTGGATTCAGTCGTCGATGAAGAAGGAGCTCGGGGTCGGGGACAAGGTGGCCGCGCTTGGGAGCAATAGATCGAGCTGCGGCATGACTATGATGGTGATAGACGGTGTCACGCATGGCGGAGTGGAAAGGATAACGCCAGAAGCAAAGTCAGAGCGGCAGCAGCATCTGCCAAGGAAGAGCGGTGGCGGAGAGGAAGGGATGACTACTAGAACTCTGCTGTCGCGTGTCGTAGTGGGCACCTATGAGTCCGTGACTATGCTGTCAATGATAACATTTTTTATACAAAGTATTTTTACATGTATGGTCATAGTAGTGCAGGCCAAATGCAAGTCCAATCAAAGACACTAGAAACACACACATGCAGGCTCTTTGCACAAGAGAACCCCCTCGTCACAATCGACACAAAGACTGTCGGTGTACCAAAATAGAGGCGCTCTTTTGTACCCCTTATTTGTGCACGGGCAGTCAGAGCCGCACCCATGACCACACTTAAGCAGGGCAGAGACAGGAAATTGTATCCACAACACAGAATCAAAGCAACGCCAAGACAAACGCATAAAGAGCCAGAAGGCAAAGTGGTTTTCCCCGGCAAGGTCCTTGCCGGGGCAGCCCCCACGGCCTCGTCAAGGTCCTTGCCGGGGCAGCCTGAAGGAAATATGCCCTAGAGGCAATAATAAAGTTATTATTTATTTCCTTATTTCATGATAAATGTTTATTATTCATGCTAGAATTGTATTAACCGGAAACTTAGTACATGTGTGAATACATAGACAAACATAATGTCACTAGTATGCCTCTACTTGACTAGCTTGTTGAATCAAAGATGGTTAAGTTTCCTAACCATGGATATGAGTTATCATTTGATCAGTGGGATCACATCATTAGAAGAATGATGTGATTGACTTGACCCATTTTGTTAGCTTAGCACTTGATCGTTTAGTATGTTGCTATAGCTTTCTTCATGACTTATACATGTTCCTATGACTATGAGATTATGCAACTCCCGTTTACCGGAGGAACACTTTGTGTGCTACCAAACGTCACAACATAACTGGGTGATTATAAAGGTGCTCTACAGGTGTCTCCGAAGGTACTTGTTGGGTTGGCGTATTTCGAGATTAGGATTTGTCACTCCGATTGTTGTAGAGGTATCTCTGGGCCCACTCGGTAATGCACATCACTATAAGCCTTGCAAGCATTGCAACTAATAAGTTAGTTGCGGGATGATGTATTACGGAACGAGTAAAGAGACTTGCCGGTAACAAGATTGAACTAGGTATCGAGATACCGACGATCGAATCTCGGGCAAGTAACATACCAATGACAAAGGGAACAACGTATGTTGTTATGTGGTTCGACCGATAAAGATCTTCATAGAATATGTAGGAGCCAATATGGGCATCCAGATTCCGCTATTGGTTATTGACCAGAGAGGTGTCTCGGTCATGTCTACATAGTTCTCGAACCCATAGGGTCCGCACGCTTAACGTTCGTTGACGATATAGTATTTTATATGAGTTATGTATGTTGGTGACCGAATGTTGTTTGGAGTCTTAGATGAGAACACAGACATAAAGAGGAGCTCCGGAATGGTCCGGAGGTAAAGATTCATATATTGGATGATATGGTTAGGCCAAGGGGTCAGGCCCACGGGGCTATAAGTCGGTGCAAAAGGAGTTTTGCGGAGGCCAGGGGGCCAAACGTCGGAGACCCTGGCATCTGGCCCTGGGCCAGATGCCGAGGCCCATGGCGTCTGGGCCAGACGCCAAGGATTGTGGCGTTTTGTCCTGGAGTCCAAGTGGGACTCTTGCCTTTCCAGCAAAACCGACATTGAGGAGGCTTTTGCTCCAAGTTTCGACCCCAGGGCTCAACATATAAATAGAGGGGCGGGACTAGCACCAAAGACACATCAAGAAACACCAAGCCTTGTGCCGGCAACCCCGTCCCCTCTAGTTTATCCTCTGTCATAGTTTCCGTAGTGCTTAGGCGAAGCCCTGCGGAGATTGTTCTTCACCAACACCGTCACCACGCCGTCGTGCTGCCGGAACTCATCTACTACTTCGCCTGTCTTGCTGGATCGAGAAGCCAAGGACGTCATCGAGCTGAACGTGTGCAGAACTCAGAGGTGCCGTGCGTTGGGTACTTGGATCGGTCGGATCGTGAAGACGTACGACTACATCAATCGCGTTGATAAACGCTTCCGCTTAGCCATCTTCAAGGGTATGAAGATACACTCTCCCTCTCGTTGCTATGCATCACCATGATCTTGCGTGTGCATAGGAAATTTTTTGAAATTACTACGTTCCCCAACAGTGGTATCAGAGCCTGGTTTTATGTGTAGATGTTATATGCACGAGTAGAACACAAGTGAGTTGTGGGTGATACAAGTCATACTGCTCACCAGCATGTCATACTTTGGTTCGGCGGTATTGTTGGATGAAGCGGCCGAGACCAACATTACGCATACGCTTACGGGAGACTGGTTCTACCGACGTGCTTTGCACACAGGTGGCTGGCGGGTGTCAGTTTCTCCAACTTTAGTTGAACCGAGTGTGGCTATGCCCGGTCCTTAAGAAGGTTAAAACAGCACTAACTTGACGAACTATCGTTGTGGTTTTGATGCGTAGGAAAGAACGGTTCTTGCTCAGCCCGTAGCAGACACGTAAAACTTGCAACAACAAAGTAGAGGACGTCTAACTTGTTTTTGCAGGGCATGTTGTGATGTGATATGGTCAAGACATGATGCTATATTTTATTGTATGAGATGATCATGTTTTGTAACCGAGTTATTGGCAACTGGCAGGAGCCATATGGTTGTCGCTTTATTGTATGAAATGCAATCGCCCTGTAATTGCTTTACTTTATCACTAAGCGGTAGCGATAGTCGTAGAAGCAATAGATGGTGAAACGACAACGATGCTACGATGGAGATCAAAGTGTCGCGTCGGTGACGATGGTGATCACGACGGTGCTTCAGAGATGGAGATCACAAGCACAAGATGATGATGGCCATATCATATCACTTATATTGATTGCATGTGATGTTTATCCTTTATGCATCTTATCCTGCTTTGATTGACGGTAGCATTTTAAGATGATCTCTCACTAATTATCAAGATGTGTTCTCCCTGAGTATGCACCGTTGCGAAAGTTCTTCGTGTTGAGACACCACGTGATGATCGGGTGTGATAGGCTCTACGTTCAAATACAACGGGTGCAAAACAGTTGCACACGCGGAATACTCAGGTTAAACTTGACGAGTACAGATATGGCCTTGGAACACGGAGACCAAAAGGTCGAACATGAATCATATAGTAGATATGATCAACATAGTGATGTTCACCATTGAAAACTACTCCATCTCACGTGATGACCGGACATGGTTTAGTTGATTTGGATCACGTGATCACTTAGATGACTAGAGAGATGTGTGTCTAAGTGGGAGTTCTTAAGTAATATGATTAATTGAACTTAAATTTATCATGAACTTAGTCCTGGTAGTATTTTGCAAATTATGTTGTAGATCAATAGCTTGCGTTGTTGCTTTCATATGTTTATTTTGATAAGTTCCTAGAGAAAACTGTGTTGAAAGAAGTTAGTAGCAATGATGCGGATTGGATTCGTGATCTGAGGATAGTCCTCATTGCTGCACAGAAGAATTATGTCCTTGATGCACCGCTAGGTGACGGACATATTGCAGGAGCAGATGCATACATTATGAACGTTTGGCTAGCTCAATATGATGACTACTTGATAGTTTAGTGCACCATGCTTAACGGCTTAGAATCGGGACTTCAAAGACATTTTGAACGTCATGGACCATATGAGATGTTCTAGGAATTGAAGTTAATATTTCAAGCAAATACCCAAGTTGAGAGATATGAAGGCTCCAACAAGTTCTATAGCTAAAAGATGGAGGAGAATTGCTCAACTAGTGAGCAAGTACTTAGATTGTCTGAGTACTACAATTGCTTGAATCAAATGGGAGTTAATCTTCCAGATAAGATAGTGATTGACACAGTTCTCTAGTCACCATCTCCAATTTACTGGAACTTCGTGATGAACTATAATGCAAGGGATGACAAAAATGATTCCCGAGCTCTTCGTGATGCTGAAATCGACGAAGGTAGAAATCAAGAAAAAGCATCAAGTGTTGATGATTGATGAGACGACTAGTTTCAAGAAAAGGGCAAAGGAAAGGAAAGGGAACTTCAAGTAGAATGGCAAGCAAGTTGTCACTCCCATTGAGAAGCCCAAAACTGGACCAAAGCCTGAAACTGAGTGCTGCTACTACAAAGGAAATGGTCACTAGAAGCGGAAATACCCTGAATATTTGGTCGATAAGAAGGATGGCAAAGTGAACAAGGGTATATTTGATATATAGGTTATTGATGTGTACCTTACTAGTGTTTATAGTAGCCCCTGAGTATTTGATACTTGTTCGGTTGCTAAGATTAGTAACTCGAAACATGAGTTACAGAATAAACAAGACTAGTTGAGGATGAAGTGGCGATGTGTGTTGGAAGTGGTTCCAAGATTGATATGATCATCATCATACACTCCCTATACTTTCGAGATTATTGTAGAACCTAAATAAATGTTATTTGGTGTTTGCATTAAGCAGAAATATGATTAGATCATGTTTATTGCAATACGATTATTCATCTAAGATGGAGAATAAATTGTTATTCTATTTACATGAATAAAACCTTCTATGGTCATACACCCAATGTTGATGGTTTATTGAATCTTGGTCGTAGTAATACACATATTCATAATATTGATGCCAAAAGATGCAAAGTTGATAATGATAATGCAACATATTTGTGGCACTGCCGTTTGGGTCATATCAGTGTAAAGCGCATGAAGAAACTCCATACATATAGACTTTTGGAATCACTTGATAATGAATCATTTGATGCTCGTGAACCGTGCCTTACGGGCAAGATGACTAAAACTCCATTCTCCAGAAAAATGGAATGAGCTACTGACTTGTTGGAAATAATACATACCGATGTATGCAATCCAATGAGTGTTGATGCTCTTGGCGAGTATCGTTATTTCCTGACCTTCACAGATGATTTGAGCAGATATGGGTATATCTACTTAATGAAACATAAGTCTGAAACATTTGAAAAGTTCAAAGAATTTCAGGGTGAAGTGGAAAATCATCGTAACAAGAAAATAAAGTTTCTATGATCTTATCGTGGATACGAATATTTGAGTTACGAGTTTGGTCTTCATTTGAAACAATGTGAAATAGTTTCGCAACTCACGCCACCTGGAACACTGCCGTCGCGTGTCGTAGTGGGCACCTATGAGTCCGTGACTATGCTGTCAATGATAACATTTTTTATACAAAGTATTTTTACATGTATGGTCATAGTAGTGTAGGCCAAATGCAAGTCCAATCGAAGACACCAGAAACACACACATGTAGGCTCTTTGCACAAGACAACCCCCTCGTAACAATCGACACAAAGACTGTCGGTGTACCAAAATAGGGGCGCTCTTTTGTACCCCTTATTTGTGCACGGGCAGTCAGAGCCGCACCCACGACCACACTTAAGCAGGGCAGAGACAGGAAATCGAAGCCACAACACAGAATCAAAGCAACGCCAAGACAAACGCATAAAGAGCCAGAAGGCAAAGTGGTTTTCCCCGGCAAGGTCCTTGCCAGGGCAGCCCCCACGGCCCCGTCAAGGTCCTTGCCGGGGCATCCTGAAGGAAATATTCCCTAGAGGCAATAATAAAGTTATTCTTTATTTCCTTATTTCATGATAAATGTTTATTATGTTGGGGAACGTAGCAGAAATTCAAAATTTTCCTACGTGTCACCAAGATCTATCTATGGAGAGACCAGCAACGAGTAGAAAGAGAGTGCATCTACATACCCTTGTAGATCGCTAAGCGGAAGCGTTCAAGTGAACGGGGTTGATGGAGTCGTACTTGTCGTGATTCAGATCACCGATGATCCTAGTGCCGAACGGACGGCACCTCCGCGTTCAACAGACGTACAGCTCGACGATGTCTCCCACGCCTTGATCTAGCAAGGAGAGAGGGAGAGGTTGAGGAAGACTCCATCCAGCAGCAGCACAACGGCGTGGTGATGATGGAGGAGCGTGGCAATCCTGCAGGGCTTCGCCGAGCACCTACGGGAGAGGAGATGTGTCACGGGAGGGAGAGGGAGGCAACCAACGGCCTTCGGTATGATTGCTCCTCCTTTTCCCCACTATATATAGGGCCAAGGGAGAGGGGGAGGGCGCAGCCTTGCCCCCTCCTCCAAGGAAGGGTGCGGCTAAGGGTGGGGAGGAGTCCATCCTCCCCAAGGCACCTCGGAGGTGCCTTCCCCCTTTAGGACTCTCCTTTTTTTTCTCTCTTGGCGCATGGGCCTCTTGGGGCTGGTGCCCTTGGCCCATGTAGGCCAAGGCGCACCCCCTACAGCCCATGTGGCCCCCGGGGCAGGTGGCCCCACCCGGTGGGCCCCCGGGACCCTTCCGGTGGTCCCGGTACAATACCGATGACCCCGAAACTTGTCCCGATGGCCGAAACAGGACTTCCTATATATAAATCTTTACCTCCGGACCATTCCGGAACTCCTTGTGACGTCCGGGATCTCATCCTGGACTCCGAACAACATTCGGTAACCACATACAAGCTTCCTTTATAACCCTAGCGTCATCGAACCTTAAGTGTGTAGACCCTACGGGTTCGGGAGACATGCAGACATGACCGAGACGTTCTCCGGTCAATAACCAACAGCGGGATCTGGATACCCATGTTGGCTCCTACATGTTCCATGATGATCTCATCGGATGAACCACGATGTCAAGGACTCAATCAATCCCGTATACAATTCCCTTTGTCTAGCGGTATGGTACTTGCCCGAGATTCGATCGTCGGTATACCGATACCTTGTTCAATCTCGTTACCGGCAAGTCTCTTTACTCGTTCCGTAACACATCATCCCGTGATCAACCCCTTGGTCACATTGTGCACATTATGATGATGTCCTACCGAGTGGGCCCAGAGATACCTCTCCGTTTACACGGAGTGACAAAATCCCAATCTCGATTCATGCCAACCCAACAGACACTTTCAGAGATACCCGTAGTGTACCTTTATAGCCACCCAGTTACGTTGTGACGTTTGGCACACCCAAAGCACTCCTACGGTATCCGGGAGTTGCACAATCTCATGGTCTAAGGAAATGATACTTGACATTAGAAAAGCTTTAGCATACGAACTACATGATCTTGTGCTAGGCTTAGGATTGGGTCTTGTCCATCACATCATTCTCCTAATGATGTGATCCCGTTATCAACGACATCCAATGTCCATGGTCAGGAAACCGTAACCATCTATTGATTAAAGAGCTAGTCAACTAGAGGCTTACTAGGGACATGGTGTTGTCTATGTATCCACACATGTATCTGAGTTTCCTATCAATACAATTCTAGCATGGATAATAAACGATTATCATGAACAAGGAAATATAATAATAATCAATTTATTATTGCCTCTAGGGCATATTTCCAACAGTCTCCCACTTGCACTAGAGTCAATAATCTAGTTCACATCGATATGTGATTAACACTCAAGGTCACATCCCCATGTGACTAACACCCAAAGAGTTTACTAGAGTCAATAATCTAGTTCACATTTACCATGTGATTAACACTCGATGAGTTCTGGGTTTGATCATGTTATGCTTGTGAGAGAGGTTATAGTCAACGGGTCTGAACCTTTCAGATCCGTGTGTGCTTTACAAATCTCTATGTCATCTCCTAGATGCAGCTACCACGTTCTAATTGGAGCTATTCCAAATAACTGTTCTACTTGGAGCTATTTTAAATTGTTGCTCCATTATACGTATCCAGTATCTCTACTCAGAGCTATCCGGATAGGTGTTAAGCTTGCATCGACGTAACCCTTTACGACGAACTCTTCTACCACCTCCATAATTGAGAAAATTCCTTAGTCCACTAGTTACTAAGGATAACTTTGACCGCTGTCCTGTGATCCATTCTTAGATCACTCTTGTACCCCTTGACTAACTCATGGCAAGGCACACTTCAGGTGCGGTACACAGCATAGCATACTGTAGAGCCTATGTCTTAAGCATAGGGGACGACCTTAGTCCTTTCTCTCTATTCTACCATGGTCGAGCTTTAAGTCTTAACTTCATACCTTACAACTCAGGCAAGAACTCCTTCTTTGACTGATCCATCTTGAACACCTTCAAGATCATGTCAAGGTATGTGCTCATTTGAAAGTACCATTAAGCGTTTTGATCTATCCTTATAGATCTTGATGCTCAATGTTCAAGTAGCTTAATCCTGGCTTTCTATTGAAAAACACTTTTCAAATAACCCTATATGCTTTCCAGAAATTCTACGTCATTTCTGATCATTAATATGTCAACAACATATACTCATCAGAAATTCTATAGTGCTCCCACTCACTTCTTTGGAAATACAAGTTTCTCATAAACTTTGTATACACCCAAAATCTTTGATCATCATCAAAGCATACATTCCAACTCCGAGATGCTCACTCCAGTCCTCAGAAGGATTGCTGGAGCTTTGCATACTTATTAGCATATTTCAGGATAGACAAAACCTTCCGGTTGTATCACATACAACCTTTCCTCAAAAATCGTCGAGGAAACAATGTTTTGACATCCTATCTGCAAGATTTCATAAATAATGCAGTAATTGCTAATATAATTCCAACAGACTCTTAGCATCGCTACGAGTGAGAAAGTCTCACCGCACTCAACTCCTTGAACTTGTCGGAAAATATCTTAACGACAAGTCGAGCTTTCTCAATGGTGACACTTACCATCATTGTCTGTCTTCCTTTCAAAATCCATATGTACCTAACAGCCTTACGACCATCAAGTAGTTCTTCCAAAGTCTACACTTTGTTTTCATACATGGATCCTCTCTCGGGTTTTATGGCCTTGAGCCATTTATCAGAATCCGGGCCCACCATCGCTTCTCCATAGCTCGTAGGTTCATTGTTGTCTAGCAACATGACTTCCAAGACAGGATTACGCACCACTCTGAAGTAGTACGCATCCTTGTCATCCCACGAGGTATGGTAGTGACTTGATCCGAAGTTTCATGATCACTATCATAAGCTTCTACTTCAATTGGTGTAGGTGCCACAGGAACAACTCCCTGTGCCCTGTCACACACTAGTTGAAGAGACGGTTCAATAACCTCATCAAGTCTCCACCATCCTCCCACTCAATTCTTTCAAGAGAAACTTTTCCTCGAGAAAGGACCCGATTCTAGAAACAATCCCTTATTGCTTTCGGATCTGAGGCAGGAGGTATACCCAACTGTTTTGGGTGTCCTATGAAGATGCATTTTATCTGCTTTGGGTTCGAGCTTATCAACCTGAAACCTTTTCACATAAGCGTCGCAGCCCCAAACTTTCAAGAAACGGCAACTTAGGTTTCTCCAAACCATAGTTCATACGGTGTCGTCTCAACGAAATTATGTGGTGCCCTATTTAAAGTGAATGTGGTTGTCTCTAATGCCTAACCCATAAACTATAGTGGTACTTCGATAAGAGACATCATGGTATGCATCATATCCAATAGGGTGCAGTTATGATGTTCGGACACACCATCACACTATGGTGTTCCAGGCTGTATTAGTTGTGAAACAATTTCCACAATGTCTTAATTGTGTGCCAAAACTCGTAATTCAGATATTCATCTCTATGATCATATCATAGATCTTGTATCCTCTTGTCACAATGATCTTCTACTTCACTCTGAAATTACTTGAACCATTCAATAATTCAGACTTGTGTTTCATCAAGAAAATATTCTTAACATCTACTCGAATCATCTGTGAAGTAAGAACATAACGATATTCACTGCATGCCTCAGCACTCATTGGACTGCACATATCAAAATGTGTTACTTCCAACAAGTTGCTATCTTGTTCCATCTTACTGAAAATGAGGCTTTTCAGTCATCTTGCCCATGTGGTATGATTTGCATGTCCCAAGTGATTCAAAATCAAGTGAGTCAAAACGGTCCATTTGCATGGAGTTTCTTCATGCATATACACCAATAGACATGGTTCGCATGTCTCAAACTTTTCAAAAACGAGTGAGCCCAAAGATCCATCAATATGGAGCTTCTTCATGCGTTTTATACCGATATGACTTACGTGGCAGTGCCACAAGTAAGTGGTACTATCATTACTATCTTATATCTTTTGGCATGAAAATGTGTATCCCTACGATCAAAATTCAATAAACCATTCCTTTAGGTGCAAGAGCACTTATTCAGGTTTAATACTCATCTTGATGGTAGAGGGAGCGTGCGATGTTAGATCACATCAAACTTGGAAACACTTCCAACATGTATCGTCAGCTCACCTTTAGCTAGTCTCCGTTTTATTCCGTAGCTTTTATTTCGAGTTACTAACACTTAGCAACCGAACCGGTATCCAATACCCTGGTGCTACTAGGAATACTAGTAAAGTACACATTAACATAATGTATATCCAATATACTTCTATCGACCTTGCCAGCCTTCTTATCTACCAAGTATCTAGGGTAATTCTGCTCTAGTGGTTGTTCCCCTTATTACAGAAGCACTTAGTCTCGGGTTTGGGTTTTACCTTGGGTTTCTTCACTAGAGCAGCAGCTGATTTGCCGTTTCATGAAGTATCCCTTCTTGCCCTTGCCCTTCTTGAAACTAGTGGTTTCACCAACCATCAACAATTGATGCTCCTTCTTGATTTCTACTTTCGCGGTGTCAAACATCGCGAATACCTCAAGGATCATCATATCTATCCCTGATATGTTATAGTTCATCACGAAGCTCTAACAGCTTGGTGGCAATGACTTTGGAGAACCATCACTGTCTTATCTGGAAGATCAACTCCCACTCGATTCAAATGATTGTTGTACTCAGACAATCTGAGCACAAACTCAACAATTGAGCTTTTCTCCTTAGTTTGCAGGTTAAGAAAGTCATCGGAGGTCTTATACCTCTTGACGTGGGCACGAGCCTGAAATCCCAATTTCAGCCCTCGAAACATCTCATATGTTCCGCGATGTTTCAAAAACGTCTTTAGTGCCTCAACTCTAAACCGTTTAACTGAACTATCACGTAGTTATCAAAACGTGTATGTCAGATGTTCGCAACAACCACAGACAACGTTCGAGGTTCAGCACACTGAGCGGTGCATTAAGGACATAAGCCTTCTATGAAGCAATGAGGACAATCCTCAGTTTACGGACCTAGTCCGCATAATTGCTACTATCAACTTTCAACTAATTTTTCTCTAGGAACATATCTAAACAGTAGAACTATAGCGTGAGCTACGACATAATTTGCAAAAACCTTTTGACTATGTTCAGGATAATTAAGTTCATCTTATGAACTCCCACTCAGATAGACATCCCTCTAGTCATCTAAGTGATTACATGATCCGAGTCAAACTAGGCCGTGTCCGATCATCACGTGAGACGGACTAGTCAACATCGGTGAACATCTTCATGTTGATCGTATCTTCTATACGACTCATGCTCGACCTTTCGGTCTTCTGTGTTCCGAGCCATGTCTGTACATGCTAGGCTCGTCAAGTTAACCCTAAGTGTTTTGCATGTGTTCCGAGGCCATGTCTGTACATGCTAGGCTCGTCAACACCCGTTGTATTTGAACGTCTGAATAAAACACCCGATCATCACGTGATGTTTTGAAACAGCGAACTGTCGCAACGGTGCACAGTTAGGGGAGAACACTTCTTGAAATTGTTGTAAGGGATCATCTTATTTACTACTGTCGTTCTAAGCAAATAAGATGTATAAATATGATAAACATCACATGCAATCAAATAGTGACATGATATGGCCATCATCACTTTGCTCCTTTTGATCTCCATCTTCGGGTCTCCATGATCATCATCGTCACCGGCATGACACCATGATCTCCATCATCATGATCTCCATCATCGTGTCTTCATGAAGTTGCCTCGCCAACTATTACTTCTACTACTATGGCTAACGGTTAGCAATAAAGTAAAGTAATTACATGACGTTTAAGTTGACGCGCAGGTCACAAATAAATAAAGACAACTCCTATGGCTCCTGCCGGTTGTCATACTCATCGACATGCAAGTCATGATTCCTATTACAAGAACATGATCAATCTCATACATCACATATATCATTCATCACATCCTTTTGGCCATATCACATCACATAGCATACCCTGCAAAAACAAGTTAGACGTCCTCTAATTGTTGTTTGCATGTTTTACGTGGCTGCTATGGGTTTCTAGCAAGAACGTTTCTTACCTACGCATGAACCACAACGTGATATGCCAATTGCTATTTACCCTTCATAAGGACCCTTTTCATCGAATCCGATCCGACTAAAGTGGGAGAGACAGACACCCGCCAGCCACCTTATGCAACTAGTGCATGTTTGTCGGTGGAACCGGTCTCACGTAAGCGTACGTGTAAGGTTGGTCCGGGCCGCTTCATCCCACAATGCCGCCGAATCAAGATAAGACTAGTAACGGCAAGCAAATTGAACAATATCGACGCCCACAACTACTTTGTGTTCTACTCGTGCAAAGAATCTACGCAATAGACCTAGCTCATGATGCCACTGTTGGGGAACGTAGCAGAAATTCAAAATTTTCCTACGTGTCACCAAGATCTATCTATGGAGAGACCAGCAACGAGTAGAAAGAGAGTGCATCTACATACCCTTGTAGATCGCTAAGCGGAAGCGTTCAAGTGAACGGGGTTGATGGAGTCGTACTCGTCGTGATTCAGATCACCGATGATCCTAGTGCCGAACGGACGGCACCTCCGCGTTCAACACACGTACAGCTCGACGATGTCTCCCACGCCTTGATCCAGAAAGGAGAGAGGGAGAGGTTGAGGAAGACTCCATCCAGCAGCAGCACAACGGCGTGGTGATGATGGAGGAGCGTGGCAATCCTGCAGGGCTTCGCCGAGCACCTACGGGAGAGGAGATGTGTCACGGGAGGGAGAGGGAGGCAACCAAAGGCCTTCGTTATGATTGCTCCTCCTTTTCCCCACTATATATAGGGCCAAGGGAGAGGGGGAGGGCGCAGCCTTGCCCCCTCCTCCAAGGAAGGGTGCGGCTAAGGGTGGGGAGGAGTCCATCCTCCCCAAGGCACCTCGGAGGTGCCTTCCCCCTTTAGGACTCTCCTTTTTTTTTCTCTCTTGGCGCATGGGCCTCTTGGGGCTGGTGCCCTTGGCCCATGTAGGCCAAGGCGCACCCCCTACAGCCCATGTGGCCCCCGGGGCAGGTGGCCCCACCCGGTGGGCCCCCGGGACCCTTCCGGTGGTCCCGGTACAATACCGATGACCCCGAAACTTGTCCCGATGGCCGAAACAGGACTTCCTATATATAAATCTTTACCTCCGGACCATTCCGGAACTCCTCGTGACGTCCGGGATCTCATCCGGGACTCCGAACAACATTCGGTAACCACATAAAAGCTTCCTTTATAACCCTAGCGTCATCGAACCTTAAGTGTGTAGACCCTATGGGTTCGGGAGACATGCAGACATGACCGAGACGTTCTCCGGTCAATAACCAACAGCGGGATCTGGATACCCATGTTGGCTCCCACATGTTCCACGATGATC
Organism: Triticum aestivum; assembly: GCF_018294505.1. Classification (NCBI taxonomy): domain Eukaryota; kingdom Viridiplantae; phylum Streptophyta; class Magnoliopsida; order Poales; family Poaceae; genus Triticum; species Triticum aestivum. Next base: position 80,629,387 of record NC_057807.1, on the reverse strand, counting down.
TCATCGGATGAACCACGATGTCAAGGACTCAATCAATCCCGTATACAATTCCCTTTGTCTAGCGGTATGGTACTTGCCCGAGATTCGATCGTCGGTATACCGATACCTTGTTCAATCTCGTTACCGGCAAGTCTCTTTACTCATTCCGTAACACATCATCCCGTGATCAACCCCTTGGTCACATTGTGCACATTATGATGATGTCCTACCGAGTGGGCCCAGAGATACCTCTCCGTTTACACGGAGTGACAAAATCCCAATCTCGATTCATGCCAACCCAACAGACACTTTCAGAGATACCCGTAGTGTACCTTTATAGCCACCCAGTTATGTTGTGATGTTTGGCACACCCAAAGCACTCCTACGGTATCCGGGAGTTGCACAATCTCATGGTCTAAGGAAATGATACTTGACATTAGAAAAGCTTTAGCATACGAACTACATGATCTTGTGCTAGGCTTAGGATTGGGTCTTGTCCATCACATCATTCTCCTAATGATGTGATCCCGTTATCAACGACATCCAATGTCCATGCTCAGGAAACCGTAACCATCTATTGATTAACGAGCTAGTCAACTAGAGGCTTACTAGGGACATGGTGTTGTCTATGTATCCACACATGTATCTGAGTTTCCTATCAATACAATTCTAGCATGGATAATAAACGATTATCATGAACAAGGAAATATAATAATAATCAATTTATTATTGCCTCTAGGGCATATTTCCAACATATTATTCATGTTAGAATTGTATTAACCAGAAACTTAGTACATGTGTGAATACATAGACAAACATAATATCACTAGTATGCCTCTACTTGACTAGCTCGTTGAATCAAAGATGGTTAAGTTTCCTAACCATGGATATGAGTTATCATTTGATCAGTGGGATCACATCATTAGAAGAATGATGTGATTGACATGACCCATTTCGTTAGCTTAGCACTTGATCATTTAGTATGTTGCTATTGCTTTCTTCATGACTTATAAATGTTCCTATGACTATGATATTATGCAACTCTTGTTTACCGGAGGAACACTTTGTGTGCTACCAAACGGCACAACATAACTGGGTGATTATAAAGGTGCTCTACAGGTGTCTCCAAATATATTAGTTGGGTTGGCGTATTTTGAGATTAGGATTTTGTCACTCCGATTGTCGGATAGGTATCTCCGGGCCCACTCGGTAATGCACGTCACTATAAGACTTGCAAGCATTGCAACTAATAAGTTAGTTGCGGGATGATGTATTACGAAACGAGTAAAGAGACTTTCCGGTAACGAGATTGAACTAGGTATTGAGATACCGACGATCGAATCTCGGGCAAGTAACATACCAATGACAAAGGGAACAACGTATGTTGTTATGCGGTTCGACCGATAAAGATCTTCATAGAATATGTAGGAGCCAATATGGGCATCCAGATTCCGCTATTGGTTATTGACCAGAGAGGTGTCTCGGTCATGTCTACATAGTTCTCGAACCCGTAGGGTCCGCACGCTTAACGTTCGTTGATGATATAGTATTTTATATGAGTTATGTATGTTGGTGACCGAATGTTGTTTGGAGTCTCGGATGAGATCACAGACATGAAGAGGAGCTCCAGAATGGTCCGGAGGTAAAGATTCATATATTGGATGATATGGTTAGGCCAAGGGGTCAGGCCCATGGGGCTATAAGTCGGTGCAAAAGGAGTTTTGCGGAGGCCAAGGGGCCAAACGCCGGAGACCCTGGCGTCTGGCCCTGGGCCAGACGCCGAGGCCCATGGTGTCTGGGCCAGACGCCAAGGATTGTGGCGTTTGGTCCTGGAGTCCGAGTGGGACTCTTGCCTTTCGGGCAAAACCGACTTTGAGGAGGCTTTTGCTCCAAGTTTCGACCCCGGGGCTCAACATATAAATAGAGGGGCGGGGCTAGCACCAAAGACACATCAAGAAACACCAAGGCGTGTGCCGACAACCCCGTCCCCTCTAGTTTATCCTCCGTCATAGTTTTCGTAGTGCTTAGGCGAAGCCCTGCGGAGATTGTTCTTCACCAACACCATCACCACGCCATCATGCTGCCGGAACTCATCTACTACTTCGCCCGTCTTGCTGGATCGAGAAGGCAAGGACATCATCAAGCTGAACGTGTGCAGAACTCGGAGGTGCCGTGCGTTTGGTACTTGGATTGGTCGGACCATGAAGACGTACGACTACATCAACCGCGTTGATAAACGCTTCCGCTTAGCGATCTTCAAGGGTATGAAGATACACTCTCCTTCTCGTTGCTATGCATCACCATGATCTTGCGTGTGCGTAGGATTTTTTTTTAGAAATTACTACGTTCCCCAACACAGCCCCCATGGCCACGGCAAGGCCCTTGCCGAGACAGCCTACCTGACACCATCAGGGCACGCCATTCTTGAGCCCCAGTTCGTCCAGTGCCGCCAACTGCGTTGGGACATGGGCTCGGGAGGCGCCTCTCCTAGTGGCATGCAGATCTTTGTGAAGACAAGGATATACTCCAAATCAAAAGAGTAGAAGACGACGAACCTCGGCGAGATCCTCACCGAGGAAACCCACAAGACCCCCGGCAAGACCCTTGCCGGGGACAACTGCAACGCCACGGCAAGACCCTTGCCGGGGGGCCCGGTAAGGCCCTTGCCGAGGACGCCCGCGAGGCCACAGCCAGGCCCGCACCCGCCAAGCTTCTGCCACCACTCCCATGCAGCTGCCAGCCCACCAGCTGGGTAGGCACCTGCGTGTCGGCACGAGGCTTCTCAGCCAACTCAGCGCATGCCTACGTGGTGGCATGCAAATCTTCGTGAAGGCCCCGCCACCGCGCCACCTCAGCAACCTGCCAGCCTACATGGCGCTGACTGCCTCGCTGGCCCAGGTGCGTGTCGAGGCAGGGCAAAGCAGCGGTAAAGTGGAGGGGACACGTCAGGGGTGCATTAAATGCAGTTTGTCCCGTAATAGCTAGCGATAGACTTAACCACAGTACCCTGATGCCACCTCCTGTGTGCCACTGTGGCGATCCCCTTGCCTATAAAAGGAGGCCCGAGGCATCCAGGAGAAGGATTCGGACTTTTTGGACCACTTACACTCATTGTAGCTAGTTCAGAACCTCAAGAACACAAATACATACATCAAAGCAGGACTAGGGTGTTACGCATCTCTACGGCCCGAACCTGGGTAAACGATCTGCGTGTTTTACTGACTGCTAATCCCGCTCTCCTCACAACCCAGCGTCCCGCAACCGTAGTAGGGATTCTTGTGATCCCATAGGTGTCGTTTCCCACCGACATCTTTGGCGCGCCAGGTAGGGGGCGCAGCAGTGAGCATCTGGTTTTGCGGCCGTTGGCACAGCTCTTCATCGCCATGGTTTCTGAGGAAGAAGGCGACCAAGCGAGCAACCTCGTTTTTTTGACACCTGAAACAGTAGGAGAGGCTCCTACTGTATGTATTAGATTAAAGTATCAAAAAGGTTCTTACAAGGTCATAACCTTACATCCATAGCCATTGGCAATCTAAGGTATAAGTGGGAAACCAAAGTAAATACTGGTTTATGGTACAACAAAGGAATGGGCAAAAGAAGAAATAAATGGTTTGTGCTTCTCTTTGGCTATATGTCTAAGTAGAGAGAAATCCTCTATGAATCTTCTTGCCCAAGAGCCGAGAGTGGGGTTTATCCTTCGGAAGTGTTTGTTATTTCTTTCTTTCCATATACTCCAGGAGGCGTATAGGAAAATCTCCATGAACATTGGGTTGTTCCATGCTGTCTTTGCATCTTTGATCCAATTGAGACGATCTCCATTAGTTGTCTAGTGGATGTTTAAAGTATCCCAACAAGTCACACTGAAATGACACGTAAAAATCATGTGTTCAATCGTTTCTTCCTCCGTGCTGCCACACAGGATGCAACCGTGATTGTCCCCAATGTTATAGTGTCTTCTCTTAAGCATGTTTCTGGTGTTCAGCCGATCAGATAGCAGGAGCCAACCAAAAACCTTTATTTTCATTGTGGCCGAGGATTTCCAGAGCCATTTATAACTATTGTGTGTAGAGATATCCCGAAAGTAGAACTTGTAGTACCTTTTTGCCGTGTAAATCTCAGAGCAGCCTCGTTGGCGAGTACGGCGAGCGTTCGTGCGACGACAAAAAAAGCTAAGTCATACAAAAACTTCATACAATTCCTTCTTTTATAAGGTTATCTTCCTCGGAGATCTTTCCTCTGTATGGAAAACCTGCACGCAGTGGGGCCCTTCCATTATCGACAACGCTCTTGGTCTATTTCGAGTCCGCTCAATAGATCTAGCGGCTGCGTCGAGAGCGGCAGGGTGGCCTTCCGCTGTCGGCAATGCTCTCGCTCTGCCTTGAGTCCGCTCGGCAGTTCGAGCGGCCGCGCTGAGAACAGCAGGGTGGTTTGCACAGCGGCAAGCACGCCCTGCCGGCCGCTAAAAGATCCGTCCTTCAAAGCGCAACGGTTTGGGTTTATGCGCCGGCAAGCCTACCCAGTAAGCGTAGGGTGGGCGTACAGAGAAAGATTAAACAGGGAGCTAGCGTGCATCATATTAAAAGTACTGTAGGGTTATCTTACATCAATTGTTGCTGCGGTTCTAACTAAAGATGTGAATTGTCTTGGTCATGAACCTGCAGTGGAAACAAGAAACGGGGTGCCTAGTCCCGGCGCTGGCCCTCCAACCTCTGGATTCCGCCGATGTGGCTGATGATGGGATCGATGCACTCCTTGACCCCCGAGAGGTCTGCATTGCCCGGCAAGCTGTCCAGCACGGCGTCAAAGTCAAGGTAGGGGTTCCAGAATGCCAGCTTGGTGAGAACCTTGGTTATGGCGCCCTGGCAAATCATCCGGGACTCGTTGGCACAGGAGCTCGCTCGGTCGGCTTTGAGCCGTTCCAGGGCACCAAGAACGCCCTCAAAGAACAAGGTCAGCTTGGCGTGGGGGCTTGTGCCCGGCTCCGGGGCATACCTCACCTCCGGCATCTTCATGTCGGCCAGCTGCTTGGTGATCCTGTTGGCAACATCGGCGAGGCGGTCGGTCCAGATTTTGTCACCCTTCACGAGATCTGCGTGATTGGCAGCGTCATTCTTCCGCTGCTGCCTCTCCTCTGCCAAGGTCTTGGTCAGGGCTCCCTCCTGGGCTGTGGCCTCCGTGAGCACCTTCTCAAGACCCACCAGCTTCCGCTTCAGGTCGTCGATGGAGTCGTTGGCGCGGGAGAGCCGCAAGGCCAGGGCCAGGTTTTCATCCTGCGCCTCCAACAAGGTGCGACGGGCCGAATCCCTGTCCTCCACTAGTTGACCGGCCCTGGCCTTCAAGCCGTCCCGCTCCACCTCCAGCTCCTTCACCCTGTTGCCGTGGGCCAGGGCCTGGGCATCGAGCGCCTCTTTGTGCTTGTGCTCCAGCTCTTGGGTCCGCGCCGCGACAAGCTTCTTGACCTCCTCGTCCTTACCGAGGAGCGTAGCGGTGAGCGCCGTCTCACGGGCGACAAGATCCTCCTCCCGGGAGTTCAGCTCGGCCTCGCGCTAAGATCAGGCGGCCTCGGCCTTGGACACCTCCTCCCTCGCTTCATCCCGGGCCTTATCAAAGTCGGCCTGCTTCAGGAGGAGTTCCAGGTCGCGCTACGCCAGCTGGTCTTGGGCGGCCTTCAGCTCCTCCTGGGCCTGGCGGAACCAAGCCCGCGCTTCGGTGATGCGCTCCGCAAGGTCTGTTTCCACCTTGTGCGCCACCGCCTGATTGGACTTCGCCTTGTCCAGACGGGCACGGTGGAGCTCCTGAAGCTTGTTCAAGCTGGCACTCATGGCCTGGAGGGGCCGCTCCTCTTGGGTGCCACCACCAGTGCTCGGCTCGTCGACGACCTTAAGCCCGGCGGCGGTGAGCACTTTGTCATCGAACACCTCCCCCTCGGCCGGTGCCCTAGTGATTGCCGACCCTGGGAGGGGAACGAACATGTCGTCGCTCACCTTCAGGTACCTGCCTGAGCCAGAGGCAGCAGACGAGGAGGGTTGGTCGTCAACCACCTCATCCTCAGCAGAGGCCTTGCCGTCCTCCTCCTCAGCAGCGCCCTTGCCGGCCTCCTCGGCGGTGCCCTCGCCGGTCTCCCCGGCGAGCCCCTTGGCAGCATCCTCGGCCACGATCTCGGCGGCCTCCTCGGTGGCGACCTTCTTAGCCTCAGCCACGATGTCCGCAGCAGCCTCCTCGATGATGGTGTCGGTGTCCCCCTGGTCCGCCGGGGGGGGGAACTGGACGCCGAAGGAGGAAATGAGGCAGGGCCGAGACCAAGGTTCAGGAGAAAAGAAAGAAGAGCAAGGGAGAACGAATTACTCACCCGTGCTAGGCCGGGAAGATGAGGCCCCTCCCCACCAACGCCTGTCGCCGGGATGGAGCCGCCAGCGCCCAAGTCTATCTCCTCCTCCTCCGTGCGCATGGGCTCGGTATATGCCGCCCTTGCCGGGGACACCCCACGGGGCGGTGTGGTGGATGGGGCAGCATGGTGGGGGAGGCCCTTGGTGGCTCCTCCTGCTGCTGTTCCTCTCCTGCGAACCGCGGCAAGATCAACAACAAGAGAACCGGGCCCCGGCAAGCGTTGCCAAAAGGAGGAAGGTGAACTTACGCTGGGGGCCGAGCCGCAGGCTGCTGTCCAGGCTGCTCTCCACCACCAGTGGTTCCTTTGAGGTACCCAGCGGGGGCGGGCTGCCCGTCGAGGCTTTGGCCCTCTTCGCCACCTGCTGAGCCAGTGTCTCCATCTCCCAGCAAGAACAAGTCGAATCAAGGAGGGCGACATGATTCGTAAGGGTGGGAACGGCGAGGAGCAGAGCGCTTACTCGTCCTCTTCTTCCTCCTCTGCTGCCTTCCTCTTCCCCCTCGGGCTGAGGGACGAGAAGTCAAAGCTGATGTCTGCGCCGGCGCCTGCGGGGCGAGGGGGGCGAAGGAGTCCGGAAGCGTTTGGATGAAGAAGAGGCGGGCGTCTTCTTCTTCGCCACCGAGACCTTCTTCTTCGCCGCCACAGCCTCCGTCTTTGCCGCCGCAGCCCTCATCACGCGCGCAGCCTCTCCCGAAGCCCCTTGCCGCGTCATGGCCTTGCCAGGCTGGACCGACACGCCGGAGCCGACCCAACGCAGGACGCGCCTCTTCTGCATAGCCGGGGGCTCGCCGGCCTCGTCCTCCTCCTCGGATGGCCCTTCGCCCATGCCTTCAGCAGGAGGGGCCTTGGTGCTGGCACCAGTCGCCTCCTTGACGGCCTTCACCCATGCGGCGAGCTCCTCCTCCTCTGTGGCCGTGTCGGACTCGTTCTCCACGCCGCCGGCCTCGCTAGCAAGCCTGGCGTGCTCCGCCTCCATCGCCCTGGCGACAATATAGTTCAGCTCCTCCTGGTGGTGTCCTGGATGAGACGCGGTTCCTCATGGTTGAGTTCTTTGACCAAATTGGTGAAGAACTCCTCCATCTCGCGTGCCGGGGGCTCGACCCAAGCCGGGTCGAGACTGTGCGCATTGAAGGGCGGCATCATGGCCAAGATTTCGGCCTGCCGGGAATTGTTGCTCAACGGGACCACTCCCGGTGGCAGCCCGAACAAGGGCCCATTGACAACCTTGCCGGACTTCGCAGCCTTGTCGGTCCTCCTCACCTTGCCGTCGATGTACTCCTCGAGCTAGAAGAGCCTCCGGCAATACCAGGAGTGCCCAAGCACCATGAAGTTATTCTACAGGCCGGTGCGGAGCCTCATGATGTCGGCCGCATTCCTGAAATCCCAGGCCGGCCTCCCCTTCTTGTGCAGCGGAGCGATCCAGCTGTGGATGAAATCCACCGTCATCATCTCGAGGGTGAGCCCGGCCTCGGTAAGGCGGTGGATCCTGGTGGTGGTGATTGAGAACTTCTTGTCGTTGGGGTCGAGGTCGCTCTAGTTCGCGCCGCGGGGCAGCGGTTTCCGACGAACGCCCCGGCAGAACTCCGGCGGGTCCTCCTCCATGATCCAGCACCACCGCCCCGCCACTCTTCCCACCTCTCCTTTGTGGCGCCGTCTGGGTACGCGCCTTCTGAAGGAAATATGCCCTAGGCAATAATAAAGTTCTTATTTATTTCCTTATTTCATGATAAATGTTTATTATTCATGCTAAAATTGTATTAACCGGAAACATAATACATGTGTGAATACATAGACAAACTGAGTGTCACTAGTATGCCTCTACTTGACTAGCTCACTAATCAAAGATGGTTATGTTTCCTAGCCATGGACAAAGAGTTGTCATTTGATTAACAAGATCAAATCATTAGGAGAATGATGTGATTGACTTGACCCATTCTGTTAGCATAGCACCCGATCGTTTAGTATATTGCTATTGCTTTCTTCATGACTTATACATGTTTCTATGACTATGAGATTATGCAACTCCCGTTTACCGGAGGAACACTTTGTGTGCTACCAAACGTCACAACATAACTGGGTGATTATAAAGGTGCTCTACAGGTGTCTCCAAAGGTACTTGTTGGGTTGGCGTATTTCGAGATTAGGATTTGTCACTCTGATTGTCGGAGAGGTATCCCTGGGCCCACTCGGTAATGCACATCACTTAAGCCTTGCAAGCATTGCAACTAATGAGTTAGTTGCGGGATGATGTATTGTGGAATGAGTAAAGAGACTTGCCGGTAACGAGATTGAACTAGGTATTGAGATACCGACGATCGAATCTCGGGCAAGTAACATACCGATGACAAAGGGAACAACGTAAGTTGTTATGCAGTTTGACCGATAAAGATCTTCATAGAATATGTAGGAACCAATATGAGCATCCAGGTTCCGCTATTGCTTATTGACCGGAGATGTGTCTCGGTCATGTCTACATAGTTCTCGAACCCGTAGGGTCCGCACGCTTAAAGTTCGGTGACGATCGTAATTAGGGTGTTTGTGTTTTGATGTACCGAAGGTTGTTCGGAGTCCCGGATGTGATCACAGACATGACGAGGAGTCTCGAAATGGTCGAGACATAAATATTGATATATTGCAAGCCTATATTTGGATATCGGAATCGTTCTGGGTGAAATCGGGATTTTACCGGAGTACCGGGGGGTTACTGGAACCCCCCCTGGGGTTAATGGTCCTACATGGGCCCTAAGGGAGAAGAGGAGGGCCGGCCAGGGCACGCCGCGCGCCCCCTCCCCCCTAGTCCGAATAGGACAAGGAAGGGGGGGCGGCACCCCCCTTTCTTCTTTCCCCCTTCCCCTTTCCTTCTCCTACAAGGCAAGAGGGGGGAGTCCTACTCCCGGTGGGAGTAGGACTCCTCCAGGCGCACCCCTAGTGGCCGGCCACACCTCCCCTAACTCCTTTATATACGGGGGCAGGGGGGCACCCCATAACACACAAGTTGATCTTCGTGATCGTTCCTTAGCCGTGTGCGGTGCCCCCCTCCACCATATTCCACCTCGGTCATATCGTAGCGGTGCTTAGGCGTAGCCCTGCATCGGTAGAACATCATCACCGTCATCACGCCGTCGTGCTGACGAAACTCTCCCTCAACACTCGGCTGGATCTGAGCTCGAGAGACGTCACCGAGTTGAACGTGTGCAGAACTCGGAGGTGCCGTACGTTTGGTACTTGGATCGGTCGGATCGGGAAGAAGTACGACTACTTCCTCTATGTTGTGTCAACGCTTCCGTTGCCAGTCTACGAGGGTACGTAGACAACACTCTCCCCTCTCGTTGCTATGCATCACCATGATCTTGCGTGTGCGTAGGAAATTTTTTGAAATTACTACGTTCCCCAACAGTGGCATCCGAGCCAGGTTTTATGCGTTGATGTCATATGCACGAGTAGAACACAAGTGAGTTGTGGGCGATATAAGTCATACTGCTTACCAGCATGTCATACTTTGGTTCGGCGGTATTGTTGGATGAAGCGGCCCGGACCGACATTACGCGTACGCTTACGCGAGACTGGTTCTACCGACATGCTTTGCACACAGGTGGCTGGCGGGTGTCAGTTTCTCCAACTTTAGTTGAACCGAGTGTGGCTACGCCCGGTCCTTGCGAAGGATAAAACAGCACCAACTTGACAAACTATCGTTGTGGTTTTGATGCGTAGGTAAGAACGGTTCTTGCTAAGCCCGTAGCAGTCACGCAAAACTTGCAACAACAAAATAGAGGACATCTAACTTGTTTTTGCAGGGCATGTTGTGATGTGATAGTGTCAAGACGTGATGCTATATTTTATTGTATGAGATGATCATGTTTTGTAACCGAAGTTATCGGCAACTGGTAGGAGCCATATGGTTGTCACTTTATTGTATGAAATGCAAACCCCTGTAATTGCTTTACTTTATCACTAAGCGGTAGCGATAGTCGTAGAAGCAATAGACGGTGTAAACGACCACGATGCTACGATGGAGATCAAGGTGTCGCGCCGGTGACGATGGTGATCATGGAGGTGCTTCGGAGTTGGAGATCACAAGCACAAGATGATGATGGCCATATCATATCACTTATATTGATTGCATGTGATGTTTATCTTTTATGCATCTTATCTTGCTTTGATTGACGGTAGCATTATAAGATGATCTCTCACTAAATTTGAAGATAAAACTCCCTGAGTATGCACCGTTGCCAAAGTTGGTCGTGCCCAGACACCACGTGATGATCGGGTGCGATAAGCTCTACGTCCATCTACAACGGCTGCAAGCCAGTTTTTGCACACGCAGAATACTCAGGTTAAATTTGACGAGCCTAGCATATGCAGATATGGCCTTGGAACACTGAGACCGAAAGGTCGAGCGTGAATCACATAGTAGATATGATCAACATAGTGATGTTCACCATTGAAAACTACTCCATTTCACGTGATGATCGGTTATGGTTTAGTTGATTTGGATCATGTGATCACTTAGAGGATTAGAGAGATGTCTTTCTAAGTGGGAGTTCTTAAGTAATATGATTAATTGAACATATTTTATCATGAACTTAGTCCTAGTAGTATTTTGCAAATTATGTTGTAGATCAATAGCTTGCGTTGTTGCTTTCATATGTTTATTTTGATATGATCCTAGAGAAAATTGTGTTGAAAGATGTTAGTAGCAATGATGCGGATTGGATCCGTGATCCGAGGTTTATCCTCATTGCTGCATAGAAGAATTATGTCCTTGATGCACCGCTAGCTGACAGACCTATTGCAGGGGCAGATGCAGACGTTATGAACATTTGGCTAGCTCAATATGATGACTACTTGATAGTTTTGTGCACCATGCTTTATGGCTTAGAATCGGGACTTCAAAGACGTTTTGAACGTCATGGACCATATGAGATGTTCCAGGAGTTGAAGTTAATATTTCAAGCAAATACCCGAGTTGAGAGATATGAAGTCTCCAACAAGTTCTATAGCTAAAAGATGGAGGAGAATTGCTCAACTAGTGAGCATGTGCTCAGATTGTCTGGGTACTACAATCGCTTGAATCAAGTGGGAGTTAATCTTCCAGATAAGATAGTGATTGACAGAATTCTCTAGTCACCACCAGCTAGTTAGTAGAACTTCGTGATGAACTATAATATGCAAGGGATGATGAAAACAATTCCCAAGCTCTTCGCGATGCAAAAATCGGCGAAGGTAGAAATCAAAGAAAAACATTAAAGTGTTGATGGTGGACAAGATCACTAGTTTCAAGAAAAAGGGCAAAGGGATGGAGCCGCCGGCGCCCAAGTCTACCTCCTCCTCCTCCGTGCGCATGGGCTCAGTATATGCCGCCCTTGCTGGGGACGCCCCACGGGGCGGTGTGGTGGATGGGGCGGCGTGGTGGGGGAGGCCCTTGGTGGCTCCTCCTGTTGCTGTTCCTCTCCTGTGAACCATGGCAAGATCAACAACAAGAGAACCGGGCCCCAGCAAGCGTTGCCAAAAGGTGGATGGTGAACTTACGCTGGGGGCCGAGCGCTGCTGTCCAGGCTGCTGTCCACCACCAGTGGTTCCTTTGAGGTACCCAGCAGGGGCGGGCTGCCCGTCGAGGCTTTGGCCCTCTTCGCCACCCGCTGAGCCAGTGTCTCCGTCTCCCTGCAAGAACAAGTCGAATCAAGGAGGACGACATGATTCGTAAGGGTGGGAACGACGAGGAGCAGAGCGCTTACTCGTCCTCTTCTTCCTCCTCTGCTGCCTTCCTCTTCCCCCTCGGGCTGAGGGACGAGAAGTCGAAGCCGATGTCTGCGCCAGCGCCTGCGGGGCAAGGGGGGGGGCGAAGGAGTCCAGAAGCGTTTGGATGAAGAAGAGGCGGGCGTCTTCTTCTTCGCCACCGCGACCTTCTTCTTCGCCTCCATGGCCTCCGTCTTTGCCGCCGCAGCCCTCATCACGCGCGCAACCTCTCCCGAAGCCCCTTGCCGTGTCACGGCCTTGCCAGGCTGGACCGGCACGCCGGAGCCGGCCCGATGCAGGACGCGCCTCTTCTGCATAGCCGGGGGCTTGCCGGCCTCGACCTCCTCCTCGGATGGCCCTTTGGCCATGCCTTCGGCAGGAGGGGCCTTGGTGCTGGCACCAGCCGCCTCCTTGATGGCCTTCACCCATGCGGAGAGCTCCTACTCCTCTGCGGCCGCGTCGGCCTCGTTCTCCACACCATCGGCCTCGTCGGCAAGCCTGGCGTGCTCCGCCTCCATCACCCTGGTGACAATATAGTTCAGCTCCTCCTGCGTGGTGTCCTGGATGAGCCGCGGTTCCTCGTGGTCGAGTTCTTCGACCAAATTGGTGAAGAACTCCTCCACCTCGTGTGCCGGGGGCTCGACCCAAGCCGGGTCGAGACCGTGCGTGTTGAAGGGCGGCATCATGGCCAAGATTTCGGCCTGCCGGGAGTTGTTGCTCAATGGGACCACTCCCGACGGCAGCCCAAACAAGGGCCCCTTGACAACCTTGCCAGACTTCGCAGCCTTGTCCATCCTCCTCACCTTGCCGTCGGTGTACTCCCCGAGCTGGAAGAGCCTCCAGCAATACCAGGAGTGCCCCAGTACCATGAAGTTATTCTACAGGCCAGTGCGGAGCCTCATGATGTCGGCCGCATTCCTGAAATCCCTGGCCGGCCTCCCCTTCTTGTGCAGCGGAGCGATGCAGCTGCGGATGAAATCCACCGCGATCATCTCGAGGGTGAGCTCAGCCTCGGTAAGGCGGCGGATCCTGGTGGTGGCGATTGAGAACTTCTTGTCGTTGGGGCCGAGGTCGCTCCAGTTCGCGCCACGGGGCAGCGGTTTCCGACGAACGCCCCGGCAGAACTCCGACGGGTCCTCCTCCGTGATCCAGCACCATCGGCCCTGCCACTCTTCCCACCTCTCCTTCATGGCGCCATCTGGGTACGCACCTTCTGAAGGAAATATGCCCTAGAGGCAATAACAAAGTTATTATTTATTTCCTTATTTCATGATAAATGTTTATTATTCATGCTAGAATTGTATTAACCGGAAACATAATACATGTGTGAATACATAGACAAACTGAGTGTCACTAGTATGCCTCTACTTGACTGGCTCATTAATCAAAGATGGTTATGTTTCCTAGCCATGGACAAAGTGTTGTCATTTGATTAACAAGATCAAATCATTAGGAGAATGATGTGATTGACTTGACCCATTCCGTTAGCATAGCACCCGATCGTTTAGTATATTGCTATTGCTTTCTTCATGACTTATACATGTTCCTATGACTATGAGATTAGGCAACTCCCGTTTACCGGAGGAACACTTTGTGTGCTACCAAACGTCACAACGTAACTGGGTGATTACAAAGGTGCTCTACAGGTGTCTCCAAAGGTATTTGGGTTCGCGTATTTCGAGATTAGGATTTGTCACTCCGATTGTCGGAGAGGTATCTCTGGGCCCACTCGGTAATGCACATCACTTAAGCCTTGCAAGCATTGCAACTAATGAGTTAGTTGCGGGATGATGTATTACGGAACGAGTAAAGAGACTTGCTGGTAACGAGATTGAACTAGGTATTGAGATACCGACGATCGAATCTCGGGCAAGTAACATACCGATGACAAAGGGAACAACATATGTTGTTATGCGGTTTGGCCGATAAAGATCTTCGTAGAATATGTAGGAATCAATATGAGCATCCAGGTTCCGCTATTGGTTATTGACCGGAGACGTGTCTCGGTCATGTCTACATATTTCTCGAACCCGTAGGGTCCACACGCTTAAAGTTCGATGACGATCGTGATTAGGGTTTTTGTGTTTTGATGTACCGAAGGTTGTTCGGTGTCCCGGATGTGATCACGGACATGACGAGGAGTCTCGAAATGGTTGAGACATAAAGATTGATATATTGCAAGCCTATATTTGGATATCAGAATCGTTCCGGGTGAAATCGGGATTTTACCGGAGTACCAGGGGTTACCGGAACCCCCCCCCCCCGGGGGGGGGGGGTTAATTGTAGCGACCAGACCTCAAACAGTCTGATCTCTGTGCATCAGTGTCATCCCTGGATCAGTAATGCTGACACACACAGTACTTGAAGGATTTATAACAGAGTAGCAATCACACACTTATTACATCGAATGTCTCCAAAGAGAAACTTATTACAATAAATATGGCTTAAGGCCATCTAATAACGATAACAGCGGAAGGCTTGGAAGATAAGTGAGTCCATCAACTCTGAGGGAGTCCTGGATTAGGGGGTGTCTGGATAGCCAAACTATCACCGTTGGCCGGACTCCTAGACTATGAAGATACAAGATTGAAGACTTCGTCCCGTGTCCGGATGGGACTTTCCTTGGAGTGGAAGACAAGCTTGGCGATACGGATATGTAGATCTCCTACCATTGTAACCGACTCTGTGTAACCCTAACCCTCTCCGGTGTCTATATAAACCGGAGGGTTTTAGTCCGTAGGACGAACAACAATCATACCATAGGCTAGCTTCTAGGGTTTAGCCTCCTTGATCTCGTGGTAGATCTACTCTTGCACTACCCATATCATCAATATTAATCAAGTAGGAGTAGGGTTTTACCTCCATCGAGAGGGCCCGAACCTGGGTAAAACATCGTGTCCCTTGTCTCCTGTTACCATCCGCCTAGACGCATAGTTCGGGAACCCCTACCTGAGATCCGCCAGTTTTGACACCGACATTGGTGCTTTCATTGAGAGTTCCTCTGTGATGTCACCTTTAGGCTCGATGGCTCCTTCGATCATCAACAACAACGTGGTCCAGGGCGAGACTTTTCTCCCCGGGAAGATCTTCGTATTCGGCGGCTTTGCACTGCGGGCCAATTCACTCGGCCATCTGGAGCAGATCGAAAGCTACGCCCCTGGCCATCAGGTCAGATTTGGAAGTTTAAACTACACGGCTGACATCCTCGGAGACTTGATCTTCGACGGATTCGAGCCACAGCCAAGCTCGCCGCACTGTCTCGATGGGTATGATCTAGCTCTACCGCCAAACAGTGCCCTGGAGGTCGCACCAGTGTTCGCTCCGACCCTTAGCTCAGAGCCGACTTCGCCGATCGAGGACGAGTGGCTAGAAACCGCCTCGGGGGCTACGATCTCTACGGCGATTGAGCCGAACACCATCCCTGTCCTTTGCAAAGCCCGTGATTCCGAGGTGACGGACTCCTCTCCGGACTCTGAACCTCCCTCGCCCCTGCCAAACAAATCCAATTGGGCGCCGGTTATGGAGTTCATGACCGCGGACATCTTTCAGCCCTCGCCCTCTGGCGGCATCCTGAATTCACTAAAGTCTCTCTCTTTATCAGGAGAGCCCTGGCCGGACTATGGTCAGGAAGGCTGGGATGCGGACAACGAAGAAATTCAACGCCCACCCACCACCCACTTTGTAGCCACTGTTGATGATTTAACCGACATGCTCGACTTCGACTCCGAAGACATCGACGGTATGGACGACGATGCAGGAGACAACCAAGAACCAGCGCCTACAGGGCACTGGAAGGCCACCTCGTCATACGACATATACATGGTGGACACCCCAAAAGATGGGAATGGCAATGGAACAGCGGAGGATGACCCCTCCAAGAAACAGCCCAAGCGCCAGCGTCAGCGGCGCTGCTCTAAATCCCGCCACAGCAAAAATGGTGATTCCGGCACGGGAGATAATAACACCCTGGACAGTGCCGAAGACAACCCCCTCCAGTAGGATTCAGCACAGGAGGAGGGAGAAGCCAGCCCTCATGATAGAGCGGCAGACAGAGAGGTAGAGGACGATAATTATATGCCTCCCTCCGAAGATGAAGCAAGCCTCGACGATGATGAATTTGTCGTGCCCGAGGATCCCTTCGAACAAGAGCGTTTCAAACGCAGGCATATGGCCACGGCAGGCAGCCTCAGGAAAAAGCAGCAGCAGCTTAGAGTTGACCAAGACTTGCTAGCTGACAGATGGACCGAAGTCCTCACAGCCGAAGAGTATAAACTCGATCGCCCCTCCAAGAGCTACCCAAAACTCAGGCTGCTACCCCAATTAGAGGAGGAAGCACCCAAACCTACATTGCCAGCGCACGATGCGGTCGACCGGCCACCTCGTGGCCGCGATAGAGAGGCCTCTAGGCCCTCCACTAAAGTCGCACCCCGGCGTCGCTCGAAAAGTACAAAGCCATGGGGAAATGCGCCAGACTTGCGAGACATATTGGAGGACAACGCAAGGCAAATAAGATTGATCTACGGATCACGTGGGTGCCCCACGACACGTGATGACAACCGTCACACCGGATACAGCAATTCCGGCCGGGCCGAACACAGTAGACAAAGCTCATATGAGCTGCGTCGTGATATAGCCCAATACAGAGGCGCCGCACACCCACTATGCTTCACAGATGAAGTAATGGATCATCAAATCCCCGAGGGTTTAAAACCCGTAAGCATTGAATCATACGACGGCACAACAGATCCTGCGGTTTGGATCGAGGACTATCTCCTCCACATCCACATGGCCCGCGGTGATGATCTACACGCCATCAAATACCTCCCACTCAAGCTTAAAGGACCAGCTCGACATTGGCTTAACAGCTTGCCAGCAGAATCAATTGGTTGTTGGGAAGACCTGGAAGCCGCATTCCTTGATAACTTCCAGGGCACATATGTGCGACCACCAGACACTGATGACCTAAGCCACATAATTCAGCAGCCAGATGAATCGGCCAGGCAATTCTGGACACGGTTCTTAACCAAGAAAAATCAAATCGTTGATTGTCCGGATGCAGAGGCCCTTGCAGCCTTCAAACATAACATCCGCCACGAGTGGCTTACCCGGCACCTAGGACAGGAAAAGCTGAAATCCATGGCAGCCCTCACATCACTCATGACCCGCTTCTACGCGGGAGAGGACAGCTGGCTAGCTCGCAGTAACAACCTGACCAAAAACCCTGGTAGTTCGGATACCAAGGACAGCAATGGCAGGTCGCGTCGCAACAAGCACAAGCGCCGCATTAACGGCGATAATACTGAAGATACGGCAGTCAATGCCGGATTCAGAGGCTCTAAACCCGGTCAGCGGAAAAAGCCGTTCAAAAGAAATACTCAGGGCCCGTCCAATTTGGACCGCATACTCGATCGCTTGTGCCAGATACATGGCACCCCCGAAAAACCAGCCAACCACACCTACAGGGATTGTTGGGTATTCAAGCAGGCAGGCAAGTTAAGTGCCGAACACAACGACAAGGGGCTGCATAGCGATGACGAGGAGGAGCCCCGGCCGCCGAACAATAGAGGACAGAAGGGCTTTCCCCCACAAGTGCGGACAGTGAACATGATATACGCAACCCACATACCCAAAAGGGAGCGGAAGCGTGCACTAAGGGACGTATATGCGATGGAGCCAGTCGCCCCAAAGTTCAACCCGTGGTCCTCCTGCCCGATCACTTTTGATCGAAGGGACCACCCCACTAGCATCCGCCATGGCGGATTCGCCGCATTGGTTCTTGACCCAATCATTGACGGATTTCACCTCACTAGAGTCCTGATGGACGGCGGCAGCAGCCTGAACCTGCTTTACCAGGATACAGTGCACAAAATGGGCATAGACCCCTCAAGGATTAAACCCACAAAAACGACCTTTAAAGGCGTCATACTAGGTGTAGAGGCCAACTGTACATGCTCAATTACACTTGAAGTGGTCTTCGGATCCCCGGATAACTTCCGAAGCGAGGAATTAATCTTCGACATAGTCCCGTTCCGCAGCGGCTATCACGCACTGCTCGGACGAACCGCATTTGCAAAGTTCAATACGGTGCCGCATTATGCATACCTCAAGCTCAAGATGCCAGGCCCTCGAGGAGTAATCACGGTCAATGGAAACACCGAACGCTTTCTCCGAATGGAGGAGCATACGGCGGCCCTCGCGGCGGAAGTACAAAGCAGCCTCTTAAGGCAATTTTCGAGTCCGACTACTAAACGTCCAGACACCGTCAAGCGCGCCCGGAGTAACCTACAACAAGACCGCCTGGCACGTTCCAAGCATGCGTAGCAATGCGGCCCCAACCCCAGCCCTCGCGAAATCGCGAGACCAGTGCCACGCGTACATAACTACGCTCTGGAGATACCATGGGCATAGTGGGAGGGGCACGACCACGGCATGCCTAGAGTGCGGCTCAACCGCACAAGGGGCTCCCAATTGTGTTGTTCCTTTTTTTCTCTTTTTTCTTATTCTCAGGACTCCGTTTTCCAGAAGCCCTGTCCGGCAGCAGAATCGCCGAACTCATGAGCAACAGCCAGGGAAGCAGAAAAGCTACGTCGAGTGTCCAGGTGGTCTCTATTACGAGCAGTATACCTATTTTACATACTATCCCGTAGCCTACCCCTGGAGGGGGACATGTTAAATAGTCCCATCCCTTGCTTATCACACTATTTGTATCATTCTGCTTTCATTGCAGTATCTTTTGAATAAACAATACATAGCTTCTTCTTATTATTGCATTTCCTTTTTTCTTTATAAATGTTCATCTATGACATGTTGCACCCATACAATTTGGTGCGGTCAATACACCAGGGGCTTAAGTACCCCAAATCATGGTGTGATAAGTCCGAACACTTTACAAGTGCGACACCCCGAACTTATATCATTATATGCATCGGCTCCGAATCATGTCTTGGGTCAATAGTTGGGTTTGCCCGGCTCCCATGTTTTGGTACCTTACGTTCCCTTATATCGGCTAAGGTAGCGCTGGGAGAACCACTGCGATTGTGCCCCGGTTGAGCTGGGTTGAGAACCTTAGTGGAGAAAGCTAAAACTGACCGTCATGATAGGGCGAGAGCCGGTCGCTGTTTGAGAGGTTTTTCGGGTCCCTAAAGACTCATGCCGCTTAGAGCGAGGAGTCGGCATTGTCCGGCCAAGGCATGGATAGCGCCCCGAACTCGGTCTTCCGAATACCAGGGCTTCACCGAAATTCGAAATTATAGAATTCTATGGCTAAGTGAGAGTGTTCAAGCATTATAGTCTGGTTGCCTCGTTCGTTGTGTTGAACGCCTCCCTCGAAAGGACCCAAGAATGGGAACAAGAGCGCTCAAGTTTATCCCGAACACCCCAGCACTCGTGGCATGGGGGCTGAAGCCAACGACTCGCCATCTCTCAAATTTGATAAACGGCCGCACAGAAGGTAATATTTTAAATTAACAAGCGTTGCTTAGCGCATATGAACAAAGTTTTCAGCGTACAAGATAACAAATGCGAGTCTACTAAAAAATTACATCTTTGGAGCATTCACCCGCTATAATGCGGGCACCCTTCAGGATGCCCTTATAGTACATCTCGGGCTTGCGATACTGCTTGCCTGGCAGTGGCGCATCCGTCACAAGCTTCTCAGCGTCCATCTTGCCCCAGTGCACTTTAGCACGGGCAAGGGCCCGACGGGCACCTTCAATGCAGGCAGAGTGCTTGATGACCTCAATCCATGGACAGGCGTCCACCAGCCGCCACACCAGATCGAAGTAGCTCCCAGGCACAGCTTCTTTAGGCCACAGCCGAACTATGAGGCCCTTCATGGCCTGTTCGGCCACCTTGTGGAGCTCGACCAGCTGCTTCTGCTGGTCGCTCAGGGGCACCGGATGTCCGGCCTCAGCATATTGAGACCAGAACACCTTTTCCGTCGAGCTCCCCTCCTTGGCTCGGTAGAACGCGGCAGCATCAGACACACTACGGGGCAGATTGGCGAACGCTCCTGGAGAGCTCCAGATTCGGGTAAGTAATAGATAATTCACTTTTATATGCTTGCTTTGCATAAAGAATGCCTTACCCGCTGCTATCTTCTTTATCGCCTCGATCTCCTAGAGGGCCTTTTGGGCTTCGGCCTTAGCGGCTTTGGCACTCTCAAGAGCCACGGCAAGCTCGGACTCTCGTGTTTTTTCGCGAGAGCCTGGACCTCTTGCCGCACCTCCGCCACCCGCGCCTCCTGCTTCTCTCGCTCGGTGTGCTCCAAGGCCGCACTATTTTCGGCCTTGGACACCGCTTCCTTCAGGGTCTCCACCTTGTTCGTGGCCCCTGCAATACCCATGTTATTCCTGTCATTTTTTTGCAACCAAATCCTTTCTATAAGGTATTACTTTAACAAGGTATTACTTACCTTCCTTGTCCTTGAGCCGCTTCCTGGCAAGGACGAGCTCGTTCTCGGACCGCTCGAGGCTCTGCTTCAATGCATTGACCTCCGCAGTCAGTGCGGCAGAGGTCAGCAGCGCAGCCTGCATTCCCATATTGACATATTTATGTTAGACTCCTGCGTATATCTTTTTAGATCCTCAGCTTGGATTTTCTTTCCGAACACCAAACTGAGCATCAAGGGCTACTGTCTATGCGGTAATATTCTTACATATCTTAAAAACTTACCTCAAAGCCTGTTAGAAGGCTGGTACAGGCTTCAGTCAGCCCGCTCTTGGCGGACTGAACTTTCTGGCTCACCGCACTCATGATAGTGCGGTGCGCCTCGTCGATGGAGGCGCCGTTAAGCGCCTCCAGCAAGCTATCCGGTACCTCCGGTTGGACGGAGGCCGCCGGCATCGCAGTCTTGCCCTTCTTACGAAGGGGCTGCCTACAGGACTCCGGAACCATTGAAGGTTCCGCTACGGAGTCCGGCACAGGGCCGGACTTAGATCCCTTTGGCGTTTCGCCCCCTTTGTGCCCGGAGTCTGGGAGGTCGCCTTGCGGTGCCTCCAGGACCGCCTCCTCCTGGTTGGGCCCCTTTCGGGACTCTACCGCGGTGTCTTCTGCGTTGCGAGGGGAGGAGGCTGTCGGAAATGAAGTGTTATTCACATCCGACGAACCCAGGGAGCCGCTCGACGAAGCGGGAAGCTCGTCCTTGGGCGGGCTACATGGTTGTATTCGGTGTTAGGAGACACTATGCGACAAATGAAAAATCATGAGTTATTTTGGAATCCGGACACTTACGATCTCGCCAGGGGCTTGGCCCTCGAGGGCCACTCCTCTTCGCCATCGTCGGCGTTGGCGGAGTAGTCCGGAGGAAGGGTCCTTCCCTTCTTGGACCCTCCGGCCTCCTCAGTTGGGGAGACCTTCCTTTTCCTCTCTCCCCCCATTGGGGGAGAAGCCTCTTTCTTCTCCTCCTCGTCTTCGCGGGAGGAGTCCGCCTCGGAGTTATCGGACGTTGAGTCCGATAACACCTGACGCCGGGAACTCTTTCGAGTTCCCGTGGCCTTCTTCTTGGCCTTCTTCTCCGGCACCACGTGAGGTGCCGGAACCAGCAGCCCCGTCAATCGGGCATCCGCTGGGTCTTCTGGTAAGGGAGCCGGACAGTTAACCTGCCCGAACTTCTTCTGCCAGGCCTGTCAAAGGTAGGGGAGTTTAGATCCCGCATAGAGTCAAACTATGAAATAGTGTCTTGTGAAGGGTAAAATAGCTTACCTCGTCGGCTTGACGCTGCAAGCTGAATCCACAATCTTCAGTAGCGGATGTGGGAGCCTCGGCGCCCTTGAACAGCACCTTCCAGGCGTCTTCGTACGTAGTGTCGAAGAGCCTGCTCAAGGTTTGGTGTTGTGCCGGATCGAACTCCCACAAGTTGAAGGCCCGTTGTTGGCACGGGAGGATCCGGCGGATGAGCATGACCTGGACTACGTTGACGAGCTTGATCTTCTTGTTCACAAGGTTTTGGATGCAGGTTTGGATTCCGGTCAGCTCTTCCAAATCACCCCACGCCAGGCCCTTCTCTTTCCAGGAAGTGAGCCGTGTGGGGATGCCAGATCGGAATTCGGGGGCCGCTGCCCATTCAGGGTCACGCGGCTCGGTGATGTAGAACCACCCCGATTGCCACCCTTTGATGGTTTCCACGAAGGCGCCCTCGAGCCATATGACGTTGGGCATCTTGCCTGCCATGGCACCTCCGCACTCCACCTGTTGGCCGCCCACTACCTTCGGCTTGACATTGAAGGTCTTCAGCCATAAGCCGAAGTGGGGCTTGATGCGGAGGAAGGCCTCGCACACAATGATAAACGTTGAGATGTTGAGGATGAAATTCGGGGCCAGATCGTGGAAATCCAGGCCATAGTACAACATGAGCCCCGGACAAATGGGTGGAGTGGGAAGCCCAGTCCGCGGAGGAAATGGGGAAGGAACACTACCCTCTCATGGGGCCTGGGGGTGGGGATGAGTTGCCCCTCGTCTGGAAGCCGGTGCGCAATGTCGTTGTGCAGGTATCCGGCTTTCCTCAACTTTTTTATGTGCCCCTCCGTGACGGAGGAGGCCATCCACTTGCCTCCCGCTCCGGACATGGCTGGGGAAGGTTGAGGCGAGATGTGCGGACTTGGGCGCTGGAGCTCGAGTGCGCGGAAATGGATAAGCAAAGGAGGAAGAAGGCGTAGGTAGAAAGGTGGATCCTTATCCCCTTATATGGACGGATGAAGCTATGCATCCCCACTGGCGTGATAAAACTCGCTTATATCCCAAGCGCCGTAATCAATGGCGCGGTTGGGTTACCCACGCCCGTATTGATGAGAATCCTGGAATAAGGGGACACGATCTCTGCTTTGACAAGACGTGCCAAGGAAACCGCCTCGCTAAACATGCTGAGGTGGGACAGTAAAAATGATTCCAATAAAGGCTTGGCCGTGGTGTGATGTCATGCTACAGAATGCGTCAGCAGATTGAATTTGTGTAGAGATAATTCTCTCTACGGTGGTATGTGGAACTTATTTTGCAGAGCCGGACACTATCCTTGTGTTCAAAATCTTCTATGAAGTATTCGAAGGAGGAACCCGCCTTGCAATGCCGAAGACAATATGCGCGCCGGACTCGTCGTCATTGAAGCCTGGTTCAGGGGCTACTGAGGGAGTCCTGGATTAGGGGGTGTCCGGATAGCCGAACTATCACCGTTGGCCGGACTCCTAGACTATGAAGATACAAGATTGAAGACTTCGTCCCGTGTCCGGATGGGACTTTCCTTGGCGTGGAAGGCAAGCTTGGCGATACGGATATGTAGATCTCCTACCATTGTAACCGACTCTGTGTAACCCTAACCCTCTCCGTTGTCTATATAAACCGGAGGGTTTTAGTCCGTAGGACGAACAACAATCATAGCATAGGCTAGCTTCTAGGGTTTAGCCTCCTTGATCTCGTGGTAGATCTACTCTGTATTACCCATATCATCAATATTAATCAAGCAGGAGTAGGGTTTTACCTCCATCGAGAGGGCCCGAACTTGGGTTAAAACATCGTGTCCCTTGTCTCCTGTTACCATCCGCCTAGACGCATAGTTCGGGAACCCCTACCCGAGATCCGCCGGTTTTGACACCGACAAACTCCAACGGCATCACTGAGTATAGAACCACGATCCTAAAGCATCTTACTCATCATCTGAAAAGTCTGCAACATGAACATTACAGCCCGAAAACGGTTCAGCACATGGAATATGCTGGCAAAGTAACACATAGAGAAAAATGAAAGAGTAAAGCTATACTACATGCATATATGGCTTGGTGGATAGCTCTATGGTTACAGTTTTTGCATAAAGCCAGTTTTTCCCTACTACAAAGGAATAAATTATTTAACTATCATGGTGGTTGTTAAACATTGAGAATGGTTGACAGCATCCTCAATCCCAATTAAGCATCATCATTAAACAAACCCAACAGTATTAATTAAAGTAACATGATGAGATTCACACGATAATCCAAGTACTAGATACTCAAGATGTCCATAACCGGGGACACGGCTAATCATGATTAGTTTATACACTCTGCAGAGGTTGCGCACTTTTCCCCACATGACTCGATCTCCTCCGTTGGTTTTCTTGCACTACATGGTGTTTGAGAAACGAATGACCGAGACATAGTCTTTCAGAAGTGCTAGCACCTTACGATGGGTAGACCGGTACACCTACTTTCCCCTACATCTGCTAGTCTACCACTGTAAGAGTTTGCATGACTTAATCAACTATGCTAGAGCCCATAATAGCATGTGGCTGCACACGGAAGTTTCTAGCATGAATAATCTTATGATCCCTTTGAGCCTGGGTGGCGGTCCATAAAAAAAACAGGCAATCCTGGTCTACCCAGGTGCCTAGACAGGCAATCCTGGAATAACCAGGTACCTCAATCCATCTAGATGTGTATTAATGTTGCCACCTTAAATAAACCATTAATTAACAATCTCACATCTGTCATGGAAAATCACTCACCCAATCCACGTCTACTTGCATAGCATGGCAAAATAAGCAAACGTAGAAGTAACTCCCAAGTGTTTGATAATAAAACAGGTAATAGGTACTACCTCAATCTACTTCCCAAAACCCACAATTTAATTAGATCCTAATCATGCAATGTTTGAGGATTGATCTAATGCATAAAAACTGGATAGTAAAGAGGTATGATCAAAGTGTTACTTGCCTGCTGATGATCCGCGTAACCTAGGGATTCAAAGTAGCAAGCGGCGCAGTCCGGGTACTCTACAAACAAACAAGCATACAATAAGTACTCATCTAATGCACGGGTAAAACTCAAATAAGAGGTCTAACCAGAAAGTTCAACTTAAGAACTCCGGTTTGCAAAAAGAATCAAATCGAACGAAGAAACAAAACTCAAACGGCGAAAGAAACAAGCTTCGTTTACTAATCTGGACCTAAGTCAAATTTTACAGAAATAAAAACTAGTTTGAGTAGATTATTCGGAGAGAGGCCTCTAGGCGCTTGAATCGCCTGATTCCGATAAACGAGCGAAAAGTTATACTAAAACAAAAATCAGATCAGAAATCGCGATCAGAAAAATCGCGGAATAAATCCGAGGAAAAGAAAAATGACGAACAGATTAACGAACGAACGTTCGTTATCTGGATCTAAACGATGAACGTGTTCGTTAAAACGAACGAACGAGTGAACGCTCGCTAATTAATCCAAACCGGAAGAAAAAACCGATCTAACAAAAAACGGAATCTAAAAAAAACGACGAAAAACCGACGGAAAAACAGAACGGTTTTTCTAAAAAAAATGATGGCGGTGAGGTCAACCTCGGGGTGCGGGTCGGCGATGGCGGCGGCTCCGGCGGTGGCGGCGGCGGTCGGCGGCGACGGCGGCGGCGGCGGCAGCAGCGAGCGGCGGGGCGGCGCTAGGGTTAGGGTTTGGGCGGCGGCGGCAGGTTGGGCTGGCGGCGGGGCCCGGGGCGCGCTAT
This sequence comes from Triticum aestivum, assembly GCF_018294505.1. Classification (NCBI taxonomy): domain Eukaryota; kingdom Viridiplantae; phylum Streptophyta; class Magnoliopsida; order Poales; family Poaceae; genus Triticum; species Triticum aestivum. The sequence continues at coordinate 80,603,833 of NC_057807.1, read as the reverse complement.
ATAAAGACTCGGCCAGGCGGAGTCCTAGCCGGTTACGGCCCGTAGTCGGTTCCAGTTTTTTTTAAATAAATATCGCGCAGAAAAACAAACGAAAGAAATACTAAACGGACTCCAAAAATCCCGAAATAAATTTTCCCCGGCTTCTAAAATCAAGCCGGTTTAGATGAACATTTATTTGGGCCTAAATGCTATTTTGGAAAACACGCATTTTTCCTAAATTCGAATAAAATAGCGAGAAAATCCAAAATAAAATCTTATTTGATTTTTTATTAAATCCTCAATATTTCTTTATTTTGGGAAAGTCATTTTATTCCCTCTCTCATATTTATATAATTGAAATAATTGAAGATAAAATAAATAAAATCAAATGATCCTACTTCCAAAATTTGAGAAAACTCAAATATGAAAATATCGAAATCCCCAACTCTCTCCGTGGGTCCTTGAGTTGCGTAGAATTTCTAGGACCGAAACAAAATGCATTAAATATGATATGCAATAATGATCTATTTGTATAACATTCCAAATTGAAAATTTGGGATGTTACATTAATGGGCCTACATGGGCCCTAAGGGAGAAGAGGAGGGCCGGCCAGGGCAGGCCGCGCGTCCCCTCCTCCCTTGTCCGAATAGGACAAGGAAGGGGGGGCGGCGCCCCCCTTTCCTCTTTCCCCCCTTCCCCTTTCCCTCTCCTACAAGGCAAGAGGGGGGAGTCCTACTCCCGGTGGGAGTAGGACTCCTCTAGGCGCACCCCTAGGGGCCGGCCGCACCTCCCCCCCCTCCTTTATATACGGGGGCAGGGGGCACCCCATAACACACAGGTTGATCTTCATGATCGTTCCTTAGCCGTGTGTGGTGCCCCCCTCCACCATATTCCACCTCGGTCATATCGTAGCGGTGCTTAGGCGAAGCCCTGTGTCGGTAGAACATCATCACCGTCATCACGCCGTCGCGCTGATGAAACTCTCCCTCAACACTCGGCTGGATCGGAGCTCGAGGGACGTCACCGAGTTGAACGTGTGCAGAACTCGGAGGTGCCGTACGTTTGGTACTTGGATCGGTCGGATCGGGAAGACGTACGACTACTTCCTCTACGTTGTGTCAACACTTCCGTTGCCAGTCTACGAGGGTATGTAGACAACACTCTCCCCTCTCGTTGCTATGCATCACCATGATCTTGCGTGTGCATAGGAAATTTTTTGAAATTACTACGTTCCCCAACAGTGGCATCTGAGCCAGGTTTTATGCGTTGATGTCATATGCATGAGTGGAACACAAGTGAGTTGTGGGTGATATAAGTCATACTGCTAACCAGCATGTCATACTTTGGTTCGGCGGTATTTTTGGATGAAGTGGCCCGGACCGACATTACGCGTACGCTTACGCGAGACTGGTTCTACCGACGTGCTTTGCACACAGGTGGCTGGCGGGTGTCAGTTTCTCCAACTTTAGTTGAACCGAGTGTGGCTACGCCCGGTCCTTGCGACAGCTAAAACAACACCAACTTCACAAACTAACGTTGTGGTTTTGATGCGTAGGTAAGAACGGTTCTTGCTAAGCCCGTAGCAGCCACGTAAAACTTGCAACAACAAAGTAGAGGACGTCTAACTTGTTTTTGCAGGGCATGTTGTGATGTGATATGGCCAGGACGTGATGATATATTTTATTGTATGAGATGATCATGTTTTGTAACCGAAGTTATCGGCAACTGGCAGGAGCCATATGGTTGTCGCTTTATTGTATGAAATGCAAACGCCTTGTAATTGCTTTACTTTATCACTAAGCGGTAGCGATAGTCGTAGAAGCAATAGACGGCGTAAACGACAATGATGCTACGATGGAGATCAAGGTGTCGCGCCGGTGACGATGGTGATCATGGATGTGCTTCGGAGTTGGAGATCGTAAGCACAAGATGATGATGGCCATATCATATCGATTATATTGATTGCATGTGATGTTTATCTTTTATGCATCTTATCTTGCTTTGATTGACGGTAGCATTATAAGATGATCTCTCACTAAATTTCAAGATAAAAGTGTTCTCCCTCTGTATGCACCGTTGCCAAATTTCATCGTGCCCAGACATCACGTGATGATCGGGTGTGATAAGCTCTACGTCCATCTACAACGGATGCAAGCCAGTTTTTGCACACGCAGAATACTCAGGTTAAACTTGATGAGCCTAGCATATGCAGATATGGCCTCGGAACACTGAGACCGAAAGGTCGAGCGTGAATCATATAGTAGATATGATCAACATAGTGATGTTCACCATTGAAAACTACTCCATTTCACGTGATGATCGGTTATGGTTTAGTTGATTTGGATCACGTGATCACTTAGTGGATTAGAGAGATGTCTTTCTAAGTGGGAGTTCTTAAGTAATATGATTAATTGAACTTAAATTTTATCATGAACTTAGTCCTGGTAGTATTTTGCAAATTATGTTGTAGATCAATAGCTTGCGTTGTTGCTTTCATATATTTATTTTGATATGATCCTAGAGAAAATTGTGTTGAAAGATGTTAGTAGCAATGATGCAGATTGGATCCGTGATCTGAGGTTTATCCTCATTGCTGCACAGAAGAATTATGTCCTTGATGCACCGCTAGGTGACAGACCTATTGCAGGAGCAGATGCAGATGTTATGAATGTTCGGCTAGCTCAATATGATGACTACTTGATAGTTTTGTGCACCATGCTTTATGGCTTAGAATCGGGAGTTCAAAGACGTTTTGAACGTCATGGACCATATGAGATGTTCCAGGAGTTGAAGTTAATATTTCAAGCACATACCTGAGTTGAGAGATATGAAGTCTCCAACAAGTTCTATAGCTAAAAGATGGAGGAGAATCGCTCAACTAGTGAACATGTGCTCAGATTATCTGGGTACTACAATCGCTTGAATCAAGTGGGAGTTAATCTTCCAGATAAGATAGTGATTGACAGAATTCTCTAGTCACCACCACCAAGTTAGTAGAACTTCGTGATGAACTATAATATGCAAGGGATGATGAAAACAATTCCCAAGCTCTTCGCGATGCAAAAATCGGCGAAGGTAGAAACCAAAGAAAAACATCAAAGTGTTGATAGTGGACAAGATCACTAGTTTCAAGAAAAAGGGCAAAGGGAAGAAGGGGAACTTCAAGATGAACAACAAGCAAGTTGCTGCTCAAGTGAAGAAGCCCAAGTATGGACCTAAGCCTAAGACTAAGTGATTCTACTGCAAAGGGACTGGTCACTGGAAGTGGAACTACCCCAAGTATTTGGTGGATAAGAAGGATGGCAAAATGAACATAGGTATATTTGATATACATGTTATTGATGTGTACTTTACTAGTGTTTATAGCAACCCCTTGGTATTTGATACTGGTTCAGTTGCTAAGAGTAGTAACTCGAAACGGGAGTTGCAGAATAAACAGAAACTAGTTGAGGGTGAGGTGACGATGTGTGTTGGAAGTAGTTCCAAGATTGATATGATCATCATCGCACACTCCCTATACTTTCGGGATTAGTGTTGAACCTAAATAAGTGTTATTTGGTGTTTGCGTTGAGCATGAATGTGATTTGATCATGTTTATTGCAATACGGTTATTCATGTAAGTTAGAGAATAATTGTTGTTCAGTTTACATGAATAAAACCTTCTATGGTCGTACACCCAATGAAAATGGTTTGTTGGATCTCGATCATGTGATACACATATTCATAATATTGAAGCCAAAAGATGTAAAGTTAATAATGATAGTGCAACTTATTTGTGGCACTGCCATTTAGGTCATATTGGTGTAAAGCGCATGAAGAAACTCCATGCTGATGGGCTTTTGGAATCACTTGATGCTTGCGAACCATGCCTCATGGGCAAGATGACTAAGACTCCGTTCTCCGAAACAATGGAGCGAGCAACAGATTTGTTGGAAATAATACATAGTGATGTATGCGATCCAATGAGTGTTGATGCTCGTGGCAAGTATCATTATTTTCTGACCTTCACAGATGATTTGAGCGGATATGGGTATATCTACTTAATGAAACACAAGTCTAAAACATTTGAAAAGTTCAAAGAATTTCAGAGTGAAGTGGAGAATCATCGTAACAAGAAAATAAAGTTTCTACGATCTGATCGTGGAGGAGAATATTTGAGTTACGAGTTTGACCTTAATATAAAACAATGTGGAATAGTTTCATAGCTCACGCCACATGGAACACCACAACGTAATGGTGTGTCCGAACGTCATAACCGCACTTTATTGGATATGGTGCGATCTATGATGTATCTTACCGATTTACCACTATCGTTTTGGGTTTATGCATTAGAGAAAGTTGCATTCAATTTAAATAGGGCACCATCAAAATCCGTTTGGGACGACTCCTTATGAACTGTGGTTTGGCAAGAAACCAAAGTTGTCGTTTCTTAAAGTTTGGGACTGCGATGCTTATGTGAAAAAGTTTCAACCTGATAAGCTCGAACCCAAATCGAAGAAGTGCGTCTTCATAGAATGCCCAAAGGAAACTATTGGGTACACCTTCTATCACAGATCCGAAAGCAAGATATTCATTGCTAAGATGGATCCTTTCTAGAGAAGGAGTTTCTCTCGAAAAAAGTGAGTGGGAGAAAAGTAGAACTTGATAAGGTAATAGTACCTTCTCCTGAATTGGAAAATAGTTCATCGCTGAAATCAGTTCCAGTGATTCCTACACCAATTAGTGAGAAAGCTAATGATGATGATCATGAAACTTCAGATCAAGTTATTATAGAACCTCATAGGTCTTCCAGAGTACGGTCCGCACCAGAGTGGTACGGTAATCCTGTTCTGGAAGTCATGTTACTAGACCATGATGAACCTATGAACTATGAGGAAGCGATGATGAGCGTAGATTCTGCGAAATGGCTTGAAGCCATGAAATCTGAGATAGGATCCATGTATGAGAACAAATTATAGACTTTGGTTGACTTGCTCGATGATCAGCAAGCCATGTTAAATAAATGGATCTTCAAGAGGAAGACGGACATTGATAGTAGTGTTACTATCTACTAAGCTTGACTTGTTGCGAAAGGTTTTCGACAAGTTCAAAGTGTTGAATATGATAAGATTTTCTCACTCGTAATGATGCTTAAGTCTGTCTGAATCATGTTAGCAATTGCCACATTTTATGAAATCTGGCAAATATATGTCAAAACTGCATTCCTTAATGGATTTATTAAAGGAGAGTTGTATATGATGCAACCATAAGGTTTTGTCAATCCTAAAGGTGCTAACAAAATGTGCAAGCTCCAGCGATCCATCAATGGACTGGTGCAAGCATCTCGGAGTTGGAATATACGCTTTGATGAGTTGATCAAAGCATATGGTTTTATACAAACTTTTGGAAAGGCCTGTATTTACAATAAAGTGAGTGGGAGGACTACAGCATTTCTGATAAGTATATGTGAATGACATATTGTTGATCGAAAATAATGTAGAATTATTCCGCAAAGCATAAAGGAGTGTTTGAAAGGAGTTTTTCAAAGAAAGACCTCGGTGAAGCTGCTTACATATTGAACATCAAGATCTATAGAGATAGATCACGAGGCTTGATAAGTTTTTTCAATGAATACATACCTTGACAAGATTTTGAAGTAGTTCAAAATAGAACAGTCAAAGAAAGAGTTCTTGCCTGTGTTATAAGGTGTGAAATTGAGTAAGACTCAAAGTCCGACCACGGTAGAAGATAGAAATAGAATGAAAGTCATTCCCTATGCCTTGGCCATAGGTTCTATAAAGTATGCCATGTTGTGTACTAGATCTGTTGCATACCCTACCACTAAGTATTGACAAGGGAGTGCAATAGTGATCTAGGAGTAGATCAATGGACAGTGGTCAAGAATATCCTTAGTAAGGACTAAGGAGATGTTTCTTGATAATGGAGATGATAAAAGAGTTCGTCGTAAAGAGTTACATCGATGCAAGCTTTTACACCGATCCAGATGACTCTAAGCCTCAATCTGGATACATATTAAAAGTGGGAGCAATTATCTAGAATAGCTCCGTGCAGAGCATTGTAGACATAGAATATTTGCAAAATGCATACGGCTCTGAATGTGACAGACCCGTTGACTAAACTTATCTCACGAGCAAAAACATGATCATACCTTAGTACTCTTTGGGTGTTAATCACATAGCGATGTGAACTAGATTATTGACTCTATTAACCCTTTGGGTGTTGATCACATGACGATGTGAACTATGGGTGTTAATCACATGCAGATGTGAATATTAGTGTTAAATCACATGGTGATGTGAACTAGATTATTGACTCTAGTGCAAGTGGGAGACTGAAGGAAATATGCCCTAGAGGCAATAATAAAGTTATTATTTATTTCCTTATTTCATGATAAATGTTTATTATTCATGCTAGAATTGTATTAACCAGAAACATAATACATGTGTGAATACATAGACAAACTGAGTGTCACTAGTATACCTCTACTTGACAAGCTCATTAATCAAAGATGGTTATGTTTCCTAGCCATGGACAAAGAGTTGTCATTTGATTAACGAGATCACATCATTAGGAGAATGATGTGATTGACTTGACCCATTCCGTTAGCATAGCACCTGATCATTTAGTATATTGCTATTGCTTTCTTCATGACTTATACATGTTCCTATGACTATGAGATTATGCAACTCCCGTTTACCGGAGGAACACTTTGTGTGCTACCAAACGTCACAATGTAACTGGGTGATTATAAAGGTGCTCTACAGGTGTCTCCAAAGGTACTTGTTGGGTTGGCGTATTCCGAGATTAGGATTTGTCACTCCGATTGTCGGAGAGGTATCTCTGGGCCCACTCGGTAATGCACATAACTTAAGCCTTGCAAGCATTGCAACTAATGAGTTAGTTGCAGGATGATGTATTACGGAACGAGTAAAGAGACTTGCCGGTAACGAGATTGAACTAGGTATTGAGATACCGACGATCGAATCTCGGGCAAGTAACATACCGATGACAAAGGGAACAACGTATGTTGTTATGCGGTTTGAACGATAAATATCTTCGTAGAATATGTAGGAACCAATATGAGCATCCAGGTTCCGCTATTGGTTATTGACCGGAGACGTGTCTCAGTCATGTCTACATAGTTCTCGAACCCGTAGGGTCCGCACGCTTAAAGTTCGGTGACGATCGTAATTAGGGTTTTTGTGTTTTGATGTACCGAAGGTTGTTCGGAGTCCCGGATGTGATCACGGACATGACGAGGAGTCTCGAAATGGTCGAGACATAAAGATTGATATATTGGAAGCCTATATTTGGATATCAGCATCGTTCCGGGTGAAATTGGGATTTTACCAGAGTACCGGGGGGTTACCGGACCCCCCCCCCCTGGGGGGGGGGGTTAATGGGCCTACATGGGCCCTAAGGGAGAAGAGGAGGGCCGGCCAGGGCAGGCCGCGCGCCCCCTCCCCCTAGTCCGAATAGGACAAGGAAGGGGGGCCCTTTCCTCTTTCCCCCTTCCCATTTCCTTCTCCTACAAGGCAAGAGGGAGGAGTCCTACTCCCGATGGGAGTAGGACTCCTCCAGGCGCACCCCTAGGGGCCGGCCGCACCTCCCCCTCCCTCCTTTATATACGGGGGCAGGGGGCACCCCATAACACACAAGTTGATCTTCGTGATTGTTCCTTTGCCGTGTGCGGTGCCCCCCTCCACCATATTCCACCTTCGTCATATCGTAGCGGTGCTTAGGCGAAGCCCTGCATCGGTAGAACATCATCACCGTCATCATGCCGTCGTGCTGACAAAACTCTCCCTCAACACTCAGCTGGATCGGAGCTCGAGGGACGTCACCGAGTTGAACGTGTGCAGAACTCGGAGGTGCCGTACGTTCGATACTTGGATTGGTCGGATCGGGAAGACGTACGACTACTTCCTCTACATTGTGGCAACGCTTCCCTTGCCGGTCTATGAGGGTACGTAGACAACACTCTCCCCTCTCGTTGTTATGCATCACCATGACCTTGCATGTGCGTAGGAAATTTTTTGAAATTACTACGTTCCCCAACAGTGGCATCCGAGCCAGGTTTTATGCGTTGATGTCATATGCACGAGTAGAACACAAGTGAGTTTTGGGCGATATAAGTCATACTGCTTACCAGCATGTCATACTTTGGTTCGGCGGTATTGTTGGATGAAGCGGCCCGGACCGACATTACGCGTACGCTTATGCGAGACTGGTTCTACCGACGTGCTTTGCACACAGGTGGCTGGCGGGTGTCATTTTCTCTAACTTTAGTTGAACCGAGTGTTGCTACGCCCGGTCCTTGCGAAGGTTAAAACAGCACCCACTTGACAAACTATCGTTGTGGTTTTGATGCGTAGGTAAGAACGGTTCTTGCTAAGCCCGCAGCAGCCACGTAAAACTTGCAACAACAAAGTAGAGGACGTCTAACTTGTTTTTGCAGGGCATGTTGTGATGTGATATGGTCAAGACGTGATGCTATATTTTATTGTATGAGATGATCATGTTTTGTAACTGAAGTTATCGGCAACTGGCAGGAGCCATATGGTTGTCGCTTTATTGTATGAAATGCAAACACCCTGTAATTGCTTTACTTTATCACTAAGCGGTAGCGATATTCGTAGAAGCAATAGACGGCGTGAACGACAACGATGCTACGATGGAGATCAAGGTGTCGCACCGGTGATGATGGTGATCATGGAGGTGCTTCGGAGTTGGAGATCACAAGCACAAGATGATGATGGACATATCATATCACTTATATTGATTCCATGTGATGTTTATCTTTTATGCATCTTATCTTGCTTTGATTGACGGTAGCATTATAAGATGATCTCTCACTAAATTTGAAGATAAAACTCCCTGAGTATGCACCGTTGCCAAAGTTGGTCGTGCCCAGACACCACGTGATGATCGGGTGTGATAAGCTCTACGTCCATCTACAACGGCTGCAAGCCAATTTTGCACACGCAGAATACTCAGGTTAAACTTGGCGAGCCTAGCATATGCAGATATGGCCTCGGAACACTGAGACCGAAAGGTCGAGCGTGAATCATATAGTAGATATGATCAACATAGTGATGTTCACCATTGAAAACTACTCCATTTCACGTGATGATCGGTTATGGTTTAGTTGATTTGGATTACGTGATCACTTAGAGGATTAGAGAGATGTCTTTCTAAGTGGGAGTTCTTAAGTAATATGATTAATTTAACTTAAATTTTATCATGAACTTAGTCCTGGTAGTATTTTGCAAATTATGTTGTAGATCAATAGCTTGCATTGTTGCTTTCATATGTTTATTTTGATATGATCCTAAAGAAAATTGTGTTGAAAGATGTTAGTAGCAATGATGCGGATTGGATCCGTGATCTGAGGTTTATCCTCATTGTTGCACAGAAGAATTATGTCCTTGATGCACCGCTAGGTGACAGACCTATTCCAGGAGCAGATGCAGACGTTATGAACGTTTGGCTAGCTCAATATGATGACTACTTGATAGTTTTGTGCACCATGCTTTATGGCTTAGAATCAGGACTTCAAAGACGTTTTGAACGTCATGGACCATATGAGATGTTCCAGGAGTTGAAGTTAATATTTCAAGCAAACACCTGAGTTGAGAGATATGAAGTCTCCAACATGTTCTATAGCTAAAAGATGGAGGAGAATCGCTCAACTAGTGAGCATGTGCTCAGATTGTCTGGGTACTACAATCGCTTGACTCAAGTGGGAGTTGATCTTCCAGATAAGATAGTGATTGACAGAATTCTCTAGTCACCACCACCAAGTTAGTAGAACTTCATGATGAACTATAATATGCAAGGGATGATGAAAACAATTCCCAAGCTCTTCGCGATGCAAAAATCGACGAAGGTAGAAATCAAAGAAAAACATCAAAGTGTTGATGGTGGACAAGATCACTAGTTTCAAGAAAAAGGGCAAAGGGAAGAAGGGGAACTTCAAGAAGAACAACAAGCAAGTTGTTGCTCAAGTGAAGAAGCCCAAGTCTGGACCTAAGCCTAAGACTAAGTGATTCTACTGCAAAGGGACTGGTCACTGGAAGTGGAACTACCCCAAGTATTTGGCAGATAAGAAGGATGGCAAAGTGAACATAGGTATATTTGATATACATGTTATTGGTGTGTACTTTACTAGTGTTTATAGCAACCCCTTGGTATTTGATACTGGTTCAGTTGCTAAGAGTAGTAACTCAAAACGGGAGTTGCAGAATAAATAGAAACGAGTTGAGGGTGAGGTGACGATGTGTTTTGGAAGTAGTTCCAAGATTGATATGATCATCATCACACACTCCCTATACTTTCGGGATTAGTGTTGAACCTAAATAAGTGTTATTTGGTGTTTGTGTTGAGCATGAATGTGATTTGATCATGTTTATTGCAATACGGTTATTCATGTAAGTTAGAGAATAATTGTTGTTCTGTTTACATGAATAAAACCTTCTATGGTCATACACCCAATGAAAATGGTTTGTTGGATCTCGATCGTGTGATACACATATTCATAATATTGAAGCCAAAAGATGTAAAGTTAATAATGATAGTGCAACTTATTTGTGGCACTGCCATTTAGGTCATATTGGTGTAAAGCGCACGAAGAAACTCCATGCTGATGCGCTTTTGGAATCACTTGATTATGAATCACTTGATTCTTGCGAACCATGCCTCATGGGCAAGATGACTAAGACTCCGTTCTCCGGAACAATGGAGCGAGCAATGGATTTGTTGGAAATAATACATACTGATGTATGCGATCCAATGAGTGTTGATGCTCGTGGCAAGTATCATTATTTTCTGACCTTCACAGATGATTTGAGCAGATATGGATATATCTACTTAATGAAACACAAGTTTGAAACATTTGAAAAGTTTAAAGAATTTCAGAGTGAAGTGGAGAATCATCGTAACAAGAAAATAAAGTTTCTACGATCTGATCGTGGAGGAGAATATTTGAGTTACAGGTTTGGACTTCATATAAAACAATGTGGAATAGTTTCACAGCTCACGCCACATGGAACACCACAACGTAATGGTGTGTCCGAACGTCATAACCGCACTTTATTGGATATGGTGCGATCTATGATGTATCTTACCGATTTACCACTATCGTTTTGGGGTTATGCATTAGAGACAGTTGCATTCACTTTAAATAGGGCACCATCAAAATCCATTTGGGACGACGCCTTATGAACTGTGGTTTGGCAAGAAACCAAAGTTGTCGTTTCTTAAAGTTTGGGACTGCGATGCTTATGTGAAAAAGTTTCAACCTGATAAGCTCGAACCCAAATTGGAGAAGTGCGTCTTCAATGAATACCCAAAGGAAACTATTGTGTACACCTTCTATCACTGATCCGAAAGCACGATATTCATTGCTAAGATGGATCCTTTCTAGAGAAGGAGTTTCTCTAAAAAAAGTGAGTGGGAGAAGAGTAGAACTTGATAAGGTAATAGTACCTTCTCCTGAATTGGAAAATAGTTCATCGCTGAAATCAGTTCCAGTGATTCCTACACCAATTAGTGAGAAAGCTAATGATGATGATCATGAAACTTCAGATCAAGTTATTACAGAACCTCGTAGGTCTTCCAGAGTACGGTCCACACCAGAGTGGTACGGTAATCCTGTTCTGGAAGTCATGTTACTAGACCATGATGAACCTATGAACTATGAGGAAGCGATGATGAGCCCAGATTCCGCGAAATGGCCTGAAGCCATGAAATCTGAGATAGGATCCATGTATGAGAACAAAGTATAGACTTTGGTTGACTTGCTCGATGATCAGCAAGCCATGTTAAATTAATGGATCTTCAAGAGGAAGACGGACACTGATAGTAGTGTTACTATCTACTAAGCTCGACTTGTTGTGATAGGTATTCGACAAGTTCAAAGTGTTGAATACGATAAGATTTTCTCACTCGTAACGATGCTTAAGTCTGTCCGAATCATGTTAGCAATTGCCACATTTTATGAAATCTGGCAAATGTATGTCAAAACTGCATTCCTTAATGGATTTATTAAAGAAGAGTTGTATATGATGCAACCAGAAGGTTTTGTCAATTGAGGGAGTCCTGGACTAGGGGGTGTCCGGATAGCCGAACTATCATCATCGGCCGGACTCCAAGACTATGAAGATACAAGATTGAAGACTTCGTCCCGTGTCCGGATGGGACTTTCCTTGGCGTGGAAGGCAAGCTTGGCGGTACGGATATGTAGATCTCCTACCATTGTAACCGACTCTGTGTAACCCTAGCCCTCTCCGGTGTCTATATAAACCGGATGGCTTTAGTCCGTAGGACATAACAACAATCATACCATAGGCTAGCTTCTAGGGTTTAGCCTCCTTGATCTCGTGGTAGATCTACTCTTGTAATACCCACATCATCAATATCAATCAAGCAGGACGTAGGGTTTTACCTCCATTAAGAGGGCCCGAACCTGGGTAAAACATCGTGTCCCTTGTCTCCTGTTACCATCCGCCTAGACGCACAGTTCGGGACCCCCTACCCGAGATCCGCCGGTTTTGACACCGACATTGGTGCTTTCATTGAGAATTCCTCTGTGTCGTCACCGACAGGCTCGATGGCTCCTTCGATCATCAACAACGACGCGGTCTAGGGTGAGACTTTTCTCCCCGGACAGATCTTCGTATTCGGCGGCTTTGCACTATGGGCCAATTCGTTCGGCCATCTGGAGCAGATCGAAAGCTACGCCCCAGGCCGTCAGGTCAGATTTGGAAGTCTTAACTTCATGGCTGACATCCGCGGAGACTTGATCTTCAATGGATTCGAGCCACAGCCGAGCGCGCCGCACTGTCACGATGGGCATGATTTAGCTCTGCTGCCGGACAGTACCTTGGAGGCCGCACACGAGCCCGCTCCGACCCTCGATTCGGAGCCGGCTATGCAGATCGAGGACGGGTGTTTAGACACCGCCTCGGGAGCTGCAACCTCTACGGTGATAGAGCCGAATACTGACCTTGTCCCCTGTGAAGCTCGTGACTCCGAGGTGCCAAACTCCTTGCCGGACTCCGAACCTCCCACGCCCCCTTCAATCGAATCCGATGGGGCGCCGATCATGGAGTTCACCGCTGCAGACATCTTTCAACACTCACCTTTTGGCGACATCCTGAGTTCGCTAAAGTATCTCTCATTATCAGAAGAGCCCTGGCCGGACTACGGTCAGGACGGTTGGGATGCGGACGACGAAATTCAAGGCCCACCCACCACCCACTTAGTAGCCATTGTCGATGATTTAACCGACACGCTAGACTTCGACTTCGAAGACATCAACGGTATGGACGACGATGCCGGAGACGACCACGAACCAGCGCCTACTGGGCACTGGAAAGCCACCTCAACTCACGACGTATACATGGTGGATACACCAAAAGGAAGTGATAACGAGGAACAACGGGACGCGGCGAAGGATAATTCCCCTGAAAAACAGCAAAAACGACGACGCAAGCGCCGCCCGAAGTCCCGCCTCGATAACAACGGCACCCATACGGACCAGCCGTAGAGCAGGGCAAACCAGTGGGCGAGCAACCCATTACCGGCGAAAACAATAGTCCAGACGATCTCCCGCCGGACACATCACCGGAGCATAAGAACCTTCACAGAAGGCTCGTCGCCACTGCAAGGAGTTTGAAGAAGCAAAAACGGAAGCTCAAAACGGCGGAAGACGTACTCAGAATGAGATGGAGCAAAGTACTCAAGACCGCAGATAAATACGGCGATAGTCACCACGCAAAGAGCTACCCGAAGCGCAAACTGTTGCCCGAATTTGACGAGGAGGCCGTAGAGCCCCCACAGTCAAAAAAGAAAGAGGCCGCCTGGCTGGATAGATGACCAGGAAACAGGCTAAGAGCGGCAAGCGGCGCAGCACATAATCCGGCACACTTTCCAAATAAGGATCCTAGCAAAAAGGATGGCCCAGTCAGGTCCATCTATGGGCCAAAAAAGAAGGCTCCAGGAAGCAACACAACCCGCCGAGTGTTCAAAGATAACGGCACACCTAAATACAGGGGCGCCGCACACCCACTATGCTTCACCGACGAGGTACTGGATCATGAATTTCTAGTAGGATTCAAGCCCGTAAACATAGAGGCATATGACGGAACAATAGACCCCGGAGTCTGGATTGAGGATTATATCCTACACATACATATGGCTAGAGGAGACGATCTCCACGCCATAAAATACCTACCCCTCAAGCTCAAAGGGCCAGCTCGGCATTGGCTCAAAAGCCTCCCAGAAAATACCATTGGGAGTTGGGAAGAGCTTGAGGATGTGTTTCGAGCAAATTTTCAGGGAACTTATGTCCGCCCTTCGGACGCAGACGATTTAAGTCACATAACTCAACAGACCGGGGAGTCAGCACGCAAATTCTGGAACAGGTTCCTCACCAAAAAGAACCAAATAGTCGACTGTCCGGACGCCGAAAGCCTTAGCAGCCTTTAAACATAACGTCCGAGACGAATGGCTCGCCAGACACCTCGGCCAGGAAAAACCAAGAACAATGGCCGCACTAACAAGCCTCATGACCCGCTTTTGCGTGGGGGAAGATAGCTGGCTAGCAGGATGTAGCACCAGCGACCCGAGTACATCTGAGGTCAGGGATGCAAATGGGAAATCACGAGGCAGAAAAGATCAGCGCAGGAATAAGGAAAGCGGCCCAAATAGCACGGCGGTCAACGCCGGATTCAAAAGATCTCGGCTGAATAACAAAACAATGCCCCTTAAGGACAACAGTGACGAGCTATCCAACCTAAACAAAATCTTGGATAGGATATGTCAAATCCACAGTACCCCCGGGAAGCCTGCAAACCATACCCACAGAGATTGTTGGGTTTTCAAGCAGTCCGGACGACTCAACGCCGAACACAAGGGGCTCGACACACCAAGCGAAGATGATGACGAATCCCACAAGCAGCAGACCGGAGCACAGAAGACTTTCCCACTAGAGGTCAAAACTGTGAACTGACTTCATGTGATAAATTGTGCGGAAGCGATATAAACCTGCCATACTAGGACACCATCCGCAGAATGGGGATAGACCCTACCAAAATTCGCCATAGCAACACTCCCTTTAAAGGAGTGACGTCAGACCCTTATGCCAAGTGTACAGGCTCTATACTACTAAAAGTTGTGTTCGGTTCACCCGACAACTTCCGTCGCGAAAAGCTAATCTTCCATATCGCCCCATGAAAAAGTGTCCATAAAGCACTACTGGGACGCGAAGCTTTCGCCCGCTTTAACGCAATACCGCATTACGCGTCTCTCACACTCAAAATGCCCGGTCCACGCGACATAATCTCATTAAAAGGAAACTCCGAGACTGCCTTGACAGCCACACATCAATCTAACCTTGCTGATCAAAGCCCCTAAAAATAGGTCATTTAGACCTCGGACATGGTTAGACGAGTCCGGCTTAGATAAACAAGGGGCTTCCCAGCCGCATACCTCTTTACAAGGGGTTGCACGTGTAAACAACGAGAGCCAATAAAACTCAGTTTTATTCATCTTCCAAATCATACTCTGTTTTAAATACATTTTTTGCACGATATTTTTCCAAACTAAGTTCTTCTCTTTTACAGATGAACCACGTGCTACACCCGTCTAGGATACAGCACAACGGAGACACAGGCGCAGACCTGCAGCAGGGACCCGTTGCAAGGATTCTTTTTAGATTAAGACCCTGCGTAAACCTTTCTTACTGTCTCTTGTTGATACTCATCCCCCGGTTTCCTACCATAACCGAAGAGGAGGCTGGCGTTTTGGCATCGGCCGTGTCAGAAGTTCTCGCTTGCACCTGGACACTAGGGGCTTAGAGCATTGTTCTGCCCGTTATCATAAAGTCCGAATACCTTCGGGAGTGTTCGGCGTCTCGAGTTAGGCCTTATATGCATCAGCTCCAAATCATGTCTTTGGTCAAATGTTGGGTTTGCCCGGCTCCTGTGTTTTGCTGCCTTATGTTCCGCATCGTCGGCTAACGCGGCACCAGGAGAACTACTGCGACTGTGCCCCGGTTCGGCCGGGCGAGCACCTCAGTAGAGAAAGCCGAAAGCTGACTGTCATGATATAGCGAGAGACTGGTCAACCACTCGATCGACTATCGGAATGTTTAGAATTCCTCCGCTTTGACGAAGGACCGCTTCCCAGTCAGGCACACACGCGCCCCGAGTTTGGAGAGCGCGGTGCCTCTAGGGGCTATATCGTAGCCCCACCATCGAGCTCCTATGGCTAAGTGAAAGTGATAAAGCATTATAGTCCGGTTGCCTAGTTTGCTATGCTATCACCTCCTTCAAAGGACCAAGACGTTGGATTAAGTGTGAAAATGCGCTTTTTTTTGCAAACACCCCCGCACTATGTGCGTGGGGGCTGAAGCCAAAGACTGCCATCTTTCAGGTTATAAATACATATACATTAACGGCCGCACATGAGATATTTCAATACTTGAACGCACAAGTATAAAAAGTCGTTATATTGTAAATATGATCTCACAAATCATACACGTCATTTGAACATGACATTTTTCGAGCACTGCGACTCTATTAAACGAGCGCCCTGCAGGACTTCCTCAAAATAGTGCTCGGTGGGTAATCGGCTCTCGTCCGAACCCCGGGACGCAACATCGGTGGCATTCATCTCCGCCCAGTATGTCTTAACACGGGCAAGAGCCATCCGTGCACCCTCTATGCAGGCCGACTGCTTCATCGCCTTGATATGCGGCACCGCCCCAAGGAATTGCTGCAATAAACCAAAATAACTCTTCGGCTTGGGCCTTTCCGGCCACAGATGAGCCACCACATCCGTCATGGCTAGTCCGGACAATCTATTCAGCTCAGCCCACTCAGCTAACTGATCGGTCAATGGCAGTGGACGCTCCGGACTATGGAATTGAGACCAAAACAGCTCTTCCATTTCATGATCCTTCTGACTTCGGAAGTGCCGAACTGCGTCCGCCGCACTTGTCGCCAAATCCAGATAAGGATCCTCCGCACTCCACAACTGGCCCAACTGAGCATACTTCAGATCCGTGAATTTCCTACGCAACAGAAAGGGCTTTCCAGCCACAATGTCTCCGGCCTGACGCAGTTCCTCCTTTATAGCCCGCATTGCAGAACGAGCATCCTTGGCTTCGGCGGTGGCTTTCTTCAGGCCCTCTTGCTCCGCTTGGCGTTCTCTTTCAAGAACCTCATAGCGGTCGGTAGCATATTTTAATTTCACGGCCATTACGGCCATTTCCTCCCTGCTTCGGCAGTGAGCAGCCTTCTCCGCTTTTAACTCCTCCGCTGCCTTCAAGGCAGCCGCATCACTTTTTCTGGCTTGGTCCTTGGCTCGAGCAAGCTCCGCCCGAAGGTCTTCCACAGCAGCGGCACCGTCTGTATCAAGCATACATGTTGTAAGGAGTAGGCATCAGCTCCCTTACCAGGTGACCGCGGAAACACCACTTACCTTGTGACTCGTCAAGTCGTTTATTGACCAGCGTCCGCATCCGCAACGTCGAGTTGCCGCTTCAGTTCGCCAACTCTATCAGTCCGGCTGGCCACCGAACGCTCCGCCACCTGCATAGGAAAGGCGACATTTCGTAACTGAGATTATGATCCTCGGCACGCTGTCGCTTTCGACAACATACCGAGTCTCAGGGGCTACTATCTATACAGGGCGCACCCTATGTGCAAAACTGTCAAAGGGTATGTCATTTTTTTTGCGTACCTCAAACCCCGTCAGTAAACTTCCGACGGCCTCATGTAACCCGCTTTCGGCGGATGAGATCCTTTTAATCACCGCACTCATTAATGTGCGGTGATCTTCCGAGAGAGACGCCCTCTCGAGCAAACCCTGCAGCTCCACCGGCCGCACTCCAGTGGGTGCCAAACTCCCAGGCCCCGCTGGACTCGGGGAGACCCTCCGAGACGACACCTCAGGGTCGTCCACCCCGCCTGATGGGACAGCAAATGGAGGCGTTTCGCTCTCCATCATCTCCGGACGAAGGTCCCCTGAGGATGAGCTCTGCTGGGAAGGGCTGAAATCCGAACTACAAGGTAAAAACTTCGGTTATCCTTAGAAATAAAATAGGGATGTCCTTTATTATAAAACTTCCCTTTTTCTACTTACGGCTCGCTGGAGGGCTGATTCCTTTGGGGAGACTGAATGGCCGGGACTCCTCCCGGCACAGGACCTTCCGGTGCAGATTTCTTTCCCCACTTCGAGGCTTTAGCCTCCGGGTTTTCGGAAGCGGTCCTCTTCTCCCCATGAAGGGAGGGATTCTTGATTCCCCCCTTACTGAGAGCCTCCTTAACAGAGGTGGTAGTTTCCTTGTTCCCCCCTTCGCCTTCCTCCGAAGGCGCAACCTCCAACATTTTGATTAACACGGGATCCGGCGTGGTCTCAGGGAGGGGGGCCGGACACTGAATCAGTTTTGCTTGCGCTATCCACTCCTGTTCAAGGGATAGCTGGTTAAAAGGCGAATCCATGATAAATAAATGGATGATATGTCCGGTCACAGAGCTACTTACTTGAGTATCCGGGCGATCGCAGCTTAAGCCAGCGTCCTCGGTCAAGTCCGGACACACTTCTTGTGATCCAAAGAACAGTTTGTACATCTCCACGAGTTTTGTACCCATAAAGTGTTGGAGAGCTTGTGGTCCCTCCGGATTGAATTCCCACAGGCGGAGGGGGCGACGTTTGCAGGGCAGAAGATGCCGAATCAGCATAACCTGCGTCACTATGACTAGATTGATCTCCCTCTCTTGGAGATCTTGAATCCGGCCCTGCAATAGGGGTACGTCCTTGGACGGCCCCTAGTGGAACCCTTTGTTGACCCACGAGGTCAGCAGTGGTGGAGGGCCCGGGCGAAAGGCGGGCGGCGGCCTCTGCCTGCTGCCCCTGGGAGCGGTGATATAGAACCACTCCTGTTGCCACAAACCGAGCTCCTCCTGAAAAGAGCCCTCGGGCCAGGGAGCATCGGCCCTCTTGCTTATAACCGCTCTGCCGCACTCTGCCTGACGCCCCTCAATCATCTTCGGCTCCACATTGAAGGTTTTGAGCCACAAACCAAAGTGAGGGGTAGTGTGGAGGAAGGCTTCGCAGACGATAATAAATGATGAGATATGGAGGATAGACTCCGGAGCCAGGTCGTAGAATTCCATCCCATAGTAAAACAGGAGCCCCCTCACGAAGGGATCCATCGGGAAGCCTAAACCCTGACGGAGGTGAGGCACGAACACGACGCTCTCGCCAGGCTCCGGGGTAGGAATGACTTGCCCTTGGGCAGGCAACCTATGTGAAATCTCGTAGGTTAAGTATCTGGCGTCCCTAAGCTTTAGCACGTCCTCTTCCGTGACGGAAGAGGGCATCCACCGACCCTGAAGGTCGGAGCCGGACATTGTCGAAGGTCCGAAGTGCCCGAATCTGGAGCCCTGGGTGTTGGAACTCGGGGCGAGGGGCGGATTCGATTGAGGATTGAAGAAAAGGGATGGGCCTTGGTCTCATTATAAAGAGGGAGAATACCAAGAGCCGTCCCCTTGACCATTTGGAACTCACCTTCGATGGAGGGGGCGTAGCAACGGGCGTGGTTGGGTTACCCACGTCCGTATTGATGAGAATCCCGGAATAAGGGGAACACAATCTCTGCTTCGACAAGGCATGCCAAGGAAACCGCTTCGCTAAACGCGCTGAGGCGGTATAATAAAAACGATTCAAGTAAAGGCTTGGTTGTGGTGTGACGTCGCGCCACGGAATACGTCAGCAGATTGAACTTGTGTAAATATTATTCTCTCTACAGTGGAATGTGGAATTTGTTTTGCAGAGCCGGACACTATCCTGGTGTTCACAATCTTCTATAAATTATTCAGAGGAGGAACCCGCCTTGCAATGCCGAAGACAACATGCGCGCCGGACTCGTCGTCATTGAAGCCTGGTTCAGGGGCTACTGAGGGAGTCCTGGACTAGGGGGTGTCCGGATAGCCGAACTATCATCATCGGCCGGACTCCAAGACTATGAAGATACAAGATTGAAGACTTCGTCCCGTGTCCGGATGGGACTTTCCTTGGCGTGGAAGGCAAGCTTGGCGATACGGATATGTAGATCTCCTACCATTGTAACCGACTCTGTGTAACCCTAGCCCTCTCCGGTGTCTATATAAACCGGATGGTTTTAGTCCGTAGGACAAATAACAACAATCATACCATAGGCTAGCTTCTAGGGTTTAGCCTCCTTGATCTCGTGGTAGATCTACTCTTGTAATACCCACATCATCAATATCAATCAAGCAGGACGTAGGGTTTTACCTCCATCAAGAGGGCCCGAACCTAGGTAAAACATCGTGTCCCTTGTCTCCTGTTACCATCCGCCTAGACGCACAGTTCGGGACCCCCTACCCGAGATCCGCCGATTTTGACACCGACATCAATCCAAAAGGTGCTAACAAAATGTGCAAGCTCCAGCGATCCATCAATGTACTTGTGCAAGCATCTCGGAGTTGGAATATACGCTTTGATGAGTTGATCAAAGCATATGGTTTTATAAAGACTTTTGGAAAGGCCTGTATTTACAATAAAGTGGGTGGGAGGACTACAGTATTTCTGATAAGTATATGTGAATGACATATTGTTGATCGGAAATAATGTAGAATTATTCTGCAAAGCATAAAGGAGTTTTTCAAAGGAGTTTTTCAAAGAAAGACCTTGGTGAAGCTGCTTACATATTGAGCATCAAGATCTATAGAGATAGATCAAGACGCTTGATAAGTTTTTTCAATGAATACATACCTTGACAAGATTTTGAAGTAGTTCAAAATAGAACAGTCAAAGAAAGAGTTCTTGCCTGTGTTACAAGGTGTGAAATTGAGTAAGACTCAAAGTCCGACCACGGCAGAAGATAGAAAGAGAATGAAAGTCATTCCCTATGCCTTGTCCATAGGTTCTATAAAGTATGCCGTGTTGTGTACCAGATCTGTTGCATACCCTACCACTAAGTATTGACAAGGGAGTGCAATAGTGATCTAAGAGTAGATCAATGGACAGCGGTAAAGAATATCCTTAGTAAGGACTAAGGAGCTGTTTCTCGATTATGGAGATGATAAAAGAGTTCGTCGTAAAGAGTTACATCGATGCAAGCTTTTACACCGATCCAGATGACTCTAAGTCTCAATCTGGATACATATTAAAAGTGGGAGCAATTAGCTAGAATAGCTCCGTGCAGAGCATTGTAGACATAGAATATTTGCAAAATACATACGGCTCTGAATGTGACAGACCCGTTGACTAAACTTATCTCACGAGCAAAAACATGATCATACCTTAGTACTCTTTGGGTGTTAATCACATAGCGATGTGAACTAGATTATTAACTCTATTAACCCTTTGGGTGTTGATCACATGACGATGTGAACTATGGGTGTTAATCACATGCAAATGTGAATATTAGTGTTAAATCACATGGTGATGTGAACTAGATTATTGACTAGTGCAAGTGGGAGACTGAAGGAAATATGCCCTAGAGGCAATAATAAAGTTATTATTTATTTCCTTATTTCATGATAAATGTTTCTTATTCATGCTAGAATTGTATTAACCGGATACATAATACATGTGTGAATACATAGATAAACTGAGTGTCACTAGTATGCCTCTACTTGACTAGCTCATTAATCAAAGATGGTTATGTTTCCTAGCCATGGACAAAGAGTTGTCATTTGATTAATGAGATCACATCATTAGGAGAATGATGTGCTTGACTTGACCCATTCCGTTAGCATAGCACCCGATCGTTCAGTATATTGCTATTGCTTTCTTCATGACTTATACATGTTCTTATGACTATGAGATTATGCAACTCCCGTTTACCGGAGGAACACTTTGTGTGCTACCAAACGTCACAACGTAACTGGGTGATTATAAAGGTGCTCTACAGGTGTCTCCAAAGGTACTTGTTGGGTTGGCGTATTTCGAGATTAGGATTTGTCACTCCGATTGTCGGAGAGGTATCTCTGGGCCCACTCGGTAATGCACATCACTTAAGCCTTGCAAGCATTGCAACTAATGAGTTAGTTGCGGGATGATGTATTACGGAACGAGTAAAGAGACTTGCCGGTAACGAGATTGAACTAGGTATTGAGATACCGACGATCGAATCTCGGGCAAGTAACATACCGATGACAAAGGGAACAACGTATGTTGTTATGCGGTTTGACCGATAAAGATCTTCGTAGAATATGTAGGAACCAATATGAGCATCCAGGTTCCGCTATTGGTTATTGACCGGAGATGTGTCTCGGTCATGTCTACATAGTTCTCGAACCCGTAGGGTCCGCACGCTTAAAGTTCGGTGACGATCGTAATTAGGGTTTTTGTGTTTTGATGTAACGAAGGTTGTTCGGAGTCCCGGATGTGATCACGGACATGACGAGGAGTCTCGAAATGGTCGAGACATAAAGATTGATATATTGGAAGCCTATATTTGGATATCGGAATCGTTCCGGGTGAAATTGGGATTTTACCGGAGTACCGAGGGGTTACCGGAACCCCCCGCGAGGTTAATGGGCCTACATGGGCCCTAAGGGAGAAGAGGAGGGGCCGCCAGGGCAGGTCGCACGCCCCCTCCCCCCTAGTCCGAATAGGACAAGGAAGGGGGGGGGGCGCCCCCCTTTCCTCTTTCCCCCTTCCCCTTTCCTTCTCCTACAAGGCAAGAGGGGGGAGTCCTACTCCCGGTGGGAGTAGGACTCCTCCAGGCGCACCCCTAGGGGCCGGCCGCACCTCCCCCCTCCCTCCTTTATATAATGGGGCAGGGGGGCACCCCATAACACACAAGTTGATCTTCGTGATCGTTCCTTAGCCGTGTGCGGTGCCCCCCTCCACCATATTCCACCTCCATCATATCGTAGCAGTGCTTAGGCGAAGCCCTGCGTCGGTAGAACATCATCACCTTCATCACGCCGTCGTGCTGATGAAACTCTCCCTCAACACTCGGCTGGATCGGAGCTCGAGGGACGTCACCGAGTTGAACGTGTGCAGAACTCGGAGGTGCCGTATGTTCGATACTTGGATCGGTCGGATCGGGAAGACATACGACTACTTCCTCTACGTTGTGTCAACGCTTCCGTTGCCGGTCTACGAGGGTACGTAGACAACACTCTCCCCTCTCGTTGCTATGCATCACCATGATCTTGCGTGTGCGTAGGAATTTTTTTGAAATTACTATGTTGCCCAACACCTTCCTCCTTAATCCTCGGGATCCAGGCGACGGACCCGGAAAGAGCACCCCCAGGTTGGACGTGGGGGGAGAAATAGTGGCGGAAAAGCGCCGTGTTGGGCACCACTCCAGCGAAACCCTCGCAAAGATGGGCGAAATACGCCAGGTGCGCCACGACATTTGGCGTAAGATCCAGCAGGTGGAAGCCAAAAGTATGCATGATATCGCTGAAGAAGTCGGAGAAGGGGGGGCAGAGGCCGCAGAAGAAAAGGTCGACGAAAAAAGGGTACCATTTCGGATCACCCTTCTTGCACTCCGCGGGAAGGGCGCGCGTTGCAGGGTGCGCCGACGTTGCCCCCCCCCCCACACACAACGGCTTGTAGTAGTCCCTGAGCTCGAGGGCGTCGACGGACGACGGGACGAAGTAGGCGGCCTACGCCCACCGCGCCGCCGCCTCGCTCTCCGGCGTCTCCTTCTCCCTCGTATCCTCGGCCACGCATTTGCCCCTGCCACATGGCGGCTGGGAAGAGAGCGAGAATCTGGGGGAGGTGGGAAGCGCAGTAGCAGCAAGCAAGAGCTTGGGGAAGAAGAAGAAGATGAATACGGCAATGGCGAGATTGGGGAAAAGCATAGGGGGTAAATGAGCCGCGTGCCCGCGGTTATTCCTCTTCTTTTATGGGGAAAACGCGGGCCGCCTCTTTTCCCATTTAATGCGATTTGATGCATGCCTGCTGCGACTGCCCCATGCATGCCCCCCATGTCACGACGACCCTCACGTCGCGCGTTCAACGGTCCTCGTGGGGAAGCGGGGCGGACAGAAAGTTACCGCGGTAAAAACCTCCCCGCCTGTCCGCGCACCATTCTGGACCTGGCCCAACAAATGTGTCGCGCTTATGTGTGGGCCAGGCCCGGGGGCTCCTGTCGGTGTACCAAAATAGGGGCGCTCTTTTGTACCCCTTATTTGTGCACGGGCAGTCAGAGCCGCGTCCACGGCCACACTTAAGCAGGGCAGAGACAGGAAATCAGAGCCACAACACAGAATCAAAGCAACGCCAAGACAAACGCATAAAGAGCTAGAAGGCAAAGTGGTTTTCCCCGGCAAGGTCCTTGCCGGGGCAACCCCCACGGCCCCGGCAAGGCCCTTGCCGGGGCAGCCTACCTGACACCAGCAGGGCACGCCACCCTTGAGCCCCAGTTCCTCCAGCACCGCCATCTGCGTTGGGACATGCGCTCGGGAGGCGCCTCTCCTAGTGGCATGCAGATCTTTGTGAAGACAAGGATAATACTCCAAATCAAAAGAGTAGAAGACGACGAACCTCGGCGAGATCCTTACCGAGGAAACCCACAAGACCCCCGGCAAGACCCTTGCCGGGGACAACTGCAACGCCACGGCAAGACCCTTGCCGGGGGCCCTGGCAAGGCCCTTGCCGAAGACGCCCGTGAAGCCACAGCCAGGCCCGCACCCGCCAAGCTTCTGCCACCACTCCCATGCAGCTGCCAGCCCACCAACTGGGCAGGCACCTGCGTGTCGGCACTAGGCTTCTCAGCCAACTCAGCGCATGCCTACGTGGTGGCATGCAAATCTTCGTGAAGACCCCGCCACCGCGCCACCTCAGCAGCCTGCCAGCCTACATGGCGCTGACCGCCTCGCTGGCCCAGGTGCGTGTCGAGGCAGGGCAAAGCGGCGGTAAAGTGGAGGGGACACGTCAGGGGTGCATTAAATGCACTTTGTCCCGTAATAGCTAGCGATAGACTTAACCACAGTACCCCGATGCCACCTCCTGTATGCCACTGTGGCAATCCCCTTGCCTATAAAAGGAGGCCCGAGGCATCCAGGAGAAGGATTCGGACTTTTGGGACCGGTTACGCTCATTGTAGCTAGTTCAGAACCTCAAGAACACAAATACACACATCAAAGCAAGACTAGGGTGTTACGCATCTCTGCGGCCCGACCTGGGTAAACGATCCGCGTGTTTTACTGACTGCTAATCCTGCTCTCCTCACAACCCAGCGCCCCGCAACCGTAGTAGGGATTCTTGTGATCCCATAGGTGTCATTTCCCACCGACAAAGACTTACTTGCATCAATTATATCATTTTATATGAGGATGTATGTAGCAAATAGTGTGTTGTAATCATTTTTGTACGTATAGTTAATTAGCACTAAGACACACCATATGTATTTATGATAAAAACCAGAATTGTTGTAAGTTCTTTTGATGCACTATAAATATATGAACACTGTTAGCCCAAAATCGGAGGGTACACTAAACTATTGGTCATTTAGATTCATGCTTTTGATGTTAATTATTCTACCATGAACAGTAATGTCTAAGCCGCGATTGAACCTGGGACCAACAGATTGTTTGTAGAATGAGCTAGCCACAACGCCAGTGAGTGTTCTGTTCTGCACGTATAGGGATCTTGTAGAGTTGGAATGTTCAGCTTCACTTTAATTGCTTTGCGGAATATGTGCACTGAAAGAATTTTAATTTCTCATGTCAGGTAATTGGAAAGATCTCAAATTTTATTTACATTGTTTTCTTTTAATTACAAGTGGGTTGCATGGATGATTTCTTCCGTTGCAACGCACGTGCAATTTTCCTAGTATTTATAAAGGGAAAAAGGCACCTAAAAAAAGATAAAAGAGAAATTCAGTCAATTCCTTGTCTTGGTAACATGATGCAGAAAAATTGTAGTCTGATCAACTGAGCTTAAAGATTAATCTCAATCCAATCAACAAACTTGAGCTCAAAGATTAATCTCTATCCAACCAAGAAGCTTGTTAAGATATTTATTCTTAATACGGTAGCTCACGATCTTGAGATACTATCTCGGTAGCTTCGTTCATGTTCCACTCTTCAGCGGCAGCAAATTTTGTGCCTCCCTTGATATCAGACGGGGCATATATATTGTGAAACCAACGGACCATCTTGCAACAAGTTGCCACACATTTTGCCCAAAGAGAGGGATCTGATTTTGCAATGCAAACTGCCCTTCACTAGTGGCACCCAAGCACAAACAGATTGCAAAATCGCGCACACTGGTACAATGGAAAAGGGTAGGTAAAACACATAAACCCTCACAAAATGTATATATTTTTTCCTCCAGACTTACAAAGGCCACAAATGTCCACACACAGATATTTGTAGGCATACGCCAGAGCCTCACGCCTTGTACATATTGATACAACCGTTCCAAACACTATAAAAAGGACCACCATGGAAACCATCGTATATATCTTTAAAGAGACTGCACACTTCAACGGAGTATCAAACAAGCGATGCGCTGAACAACGGCCGCAAGGACACTTCTTTACAGGTACTTGATGAGAAGCCAAACGATAACCGCGAGCAGCACTATGGCAGCAACAGAGAGCATTAGGCACATGCATGAGCAGCCACCTTTGGCGCGCTTGTTCAGAATTGCAAGCCTCTTTTGCACACGCTGAATCAAGAGAGCCCCGTGTCAATGCACATCCACGTGGATAGAACTAATAGATGTCAAATACTAGTAAGATATCTACCTGAAGACGGGAGTTTGTAACGTCGACATGATCTTCCAAGTCATCCTGCGACATGGAGAAAAGCAATCATCAGACATTATTAGATACAAAAATGCATAGGGCTCTTTTAGGGGCACTAGCACTAACAATCAATCTTGTATGCAGAGTAAGTTCTTCATTGACTGCTAATGCAATATGTTTTGTGCTCAGGACTGTCTCCTCCAGCCTTTCGAGACCCTCATCTTGTTCTGCAAATTGTTAAAACAAATAATTAGCTACCATTTAATGGTTATCATCTACACAAATGCTGGTGATTTAAGAATGTAAATATATGTGACAACCAATACAAAATGCAAGTAATAATGGGATGAACAGCACTTGTGGAGTCTATTAGGTGTGCTTTGGCACAAATAGCTAATTGTGTACTCAAATTCAATTTATATAGTTGACAAGTTCCACTGTTAAAACAAACTACTAGATGAACAACAACAATAATACCTCTCATAACTTGCCTCTGAAGGCCAACAATTCCTTGGTTGTCTAACCCAGCAACTCTGCTCATATCATCAGCAGCTTTCTTACTCTGACCAAGCAAATCCTCCCTAAACAGCATAAATGCATAGTTTACATATAATTATTACTTACAATGCTAATCTGAACAAACGTTAACCAAATAATGTATTCAAGTAAAAAGATTAAGCCACGAGAAGAAGGTGAGCATTGATGCAGACTAAGACCACTATAGGTTCAGTACTGAAAAGCAGAATAAACCTGTTGGCAAAGTTTGACACGTTGAAACTTGTCCCCATCTGTTTTGCTTTAGATTTCAAGTTGGAAAGTGCATCTTGGCGCTTATGCATCTCCTTGTCAGTGCTGCAAACAAACAATTAAAATGACTACATGAACTTTCTTTATAGCAAGTAAAAATTATCAGACCTCATTGCTGGACACAAATTTATAGGATTATTCAATTTATCATACAGGTGCAGAAACAAAAATCTCCGTCAATGACAATCCTATGGTAGTAAACTTCTTTCACATAGACTACTACTGTTACATGTGGGGGTCTAAATTTACTTGTTTAATTATCTCCATTCAATTAAGCCATCTCCATTTACTTTGTCTAGAATCTCATCTTATCTGCTAGATGAGTTGGTTAATTGTTAGCAGCCTACTACTTACGCCTTGTTATCTTTTCGGCAAGCAATTAAATAAGAAGCCTCTTGCCCCTAATTTACTTGTCCTATCCCCATCCCCTATTTTAGCCTTGTGCCCCAATCGACCAGGGTTGCCATCAAGGCACTTGAGCGTCGGAGGCCAAGGCCTAGTTCTCCGGCAGCTCCCAACTATGAGGTTCTACTAGCAACACATTTGACACAGAACTTGTATGAACCAGCATGGCAGCCTCTTCCCTATACTGCACACATCATTATAATGATTCTTTGACTGTGCGAAGGGCAGAATTCACTAGACTATTCTTATACCAGCCAACGCTGCTGACGCAAGACATAAGGTAAACCATAGATGAATTTTGATTCTAAGGATATATCAAACATGCAACAATGGATTACTTAACAGTCCATACAAATTCTCTGATATTATACTGTCCTATGTTCCTTTGTAACTTCCAAAACAAAATTTCAAGATTTCCGAGTCAACAAATATTGCAGTAATGTAAGAACTCTAGTGATCTTCAGTATACATTATATAAAGATGAAAGTAGTCAAAACATACAGTGACTTTGGCGGAATCCTGGACAACAATGTCACCAAGCTATCCAGTCTAGTCCCAAGAATGGTTATTTTTCTCCGGATGGCTGATGTGTGGCGCATAATTTCGGGGCCTGATTGTGGAAGTGAACTTCTATCGGCAATCATGGAACTTATATCATCAACAAGCTTAGATGCTTCAGTGTACTCTTTCATCCATGGGTCCGAAGATGATGCCATTTCTGGTTCATTCAAAATAGTATTAGCATAACTGTCAAGTAAGAACCAAAAACTATGGCAGGATACAAAGCTTTAGCAGGATAGATACATATAAACAAGCGCAAGGTAATATCACAACTCGGTTATCGTGCAATATCATAATTAAAAATGGGGAGTTGACCGGTTGATCCCAAACTAAGATTGACCAGCATGCAGGAATATATTGCTCCTACTAAACAAACTCCTAACCATGGGACCCTAAATGGACAGCAAGATTGCTGAAGGTTTAGTATGGTGTGTCCAAAACTTATCTTTGCAGATTTCTGCCATAAATAACACCAAACATAGGGTATGTATCACCTCTGGAAGGTTACGTTTAGGCAGGACAGGTCCGACCAGTCTGGCAATATTTCAATTCTAACTTGGTTCCATCAAAATAGCCCCAGAAGCAAACTGGTTCTTCTTTATTACTCCTACTATGCAAGTTGCATAATTGTCTACAAATGGGTTTTCTCAATCCCCTTTCATTGTCAGTTTGCTTTGACATGGTTCCATTAATGACATGAAAACTGGAAAGGGAAAAGATCCACACGAAGTTTATCCATTTGCAAGCATCAAGATATAAGATGCAGGAGCAGGAGTATAGGAGGAGGACAATGTCCTCTTCAGCAGCAGAGCAGAAGACGGTGCGATTGCAGAAACATGTAGATTGAGAAGTCTGTGTAAGCTAAAAAGCTAGCAAACTGGTTCCATCAAATTAGCCCCCAGAAGCAAACTAGTTCTTCTTTATTACTCCCTCCATCCCAAAATAAGTGTCTTGAGCTTAGTACAAATTTGTACTAGAGCTAGTACAAAGTTGAGACACTTATTTTGGGATGGAGGGAGTACTATGCAAGTTGTATAATTATCCACAAATGGGTTTCCTCAGATCCCCTTTCATATTTCACTTTGCTGCAACATGGTTCCATGAATGACATGAAAACTGGAAACGGAAAAGATTCACACAAAGTTTGTCCATTTGCAAGCATCAAGAGATAAGATGCAGGAGCAGGGGTATAGGAGGAGGACGAAGTCCTCGTTGGCAGCAGAGCAGAAGACAGTGCAAATGCAGAAACATGTAGATTGAGAAGGGTGTGCAAGCTAAAAAGCTAGCAAATGCATGTGCGTCAGAGTCAACTAGTGGCGCTGTCAAAATGTCCCTTTACAAATAAGGTGATTGTGCCTGGAAGTAAACAGCCCAAACGATCAACTGTGATTGGGCAAGAACAAAGTTTCAGCAGATAACAAGCAGGCTCGTAATTTTGCTAACTCCTTGTACAAACTTGATTCGTGTTAATTAATGCAGATTTGGTACTGCAGCTGCTTGTGCAAAGTTGTTTTGTATGTTCCCTTGGATCCTTAATTCCTTGTGGAAGCTGAAACTTTTCTCTTGCCCAATCAGAAGAGAACATGCAAGCTGGCTTAAGGTGAGTGTTTTTTCTACAAGTTGGTCCATCAAGTTTCTAATACAGCACCTACGCCCCTACTTCATACAGATGATACCATTCAGGAACAAAAAGGAAAGATCAATCCACTATCAATTTCTAAGCTCTGAATCTCTAATTCTCTCTTCCTCTCCTGCCTGATACATCTATCCCTCTCAATTTCAACTCTCTCGCCCGCCGCATCATGAGAAATCACGAACTTACCCACCCTAAGAACCTGACACGGCGCACACAACAGAACCCTAGAAATTAAGAGAAGGGTGGGAGAAGGAAGAGGAGGGGGCGGGGCGGGGGGGGGGGGGGGGGGGGATCTTACCGGCGAGAAGCCTGCTGTGGCCGCCGACGTCGCCTCCGGGGTCGCTGCCGCGTGAGAGAGGGAGAGGGGAATTCGCCACGCGCGAGAGGAGAGGAGAGTAGCCGATTGATTGTGAGGCCCCAGCGATCAGCGAAAGGGGGAAAGAGAAACAGGCGAAATGCAGACTGTTTTTTATTCTTCAGAGAGATATAAACGACAGGCTCCGATACATCAGTTTTGGGCCAGCTCACGCCTAATCTGCCACCGGGCCCTTCCGCCGGTGGGGTCCACTCGACGGACAACTCCATTGCAGATTTCGGACTTCTTTCCGTCACGGCAACTGCACCAAACCTCCCTGGATCTGATGGTCAGAACATTTTTATCCATCCATCGCAGATCATCAAATGCTTGCGGACATGGGCGGATGTCTGAAATCACACAATCCAACATGAAAGCTAGGGAAACTTTGGAATAGTTCAGACACACCAACTCAGTCTCGGACCCACCACATCCAAATATTTTTGCTCTCCGCCCTTCTCTCTTCTCTCTCACTTGAACGAGGGTTCATATTTGATGGATATGGTTGGATGGTCGGCAGCTGTTCGCGGACACGTCCAGACGTGTCCACCCAACATTCGTTGACCATATTTGATGACTTCACTTGGAGATGCTCACACCACCGTTGAGGCGGCAGTGGTGGGAACACAATACTCCTGCTTCACAACGTCGCCCGCCTTCGTCCACTTCTGAATTACCAACTCCATTCCACCTTCCATCCCTTATTGCTCTGGGTGAAGAGGATGGAATGTTGATATAGATA
Organism: Triticum aestivum; assembly: GCF_018294505.1. Lineage (NCBI taxonomy): Eukaryota > Viridiplantae > Streptophyta > Magnoliopsida > Poales > Poaceae > Triticum > Triticum aestivum. The sequence goes on along the minus strand of NC_057807.1, from coordinate 80,572,596 downwards.
GTTGTAAGGGCATATTTTCACCCTATGTGGTTTTGGTGATTGATGACAATGCATTTTCGGACTAATCGTGTGCATTGAGCATTCCAGATATCTCATGTTTAGGCACAAGATGATTCGTTGCCCCTGGGAGCTTAGTGAAGACGGCGTTTCTCTATGTTTCTTTTTGGTGGATTTGAGTCGTAGGAAAGCCGTACTATTAAGAGGGGGTCTGCTTTGGAAAGGTTAATGTGGAATAAACACGTACACGTCTATTCCTTTGCACCACCTTTCCTTTGCCTCTTTGGAGCACCGACCGTTTATCCGTGTCTTTGCAAAATGAAGGACTCCTAGTGTTATTGAGATGTGGCATGCGGTAGTACTGCTCAAGGGAGCAGTAGTACCACAAAGGCCCACGGTAGTACCGACCAGGGACGCGGTAGTACCGCGCTTTGCGGTAGTACCACTCCCGGGCGCGGTAGTATCATGGCGTCGGGCCCAGCACAGCAACACGGGCGAAAGTAGGGGCGGATGTAATTTTTTACATCCGCGCCCTACACGGTAGTACCGCTCCCTGTATGTGGTAGTACCGTGTCGGATTTTTGCACAGATCGAAACTCAGCGAAAGTAGCCACAGATGTATTTTTATTCGTCCATGCCTTCCCAGCCCAAACAAACCCTGCCTTGCAGTAGTACCGCAAGGGCGAGTGGTAGTACCGCTCCGGCGGTTCTACCGCTCTTTACTTCAACGCAACAGGGTTGGTCTGGCTCCTGTCGCACAAGCGGTAGTACCGTAGTGCCTCACTATAGTACCGCAGGCCCTTGCGGTAGTACCGCATGTCTGGTGCGGTAGTACCGCATGTCGCGAGCTGGATAAGTGGGTAACGGTTGGATTTGTCCTATCACTATATAAGGCGGGTCTTCTTCTCCGAGTTGACCACCTCTTCCATCCGTAAGCTCCATTGTTGCTTTAAGCTCCATTTTCGCCAGATCTCTCTCCCTAGCCAATCAAACTTGTTGATTCTCCAGGGATTGGTTGAGAAGGCCTCGATCTACACTTTCGCCAAGAGAAATTTGATTCCCCCCACTAATCCCTTGCGGATCTTGTTACTCGTGGGTGTTTGAGCACCCTAGATGGTTGAGGTCACCGCGGAGCCATAGTCCATTGTGGCGAAGCTTCGTGGTGTCGTTGGGAGCCTCCAATTAAGTTGTGGAGATTGCCCCAACCTTGTTTGTAAAGGTTCGATCGCCGCCTCCAAGGGCACCAATAGTGGAATCACGGCATCTCGCATTGTGTGAGGGCTTGAGGAGAATACAGTGGCCCTAGTGGCTTCTTAGGGAGCATTGTAACTCCACAACGCTCCAACGGAGACGTACTTCCCCTCAAAGGGAAGGAACTTCGATAACACATCCTCGTCTCCATCGACTCCATTTTTGTTTATCTCTCACCTTTACTTGTGCAAGCTTATATTGTGTTCTATCCCTTGCTTGCTTGTGTGTGTTGGGGAACGTAATAATTTCAAAATTTTCCTATGCACACACAGGATCATGGTGATACATAGCAACGAGAGGGGAGAGTGTGTCCATGTACCCTCGTAGACCGAAAGCGAAAGCGTTAGCACAACGCGGTTGATGTAGTCGTACGTCTTCACGATCCGACCGATCCAAGTACCGAACGTACGGCACCTCCGAGTTCAGCACACGTTCAGCTCGATGACGTCCCTCGAACTCCGATCCAGCCGAGCTTTGAGGGAGAGTTCCGTCAGCATGATGGCGTGGTGGCGATGATGATGTTCTACCGATGCAGGGCTTCGCCTAAGCACCGCTACGATATTATCGAGGTGGAATATGGCGGAGGGGGGCACCGCACACGGCTAAGAGATCAATGATCAATTGTTGTGTCTATGGGGTGCCCCCCTGCCCCCGTATATAAAGGAGCAAGGGGGGAGGCGGTCGGCCAAGGAGGAGGGCGCGCCAAGGGGGGAGTCCTACTCCCACCGGGAGTAGGACTCCTCCTTTCCTTGTTGGAGTAGGAGAGAAGGAAAGAGGGGGAGAGGGAGAAGGAAAAGGGGGCTGCACCCCTTGTCCAATTCGGACCAGAGGGGCGGTGCGCGCCTCCTTCCTTTTGGCCTCTCTCCTCTATTCCCGTATGGCCCAATAAGGCCCAATACTTATTCCCGGCGAATTCCCGTAACTGATCTCCGGTACTCTGATAATACCCGAATCACTCGAAACCTTTCCGATGTCCGAATATAGTCGTCCAATATATCGATCTTTACGTCTCGACCATTTCGAGACTCCTCGTCATGTCCCCGATCTCATCCGGACTCCGAACTACTTCGGCACATCAAAACATATAAACTCATAATATATCTGTCATCGAAACTTTAAGCATGCAGACCCTACGGGTTCGAGAACTATGTAGACATGACCGAGACACGTCTCCGGTCAATAACCAATAGCGGAACCTGGATACTCATATTGGTTCCCACATATTCTACGAAGATCTTTATCGGTCAGACCGCATAACAACATACGTTGTTCCCTTTGTCATCGGTATGTTACTTGTTCGAGATTCGATCGTCGGTATCTCAATAACTAGTTCAATCTCGTTACCGGCAAGTCTCTTTACTCGTTCTATAATACATCACCCCACAACTAACTCATTAGTTGCAATGCTTGCAAGGCTTTAAGTGATGTGCATTACCGAGTGGGCCGAGAGATACCTCTCCGACAATCGGAGTGACAACTCCTAATCTCGAAATACGCCAACCCAACAAATACCTTCGGAGACACCTGTAGAGCACCTTTATAATCACCCAGTTACGTTGTGATGTTTGGTAGCACACAAAGTGTTAATCTGGTAAATGGGAGTTGCATAATCTCATAGTCATAGGAACATGTATAAGTCATGAAGAAAGCAATAGCAACATATTAAACGATCAAGTGCTAAGCTAACGGAATGGGTCAAGTCAATCAAATGATGTGATCCGTTAATCAAATGACAACTCATGTCTATGGATAGGAAACATAACCATCTTTGATTAACGAGCTAGTCAAGTAGAGGCATACTAGTGACACTATGTTTGTCTATGTATTCACACATGTATTATGTTTCCGGTTAATACAATTCTATCATGAATAATAAACATTTGTCATGAAATAAGGAAACAAATAATAACTTTATTATTGCCTCTAGGGCATATTTCCTTCAGTCTCCCACTTGCACTAGAGTCAATAATCTAGTTCACATCACCATGTGATTTAATACTAACATTCACATCTGCATGTGATTAACACCCATAGTTCACATCGTCATGTGATCAACACCCAAAGGGTTTACTAGAGTCAATAATCAAGTTCACATCGATATGTGATTAACACCCAAAGAGTACGAAGGTGTGATCATGTTTTGCTCGTGAGAGAAGTTTAGTCAACGGGTCTGTCACATTCTGAGCCGTATGTATTTTGCAAAATATTCTATGTTTACAATGCTCTGCACGGAGCTACTCTAGCTAATTGCTCCCACTTTCAATATGTATCCAGATTGAGACTTAGAGTCATCTGGATTGGTGTAATAGCTTGCATCAATGTAACTCTTTACGACGAGCTCTTTTATCACCTCCATAGTCGAGAAATATTTCCTTAGTCCTCACTAAGGATATTCTTGACCGCTGTCCAGTGATCTACTCATAGATCAAAAGTGTACTCCCTTGCCAAACTCAGAACAAGGTATACAATAGGTATGGTACACAGCATAGCATACTTTATAGAACCTATGACTGAGGCATAGGGAATGACTTTTCATTCTCTTTCTATTTTCTGCCATGGTAGGATTTTGAGTCTTACTCAACTTCACACCTTGCAACATAGGCAAGAACTCCTTCTTTAATTGTTCCATTTTGAACTACTTCAAAATCTTATCAAGGTATGTACTCTTTGAAAAATCGTATCAAGTGTCTTGATCTATCTCTATAGATCTTGATGCTCAATGTGTAAGTAGCTTTACTGAGGTCCTTCTTTTGAAGAACTCCTTTCAAACACTCCTTTATGCTTTCCAGAAAATTCTACATTATTTCTGATCAACAATATGTCATTCACATATACTTATCAGAAAGGCTGTAGTGCTCCAACTCACTTTCCTATAAATACAGGCTTCACCGCAAGTCTGTATAAAACTATATGATTTGATCAACTCATCAAAGCATATATTCCAACTCCGAGATGCTTGCACCAGTCCATAGATGGATTGTTGGAGCTTGCATACTTTGTTAGCACCTTTCGGATCGACAAAACCTTTTGGTCGCATCATATACAACTCTTCTTCCAGAAATCCATTCAGGACTGCAGTTTTGACATCCATTTGCCAGATTTCATAAAATGTGGCAATTGCTAACATGATTTGGACAGACTTAAGCATCGCTACGGGTGAGAAATTCTCATCGTATTCAACCCCTTGAACTTGTCGAAAACCTTTCGCAATAAGTCTAGCTTTGTAGATAGTAACACAACTAATAGCGTCCTTCTTCCTCTTGAAGATCCATTTATTTTCTATGGCTTGCCGATCATCGGGCAAGTCAACCAAAGTCCATACTTTGTTCTCATACATGGATCCTATCTCAGATTTCATAGCCTTAAGCCATTTCGCGAAATCTGGGCTCATCATCGCGGTCTCATAGTCCGTAGGTTCGCCATGGTCAAGTAACATGACCTCCAGAATAGGATTACCGTACCACTCTGGTGCGGATCTTACTCTGGTTGACCTACAAGGTTTGGTAGTAACTTGATCTGAAGCTTCATGATCATCATCATTAGCTTCCTCACTAATTGGTGTAGGAATCACGTGAACAGATTTCTGTGATGAACTACTTTCCAATAAGGGAGCAGTTACAGTTACCTCATCAAGTTCTACTTTCATCCCACTCACTTCTTTCGAGAGAAACTCCTTCTCTAGAAAGGATCCATTCTTAGCAACGAATGCCTTGCCTTTCGGATCTGTGATAGAAGGTGTAACCAACTGTCTCCTTTGGCTATCCTATGAAGACACTTTTCTCCGATTTGGGTTTGAGCTTATCAGAATGAAACTTTTTCACATAAGCATCATAGCCCCAAACTTTAAGAAACAACAACTTTGGTTTCTTGCCAAACCACAGTTCATAAGGCGTTGTCTCAACTGATTTTGATGGTGCCCTATTTAACGTGAATGCAACTGTCTCTAATGCATAACCCCAAAACGATAGTGGTAGATTGGTAAGAGACATCATAGATCGCACCATATCTAATAAAGTACGGTTACGACGTTCGGACACACCATTACACTGTGGTGTTCCAGGTGGCGTGAGTAGTGAAACTATTTCACGGTGTTTTAACTGAAGGCCAAACTCGTAACTCAAATATTCATCTCCACGATCAGATCGTAGAAATTTTATTTTCTTGTTACGACGATTTTCCACTTCACTCTGAAATTCTTTGAACCTTTCAACTATTTCAGACTTGTGTTTCATCAAGTAGATATATCCTATCTGCTCAAATCATCTGTGAAGGTCAGAAAATAACGATACTTGCCACGAGCCTTAATACTTATCGGACTGCATACATTAGTTTGTATTATTTCCAATAAGTTAGTTGCTCGCTCCATTGTTCCAGAGAGCGGCGTTTTAGTCATCTTGCCCATGAGGCATGGTTCACAAGCATCAAGTGATTCATAATCAAGTGATTCCAAAAGCCCATCAGCATGGAGTTTCTTCATGCGCTTTACACCAATATGACCTAAACGGCAGTGCCACAAATAAGTTGCACTATCATTATTAACTTTGCATCTTTTGGCTTCAATATTATGAATATGTGTATCACTACGATTGAGATCCAACGAACCATTTTCATTGGGTGTATAACCATAGAAGGTTTTTATTCATGTAAACAGAACAACAATTATTCTCTAACTTAAATGAATAACCGTATTGCAATAAACATGATCAAATCATATTCATGTTCAACGTAAACACCAAATAACACTTATTTAAGTTCAACACTAATCCCGAAAGTATAGGGAGTGTGTGATGATGATCATATCTGATGAAGTCATGTACCTAGGGTAGGGTCATGGACCTGTCCAAGGTACCCTCCCCAAGGACATCTTTAGAAGAAACCGTCTTCCAGTCGACCTAGAGGGAGTCCACTCGACGGACTTGAAGACACTCAACCATGAAGACTCACTCGACTACCAGGAGTTCAAGAGCCACTCTGTATCCAAACGGTCTGTAATTAAGTAGTCTTTATGGTCATGATGACACTTTATGTAAGGCGTTACTAGTAACGCCAGGCCTTAATGTACTTTAAACCCTCCGCTACGTGGGCTGGCTGGGGTCTTGGCATCCTCTATATAAGCCACCCCCCTCCACTGGCAGAAGGGTTCGCACCCTTGTAACTCATACACATATAATCCAGTCGACCGCCTCCGGGCTCCGAGACGTAGGGCTGTTACTTCCACCGAGAAGGGCCTGAACTCGTAAATCTCTTGCGTATACAACTACTCCATAGCTAGGATCTTGCCTCTCCATACCTACCCCCTATTCTACTGTCAGACTTAGAACCACGACAATATCAATCTTGGAACTACTTCCAACACTCATCATCACTTCCCCTCAACTAGTCTCTGTTTATTATGTAACTCTTGTTTCGAGTTACTAATCTTAGCAATCGAACAAGTATCAAATACTCAGGGGCTACTATAAACACTAGTAAGGCACACATCAATAACCTGTATATCAAATATACCCTTGTTCACTTTGTCATCCTTCTTATCCACGAAATATTCAGGGCATTTCCGTTTCTAGTGACCATTTTCTTTGCAGTGTAAGCACTCAGTTTCAGGCTTTGGTCTAGCTATGGGCTTCTTCGCGGGAGTGACAACTTGCTTGTCATTCTACTTGAAGTTCCCTTTCTTTCCCTATTCCATTTTCTTGAAACTAGTGGTCTTGTCAATCATCAACACTTGATGCTCTTTCTTGATTTCTACCTTCATTGATTTCAACATCGCGAAGAGCTCGGGAATCATTTTTGTCATCCTTTGCATACTATAGTTCATCACGAAGTTCTACTAACTTGGTGATGGTGACTAGAGAACCCTGTCAATCACTATCTTATCTGGAAGATTAACTCCCAATTGATTCAAGCGATTGTAGTACCCAAACAATCTGAGCACATGCTCACTAGTTGAGCAATTCTCCTCCATATTTTAGCTATAGAACTTGTTGGAGACTTCATATCTCTCAACTCGGGTATTTGCTTGAAATATTAACTTCAACTCCTGGAACATCTCATTTGGTCCATGATGTTCAAAACATCTTTGAAGCCCCGATTATAAGTCGTTAAGCATGGTGCACTAAACTATCAAGTAGTAATCATATTGAGCTAGCCAAACGTTCATAACATTTGCATCTGCTCCTGCAATAGGCCCGTCACCTAGCGGTGCATCAAGGACATAATTCTTCTGTGCAGCAATGAGGACAATCCTAAGATCACGGATCCAATCCACATTATTGCTACTAACATCTTTCAACACAGTTTTCTCTAGGAACATATCAAAATAAACATATGAAATCAACAACGCGAGCTATTGATCTACAATTTAATTTGCAAAATACTACCAGGACTAAGTTCATGATAAATTTAAGTTCAATTAATCATATTACTTAAGAACTCACACTTAGCTAGACATCTCTCTAATCCTCTAAGTGATCACGTGATCCAAATCAACTAAACCATGTCCGATCATCACGTGAGATGGAGTAGTTTCAATGGTGAACATCACTATGTTGATCATATCTACTATATGATTCACGCTCGACCTTTAGGTCTCCGTGTTCCGAGGCCATATCTGTTATATGCTAGGCTCGTCAAGTTTAACCTGAGTATTCCGCGTGTGTAACTATTTTGCACCCGTTGTATTTGAACTTAGAGCCTATCACACCCGATCATCACGTGGTGTATCAGCACGAAGAACTTTCGCAACGGTGCATACTCAGGGAGAAACTTATACTTTGATAATTTAGTGAGAGATCATCTTAAAATGCTACCGTCAATCAAAGCAAGATAAGATGCATAAAAGATAAACATCACATGCAATCAATATAAGTGATATGATATGGCCATCATCATCTTGTGCTTGTGATCTCCATCTCCAAAGCACCGTCATGATCACCATCGTCACCGGCGCGACACCTTGATCTCCATCGTAGCATCGTTGTCGTCTCGCCAATCTTATGCTTCTACGATTATCGCTACCGCTTAATGATAAAGTAAAGCATTACAGGGCGATTGCATTGCATACAATAAAGCGACAACCATATGGCTCCTGCCAATTGCCGATAACTCGTTTACAAAACATGACCATCTCATACAATAAAATATAGCATCATGTCTTAACCATATCACATCACAACATGCCCTGCAAAAACAAGTTAGACGTCCTCTACTTTGTTGTTGCAAGTTTTACGTGGCTGCTACGGGCTTAGCAAGAACCGTTCTTACCTACGCATCAAAACCACAATGATAGTTTGTCAAGTTGGTGCTGTTTTAACCTTCGCAAGGACCGGCCGTAGCCACACTCGGTTCAACTAAAGTGAGAGCGACAGACACCAGCCGGTCAGCTTTAAGCAACGAGTGCTCATAACGGTGAAACCAGTCTCGCGTAAGCGTACACGTAATGTCGGGCCGGGTCGCTTCATCTCACAATACCGCCGAACCAAAGTATGACATGCTGGTAAGCAGTATGACTTATATCGCCGACAACTCACTTGTGTTCTACTCGTGCATATGACATCTACGCACAAAACCTGGCTCGGATGCCACTGTTGGGGAACGTAATAATTCCAAAATTTTCCTACACACACACAGGATCATGGTGATACATAGCAACGAGAGGGGAGAGTGTGTCCACGTACCCTCGTAGACCGAAAGCGGAAGCGTTAGCACAACGTAGTTGATGTAGTCGTACGTCTTCACAATCCGACCGATCCAAGTACCGAACGTACGACACCTCCGAGTTCAGGACACGTTCATCTCGATGACGTCCCTCGAACTCCGATGCAGCCGAGCTTTGAGGGAGAGTTCCGTTAGCACGACGACGTGGTGACGATGATGATGTTCTACTGACACAAGGCTTCGCCTAAGCACCACTACGATATTATCGAGGTGGAATATGGTGGAGGGGGGCTCCGCACATGGCTAAGAGATCAATGATCAATTGTTGTGTCTATGGGGTGACCCCCTACCCCCGTATATAAAGAAGCAAGGGGGAGGCGGTCGGCCAAGGAGGAGGGTGCGCCAAGGGGGGAGTCCTACTCCCACCGGGAGTAGGACTCCTCCTTTCCTTGTTGGAGTAGGAGAGAAGGAAAGAGGGGGAGAGGGAGAAGGAAAAGGGGGCTGCACCCCTTGTCCAATTCGGACCAAAGGGGGAGGGGGGTGCGCGCCTCCTTCCTTTTGGCCTCTCTCCTCTATTCCCGTATGGCCCAATACTTCTTCCCGGCGAATTCCAGTAACTCTCCGGTACTCCATAATACCCGAATCACTCGGAACCTTTCCGATGTCCGAATATAGTCGTCCAATATATCGATCTTTACGTCTCGACCATTTCGAGACTCCTCGTCATGTCCCCAATCTCATCCGGGACTCCAAACTCCTTCGGTGCATCAAAACGTATAAACTCATAATATAACTATCATCGAAACTTTAAGCATGCGGACCCTACGGGTTCGAGAACTATGTAGACATGACCGAGACACGTCTACGGTCAAGAACCAATAGCGGAACTTGGATGCTCATATTGGTTCCCACATACTCTACGAAGATCTTTATCGGTCAGACCACATAACAACATACGTTGTTCTCTATCATCGGTATGTTACTTGCCCGAGATTCGATCGTCGGTATCTCAATACCTAGTTCAATCTCGTTACCGGCAAGTCTCTTTACTCGTTCCGTAATACATCATCCCGCAACTAACTCATTAGTTGCAATGCTTGCAAGGCTTTAAGTGATGTGCATTACTGAGTGGGCCTAGAGATACCTCTCCGACAATCGGAGTGACAAATCCTAATCTCGAAATACGTCAACCCAACAAATACCTTCGGAGACACCTGTAGAGCACCTTTATAATCACCCAATTACGTTGTGATGTTTGGTAGCACACAAAGTGTTCCTCTGGTAAATGGGAGTTGCATAATCTCATAGTCATAGGAACATGTATAAGTCATGAAGAAAGCAATAGCAACATATTAAACGATCAAGTGCTAAGCTAACGGAATGGGTCAAGTCAATCACATCATTCTCCTAATGATGTGATCCCATTAATCAAATGACAACTCATGTCTATGGTTAGGAAACATAATCATCTTTGATTAACGAGCTAGTCAAGTAGAGGCATACTAGTGAGACTATGTTTGTCTATGTATTCACACATGTATTATGTTTCCAGTTAATACAATTCTAGCATGAATAATAAACATTTGTCATGAAATAAGGAAATAAATAATAACTTTATTATTGCCTCTAGGGCATATTTCCTTCAGTGTGCTTGTTGTTGTTGCATCATATAGGTTGCTCACATAGTTGCATATCTAGACAACCTACTTTGATGCAAAGTTTAATTTGGTAAAGAAAAGCTAAAAAGTGTTAGTTGCCTATTCACCCCCCTCTAGTCAACTATATCAATCATTTCAATTGGTATCAGAGCCTCGTCTCTTTATTAAGGACTTCACCGTCCGAAGAGTATGGTTGACACCGTAGATGGTGAGGAGTAGCACCCCAGTGTGAATCCATCCTCATCTACGACCGATGGGGGATCCCTGGTCTCACATGAGGAATTCAATGCGGCTTTGGACACATTGAAAACCTCCATGACGACCGAGGTCAAAGGCATGTTCAAGGAGTTTCTTGATGGTCTTAAGTTATCCACCACACCGTTGGAAGTGGTCGCTCCCACTGACAAGGTGACAGATGCTAACTTCTATAAGGGGGAAAGCTTCTAGTGCTAAAATTCCTTTGCCTAGTAGTAGAAGTGGAAACGGGATCTTTGCCCATGTTGAACCACCTCTTACTTATGGAGGACCGGTTATCTCAACTCATTTGAATCATGTTGGTCCTCCTCCTAAGTTTGTGAAAAATGAGGATTTTGCCTCTTGGGTCTATCGCTTTAATCGTCATTTAAATCATAGTAACACTAACCTTTGGAGAATTATTGAGCAAGGTTTCTACATGCATGACCCAAGCAACTTCACCCATAGAGAAGCCACGGATAGTCAATTCAACGAGTCCGCTCTCTTAATCATTCAAGATGCAATTCCACCCGAAGATATTGCTCATCCCCGACCCTTCACCATGGCCAAGGAAGCTTGGGAACATGTTGTTTCCATTTACAAGGGAAGCTCAAGCATTCAACGCTCCAACTATGAAGTGGTGTAAGTTGAAGCTGATGAGTTTGCGATGAATGAAGATGAAGAACCTCGTGATCTCTACCAGAGATTAACCACTATCGCGGTCTCACTCCGAGATCATGGGAGCAAGGATACGGATGACAATTGGATCAAGCGCAAGTTTCTCAAGGCCATGATGCCCTACCACAAGGCCATGTCATCCGTCATCTGTCAAAGGCCGAACCTCGATACCTTGTCGTCAAGCAAAGTGTTGGATGAGTTTGTTGCTATGAGAATCTTGGACAAGACTGCCGACAATGCGGTGATGCACTCTCAACGGGCGAAGAAACCCAACCTAGCTTTGAAGGCCAAGGCAAGTGTGGAAGAAGAGGAAGACGAGGAGAGTAACCCCGAAGATACAAAATATGATTACCATGAGCATATGGCTCTTGCTTCAAGGCAATTTTGGAGCAAGAAGAACTCAAGGCCCAACTTCAACAAGAACAACTCAAGTGGCATCAAGGGCAAGCAACGCGTGAGGACATGCTACAATTGTGGCAATGTGAGCCACTTTGTTGCAGAGTGCCCTTACGAGAAGCGGGAAGACAATGGTGGCAAGCTCATCCGAAAAGACAAAGCCAAGTCCTTCCCCAACAAGAACAACTTCACCAAGAAGATTCCTTCCAAGGGGTTGGTGGCACAAGAAGAGCACAATGAGGATGATGATGAAGATGGTGAGGCGATGGCCATGGACTCCGTTGCCATTGCCACAACTCCATGGGTGTCCCTCTTTGACTCACCCAACGAGAACATCACTGCCAAGTGCCTCATGGCCAAAGCCACCAAAAAGGTAACCCCCAACATCAAAACTACCATCACTACTAGTCCTTCCTTGACGGATTGCATTGATGAAGGTGAGGGGTCTAATGAGGAAGTAAATTAATTTGAGTCTTTTATGAGTAAGCTCAAGGGTAAATCCAAGAAGCACTTTGTTGCTCTCTTGGAACAACTTGGTGAAGCCAATGACATGACTGAGGCTCATGAAGAAACCATTTCTAAGACGGAAGGTCATAGTCGTGACTATGTCGATGACATATCGGATCTCTCTAACGCGCTTGAGGAAGAGCGTAGTCATCGTTTGGCTCTTTAGGAGTCACACAACGATGACCATGCTAGATTAAAGAAAGATCTTGATCATGCTCTTGTTGTATCTTGTGTGCTCAATTCTGAGAAGGCTAAACATGGGGTTGACCATGCTAGACTCAAAGGAGGAGTTTAATATACTTGACAAGGCTCACAAGGCCTTGAAGGGTGCTCATGCTAGCCTCAAGGAGTCTCATGATCAAATCCAAGTGAAGCTAACCAAGGAGAAAGCCACTTTTCCTCATATGGTCTTAATTGATAATGCAAATGTTACTAACCCGTGTTGTGAGTATGTGCATCTTGTGGAGGAGAATGCCAAAAAAGGAGCAATTTGAGAAAGGCCTTTTGTCTTGCATACAAGTTGATAAGAACCTCAATGATCTTTTGAGCAATCAAAAGGAAGTTGTGGGCAAGGAGGGAATTGGGTTTGCACCCAAGTCCAAGAACAAGAAGAAGAATGGCAAGGCTAAACAACCTCTTCCTCTCAAGCAAACTTTTGTGAAGGAGGGAGAGGGTGCTCCTAAGGAGAAGAAGAAGAACAATGTGAATGGTGGTGGTGTCAAGAAGGGCATTGCCACTCCTTCCAACAAAGCCGGCGACTTCAACCCTTCTTATTGAAGGAAATATGCCCTAGAGGCAATAATAAAGTTATTATTTATTTCCTTAATTCATGATAAATGTTTATTATTCATGCTAGAATTGTATTAACCGGAAACATAGTACATGTGTGAATACATAGACAAAACATATAGTCCCTAGTATGCCTCTACTTGACTAGCTCATTAATCAAAGATGGTTATGTTTCCTAACCATAGACATGTGTTGTCATTTTATGAACAGGATCACATCATTAGGAGAATGATGTGATGGACATGACCCATCCATTAGCTTAGCATTATGATCGTTTCAGTTTCATTGCTACTGCTTTCTTCATGACTTATACAAGTTCCTCAGACTATGAAATTATGCAACTCCCGAATACCGGAGGAACACTTTGTGTGCTACCAAACGTCACAATGTAAATGGGTGATTATAAAGGTGCTCTATAGGTGTCTCCGAAGGTGTTTGTTGGGTTGGCATAGATTGAGATTAGGATTTGTCACTCCGTATTTCGGAGAGGTATCTCTGGGCCCTCTCGGTAATACTCATCACTATAAGCCTTGCAAGCATATTGTGAGTAATGAGTTAGTTGGAGGATGAAGTCTTATGGAATGAGTAAAGAGACTTGCCGGTAACGAGATTGAACTAGGTATTGAGATACCGATGATCGAATCTCGGGCAAGTAACATACCAATGACAAAGGGAACAACGTATGTTGTTATGCGGTTCGACCGATAAAGATCTTCGTAGAATATATAGGAACCAATATGAGCATCCAGGTTCCGCTATTTGTTATTGATCGGAGATGTGTCTCGGTCATGACTACATAATTCTCGAACCCGTAGGGTCCGCACGCTTAACGTTCGATGACGATGGGTATTATGAGTTTATGTGATATGATGTACTGAAGATTGTTCGGAGTCCTGGATATGATCAGGGACATGACGAGGAGTCTCGAAATGGTCGAGGCATAAAGATTGATATATCAGACGACTATATTCGGACACCGAAAGTGTTCCGGAGAAGTTTCGTAAAAAACTGGAGTGTCGGAGGGTTATCGGAGCCCTCGAGGGAACTAATGGGCCTCGATGGGCCTTAGTGGAGAGAGAGAGGGGCGGCCAGGGTAGGCCGCCCCCTCCCCTTGAGTCTGAATAGGACAAGGAAGGGGGGCGGCGCCCCCCTTTCCTTCCCCCTCTCCCTCTCCTTCCTTCCCCCTCTTCCCCTCTTGGTGGAATCCTACTAGGACTAGAAGTCCTAGTAGGACTCCCCTCTTGGGGCGCGCCTACAGGGGCCGACCGGCCTCCCCCTTGCTCCTTTATATATGGGGGCAGGGGGCACCCTAGAACACACGAGTTGATTCTTTAGCCGTGTGCAGTGCTCCCCTCCACAGATTTCCACCTTGGTCATATCGTCGTAGTGCTTAGGCGATGCCCTGCGCCGGTAACTTCATCATCACCGTCACCACGCCATCATGCTGACGAAACTCCCCCTTGATCTACCTTAGCTGGATCTAGAGTTCATGGGATGTCACCAAGGTGAACGTGTGCAGATCGCGGAGGTGATGTATGTGACGCCCTTGATTCAATCGTACACTAATCATACACGCAAATGTGTACGATCAAGATCAAGGAATCACGGGAAGATATCACAACACAACTCTAGACACAAATTAAAAATAATACAAGTTTTATATTACAAGCCAGGGGACTCGAGGGCTCGAATACATTAGCTTGAATACAAACGAGTCAGCGGAAGCAACAATATCTGAGTACAGACATAAGTTAAACAAGTTTGCCTTAAGAAGGCTAGCACAAAAGCATCTACGATCCAAAAGGCAAGGCCTCCTGCCTGGGAGCCTCCTAACTACTCCTGGTCGTCGGCGGTCTTCACGTAGTAGTAGGCACCCTCGTGGTAGTAGCAGTCATCGTCAAAGGTGGCGTTTGGATCCTGGGCTGCGACATCTAGTTGCATCAACCGAAAAGAAGAAGAAAGGGGGAAAAGGGGAAGAAAAGCAACCGTGAGTACTCATCCAAAGTACTCGCAATCAAGGATCTACACTACATATACAACATTATCAAAGAGGGGCTGTATATGTGGACTGGGCTGCAGAAATGCCGGAATAGAGAGAAGGCCTAGTCCTATCGAAGACTAGCATCTTCTGGAAACCACCATCTTGCAGCAAACAGGAGGGAGTAGAGTAGCATAAAGTAAAGTAGTAGTGGTGTTATCAACCTCGGCCAGAGATCCTTTCTCGACTTCCTACGAGAAAGCAATCCCAGAGCCATACTATCCAGTTATCACCTCATCACAATCCAATTCTCATCACAAGTATCCAATTCTAGTTGTATCAATCGGGATACAATTCCTGCAGGAGTGCACCAACTTACCCACCACGCTCGATTAACTCCGGCCGGACACACTTTCCTGTGTCATGCCCGGCCTCGGCCAAACAATACGCCGCAACCCGACCTAGACTTAATAGAGAGGTCAAGCATGCCGAACTAAACCTATGCCCCCAGGGGTCATGGGCCATCTCCCCGGAAACTCCTGCACGTTGCGTACGCGGCCGGTGAGCAGACCTAGCTACCTCCTTCAACAAGGCAGGTGCTTACGCAGTCCAACCCAGCGCGCGCCGCTCAGTCGCTGACGTCTATTAAGCTTCGGCTGATGCATACGATGCAGAAAGCCCATACTATGCCCACGTGATGGTTAGTGCTATCAGGCCAGAGGCCCCTCGGATCAAATATCCAAATCATAGTGGATTAGGAACGCGCGGTAACAAGTAGAGACTCACGAAATATGTGACCCCGTCGCCCCGTCTCGAGGACTTGCAGCAAGGGCTAAGAATGCCCAGCCATGCCTCATAATTATCTCGTGGGCACCCTCCAGGTCAACCCGTCTCCACATCACTCGCGGGTACCCCTTAGGGCCGACTCGCCTTTCCAAGTAACAGTTGTAAAGTCCAAGTATCCATGTGTCCAATCATCAAGGGGAAAACCCGAGGAATCACCCCCGGTGAACTCCACTCAATGTAATCATCAAGGTGAACGTAAGAGGAATCACCCCCGAGGTTCACATATGAGGGGTTGCACGACAGAGTCGTATCGGAAGTGGTTAAGGCGGAATTACCCTCGATGACCACGACCAAATAGCTACACAACAGGGTTAACATCAGAAGTGCTGTAGAGGTCTCACCCTCGGCACTCGATAGTAACCCAGCAGCGTCGAGCAACTAAGGGGAAAGTGATGTGCGGTGTCGGGGCCTGGTCTTCGATCCTGTTGATCGAGTCTTCAATGATGAAGCAGGGGTAACAAGGACAAGATGGGGGTCACTGATGGATCACTAACCAACCTATACTAAGCAGTTTAGGATAAGCAGGTAAGGTACAACAACAAATACAAAAGCAGGCTATGCATCAGAATAGGAGCAATCAATAACAATAGCAAAATCTAATGCAAGCATGAGAGAATGCAATGGGCGATATTGGGATGATCAAGGGGGGGGCTTGCCTGGTTGCTCAGACGAGAAGGAGAGGTCGTCGGTGACGTAGTCAAACACACGAGCATCAGCATCGCCACGGGGTCTACCGAAGAGAAGAGGGGGGAGAAACAGTAAATACATAGTAAGCAAGTGCATAACAGGACAATAGGCAGAGCTAGACGTGTTCTAACACGGCGCTACATGATACCGGTGAAGGGGGAAGTCAACCGGGAATGCTTTCCCGGCTCTGGACCTGTGTTAGACAGATGACCGGAGGGGGAAAGTTCCATGTTCACATAGTTAGAGGCATCTGACATGTAAACGGACCGCGCGTTCGGATTCGTTGGATTTTTTTGAGCAACTTTCATGTAGAAAACATTTTCATCCGAGCTACGGTTTAATTTCTATGAATTTTCAAAGGTTATTGTATTTTCTGAAATAAATTTAAATTCGAAATTAAGTAGGAAAATCTATGTGCACACACTGTTGGCTAGCCATAGTGGATGACAGATAGGTCCAGAGGGCCCAGTTGACCCAGTCAACATTGACCGTTCAACAGATGAATAGTACGGGGGAGGGGGGGTCCCACATGTAAGTGTCTTAATGACTTATGAAATGATTTTCCTTTAATCTAAAATAAGAGGGACCCACATGTCATTGGTTGCACACTTTAACAGAGGGATTTGGTGAGCTGTTTTATCTAAGGGGCCCACTAGTTAGTATGTAATTAGCAGGGGTAGCCTAATCAGAGGGGGGGGGGTGTCCCTAAGCTAAACAGGGGCCGACCGAGCACGCACGGGCGCCGGAGTGTGTCGGCGGCCTCGGCCACAACCAGCGGCGACGGCCTCCAGCAGGCAGCAGGGGCGTGCGGGAAGCATCCGCGGCCCTGGGTGCCAGCTCAGTGGGAGCAGGCGGGGGGGGGGGGGGGAGAAGCAGCGGCGAGTGCAGCCGCCGCAGCAAGCAACACACGAGCAGGGGCGAGCGGGGTAGGGTGCAGGGCAGCTATGGCGCGGTCGGCGGCAGGCCGGAGCAGGTGTGGCCCAGCGGCCACCGCATCAGGCTATAGCAACCGCGGGGGAGGGGGACAGCGGCAAGCACGACCATGTGCGGACGGCGAGCAGAAGGGAACGGCCGGGCAGTGGATGGATGCGGGGCATAGTCGGCGGCCTACGGCACTGGATTCGAAAGGAAGGAGAGGATAATCACCAGAGGGCTCACCGGGGAGTCCGTTGGCGAGCGTGATGCGGGTCGGGGATGGCTGGAGCAGCAGGAC
Organism: Triticum aestivum; assembly: GCF_018294505.1. Taxonomy (NCBI): domain Eukaryota; kingdom Viridiplantae; phylum Streptophyta; class Magnoliopsida; order Poales; family Poaceae; genus Triticum; species Triticum aestivum. The sequence goes on along the minus strand of NC_057807.1, from coordinate 80,554,709 downwards.
GACGGGGCGGCAGTGGCAGCCGTCAGAGATGAAAGATGACGCGGGCGGCGGTGGTGTTGCTTCCCGGCCTCGATCTGTTGATGTAGAAGACGTAGGCGACCGCGACAGGGCTGCTGGATAGTCCTAGCCAGTGGGGAGCGCGGAGGCCGCGCCGACGAAGGCAACCATGGCAGGCGAAGCACGGGTGTGCGGTGGGAAGAAGAGAGCGGCGCGAGGGAGAGGGATGAATGGGGGCTAGGGTTCGGTCAACGGGTGGGGCGGTGTTTTGTAGGGCGCCGAGGGTGTGCACGATCTCCGCCACGCACGGCATGGCGCACCCATGGCCGGTGGATGGTGGCCACGATCCCCCTGCCCCCCTGTAGCAGGGTTGGGGATGACCCCAGTTGGGATGGGTCTTATTCTATTGTTAAATGGGCCAAAGTGCATTAGGAGCTTTCTCCTTCTTTTTCTCCTTCTCTGCTTTCTGTTTTTATGGCACTGTTTCTATTTAGTTAAGCTATCAAAAGATTTTTCAAAATATGAAACTTGGCTCATAATTAGTATTGCAATTTTTGACTCTGTCACAAAAGATTTGAGGTCATTTTGAAAAGTTCAGAATTGTGTTTGAATTTAAAAGGTTCATTAAGATGTTGTTGGACCACTACATTAAATCCCATGGGGATTTTGGAAAACCAAAAGAGGTTGTTTTCATCATGACAAATACCTGGGGATTATTTGCAACATCACGAACATTTTTGTTTGCATGCCAGAAGAAGTAAATATTCGACTTGGATTTCAAATGGAATTGGTTTTGATTTTCATCAAGTGGCAAATTAGTCTGAAAAACATGATGACATGGCATCATTAAAAAGGAGATCACTGTAGCATGATTATCCGGGCGTCACAACGTACCTTCGGTGCTAGGATCGGTCAGATCGTGAAGACGTATGACTACATCAACTGCGTTGTCATAACGCTTCCGCTTTCGGTCTACGAGGGTACGTAGACAACACTCTCCCCTCTCGTTGCTACGCATCACCTAGATAGATCTTGCGTGATCGTAGGATTTTTTTTGAAATTACCGCGTTCCCAACAGTGGCATCCAAGCCAGGTCTATGCGTAGATGTTATATGCATGAGTAGAACACAAAGAGTTGTGGGCGATAATATTCATACTGCTTACCAGCATGTCATACTTTGATTCAGCGGTATTGTTGGATGAAGCGGCTCAGACCGACATTATGCATACGCTTACACGAGACTGGTTATACCGACGTGCTTCGCACATAGGTGGCTGGTGAGTGTCTGTTTCTCCAACTTTAGTTGAATCAAGTGTGGCTATGCCCGGTCCTTGTTGAAGGTTAAAACAACACACTTGACAAAAAATCGTTGTGGTTTTGATGCGTAGGGAAGAACGGTTCTTGCTAGAAGCTCATAGCAGCCACGTAAAACTTGCAACAACAAAGTAGAGGACGTCTAACTTGTGTTTTGCAGGGCTTGCTATGATGTGATATGGTCAAGGCATGATGTGATATAATTTGTTGTATGAGATGATCATGTTTTGTAACAAAGTTATCGGCAACTAGCAGGAGCCATATGGTTGTCGCTTTATTGTATGCAATGCAATCGCCATGTAATTGTTTTACTTTATCACTAAGCGGTAGCGATAGTCGTAGTAACAATAGTTGGTGAGACAACAACAATGCTACGATGGAGATCAAGGTGTCGCGCCGGTGACATTGGAGATCATGACGATGCTTCGGTGATGGAGATCATGAGCACAAGATGATGATGGCCATATCATGTCACATATTTTGATTGCATGTGATGATTATCCTTTATGCATCTTATTTTGCTTAGAACGTCGGTAGCATTATAAGATGATCCCTTACTAAATTTCAAGTTACAAGTGTTCTCCCTGAGTATGCACCATTGCTACTGTTCATCGCGCCGAGACACCACGTGATGATCGGGTGTGATAAGCTCTACGTTCACATATAACGGGTGCAAGCCAGTTTTGCACACGTAGAATACTCGGGTTAAACTTGACGAGCCTAGTGTATGAAGATATGGCCTCGAAACACTGAGACCGAAAGGTCGAGCGTGAATCATATAGTAGATATGATCAACATAGTGATGTTCACCATTGAAAACCACTCCATCTCACGTGATGATCGGACATGGTTTAGTTGGTTTGGATCACGTGATCACTTAGATGATTAGAGGGATGTCTATCTAAGTGGGAGTTCTTAAGTAATATGATTAATTGAACTTTAATTTATCATGAACTTAGTACCTGATAGTATTTTACATGTCTATGTTGTTGTAGATCAATGGCCCGTGCTACCATTCCTTTGAATTTTAATGCGTTCCTAGAGAAAGCTAAGTTGAAGATGATGGCAGCAACTACACGGACTGGGTCCGTAACTTGAGGATTATCCTCATTGCTGCACAGATGAATTATGTCCTGGAAGCACCGTTGGGTGCCAGGCCTGCTACAGATGCTACTGATGACGTTAAGAATGTCTAGCAGAGCAAAGCTGATGACTACTCGATAGTTCAGTGTGCCATGCTTTACGGCTTAGAACCGAGACTCAAAGACGTTTTGAACGTCCGGGAGCATATGACATGTTCCAAGAGTTGAAGCTAATATTTCAAGCAAATGCCCGAGTTGAGAGATATGAAGTCTCCAATAAGTTCTATAGCTACAAAATGGAGGAGAATAGTTTTGTCAGTGAACACATACTCAGAATGTCTGGGTACCATAACCACTTGACTCAACTAGGAGTTGTTCTTCCAGTTGATTGAGTCATTGACAGAGTTCTTCAATCACTGCCACCAAGCTATAAAGGCTTCATGATGAACTATAATATGCAACGTATGAACAAGACTATTCCCAAGCTTTTCGTGATGCTAAAGGCTGCAGAGGTAGAATTCAAAAAGGCGCATCAAGTGTTGATGGTCAACAAGACCACTAGTTTCAAGAAGAAGGGCAAAGGGAAGAAGGGGTACTTCAAGAAGAACAGCAAAAAGGTTGCTGCTCAAGAGAAGAAACCCAAGTCTAGACCTAAGCCTGAAACTGAGTGCTTCTACTGCAAAGGGACTGGTCACTAGAAGCGGAACTGCCCCAAGTATTTGGCGGATAAGAAGGATGGCAAAGTGAAAGATATATTTGATATACATGTTATTGATGTTTACTTAACTAATGCTCGCAGTAGCGCCTGGGTATTTGATACTGGTTTTTTTACTCATATTTGCAACTCGAAACAGGGGCTACGGATTAAGCGAAGATTGGCTAAGGACGAGGTGACGATGCGCGTGGGAAATGGTTCCAAAGTCGATGTGATCGCGGTCGGCACGCTACCTCTACATCTACCATCGGGATTAGTTTTAGACCTGAATAATTGTTATTTGGTGCCAGCGTTGAGCATGAACATTATATCTAGGTCTTGTTTAATGCGAGACAGTTATTCATTTAAATCAGAGAATAATGGTTGTTCTATTTATATGAGTAATATCTTTTATGGTCATGCACCCCTGCTGAGTGGTCTATTTTTATTGAATCTCGATATTAGTGATACACATATTCATAGTGTTGAAGCCAAAAGATTTAAGTTTAATAATGATAGTGCAACTTATTTGTGACACTGCCGTTTGGGTCATATCGGTGTAAAGCGCATGAAGAAACTCCATGCTGATGGACTTTTGGAATCACTTGATTATGAATCACTTGGTGCTTGCGAACCGTGCCTTATGGGCAAGACGACTAAAACTCCGTTCTCCAGAACAATGGAACAAGCTACTGACTTGTTAGAAATAATACATACCAATGTATGCGATCCAATGAGTATTGAGGCTCGTGGTGGGTATCGTTATTTTCTTACCTTCACAGATGATTTGAGCAGATATGGTTATATCTACTTAATGAAGCATAAGTCTGAAACATTTGGAAAGTTCAAAGAATTTCAGAGTGAAGTGGAAAATCATCGTAACAAGAAAATATAGTTTCTACGATCTGATCGTGGAGGAGAATATTTGAGTTACGAGTGTGGTCTTCATTTGAAACAACATGGAATAGTTTCACAACTAACGCCACCTGGAACACCACAGCGAAATGGTGTGTCCGAACGTTATAACGATACTTTATTGGATATGGTACAATATATGATGTCTCTTACTGATTTACCGCTATCATTTTGGGGTTATGCTTTAGAGACAGCTGCATTCACTTTAAATAGGGCACCATCAAAATCCATTGAAACGACGCCTTATGAACTGTGGTTTGGCAAGAAACCAAAGATGTCGTTTATTAAAGTTTGGGGCTGCGACGCTTATATGAAAAAGCTTCAACCTGATAAGCTTGAACCCAAATCGGAGAAGTGTGTCTTCATAGGATACCCAAAGGAAACTATTTGGTTCACCTTCTATCACAAATTCGAAGGCAAAATCTTTGTTGCTAAGAATTGATCCTTTCTAGAGAAGGAGTTTCTCTCAAAAGAAGTGAGTGGGAGGAAAGTAGAACTTGATGAGGTAATTGTACCTTCTCCCTTATTGGAAAGTAGTTCATCATAGAAATTAGTTCCCGTGATTCCAACACCAATTAGTGAGGAAGCTAATGATGATGATCATGAAGCTTCAGATCAAGTTACTGCTGAACCTCGTAGGTGTTCCAGAGTAAGATGCACACCAGAGTGGTACAGTAATCCTGTTCTGGAAGTTATGTTGCTAGACCATGATGAACCTACGAACTATGAGGAAGCGATGATGAGCCCAGATTCTGCAAAATGGCTTGAAACCATGAAATCTGAGATGGGATCCATGTATGAGAACAAAGTGTGGACTTTGGTGGACTTGCCCGATGATTGGCAAGCCATAGAAAATAAATGGATCTTTAAGAAGAAGACCGACGCATACGGTAATGTTGCTGTTTACAAAGCTCGACATGTTGCGAAAGGTTTTCGACAAGTTCAAGGAGTTGACTACAATGAGACTTTCTCACCCGTAGCGATGCTTAAGTCTGTCTGCATCATGTTAGCAATTGCTCCATTTTATGATTATGAAATTTGGCAAATGGATGTCAAAACTGCATTCCTGAATGGATTTCTGGAAGAAGAGTTGTATATGATACAACCGGAAGGTTTTGTTGATCCAAAGGGTGCTAACAAAGTGTGCAAGCTCCCATGATCCATTTATGGACTGGTGCAAGCCTCTAGGAGTTGGAATAAACGCTTTGATAGTGTGATCAAAGCATATAGTTTTATACAGACTTTTGGAGAAGCCTGTATTTACAAGAAAGTGAGTGGGAGCTATGTAGCCTTTCTAATCTTATATGTAGATGACATATTGTTGATTGGAAATGATATAGAATTTCTGGATAGCATAAAGGGATACCTGAATAAGAGTTTTTCTATGAAAGACCTTGGAGAAGCTGCTTACATATTGGGCATCAAGATCTGTAGAGACAGATCAAGACTCTTAATTGGACTTTCACAAAGCACATACCTGGATAAAGTTTTGAAGAAGTTCAAAATGGATCAGTCAAAGAAAGGGTTCTTTCCTGTATTACAAGGTGTCAACTTGAGTCAGACTCAGTGCCCGACCACTACAGAAGATAGAGAGAAAATGAAAGTCATTCCCTATTGTCGGTGTCAAAACCGGCGGATCCCTGGTAGGGGGTCCCGAACTGTGCGTCTAAGGCGGATGGTAACAGGAGGCTGGGGACACGATGTTTTACCCAGGTTCGGGCCCTCTTGATGGAGGTAATACCCTACTTCCTGCCTGATTGATCTTGATGATATGAGTATTACAAGAGTTGATCTACCACGAGATCGAAGAGGCTAAACCCTAGAAGCTAGCCTATGGAATGATTGTTGTTCTACGGACTAAACCCTCCGGTTTATATAGACACCAAAGGGGGCTAGAGTTACACAGAGTCGGTTACAGACAAGGAGATCTAACATACGAATCACCAAGATTGCCTTCCACGCAAAGGAGAGTCCCATCCGGACACGGGACGAAGTCTTCAATCTTGTATCTTCGTAGTCCAACAGTCCGGCTGTCCGGATACCCCCTAATCCAGGACTCCCTCAGTAGCCCCTGAACCAGGCTTCAATGACGATGAGTCCAGCGCGCAGATTGTCTTCGACATTGCAAGGCGAGTTCCATCTCTGAATACTCCAAGGTAAGTTGCGAACACTTAAGTTGTGTCCGGCTCTGCAAGACAAATTTCACACACCACCGTAGAGAGAACAATAATCCACAAATCTGATCTGTTGACAACTCTTTGTAGCATGACATCACGCTACGGCCCAGCCATTATTTGAACCGTTTTTCACAACCAGCTACCGCAGACATTGCGAGGAGGTTTCCTTGGCACATCTTGTCGAAGCAGAGATTGTGTCCCCATTATCGCGGGATCCTCATCAATACGGGTATGGGTAATCCCACCACGCCTATTGGCATGACTCCGTGTTTTTAGGCAAGTCCCGAACGGTTACCCTGGGGACGCTTGATATCCGCCCTCTTTATAGAGGGGTCAAGGCATATCCCCTTTTCACCACGCTTGCGCCTTTCTGCCTCTCGAGTTCCAACACCCGAAGCTCAAGCTTAGGCACTTTGGATCTTCAATCATGTCCGGATCCAACCTTCAAGGTCGGTGGATGGCCTCCTTTGTCACAGAGAAGGACATTGCGAAGCTCAGGGAGGCCAGATATTTGACCACCGACGTTAAGCACAGGCTTCCCGCCCCTGGGCAGGTCATCCCCACTCCCGAATCCAACAAGAGTGTCCTATTTGTTTCTCACTTCCTCCGAGGCTTAGGCCTTACTCTTGATCCCTTCGTGAGAGGGCTCATGTTTTATTACGGGCTAGATTTTCACGATCTAGCTCCGGATTCCATCCTCCACATCTCGTCGTTTATCATTGTGTGTGAAGCCTTCCTCCACATCACCCCACACTTCGGCCTGTGGCTCAAGACCTTCAATGTGAAGCTGAAGGGGATTGAGGGGCGACACGCAGAATGCGGAGGCGCCGCAATAAGCAGAAATGCCGATGTTCCATGGCCAGAAGGTTCCTTCCCGGAGGTGTCTGATCTGTGGCAACGGAGGTGGTTTTATGTAACAGCTCCCCAAGGCACAACGTGGGTGGCTGCCCCTACCTTCCTGTAACGCCCCGGATACAACTTTCCATATTTGTAACTCCAACTCTTGTCTTTTCCGGAGATGCGATATGATTTTTCCTCCGTGGTTGGGTTTTTGTCTGTTGTTTTGCATTTTGTTCTTGTTATGCATCTCATCTCATGTCATCATCTGCATTTCATCTGCATGTTTTTCAAAACTTGCATCCGTTCGTGTTCCGTCGGTTCTCTCCGTTGTCTGTTCCGAGTCCGGACACACTCGCACGCGCCCGCGGCACCTCCGAAATATTATTTTATAAGCGGCATAAAAATGTTCTCAGAATGGGTTGCAACTTGTCGTGCGGTCTTATTATAGTGTAGACAGGCTGCCTGTCAAGTTTCGTCGCATTCGGAGTCCGTTTGACTGCCCAACCGTTATATTTATAACCGCGATATAGTCGGTTTATTCGTCGGACGTTTCGGTCTCCGAAACTACCGCCGGGCCTCTCTTTCTCTCCTCTTCTCTCAGCCCAACCCCTCTTCTCAGCACACCTGCAGCCCAGCTAAACCCCCCTCCGTTCCTGATCGTCGGATCGCGATCGGAGGCTCCGAAAGCCCCCCAAACCCCCTCTAACCCCCAAACCCTAGCAATTTTGCTATATATGGACACCCCTTGTCCATTTTGGGCAGCCTAACCCCCCTCCACCTACCTCTAGCCTCCCCCTCCTCAGAATCCGCACCGCCCCACTCCCTCGCCGCCACTTGTCGCCGGCCCAGAGGCTACGCCGCCACCTGAGATGTCGCCCCGGCCAACCGGGCGCCGCCACGTCGCCTTCCCTGCCTCCCGCAGCCACTCAAGCCCCACCACATCGCCTCCCCTGCATCCCCACTTCGCCGCGGCCCGTCCAGGCGCCGCACGGGGCCCCCGAAGCCCATCGGGGCCCGTCCCTCAGCCCGCAGCCCCGAGCTCCATGCTGCCCCGCTCGATCTGGATCGGGAGGGAGCCCGAGCGTTGCTCTCTCCCGCAGCGCCGGCGAGCCCATTTGCCTGCAGCCGTCGCCGGAGCCCCGCCGGACCCTGCCTCCTCCGTCGCTCAGGCCAGACCGCGCCGCCCGCCTCCTTTCTCCTTCGTCCCCCCGCCTTCCCTCTCGCCTCACCTCGCCCGCTCTCTGTGCCCCGCAGGGAGCCACCGCCGCGCCATGGAGCTCCGTCGCCACCGGCGTCGAGCTCTCCGCCCCATGTCCTTCTGTCGCCGGGAACGGACGGATCCGGTGGATCCCGTCCAGATCCGCGGCTCTCCGCAGGTCCCGACTCACCGCGCCGCCCCACTCGCCGGACCTCTTCACGCTGCCGGCCTCCCCTGCCTCCGCGCGTGAGCGCGAGGATGACCGGGCCTCCGTCTCCCGTGGGCCCCGGCCCAGAAGCCTCAGCGCCCCGGCCCAGCGCGCCGCCCTCCCCAGCTGGCTTCCTCTCTGAACCGGCCCAAGGTCCAGGGTGAGCAAACCCCCCCTGCGCCTCCTTTCCCTCCTGTTGGGCCAGCCTCCAGATTCGGCCCAGTATAGTGTTTTTCCTGCGCTGCGAATTTTCCTATTTATCCGTAGAATTAACAGATTTGCAGAAAACCCCCTAAGCATCATGCATTTAATACCTCACAAACCGTGCATCGGATTTAAACAAACTTTATATGTAAAATGCTCAGAAAATTGTGTAGATTAATAATATGTCATTTCCATCCCATGTTAAAATGTTTAACTTGCTATTTATTTAAATTTGCTAATATGCCATGCTAAAATGATTTATTTCATAACTAAATAACCGTAGCTCCGAATTTAATAAACTTTATATGTAAATGGGGTGGAAAAATGCCTAGTTTAACATGGTCCACTTTATTTTCCTGTTTAACAACATTAAAATTGTGTTTAGGGCAGAACAGTACCAAATCCATAATTTGCATATGGGGATTTTCCAGAATTATTGTTTGTTGTTCCGGCCCCATTTAAACTTGCCTAAATAGTTAGTTTCCATATGCTTTACCCCTTGCCATGTTAATCAACATTTAATATTGTTGAGTAGTTATACGAGAGAGCACTAAATACTTGCATGTGGTGTTTCTTCAATATGCAACTCGTTGCGTATTGAGCTCCACTTAACTTGTAGTATTGTTTGTTTTACTTGCCATACCATGCCTTATTAAACCGAACATGCATCATGCTTGATTGTGCATCATGCCATGATTATTCTTGTGTGTTCACTATGTTGTTTGTTTCTTTCCGGTGTTGCTTCTTAGTTCCGGTAATGTTGCGATTGTGAGGATTCGTTCGACTGCTCCCATTCGTCTTCTTCATGGACTCGTTCTTCTTCCTAGCGGGATTTCAGGCAAGATGACCGCTACCCTGGATCTCACTACTATCATTGCTATGCTAGTTGCTTCGTTCTATCGCTTTGCTGCGCTACCTATCATCTGTTTGTCGAGCCATCCCATGTTGCCATGAACCTCTAACCTTTGACACCTTTCCTATGCGAACCGTTGTTTGGCTATGTTACCGCTTTGCTCAGCCCCTCTTATAGCGTTGCTAGTTGCAGGTGAAGTTGAAGATTTCTCCATGGTGGACAGGATTATGTTGGGATATCACAATATCTCTTATATTATTAATGCATCTATATATTTGGTAAAGGGTGGAAGGCTCGGCCTTATGCCTGGTGTTTTGTTCCACTCTTGCCGCCCTAGTTTCCGTCATACCGGTGTTATGTTCCCGGATTTTGCGTTCCTTACGCGGTCGGGTGATTTATGGGACCCCCTTGATAGTTCGCTTTGAATAAAACTCCTCCAGCAAGGCCCAACATTGACTTTTACCATTTGCCTCACCACCACCTATATTTCCCTTGGGAGTAATTAACCCAAGGGTCATCTTTATTACAGCCCCCCCGGGCCAGTGCTTGTCTAAGTGTTGGTCCGAACCAGAGCCACTTGCAGCGCCACCTCGGGGAAACTCGAGGGCTGGTTTTAGTTGTACGTAGTGTTCATCCGGTGTTGCCCTGAGAACGAGATATGTGTAGCTCCTATCGGGATTGTCGGCGCATCGGGCGGTCTTGCTGGTCTTGTTTTACCATTGTCGAAATGTCTTGTAAACCGGGATTCCGAGTCTGATCGGGTCTTCCTGGGAGAAGGTCTATTCCTTCGTTGATCGCGAGAGCTTGTCATGGGCTAAGTTGGGACACCCCTGCAGGGTATAATCTTTCGAAAGCCGTGCCTGCGGTTATAGGCAGATGGGAATTTGTTAATGTCCGGTTGTAGATAACTTGACACCAGATCCGAATTAAAACGCATCAACCGTGTGTGTAGCCGTGATGGTCTCTTTTCGGCGGAGTCCGGGAAGTGAACACGGTTTCTGGGTTATGTTTGACGTAAGTAGGAGTTCAGGATCACTTCTTGATCATTGCTAGCTTCACGACCGTTCCGCTTGCTCTCTTCTCGCTCTTATTTGCGTATGTTAGCCACCATATATGCTTAGTCGCTGCTGCAGCCTCACCACTTTACCCCTTCCTTTCCCTTTAAGCTTTGCTAGTCTTGATACCCATGGTAATGGGATTGCTGAGTCCTCGTGGCTCACAGATTACTACAACAACAGTTGCAGGTACAGGTTATGCGATGATCATGACGCGAGAGCGATGCTTGCTTGCGTTGAGTTCTTCTTCTGCTTCTCTTCGATCAGGGGATAGGTTCCAGGTCGGCAGCCTGGGCTAGCAGGGTGGATGTCGTTTGAGTTTCTGTTTGTGTTTCATCCGTAGTCGGATGATGCTCTTATGTATTGTGATGTTGTATTCGTGTGGCATTGTATGCCTCTTGTATGTATCCCCATCTATTATGTAATGTTGATGTAATGATATCCACCTTGCAAAAGCGTCTCAATATGCGGGCCTATCCTTGGTGGGACCTTCGAGTTCCTTTTGGATAGGGTCGCATATTGGGCGTGACAAGTTGGTATCAGAGCCTCGACCGACCATAGGAGCCCCCTTGATTGTCGGTCGTTGTTGAGTCTAGAAGAAAATTATTTTGAGTCTTAGGATTATATATATCGGAGAGTAGGATTCTTTTTACTCCTCAGCCCCTTCGTCGCTCTGGTGAGGACTCTTGACGTAGATGTTTTGACTTTCCTCTCCTCAAATTTCACTCAATTTTTTTAGGATCATGCGGGTATCTTGGAATCGTTCCGATGGTTTTGTGACGAGAACATTGTTCTTGGTGCCTCCTGTCTATTTATGTGGCTTTGACCCGGGGAGTTGAGCTCTGAGGTGTTGTCGTCACAATTTTATCGTTGCAGTTCTGGAATACCTGAGATTTGCCGACATCGAAAATCTCTTTTATGCAGTTGTTGGTGAGATAACCCCGATAACCCAGTACTGGGGCGAGCTCGGGAGTATTGCCATAACTCGTATAACGGATGCTTTTCGAAGGTTGAGGTACATGATTTCCGGAGTTTTCTTGGTTATGTGTTGACGGATGGATACAGCTGGATGTAGGTATTGTTAGTTTGGGTGAGATATATTGCTTCCCCTGTATCCCCAACACCAGATTGCATAACCAGAAAGTTTCGGGAGTTTTATAGGTGGGAATCCAAGTAGCTCCTAGAATATCTTTTCGACAGATGCATGATATGAGATTGGGGTTCGACGTCTAGTGGTCCGCTTTTCCACGGTCGTTTTTTTACAGTGGTCTCGTTGTGTCTTAAAGAACCCTTGGCTATGCTGGTTCGGGGACACTTCATATGCCATGTGCACTGCCTTGTACATGATGGTGCTGTACACTCGAGCCCGTGTGGGCCCCACCACGAAAACTTCGGACGGAATCTCTATCATATGTTTGTTCTGGCTTATTTCTGCAAGCCAATCCTTTGTTTTGTTTTATTTGTGGTATTCGAGTTGCTTCAAAGTCAAATGTTGATTCCATACCTTTCCTAAGCGGTGTTCTCATATTTCTATGGGAGTGGTAATCCTTCTTGATCATCGAGATTGTCATCCCAATTCTTTCCAACCGGTGTGCTTCTCTTCAAGTGGATCCTATCATTTTCAACATTTGCGAGATCAACTCTAAGTTTTCTCAACGGTGTTTGTTTCATCCGTCCCCAAGTTGCCTTTGTTTTCCTGCCCTCCCACCCTTTTCTTCAAGGACTCATTTATTTTAATCAAGTATCCATTTATTCATGTGAAGTCACTTAACTCTTTTCAATCAATGTTTTGATCCAGCGATCCCTCGTGAAGATGCTCACGAGCTTCAAATTCATCATCCTTCGTTCTTTTTTTTCTTCTCCGGTGGATCCATTTCAAGCTTTCAGTGTCGATCATATTATTTTCCTCGTGTCAAATGCTTTCTCATGCCGGTGCACCTCTCAATCACTCACCTCTTGCTATTCATTTGTTCTGGAGTGCTGAATATATCTTGGAAGACTTGTGTTTCCGTTCTCAATCCGTTCAAGATATTTCGAGGTTGTTATCTCATTCAAGTCATTTAATTCAACCGCTGCAATCCCCCCTTTCAATCAATTGTTCAACGGTGTATCTTTTGAGTGGGCCCTAACCCACAGGTCCTTTCCCAGGATCTTACCTGACTCTTCTAATTTTCCCGGAGGTTCTCAAATTCTATTCAAAGTGTGATGTAAGAATGGATTCCATCAGTCATATGTCTTTCTCCAAGATCTTTCAAATTCTTTTCATCGTTAGTTCAACCTTTCCAATTTTCATTCCGGAGTGCCTCAACAATTGATGGTGGTGTCTCTCGTTGTCATTATCGAATTTTGAAGACCGAAGAAGATTTCCTCTTAAATCCTTACCCGTTCTTCCAAAGATGCGTAGTTCAAGCTTGATGCCATCCTCTCATAATTGTTTTCGATTGTGAGAATTCTTTTCAACCATCTGATGCATTTCAGGAGTCGCTTCCTTTCTTGATAATCCATATGCCATCATTTCTGAATATTACTCATTCTCAACCTTCAACTTTTGTTCTCCAAATCTTACCGGTGGATCATTCAAGTATTCTCTAATAAGCTCATGATATCTTCGTTCACTTGTATCTAAATCCCCTCAAGTATCTTCATTCTTCCTGGTGAATTGTGCCTTTGCTACTTTCATTTTCAATTCTTACGGTGGTTCTTTCAACATTCCTCTTCCTTTGTCACCGTATCATTTCATTCGTTCTTTCCAATCCCACTGGTGGTTCCATCAATACCTTCTCAAGTTTGCGCTATATCTCTCTTAATCCATCCTTTCTACGAGAATAAGTAGTATGCCAAATCCGTTGCTTGTCATCAATTTAAATTGGTGAAGGATAGGCATGACATAATTCTTATTCTTGTTTCATCCAAGTGATTAATTCCTTCTTCCGGAGATTGTTCATGTGAAGTATTTCTCGGTTCGAGATGCTTCATCTTTTCTTTTCCGGAGTTCCAAGTTTTCCGCATTATCTTGTCGCGAAGCTTCATCTAAATCATCACAAGGCTTCACATTGTGTTTTCAACTTCTCCTTCTTTCTACCATCCTTTCCTTATCGGAGTTCTTCATGGAGGCTCTACATGATGGTTCATCAAGGATTTAATTTCTTCTCGAAGTGTTCATCGAGATTCTTTTCAGAGGAGTTCAAGTATTCTTCATCTTGCATTCTGAAGTGCAATTCTTTCTACCTTATCTTTTGTGGTGGTGTTATATCACTCTTGACAATTTCCTTCATGTTTCATGATTCATATGTTGTCAAGAATGAGGTATTTTAAATCCATCAATCTCTTTGTTGGAGTTATCTTGGGTTATATTTCACCTAAAGCCTTCCATTGGGAATGTTGCTATTGTGGTGCTTATCAATGATCCAAGCTTTCTCCATATCCTTCTCGGTGAAAGAGGTTTTTCATCTCTTCATTGTTCTCAAGCAAGCAATTGTTTCCGTTAGTGGCCGGTTGTCACCTCATAATTTTGGGATGTTTTCCATAAGCCCACTACAAGCTTATTCTTTTCGTTGTTGGTTTTCCAACAACTCCATTCAATCCTTCTTTGCAAGGATGCTTTCCAAGTTCATTTGCGGCAGAAATTGTCATTTTCTTCTCTGCCCCTTTATCCCAGCAATCTAGCTTCTATTCTTTCGTTCCGAAGGCATGGTGATGTTGCTCTTTTCACTCATCATCTTGCTTTGGCAAGATCATGTTCTTCTCCTTGCTTCTCCATTTAACCGGAGCGTGGTGTCATCTCTTCAAGTTCTTTTCATATTATCAAGTTTTTCCTCTCTTTTCAACCTGAGTGCTGTCTGAAATCCTTCTTACCCATTATGCCATTCTTTCAATAGTTTCGGAGGTAGTGTGTTGTTGATCTCATCAAGTATCTTCCCATCTTCTCAAATTCATGTTCTTTTCCTTCCATGCTCAACCGGAGTGCTGCCCGAATTCTTCCTCTCTCATCTTGTTTTAACCGGAGTGGTTTCGAATTCTATCTTGTCCATTAAACTCTTGATTCATGTCTTTGCAACCTTCAAGTTCTCGTAATGTTCCTTGTTCCTCTTTTCTAACGGACTGTTTGCAATCTTGGACATCTCCGTTGTTTTGTTTCTTTCAATTTGTTCAACCTCTCAAGGTTCGTGGTTTCACTCGTTTGTCGAAGAAGCAACTAAGTTTACCTCTTCTCGTCCTCTTCCGTTTTCCCTCTGGTGCCATCCTAGATCTCGGGACGAGATCCTCTCGTAGTGGTGGAGTGTTGTAACGCCCCGGATACAACTTTCCATATTCGTAACTCCAACTCTTGTCTTTTCCGGAGATGCGATATGATTTTTCCTCCGTGGTTTTGTCTGTTGTTTTGCATTTTGTTCTTGTTATGCATCTCATCTCATGTCATCATCTGCATTTCATCTGCATGTTTTTCAAAACTTGCATCCATTCGTGTTCCGCCGGTTCTCTCCGTTGTCCGTTCCGAGTCCGGACACACTCGCACGCGCCCGCGGCACCTCCAAAATATTATTTTATAAGCGGCATAAAAATGTTCTCGGAATGGGTTGCAACTTGTCGTGCGGTCTTATTATAGTGTAGACAGGCCGCCTGTCAAGTTTCGTCGCATTCGGAGTCCGTTTGACTGCCCAACCGTTATATTTATAACCGCGATATAGTCGGTTTATTCGTCGGACGTTTTGGTATCCGAAACTATCGCCGGGCCTCTCTTTCTCTCCTCTTCTCTTAGCCCAACCCCTCTTCTCAGCGCACCTGCAGCCCAGCTAAACCCCCCTCCGTTCCTGATCGTCGGATCGCGATCGGAGGCTCCGAAAGCCCCCCAAACCCCTTCTAACCCCCAAACCCTAGCAATTTTGCTATATATGGACACCCCTTGTCCATTTTGGGCAGCCTAACCCCCCCTCCACCTACCTCTAGCCTCCCCCTCCTTAGAATCCGCGCCGCCCCACTCCTTCGCCGCCACTTGTCGCCGGCCCAGAGGCTACGCCGCCACCTGAGACGTCGCCCCGGCCAACCGGCCGCCACGTCGCCTTCCCCGCCTCCCGCAGCCACTCAAGCCCCGCCACGTCGCCTCTCCTGCATCCCCACTTCGCCGCGGCCCGTCCAAGCGCCGCACGGGGCCCCCGAAACCCATCGGGGCCCGTCCCTCAGCCCGCACCCCGAGCTCCCTGCTGCCCCGCTCGATTTGGATCGGGAGGGAGCCCGAGCGCTGCTCTCTCCTGCAGCGCCGGCGAGCCCGTTTGCCTGCAGCCGTCGCCGGAGCCCCGCCGGACCCTGCCTCCTCCGTCGCTCAGGCCAGACCGCGCCGCCCGCCTCCTTTCTCCTTCGTCCCCCCCGCCTTCCCTCTCGCCTCACCTCGCTCGCTCTCTGTGCCCCGCAGGGAGCCACCGCTGCGCCACGGAGCTTCGTCGCCATCGGCGTCGAGCTCGCCCCCCCACGTCCTTCTGTCGCCGGGAACGGACGGATCCGGTGGATCCCGTCCAGATCCGCGGCTCTCCGCAGGTCCCGACTCACCGCGCCGCCCCACTCGCCGGACCTCTTCACGCCGCCGGCCTCCCCTGCCTCCGCGCGTGAGCGCGAGGATGACCGGGCCTCCGTCTCCCGTGGGCCCCGGCCCAGAAGCCTCAGCGCCCCGGCCCAGCGCGCCGCCTCCCCAGCGGCTTCCTCTCTGAACCGGCCCAAGGTCCAGGGTGAGCAAACCCCCCTGCGCCTCCTTTCCCTCCTGTTGGGCCAGCCTCTAGATTCGGCCCAGTATAGTGTTTTTCCTGCACTACGAATTTTCCTATTTATCCGTAGAATTAACAGATTTGCAGAAAACCCCCTAAGCATCATGCATTTAATACCTCACAAACCGTGCATCGGATTTAAACAAACTTTATATGTAAAATGCTCAGAAAATTGTGTAGATTAATAATATGTCATTTCCATCCCATGTTAAAATGTTTAACTTGCTGTTTATTTAAATTTGCTAATATGCCATGCTAAAATGATTTATTTCATAACTAAATAACCGTAGCTCCGAATTTAATAAACTTTATATGTAAATGGGGTGGAAAAATGCCTAGTTTAACATGGTCCACTTTATTTTCTTGTTTAACAACATTAAAATTGTGTTTAGGGCAGAACAGTACCAAATCCATAATTTGCATATGGGGATTTTCTGGAATTATTGTTTGTTGTTCCGGCCCCATTTAAACTTGCCTAAATAGTTAGTTTCCATATGCTTTACCCCTTTCCATGTTAATCAACATTTAATATTGTTGGGTACTAAACGAGAGAGAACTAAATAATTGATGTGGTGTTTCGTCAATATGCAACTCGTTGCATATTGAGCTCCACTTAACTTGTAGTATTGCTTGTTGCACTTTGCCATGCCATGCCTCATTAAACCGGACATGCATCATACTTGATTGTGCATCATGCCATGATTATGCTTGTGTGTTTACCTTGTTGTTTGTTTCTTTCCGGTGTTGCTTCTTAGTTCCGGTAATGTTGCGATTGTGAGGATTCGTTCGACTACGTCCCGTTCGTCTTCTTCATGGACTCGTTCTTCTTCCTTGCGGGATTTCAGGCAAGATGACCGCTACCCTGGATCTCACTACTATCATTGCTATGCTAGTTGCTTCGTTCTATCGCTTTGCTGCGCTACCTATCATCTGTTTGTCGAGCCATCCCATGTTGCCATGAACCTCTAACCTTTGACACCTTTCCTATGCAAACCGTTGTTTGGCTATGTTACCGCTTTGCTCAGCCCCTCTTATAGCGTTGCTAGTTGCAGGTGAAGTTGAAGATTTCTCCATGGTGGACAGGATTTTGGTTGGGATATCACAATATCTCTTATATTATTAATGCATCTATATATTTGGTAAAGGGTGGAAGGCTCGGCCTTATGCCTGGTGTTTTGTTCCACTCTTGCCGCCCTAGTTTCCGTCATACCGGTGTTATGTTCCCGGATTTTGCGTTCCTTACGCGGTCGGGTGATTTATGGGACCCCCTTGACAGTTCGCTTTGAATAAAACTCCTCCAGCAAGGCCCAACATTGACTTTTACCATTTGCCTCACCACCACCTATATTTCCCTTGGGAGTAATTAACCCAAGGGTCATCTTTATTACAGCCCCCCCGGGCCAGTGCTTGTCTAAGTGTTGGTCCGAACCAGAGCCACTTGCAGCGCCACCTCGGGGAAACTCGAGGGCTGGTTTTAGTTGTACGTAGTGTTCATCCGGTGTTGCCCTGAGAACGAGATATGTGCAGCTCCTATCGGGATTGTCGGCGCATCGGGCGGTCTTGCTGGTCTTGTTTTACCATTGTCGAAATGTCTTGTAAACCGGGATTCCGAGTCTGATCGGGTCTTCCTGGGAGAAGGTCTATTCCTTCGTTGATCGCGAGAGCTTGTCATGGGCTAAGTTGGGACACCCCTGCAGGGTATAATCTTTCGAAAGCCGTGCCTGCGGTTATAGGCAGATGGGAATTTGTTAATGTCCGGTTGTAGATAACTTGACACCAGATCCGAATTAAAACGCATCAACCGCGTGTGTAGCCGTGATGGTCTCTTCTCGGCGGAGTCCGGGAAGTGAACACGGTTTCTGGGTTATGTTTGACGTAAGTAGGAGTTCAGGATCACTTCTTGATCATTGCTAGTTCACGACCGTTCCGCTTGCTCTCTTCTCGCTCTTATTTGCGTATGTTAGCCACCATATATGCTTAGTCGCTGCTGCAGCCTCACCACTTTACCCCTTCCTTTCCCTTTAAGCTTTGCTAGTCTTGATACCCATGGTAATGGGATTGCTGAGTCCTCGTGGCTCACAGATTACTACAACAACAGTTGCAGGTACAGGTTATGCGATGATCATGACGCGAGAGCGATGCTTGCTTGCGTTGAGTTCTTCTTCTGCTTCTTCTTCGATCAGGGGATAGGTTCCAGGTCGGCAGCCTGGGCTAGCAGGGTGGATGTCGTTTGAGTTTCTGTTTGTGTTTCATCCGTAGTCGGATGATGCTCTTATGTATTGTGATGTTGTATTCGTGTGGCATTGTATGCCTTATGTATGTATCCCCATCTATTATGTAATGTTGATGTAATGATATCCACCTTGCAAAAGCGTTTCAATATGCGGGTCTATCCTTGGTGGGACCTTCGAGTTCCTTTTGGATAGGGTCGCATATTGGGCGTGACAAGTTGGTATCAGAGCCTCGACCGACCATAGGAGCCCCCTTGATTGTTGGCCGTTGTTGAGTCTAGAAGAAAACTATTTTGAGTCTTAGGATTATATATATCGGAGAGTAGGATTCTTTTTACTCCTCAGCCCCCTTCGTCGCTCTGGTGAGGACTCCTGACGTAGATGTTTTGACTTTCCTCTCCTCAAATTTCACTAAATTTTTTTAGGATCACGCGGGTATCTTGGAATCGTTCCGATGGTTTTGTGACGAGAACATTGTTCTTGGTGCCTCCTGTCTATTTATGTGGCTTTGACCCGGGGAGTTGAGCTCTGAGGTGTTGTCGTCACAATTTTATCGTTGCAGTTCTGGAATACCTGAGATTTGCCGACATCGAAAATCTCTTTTATGCAGTTGTTGGTGAGATAACCCCGATAACCCAGTACTGGGGCGAGCTCGGGAGTATTGCCATAACTCGTATAACGGATGCTTTTCGAAGGTTGAGGTACACGATTTCCGAAGGTTTCTTGGTTATGTGTTGACGGATGGATACAGCTGGATGTAGGTATTGTTAGTTTGGGTGAGATATATTGCTTCCCCTGTATCCCCAACACCAGATTGCATAACCAGAAAGTTTCGGGAGTTTTATAGGTGGGAATTCAAGTAGCTCCTAGAATATCTTTTCGACAGATGCATGATATGAGATTGGGGTTCGACGTCTAGTGGTCCGCCTTTCCACGGTCGTTTTTACAGTGGTCTCGTTGTGTCTTAAAGAACCCTTGGCTATGCTGGTTCGGGGACACTTCGTATGTCATGTGCACTGCCTTGTACATGATGGTGCTGTACACTCGAGCCCGTGTGGGCCCCACCACGAAAACTTCGGACGGAAATCTCTATCATATGTTTGTTCCGGCTTATTTCTGCAAGCCAAATCCTTTGTTTTGTTTTATTTGTGGTATTCGAGTTGCTTCAAAGTCAAGTGTTGAATCCATACCTTTCCTAAGCGGTGTTCTCATATTTCTATGGGAGTGCTAATCCTTCTTGATCATCGAGATTGTCATGTCAATTCTTTCCAACCGGTGTGCTTCTCTTCAAGTGGATCCGATCATTTCAACATCCGCAAGATCAATTCTAAGTTTTCTCAACGGTGTTTGTTTCATCCGTCCCCAAGTTGTCTTTGTTTTCCCGCCCTCCCACCCTTTTCTTCAAGGACTCAGATTTCTTAATCAAGTATCCATTTATTCATGTGAAGTCTCTTCACTCTTTTCAATCAATGTTTTGATCCGGTGATCCCTCGTGAAGATGCTCACGAGCTTCAAGTTCATCATCCTTCGTTCTTTTTCTTCTCCGGTGGATCCAATTCAAGCTTTCGGTGTTGATCATATTCTTTTCCTCGTGTCAAATGCTTTTCCATACCGGTGCACCTCTTAATTGTTCACCTCTCTCTATTCTTATCCGGAGTGCTCAAGATATCTCAGAAGACTTGTGTTTCCATTCTCAATCCGTTCAAGATATTTCGAGGTTGTTATCTCATTCAAGTCATTTAATTCAACCGGTGCAATTCCCCCTTTAAATTATTTCAATGGTGTTTCTTTTGAGTGGGCCCTAACCCACAGGTCTTTTCCCAGGATCTTACCTGACTCTTCTAATTCTCCCGGAGGTTCTCAAAATTCTATTCAAAGTGTGATGTAAGAATGGATTCCATCAGTCATATGTCTTTCTCCAAGATCTTTCAAATTCTTTTCATCGTTAGTTCAACCTTTCAATTTTCATTCTGGAGTGCTCAACAATTCATGGTGGTGTCTCTCGTTGTCATTATCGAATTTTGAAGACCGAAGAAGATTTCCTCTTAAATCCTTACCCGTTCTTCCAAAGATGCGTAGTTCAAGCTTGATGCCATCCTCTCATAATTGTTTTCGATTGTGAGAATTCTTTTCAACCATCTGATGCATTTCAGGAGTCGCTTCCTTTCTTGATAATCCATATGCCATCATTTCTGAATATTACTCATTCTCAACCTTCAACTTTTGTTCTCCAAATCTTACCGGTGGATCATTCAAGTATTCTCTAATAAGCTCATGATATCTTCGTTCACTTGTATCTAAATCCCCTCAAGTATCTTCATTCTTCCCGGTGAATTGTGCCTTTGCTACTTTCATTTTCAATTCTTACGGTGGTTCTTTCAACATTCCTCTTCCTTTGTCACGTATCATTTCATTCGTTCTTTCCAATCCCACCGGTGGTTCCATCAATACCTTCTCAAGTTTGCGCTATATCTCTCTTAATCCATCCTTTCTACGAGAATAAGTAGTATGCCAAATCTGTTGCTTGTCATCAATTTAAATTGGTGAAGGATAGGCATGACATAATTCTTATTCTTGTTTCATCCAAGTGATTAATTCCTTCTTCCGGAGATTGTTCATGTGAAGTATTTCTCGGTTCGAGATGCTTCATCTTTCTTTTCGGAGTTCCAAGTTTTCCGCATTATTCTTGTCGCGAAGCTTCATCTAAAATCATCGCAAGGCTTCACCTTGTCTTTTCAATTTCTCTTTCTTTCTACCATCCTTTCATTATCGGAGTTCTTCATGGAGGCTCTACATGATGGTTCATCAAGGATTTAATTTCTTCTCGAAGTGTTCATTGAGATTCTTTCCAGAGGAGTTCAAGTATTCTTCATCTTGCATTCTGAAGTGCAATTCTTTCTACCTTATCTTTTGTGGTGGTGTTATATCACTCTTGACAATTTCCTTCATGTTTCATGATTCATATGTTGTCAAGAATGAGGTATTTTAAATCCATCAATCTCTTTGTTGGAGTTATCTTGGGTTATATTTCACCTAAAGCCTTCCATTGGGAATGTTGCTATTGTGGTGCTTATCAATGATCCAAGCTTTCTCCATATCCTTCTCGGTGAAAGAGGTTTTTCATCTCTTCATTGTTCTCAAGCAAGCAATTGTTTCCGTTAGTGGCGGTTGTCACCTCATAATTTTGGGATGTTTTCCATAAGCCCACTACAAGCTTATTCTTTTCGTTGTTGGTTTTCCAACAACTCCGTTCAATCCTTCTTTGCAAGGATGCTTTCCATGTTCATTTGCGGCAGAAATTGTCATTTTCTTCTCCGCCCCTTTATCCCAGCAATCTAGCTTCTATTCTTTCGTTCCGAAGGCATGGTGATGTTGCTCTTTTCACTCATCATCTTGCTTTGGCAAGATCATGTTCTTCTCCTTGCTTCTCCATTTAACCGGAGCGTGGTGTCATCTCTTCAAGTTCTTTTCATATTATCAAGTTTTGCCTCTCTTTTCAACCTGAGTGCTGTCTGAAATCCTTCTTACCCATTATGCCATTCTTTCAATAGTTTCGGAGGTAGTGTGTTGTTGATCTCATCAAGTATCTTCCCATCTTCTCAAATTCATGTTCTTTTCCTTCCATGCTCAACCGGAGTGCTGCCCGAATTCTTCCTCTCTCATCTTGTTTTAACCGGAGTGGTTTCGAATTCTATCTTGTCCATTAAACTCTTGATTCATGTCTTTGCAACCTTCAAGTTCTCGTAATGTTCCTTGTTCCTCTTTTCTAACGGACTATTTGCAATCTTGGACATCTCGTTGTTTTGTTTCTTTCAATTTGTTCAACCTCTCAAGGTTCATGGTTTCACTCGTTTGTCGAAGAAGCAACTTAGTTTACCTCTTATCTTCCTCTTCCGTTTCCCTCCGGTGCCATCCTAGATCTCGGGACGAGATCCTCTCGTAGTGGTGGAGTGTTGTAACGCCCCGGATACAACTTTCCATATTCGTAACTCCAACTCTTGCCTTTTCCGGAGATGCTATATGATATTTCCTCCGTGGTTGGGTTTTTGTCTGTTGTTTTGCATTTTGTTCTTGTTATGCATCTCATCTCATGTCATCATCTGCATTTCATCTGCATGTTTTCAAAACTTGCATCCGTTCGTGTTCCGCCGGTTCTCTCCGTTGTCCGTTCGAGTCCAGACACACTCGCACGCGCCCGCGGCACCTCCGAAATATTATTTTATAAGTGGCATAAAAATGTTCTCGGAATGGGTTGCAACTTGTCGTGCGGTCTTATTATAGTGTAGACAGGCCGCCTGTCAAGTTTCGTCGCATTCGGAGTCCGTTTGACTGCCCAACCGTTATATTTATAACTGCAATATAGTCGGTTTATTCGTCGGACGTTTCGGTCTCCGAAACTATCGCCGGGCCTCTCTTTCTCTCCTCTTCTCTCAGCCCAACCCCTCTTCTCAGCGCACCTGCAGCCCAGCTAAACCCCCCTCCATTCCTGATCGTCGGATCGCGATCGGAGGCTCCGAAAGCCCCCAAAACCCCTTCTAACCCCCAAACCCTAGCAATTTTGCTATATATGGACACCCCTTGTCCATTTTGGGCAGCCTAACCCCCCCTCCACCTACCTCTAGCCTCTCCCTCCTCAGAATCCGTGCCTCCCCACTCCTTCGTCGCCACTTGTCGCCGGCCCAGAGGCTACGCCGCCACCTGAGATGTCGCCCCGGCCAACCGGGCGCCGCCACGTCGCCTTCCCCGCCTCCCGCAGCCACTCAAGCCCCGCCACGTCGCCTCCCCTGCATCCCCACTTTGCCGCGGCCCGTCCAGGCGCCGCACGGGGCCCCCGAAGCCCATCGGGGCCCGTCCCTCAGCCCGCAGCCCCGAGCTCCCTGCTGCCCCGCTCGATCTGGATCGGGAGGGAGCCCGAGCGCTGCTCTCTCCCGCAGCGCCGGCGAGCCCGTTTGCCTGCAGCCGTCGCCGGAGCCCCGCCGGACCCTGCTTCCTCCGTCGCTCAGGCCAGACCGCGCCGCCCGCCTCCTTTCTCCTTCGTCCCCCCGCCTTCCCTCTCGCCTCACCTTGCTCGCTCTCTGTGCCCCGCAGGGAGCCACCGCTGCGCCACGGAGCTTCGTCGCCACCGGCGTCGAGCTCGCCCCCCCACGTCCTTCTGTCGCCGGGAACGGACGGATCCGGTGGATCCCGTCCAGATCTGCGGCTCTCCGCAGGTCCCGACTCACCGCGCCGCCCCACTCGCCGGACCTCTTCACGCCGCCGGCCTCCCCTGCCTCCGCGCGTGAGCGCGAGGACGACCGGGCCTCCATCTCCCGTGGGCCCCGGCCTAGAAGCCTCAGCGCCCCGGCCCAGCGCGCCGCCCTCCCCAGCTGGCTTCCTCTCCGAACCGGCCCAAGGCCCAGGGTGAGCAAACCCCCCTGCGCCTCCTTTCCCTCCTGTTGGGCCAGCCTCCAGATTCGGCCCAGTATAGTGTTTTTCCTACACTGCGAATTTTCCTATTTATCCGTAGAATTAACAGATTTGCAGAAAACCCCCTAAGCATCATGCATTTAATACCTCACAAACCGTGCATCGAATTTAAACAAACTTTATATGTAAAATGCTCAGAAAATTGTGTAGATTAATAATATGTCATTTTCATCCCATGTTAAAATGTTTAACTTGCTGTTTATTTAAATTTGCTAATATGCCATGCTAAAATGATTTATTTCATAACTAAATAACCGTAGCTCCGAATTTAATAACTTTATATGTAAATGGGGTGGAAAATGCCTAGTTTAACATGGTCCACTTTATTTTCCTGTTTAACAACATTAAAATTGTGTTTAGGCAGAACAGTACCAAATCCATAATTTGCATATGGGGATTTTCCGGAATTGTTGTTTGTTGTTCCGGCCTCATTTAAACTTGCCTAAATAGGTAGTTTCATATGCTTCACCCCTTGCCATGTTAATCAACATTTAATATTGTTGGGTACTAACCGAGAGAGAACTAAATATTGATGTGGTGTTTTGTCAATATGCAACTCGTTGCATATTGAGCTCCACTTAACTTGTAGTATTGTTTGTTGCACTTTGCCATGCCATGCCTCATTAAACCGGACATGCATCATACTTGATTGTGCATCATGCCATGATTATGCTTGTGTGTTACCATGTTGTTTGTTTCTTTCCGGTGTTGCTTCTTAGTTCCGGTAATGTTGCGATTGTGAGGATTCGTTCGACTGCTCCGTTCGTCTTCTTCATGGACTCGTTCTTCTTCCTTGCGGGATTTCAGGCAAGATGACCGCTACCCTGGATCTCACTACTATCATTGCTATGCTAGTTGCTTCGTTCTATCGCTTTGCTGCGCTACCTATCATCTGTTTGTCGAGCCATCCCATGTTGCCATGAACCTCTAACCTTTGACACCTTTCCTATGCAAACCGTTGTTTGGCTATGTTACCGCTTTGCTCAGCCCCTCTTATAGCGTTGCTAGTTGCAGGTGAAGTTGAAGATTTCTCCATGGTGGACAGGATTTTGTTGGGATATCACAATATCTCTTATATTATTAATGCATCTATATATTTGGTAAAGGGTGGAAGGCTCGGCCTTATGCCTGGTGTTTTGTTCCACTCTTGCCGCCCTAGTTTCCGTCATACCGGTGTTATGTTCCCGGATTTTGCGTTCCTTACGCGGTCGGGTGATTTATGGGACCCCCTTGACAGTTCGCTTTGAATAAAACTCCTCCAGCAAGGCCCAACATTGACTTTTACCATTTGCCTCACCACCACCTATATTTCCCTTGGGAGTAATTAACCCAAGGGTCATCTTTATTACAGCCCCCCGGGCCAGTGCTTGTCTAAGTGTTGGTCCGAACCAGAGCCACTTGCAGCGCCACCTCGGGGAAACTCGAGGGCTGGTTTTAGTTGTACGTAGTGTTCATCCGGTGTTGCCCTGAGAACGAGATATGTGCAGCTCCTATCGGGATTGTCGGCGCATCGGGCGGTCTTGCTGGTCTTGTTTTACCATTGTCGAAATGTCTTGTAAACCGGGATTCCGAGTCTGATCGGGTCTTCCTGGGAGAAGGTCTATTCCTTCATTGATCTCGAGAGCTTGTCATGGGCTAAGTTGGGACACCCCTGCAGGGTATAATCTTTCGAAAGCCGTGCCTGCAATTATAGGCAGATGGGAATTTGTTAATGTCCGGTTGTAGATAACTTGACACCAGATCCGAATTAAAACGCATCAACCGTGTGTGTAGCCGTGATGGTCTCTTTTCGGCGGAGTCCGGGAAGTGAACACGGTTTGTGTGTTATGTTTGACATAAGTAGGAGTTCAGGATCACTTCTTGATCATTACTAGCTCACGACCGTTCCGCTTGCTCTCTTCTCGCTCTTATTTGCGTATGTTAGCCACCATATATGCTTAGTCGCTGCTGCAGCCTCACCACTTTACCCCTTCCTTTCCCTTTTAGCTTTGCTAGTCTTGATACCCATGGTAATGGGATTGCTGAGTCCTCGTGGCTCACAGATTACTACAACAACAGTTGCAGGTACAGGTTATGCGATGATCATGACGCGAGAGTGATGCTTGCTTGCGTTGAGTTCTTCTTCTGCTTCTGCTTCGATCAGGGGATAGGTTCCAGGTCGGCAGCCTGGGCTAGCAGGGTGGATGTCGTTTGAGCTTCTGTTTGTGTTTCATCCGTAGTCGGATGTTGATCTTATGTATTGTGATGTTGTATTCGTGTGGCATTGTATGCCTCTTGTATGTATCCCCATCTATTATGTAATGTTGATGTAATGATATCCACCTTGCAAAAGCGTCTCAATATGCGGGTCTATCCTTGGTGGGACCTTCGAGTTCCTTTTGGATAGGGTCACATATTGGGCGTGACACTTCCGTTTGGGCCCTCCGCCTCAACTGGCGTCGTGGGCCAATGTGGGACTAGACTGGGGGCCTGCTAATGATGTACCGACATTGCAGAGCCGTATTCGGGAGCTTCTTGAGAGGGATATTGACTTTGTCAAAATTATTCAGGTAATGCTAGTTCGGCGGATCCTGCCATGCAAACGTCGGCCTCTCCGGATGTGGGAGTTCAATCCGGAAGCTCCGCGAACCATTCAACACTTCTTCGACATGACCCTTAAAGGGATGTATAAGTTATTCCTCGAACCACAAGTAAGGTGTCCGGACACCATCGAGGATGTGGGCTGAGCTGCAACCACCCCAATACCCAAGTAAGTAACCCTGTAATCGAACACTTTGCTTATGTTTAATACAACATTATTCTGAAATCTTGTCCGTGGCCAGGATTGGCTCAGCAAGGCGGAGAGGATCAGGTGTCCGGCCCCACTTCCTGAAGGCTCGCCTAGTCATGTAATAGCCAGAATGCTCAGACGCACATTAAGCCAAGTGCCCTCGGAGAAAGGGGAAGGGAAGAATAGCAAATCCGAACTCCACACATTGCTCATCCAAACCGGGGGAATTACTATCTCCATGAGGGAGGATAATCGGGGAGGTTTTACCAAGGTTTCCTCCACCGCGGGAAGAAAAGGGCTGCCTCCGAAGACTTGGAGATGGAGGTGCCTAAGCAAGGGAAGAGAGCTTCACCAGGGGGGCCTGCCCCGA
The DNA here is from genome assembly GCF_018294505.1 of Triticum aestivum. Taxonomy (NCBI): domain Eukaryota; kingdom Viridiplantae; phylum Streptophyta; class Magnoliopsida; order Poales; family Poaceae; genus Triticum; species Triticum aestivum. The sequence goes on along the minus strand of NC_057807.1, from coordinate 80,527,578 downwards.
AGGGCGGTCTCACTGCACCATGCCCGCAAACGGGCCAGCCCTCCGCCGAGCTGTAAGTTAATAAACAAGAAGCTATTGCTTTTTCCTTTGAGAACAATAACCATGATCTATGTTTTGCAGTCCGGCTAGTAGCTCATCTCAAGAGGGTTCGTCTTCGGGGGATCTTCTTCCGGAGATGATGGAGAGTGAAACCCCACCTGCTTCTCCTCCCCATGGGGCAGGCGACCTGGAGGTGTCGTCATGGAGGATTCCAGATCCGCTGAGTCCGGAAGTTAACACTGAGCCCGACACGTTCGGTTCCCATGGAGGGTAATGAGAAGGGTTCGGGACAGTCCGATGCTCGGCCGAACGTACTGACGGGCCTCCTGGAGCAAGCTGCTCTCTCGGAGGAGCACCGCATGCTAATGGGTACGGTGTTGGAGACAATTTCATCCGCCACGAGTGGGTTAAACGAGGCTTTTGGAAACTTGCTCAAAGGCTTCAAGGTACACGATGAAATACACAATTTTTGGTTGTACCGCACGCGCTAGGTGTGCTCCGTATAGATAGTAGCCCCTGAGACTCTGGTTGCCAGCCTTAGGCGGCAAACAGAGGATCACACTCTCAGGTAATGATCATACTGCATTCATGCGCAGGTTGCTAAGGGTCCAGCGGTAGACCGGGCCTCTACATTCGCTGAACTGAGGCGACAAATTGATGTGGTGGATGCCGACATCATGCTTGTAAACAAGCGGCTTGACGAGTCACAGAGTATGCGCTCGCTTTTTCCTCATTTGTTTAAGAAATATTAAGAGGATTGTAATATTGATATGATGTGGCTGCAGATGGAGCTGCTGCCATTGAGGCCTTGAGGGCGGAGCTTGCCCTGGCGAAGGAACAAGTCCGGGCTAGCAGTGCGGCTGCCCTAAAGGCAGTTGAAGACTTGAGAGCCGAACAGGCTGCTCATCGCCGAAGCAAAGAAAAGATAGCCGAGATGGCTGTGGAGATGAGGGACGCCGCCGGCCGGTATGAGGTTCTCGAGAAGGAGAATCAGGCAAAGGCAGCTGACCTGAAGAAGGCCCAGGATGTGGCTAAGGAGACGCACTCTGAAATTAGAGACGCGCGCGAGGAACTTCGACAAGCCAGAGAAATCGCGGCTGGAAGCCCATATTTGTTGCAAATGAAGTTCTTAGACCCAAAGTATGCTCCTTTGGATCGGCTTTGGAGCGCTTCAGATGAGTATGCGGACTTGGCGAAAAGTGCGGCTGATGCGACCAGGTTATTCAAGGATCACAAGGATAATGAAATAGAAAGGCTGTTCTGGTCGCAATTTAGCGCTCCAACGCGCTCATTGCCATTGAGTGAGAGGATGGCCGCTATAGCCGAGCTCCATAGGCTGTCGGGTCTAGCAATGAGGTCTGTAATAGACCATCTATGGCCAAAAGGACCGAGGCCGGACAATTACTTTGGTTTGGTGCAACAATTATTTGGCGCCGGATCATGAATTGATGCCATGAAGAGGTCGGCGTGCATAAAGGGTGCGCGGATGGCCCTTGCCCGTTTAAAGACATATTGGGCAGATATGGGGGCCACCAGCATTGCAACCCAGAGTCCGGCAGGAAGCCAGGATCCAGCCGAGCACTATTTTGAGCAGGTCATAGAAGGTGCCCGTATAATAGAGGCTCAGTGCTCGAAGAATGTCATGTTCGAGTGACAAGTCAGTTAGTTGTAAACAATTATGTGTTAAATATAGAGGCTGTATTTATACTTTTGCCTGAAAGTGTTATAATGCCTCCTGTGCGGCCGTTTATGTATGCATATAACTTGAAAGTTAGTAGTCATTGGATTTAGCCCCCACACATATAATGCGGGGGTGTTCGAAAAAATATGCATAATCACACTTGATCCAACGTCTTGGTCCATTAAGGAGGTGATCGCACATCGAACCAGGCAACCAGACTATATAGCTATAACACTTTCACTTAGCCATAGGAGTTTAATGGTGGGGCTACTATGTAGCCCCTAGTACTTCCGCGTGCATCCGGATAGGGGCGCGTATGTACGTGACCGGGAAATGGTCCTTCGTTAATGTGGGGGAATCCTATAGATTCTGCTGAGTCCTCGAGTGGTTGACCAGTCTCTCACTGTATCATGACAGTCAGTTTTCGGCTTTCTCTACTAAGGTGCTCATCCGGAATAACCAGGGCACAATCGCAGTAGTTCTCCTTTGGCCGCCTTAGCCAATAAAACAGAACGCAAGGCAGCAAATCCAGGAGCCGGGCAAACCCAACATTTGACCAAAGACATGATTCAGAGCTGATGTATATAAGGCCAAACTCGCGACGCCGAACACTCCCGAAGGTATTCAGACTTCATAACATATACTGGGATGAGCAGCGCCCTTGATTATGAACCATGTATTTCTAGGTACACGCATTGATCTGTCGTGGCGAAATGCCTATAATGCCAGTATCAGTTGTGGGTGTTTTGAATACCCACAGGATGTCAAGCAACAAAAGACAGTAAAGAAGGTTTACACAGGGGCTTAATCTAAAGAGAAACCTTTGAGCGGGGCCCTGCTGCACATCTGCGCCTTTGTCTCCGTTGTGCCGTATCCTGGAAGGGTGTCACACGAATAGTGTCTGTAAAAACGAAAACTCATATAAAAGAGTAAGCGTGCGGGAAGTTTGGTTATTCTCCATGGATGTTAGAAATATGAGATATTGGCCTATTAGTAAGGCAAGCCGAATTGCGGGCTTTATTACATGTTTACAGCCCCTGGTACCATTTGTGGGGATATATGTATGGCACCCAGCTCAGGTTTATCCGAGTTGTTGCTAACGGTGGTGCTCTGGACTCGTCTAACCGTGTCCGTGGTCTTATCGACCGATCATGCGTTCTGATGGGAGATGTCGCTTAGTGTCCGGCTGCGAGAGCCACCACATACTGCTCTGTGCTTCCGCTAATAGTTATGACGCCACGTGGACCGGGCATCTTAAGTTTAAGGCAGGCGTAGTTCGGTACTGCATTAAAGCAAGCGAAGGCCATTCTTCAGTGTAATGCATGATAACCGCTGCTGAAGGGCGCGATGTCGAAGAGTAGTTCCTCGCTTCTAAAGTTGTCGGGAGAACCGAATGTCACCTCTAATACGAGGGAGCCCCAGCAACGGGCCTCAATGCCTGGTATCACTCCTTTAAAGGTGGTGTTACTTTGGCTTATTCTGGATGGGTCTATCCCCATTTTGCGGACGGTGTCCTGATATATTAGATTAAGACTACTGCCACCGTCCATTAGGACTCGAGTGAGACGGTATCCGTCAATTATTGGGTGGAGCACCAAGGCAGCCGATCCACCGTGCCGGATACTGGCCGGGTGGTCCCTGTGATCCAAGGTGATCGGGCAGGCCGACCAGGTGTTGAATTTGGTGGCAATGAACTCTATGTGAGTTGCGTGGACCATGTTTACTGTTTTGACTTCTGGTGGGAATTTTTTTCTGTCCCCTAGTGTTCGATTGGCGAGGCTCATCCTCGTCTTCACTTGGCGTTTCCCTTCCCTTGTGTTCGGCGTTTAACTTGCCGGCCTACTTGAAGACCCAACATTCTCTATGAGTATGATTAGCAGGTTTTTCGGGGGTGCCATGGATTTGGCACAATCTGTCCAGGACTTTATTCAGGCCGGACAGTCCTTCTTTGCTGCCCTTAAATGGCTTCTTTCTTTGACCAGGTCGAGAGCCCCTGAATCCGGCGTTGACCGCCATGTTGTCCGGACTTTCTTCATTGTTCCGACGCTTGTTCTTATTGCACCGTGGCTTCCTATTGCCATCTCGAACTTCGGATGTGCCTGGGTCACTGGTGCCTCTACGGTCCAACCAGCTGTCTTCGCCCACACAAAAGCGGGTCATAAGGCTTGTTAAGGCTGCCATCGTCCTTGGTTTTCCTTGGCCGAGGTGTCTGGCCAGCCACTCGTCCCGGATGCCGTGCTTAAAGGCCGCTAGGGCTTCGGCATCCGGACAGTCAACAATTTGATTTTTCTTAGTGAGAAATCTGTTCCAAAGCTTGCAGGCTGACTCTCCAGGTTGTTGTATTATGTGACTTAAATCGTCTGCGTCCGGAGGACGGACATAGGTCCCTTGAAAATTGGCCCTGAAAGCGTCCTCAAGTTCCTCCCAGCTTCTGATTAAATTTTCAGGGAGGCTTTTCAACCAGTGCCGAGCTGGCCCTTTTAACTTGAGGGGAAGGTATTTGATGGCGTGGAGGTCATCCCCACGAGCCATATGGATGTGGAGGATAAAATCTTCAATCCAGACACCAGGGTCTGTCGTTCTGTCATATGCCTCTATGTTCACGGGTTTGAATCCCTGTGGAAATTCGTGATCCAGCACCTCATCGGTGAAGCACAGAGGGTGCATAGCCCCTTTGTATTTGGACATGTCGCGACATGCTGTTGGCTGTTGTTGCGTCCGGTGTTGATTCCGATTGGTATCCGATCAGTGTGATTGTTTTGGTGACCATAATCCCACATCGGAACATGTCCTCTGGATCCGTAGATGGACCTGGCCGCACCGGCTTTTTTGGCCAGGAGCTCACGTAAATCGTGTGCGGCATCAGTGGCTGCTCTATCGTGGATATGAAGTGGTTGGTCCGGCCGAATGGCCGTATTATTCTTTGGCAGAATGGGCTCTGCAGCCTCATCATCGAATTCGGGCAGCAGCTTGCGTTTTGGGTAGCTCTTTGTGTGGCGATCGTCGCCACATTTTCCTTGAGTGTCTAGCACCTTATTCCATCTTCGGTTGAGCGTATCCTGCGCGGCTTTAAGCCTTTGCTTCTGCTTTTTTAGGTCCTCGCCATGGCCATAAGCCTTTTCCGAAGGTTATCTTGTTCCAGACGTTTTTCCGGGATGATGAATGCATCGTCAACCGGACTGTCCTCCTCTCCGGAGGCAGTTTGATGACTTCAGCCCTTGGGATCACTGTGATCGGGCATCTGTTTAGCGTGGCCTGGTTCTTCTTGCTCCATCGCCGGGTTCATATTGTTGCCTTTGGAGTCAACTGGAGTGTCATTTTTCTTTGAGCTGTTATCGCTATTTTTACTGTGACTGGACTTAGAACGGCGCCTGCGCCGTTGTTTTTGCTTTTGTCTGGGGGTTTATCCTCCGTTGTGTCCTTGTTGTCACCGTTGTCCTCCTTAGGTGTGTCCACCATGTAGATGTCATATGATGAAGTGGCGGTCCAGCGCCCCGTGGGCGGTGGTTCCAGATCGTCCCTTGGATCGGCGTACATACCGTCGATGTCGACGGAGTCGGAATCAAGCATGTCTGTTAGGTCATTGACAGAGGCTATGAAGTGGGTGGTGGGTGGGAGGCGATTTTCTTCGTCGTCCGTATCCCACTCAAGCCGTACATAGTTCAGCCAGGAATCTCCTGACAGAGAGAGAGACTTTAATGAATTTAGCACATTGCCAAAGGGGGAGTGCTGAAAGATATCCGCAGCGGTGAACTTCATTACTGGAGCCCAATCAGACTCGATGGGCCCGGACGCGCGCGGTTCGGTACCTACATCCGGACACAAGTCCGGGGGTCCAGTGGCGCAGATTCCCTTAACGGCGGAATCTGTGTTCGGCTCTAACGCCGAAGAGTATGCGGCCTCCGTGGCGGGGCCCATCCACCCGTCCCCGGATGACGCGATCTGCCCCGGATTTAGGTCCGGAGCAGCTGCAGGGGCGATATCCGGAATACTGTCCGACAACAGATTTAGGTCATGCTCGTCGTGACTGTTCGGCAATTCCTGATGTAAGCCCGAATCCATCGAAGATCAAGTCTCCGCGGACATTGGTCGTGTAATTCAAGTTTCCGAACCTGACCTGATGGCCAGGGGCATAGCTGTCGATCTGCTCGAGATGGCCGAGCGAGTTGGCCCGCAGTGCGAAGCCGCCGAACACGAAGATCTGTCCGGGGAGAAAAGTCTCGCCCTGGACTATGTTGGTTGAGGGAGCCATCGAGCCCTACAGTGACGACACAGAAGAACACTCAATGAAAGCACCAATGTCGGTGTCAAAACCGGCGGATCTTGGGTAGGGGTTCCCGAACTATGCGTCTAAGGCAGATGGTAACAAGAGGCTGGGGACACGATGTTTTACCCAGGTTCGGGCCCTCTCAATGGAGGTAATACCCTACTTCCTGCTTGATTGATCTTGACGATATGAGTATTACAAGAGTTGATCTACCACGAGATCGAAGAGGCTAAACCCTAGAAGCTAGCCTATGGTATGATTGTTGTTCTACGGACTAAACCCTCCGGTTTATATAGACACCAGAGGGGGCTAGGGTTACACAGAGTTGGTTACAGAGAAGGAGATCAAACATCCGAATCGCCAAGCTTGCTGAGGGAGTCCTGGATTAGGGGGTGCCCGAATAGCCGAACTATCACCTTTGGCCGGACTCCTGGGCTATGAAGATACAAGATTGAAGACTTCGTCCCGTGTCCGGATGGGACTTTCCTTGGCATGGAAGGCAAGCTTGGCGATACAGATATGTAGATCTCCTACCATTGTAACCGACTCTGTGTAACCCTAACCCTCTTCGGTGCCTATATAACCGGAGGGTTTTAGTCCGTAGGACGAACAACAATCATAACATAGGCTAGCTTCTAGGGTTTAGCCTCTCTGATCTCGTGGTAGATCTACTCTCGTACTACCCATATCATCAATATTAATCAAGAAGGAGTAGGGTTTTACCTCCATCGAGAGGGCCCGAACCTGGGTAAAAACATCGTGTCCCTTGTCTCCTATTACCATCCGCCTAGACGCACAGTTCGGGACCCCCTACCCGAGATCCGCCGGTTTTGACACTGACATTGGTGCTTTCATTGAGGGTTCCTCTGTGTCGTCATATTTAGGCCCGATGGCTCCTCCGATCATCAACAACGATGCGGTCCAGGGTGAGATTTTTCTCCCCGGACAGATCTTCGTACCCGATGGCTTTGCACTGTGGGCCAATTCGCTTGGCCATCTGGAGCAGATTGAAGGCTACACCCCTGGCCATCAAGTCAGATTTGGAAGTTTGAACTATACGGCTGACGTCCGCGGAGACTTGATCTTCGACGGGTTCGAGCCACGGCCAAGCGCGCCGCACGGTCACGATGGGCATGATCTAGCTCTACCGCCGGACAGTGCCTTGGAGGCCGCACAAGTGTCCGCTCTGACCCTTAGCTCGGAGCCGACTGTGCCGATCGAGGACGGGTGGCTGGACACCGCCTTGGGGGCTGCTATCTCTATGAGGATTGAGTCGAACACCAACCCTGTCCTTTGCGAAGCTCGTGACTCCAAGGTGCCGGACTCCTCTCTGGGCTCCGAACCTTCCGCGCCCCTGCCAATCGAATCCGATTGGGAGCCGATCATGGAGTTCACCGCCGCGGACATCTTTCAGCACTCGCCCTTTGGCGACCTCCTAAATTCGCTAAAGTCTCTCTCTTTATCAGGAGAGCCCTGGCCGGATTATGGCCAGGAAGGTTGGGATGCGGACGACGAAGAACTTCAAAACCCACCCACCACCCACTTCGTAGCCACTGTCGATGATTTAACCGACATGCTCGACTTCGACTCTGAAGACATTGACGGTATTGACGACGATGCAGGAGACGACCAAGAACAAGCGCCTACAGGGCACTGGAAGGCCACCTCATCATACGACATATACATGGTGGACATCCCAAAAGATGGGAATGGCGATGGAACAATGGAGGATGACCCCTCCAAGAAACAGCCTAAGCCACATAATTCAGACATGCCAGGAATCCCACGCCGGCTGGCCGAGCACAGCCTAAACATCCTAAAAGGATTCAAGCCAGTCAAACAGGCTCTTCGATGTTTCTCCGAACCCAAGAGACAAGCCATGGGAGAGGAGCTAGCCAAACTATTGGAGGCCGGATTCATCAGAGATATAAAACATCCGGACTAGCTAGCAAACCTGGTGATGGTACCAAAGAAGGGCAAATCCTGGCGCCTATGCGTCGATTTCAAGGACCTTAACAAGGCTTGCCCAGAGGATCCCTTCCCCCTCCCCCGCATCGATCAAATTATCGATGCTACTGCAGGACACGATTCATTGTGCTTCCTCGACGCAAACTCTGGCTACCATCAAATTAAGATGGCAGAGCCCGACCAAGCCGCAACGGCATTCATCACCCCATACGGCCCATTCTGCTTCAACACAATGCCCTTCGGGCTCAAAAACGCCAGTGCAACATATCAGCGCATGATTCAGACATGTCTGGCAAACCAGATTGGCAAAACAGTGGAGGCATACATAGACGATGTGGTCGTCAAAACCAAGTACGTCGAAACTCTAGTAGACGATTTGAGGCTCACGTTCGATAATCTCCGAACATATGCCATTAAGCTTAACCCAGAAAAATGTGTTTTCGGCGTACCAGCCGGAAAGCTCTTGGGCTTCGTTGTATCCGGTAGAGGAATTGAAGCAAACCCAGCCAAGATCCGAGCTCTGTCACAATTGGATATCCCAAAGGACCTCAAACAAACACAAAAATTGACGGGATGCATGGCGGCTTTAAGCCGCTTTATCTCCCGTTTAGGAGAAAAGGCATTACCCCTTTATCGCCTCCTCCAACGCACCGAAAATTTCGAGTGGACGGATGCCGCCACGGCCGGACTCGAAGAAATAAAAGCCATATTGGCAACAAACCCGGTCCTGGCCGCGCCCAACATGGGAGAACCAATGCTATTATATATCGCGGCAACTCATCAAGTTGTGAGCGCGGTGCTCATTGTCGAACGAGAAACGGACGGACACAAGTTCCCCCTTCAAAAACCAGTTTACTACGTGTCCACGATCCTAACTCCATGCAAGTCATGGTACCCGCATTATCAAAAGATAGCGTACACGGTGTTCATGGCATCCCGGAAGCTGTGACACTACTTTCAAGAGTGTTCAATAATAGCAGCCTCTGAAGTACCTCTTAATGACATTATAAACAACCGCGACGCGATGGGCCGGATTGCCAAATGGGCCATTGAGCTCCTCCCATTCGACATAACCTATAAGGCACGGCGAGCTATTAAGTCAAAAGTTTTGGCCGACTTCGTCGCCGAATGGACGGAAGCCGAACTCCCTAAAGAGTACGGCGCATATTCCAACTGGATCATGCACTTCGACGGCTCCAAAATGTTGGCTGGTCTGGGGGCTGGCGTCATTCTAACGTCCCCAACTGGAGATACGGTTCAATATGTACTCCAGATAATGTATACGGACTCCAACAACGCAGCCGAATACGAGGCCCTTCTGCATGGCCTACGGATGGCAGTCTCCATGGGCATTCAATGCCTAGAGGTGCGCGGGGATTCGAACCTCGCGATATCCCAAATAAATGGAGACTTTGATGCCAAGGATCCGAAAATGGCAGCTTATCGCAATGCCGTCCTAAAAATGTCAGCTCGGTTTGAGGGGCTCGAATTTCACCATATAGCCCGGGATAACAACCAGGCAACAGACATATTGGCATGCATTGGCGCAAAGCGCGATGCCGACCCTCCCAACATCTTCCTAGAGAGGATATTCAAGCCATCCGTACTATGGGAGGGGGAATCCGAAAATAATAACCCGGACCCAACCGCACTGCCCGACACCGAACATTCTGACACAATCGGTGGTTCTGCCAACGAAGTAACATCCTCAGCCCACGTAATAATGGCAGTCATTGCCCCGTGGACGGAACCATTCCTAGCCTACCTAACCAGGCAGGAACTTCCCGAGGACCAAAACAAGGCCCGCTGCATAGTGCGGCGATCTAAAGCCTATAAGGTCCATGAGGGAGAGATTTACAAGAAAGGCACAACCAGAGTCCTTCAAAGGTGTATCTCCGAAGAGGAAGGGCGGAATCTTCTGTCTGAAATTCATGCCGGACTCGGCGGGCACCACGCTGCAGCTCAGGCCCTTGTAGGCAAGGCCTTCCATACAGGATTTTATTGGCCGACGGCCCGGGCAGATGCTCAGGACTTAGTCCAACGATGCGTCGGTTGCCAGCTCTTTGCTAATCAAAGCCACATGCCACCCACCGCCCTCAAAACTATACCCATAACCTGGCCCTTCGCGGTCTGGGGGCTTGACATGGTTGGACCCCTTAAAGGAGGAACCCACAAGCAAAAATACCTACTGGTCATGGTGGATAAATTCACCAAATGGATAGAGGCCAAACCTGTTAAGACGGCCGAATCCGGACCGGTGATAGACTTCATATCAGGGGTCGTACACCGTTACGGCGTCCCCCATAGCATCATCACTGATAACGGCACGAACTTTACGGCCGACGAGGTCAAACTCTGGTGCAAAAACATGGGCATCAAGCTCGACTATGCTTCAGTCTATCACCCTCAAACTAACGGTCAAGTCGAGCGAGCAAATGGTCTAATCATGAGTGGCATCAAACCCAGATTAGTGCGGTCCCTCAAGGAATCTAACACGCACTGGGTAGAGGAGCTCGACTCCGTACTCTGGGGGCTGCGGACCACTCCGAATCGCACCACCGGATTTACACCATTCTTTATGGTATACGGCGCAGAGGCAGTTCTGCCCTGTGACATAATTCATGACTCACCTCGCGTGCGCATGTACGAAGAAAGAGAAGCCGAGCTCGATCGGCAGGACAGTTTGGACGCATTGGAGGAGGAGCGTGACGTGGCAAAAGCCCGTTCCGCATTCTATCAACAACAAGCTCGAAGATATCAAAGCAGAGAAGTACGGGCCAAAACTTACAACGTTGGCGAGTTAGTTCTACGCCTGCCGGACAAGAAAAAGGACAAACTCAAGCCCAAATGGGAAGGTCCCTTTATCATCGACCAAGTCCTGACCGGTGGAGCGTACCGTCTGCGAGATGCATCGGATAACCGACTCGAGCCGAACCCATGGAACGCAGCCCGTCTCCGAAGATTCTACGCCTAACACCGGATTCTGAGTTTGTCTCCTTTCTCCGTCTATATTTTGCATATTAGTTGTCTTCTGTTTCTCTCCTTGTCCCTCCTTTCCTATTGCAGCCTTTGAAAGCTTGTTTGTGCATTGTTCGCACACACTTGACGCGCTATCCGCGCTCATTATACCTGGGGCTTCTTTAACAGAAGCTTATTTATACGGGCTTCATGCCCAACACATGTGTCACACTTCCGCATGTACCTTTTATTCACCATTATATGCATCGATATGACTTAAGTTTTGGCCAAGCTGGGTTGGCTGGCTCCTGTGCTTACCCCTACATTCCCGATTGTTCGGCTAGGCGGTAAAGGGAGCACCTCTGCGATTGTTACTGCCGGGTCAGCCGGATGTGTACCTCAGACTGGGTGAAGCCGAAAGCTAGCGTTCTTAAGGGAATATTCGGTCGGTGAACTAAAAGACGATTTCTTACCTATTTATTTATCTGCCCCCAGATGTTTTTCTGCTTTTTTCGCAGTCCGGACATGCACTTTAGGGCATGCCTCCCAGGGAAAGGAACCCCTAACGGAAGTATTCTCCCTGGAAGATGTTTATTACTAACCATGTAATATAACATAACTAGTTGGGCACTTGTCTGATAAAGCACTAATGACCCCTATGCCCGGTCTCCACGCATGCCCCAGTTCTTATATAACCGCGAGGGTATTCGGACACACTCCGGACCATTGGGTCCCGAGGTTGAAGCGAAAAGGTCCGCTATGACAAATGATCTACAATCCGGCTAGAAGGCATTTTACATGTCATCTTAAATTACATAGTCAACTTGACTGATTGTATTCCTCTTCAATGCCATCTAATAGGCTGTCTAGTTTGCAGTCCTGCTGGGAATACTTTGCGGCCAACTCTACTTGGCCGTACACTAAGCTCACAGGGATCTCCTTCCCATTGGGCCCCACAGGTCCGACCTCGGCCATGTGGTTTGGGTCAGCCTTCATGTACCGCGTCTTCACCATGGCCCAGGCCTCCCTGGCGCCTTGACGGCAGGCCGATATCTTCCATAATCGGAAGCGCCGCCGCGCTCCCTGAAGCCTCTCTGCAAGCTCTCCAAGGCCTTCGGGCAGGGAGACAGATGGCCACAAGGCCTGGGCGACGCCTTTCATCACCTGCCGAACTCGTTCGTGCAGTTGCAAGAGCTCGGGAAGAAGGTCACCCGTAGAACCGGGCATTTCCTCTGCAGGACGGCCTGTGAGCATACCTACAGATATACCTCTGTTAGTCGACTTCCTCGCCGAACTCTTTTTCAAAGTTCGTTCAAGCACTTACTAAAAATGCCGCGTCGAAGCCGCCGATTCTCCTTAACGGAGTCAGACAGCTGGGCACGAACATCCTTTAGTTCCTCACCCAGCTGGGTGTTGGCATCTTGGAGATTATTTTTCTCTTGCCTCACCCTTGTAAGCACATACTCTCCGGCCTTTAACTGGCGCATGAGCTGTTGCTTGTCCGGATCTATTCCGGCACCATCTGCAATATTATTGTCAGACTTATACACACGCCGCACTTCACAAATTACTTATCTTTTGAAGCATATATTACCAGAGGGGTCTATTTGGCTTCCCCCGCTACAGATAGTGCAGCCTCAAGTTGGGCTTTGCACTCCTCCAGCTCCTGGGACAGTTGGGTATTCTTTTCTGTAAGATCCTGCACAATAAATGATCCTCAAATCAGTTATTCTAACTATTTTAAGTCTCGGGGGCTACTGGCATATATAACTGCCAAATTTTCTCACCCGTATGTCTTTTACATACTGCTCCGTGGCTTTGGCTAGACCATTTTGAGCGGCACGGAGGTGCGCATCTCCCGTATTGAAGGCATCCAATGCCTCTGGGGAGAAACATGCGTCACGAAGAACTGTCCGGCGACGCCTGTGATTCATGGCGCTCTCCACCTCGGAATTGGTGGCAGATAACCTGTCGGTATCCTCTGTCGGAGGAGCATCCAACGCACGCCTCGTGTTCGCCTCCACTTCTGGACCTGGATTTGGAGCCTAGTGAGCGGAGGATTGATTGGCAACCTCTCCGGATACAGTCCGGCGAGCGCTCTTCTTCCTGAAAAAGCACGAGCGTTAGTATGCCTCCCGGGAATAAAACCTGGGATTAAGATGACACGCCATACCGTTGCACCGGCGTTTCAATCTGGACTGCACTTCTTTTCAGCCTGTTGGGCCTTGCTGTCCCTTGTTGACTAGCCGTCGCAGGCTCGGCCTTCCGCCTCAAGGACTTCCCCTGCGAAACACCATTGGTATACGGTGATCAAAAACAAGCACGGATGGGTCATTTTCAAAGTATTGGGACTTCGGTCTCAGTTACCTGCGAGGCTGGAAGTATTCCGGGGTAATCGGCCGTAATGGCGACCAAGGCATTATCGATGCTCAGTTGGTGAAATACCCCATCGATCAGCTCCACCGATATGTCCGGATCCTCTTGGGAGGTCGGATCGAGGAACCGTTCCGGATCCTCGGGTTGTGGAGGCGGGCTGTTTATATCCTTTACGGCCCGGCGCAGTTCCTGCGCCGAAATCACAAAATGAGATACTTGACTATGGGAGTATGGATCGGATAGGCAAAAATAAATGTCCGCTTACCCAGCTTGGAGGATTGTACATAGAAAATCCGTCCTGTGGATTGACGCGGAGAAATTCCTCCTCTTCTCCCTTGTACAATGCGGACAAGATCTTCATCAGATCGGCGACCGATCCCGGCCCCTTACGGCCGCAGCGGGTGGCATCATCCTCCCCGTTGAAATCCCACATGGGGTGGCCTCTATACTGGAGCGGCTGCACCCCCCGCATAATGCATGTGGCCATGACCCCGATCATGGTCAGTCCGGAATGAGCTAACAACCTTATTCGGCTCATCAGGTAAAGGACGTCCCTGTCATTTTCCTTCTGAGGGCTCCGTGGACGCCAGCTTAGGCGTTTCTTCAAAGGAGCGTTATTGAACTCAGGGAGGCCGATCCGAACAGGGTCCAGTCTTCGGACGCCTTCTTCGGGGTTCCGGATAGATATCCGGTCCCGGCGATGCGCCATAGTTCGGCTCCGCCCACTTGATATATTGACCCCTCTTGAGAACGGGGCACAAGGCAGAACAGCTTCTTCCACAGCGCAAAATGAGCCTCGATGCCCAAAAACAGCTCGCAAAGGGCCACGAAGCCCGCAATATGCAAAATGGAGGCAGGCGTAAGGTTGTGCAACTGGAGGCCGTAGAACTCCAGGAGCCCCCGGAGAAACGGATGAATTGGAAATCCGAGCCCTCTTATCAAATAAGAGACAAGGCATACCCGCTCTCCTTTGGAGGGGCTGGGGACGCTCTCCGCTTGCTTTCCGCCCTTATAGGTGGCGAGTCCGGCTCGAACCGGAACCATGAAGGCTGGGGGAAGAAATCCCTTGGTTTGGAGCATCACTAACTTGCTGTGCGGGACGGAGCATCTCTCCCAATCTCCAGGCTGAGGGCTGGGAAGGCGAGAGGAGGAGCCGCGTCGACTGTCCATGATGGAATGGATTTTTGTCAGATGCGCTCTGATGAATGCTCGCGAAGGGAGGATGGTGTGATTCGGATCTAGATCCTCGTCTCTTTTATAGGCAGCTCATTTGCGCAGCTAGGGGGGTAAATGTAAAAATACCCTGGCTTTTCGCATTCGTTCAACACGTGGAAGATGGCCATTATTGGGCGTGGAAGCCGAGGAGCGCAATATTTACAAGAAGCCGGACGCTATTCAACAGGTACACAGGATTTGGAGAAGAACCCGCCTTGCAATGCGAAGACAATCTACGCGCCGGACTCATCGCCATTGAAGCCTGGTTCGGGGGCTACTGAGGGAGTCCCGGATTAGGGGGTGTCCGGATAGCCGAACTATCACCTTTGGCCGGACTCCTGGACTATGAAGATACAAGATTGAAGACTTCGTCCCGTGTCCGGATGGGACTTTCCTTGGCGTGGAAGGCAAGCTTGGCGATACGGATATGTAGATCTCCTACCATTGTAACCGACTCTGTGTAACCCTAACCCTCTTCGGTGCCTATATAAACCGGAGGGTTTTAGTCCGTAGGACGAACAACAATCATACCATAGGCTAGCTTCTAGGGTTTAGCCTCTCTGATCTCATGGTAGATCTACTCTTGTACTACCCATATCAACAATATTAATCAAGCAGAAGTAGGGTTTTACCTCCATCGAGAGGGCCCGAACCTGGGTAAAAACATCGTGTCCCTTGTCTCCTGTTACCATCCGCCTAGACGCACAGTTCGGGACCCCCTACCCAAGATCTGCCGGTTTTGACACCGACACTTGCCTTCCACGCAAAGGAGAGTCCCATCCGGACACGGGACGAAGTCTTCAATCTTGTATCTTCATAGTCCAACAGTCCGGCCAAAGTACATAGTCCGGCTATCCGGATACCCCCTAATCAAGGACTCCCTCACCTATGCTTCAGCCATAGGTTCTATCATGTACGCAATGTTGTGTACCAGACCTGATGTATGTCTTGCTGCAAGCATAGCAGGGAGGTACCGAAGTAATCCCGGAGTGGAGCACTGGACAGCGGTCAAGAACATCCTGAAATACCTGAAAAGGACTAAGGATATGTTTCTCGTTTATGGAGGTGAAAAAGAGCTCATCGTAAACGGTTACATCGATGCAAGCTTTGACACTGATCCAGATGACTCTAAGTCTCAAACCGTATACGTATTTTTATTGAATGGAGGAGCTGTCAGTTGGTGCAGTTCCAAGTAGAGCGTCATGGCGGGATCTACATGTGAAGCGGAGTACATTGCTACTTCAGAAGCAGCAAATGAAGGAGTTTGGATGAAGGAGTTCATATCCAATCTAGGTGTCATACCTACTACATTGGGTCCAATGAAAATCTTTTGTGACAATACTGGTGCAATTGCCTTGGCAAAGGAATCCAGATTTCACAAGAGAACCAAGCACATCAAGAGACGGTTACATTCCATCCGTCATCAAGTGTCGGAAGGGGACATAGAGATTTGCAAGATAAACACGGATCTGAATGTTGCAGACCCGTTGACTAAGCCTCTTCCACGAGCAAAACATGATCAACACCAAAGCTCCATGGGTGTTAGAATCATTACTATGTAATCTAGATTATTGACTCTAGTGCAAGTGGGAGACTGAAGGAAATATGCCCTAGAGGCAATAATAAAGTCATTATTATTTCCTTAATTCATGATAAATGTTTAATATTCATGCTAGAATTGTATTAACCGGAAACTTAGTACATGTGTGAATACATAGACAAAACATATAGTCCCTAGTATGCCTCTACTTGACTAGCTTGTTAATCAAAGATGGTTATGTTTCCTAACCATAGACATGTGTTGTCATTTGATGAATGGGATCACATCATTAGGAGAATGATGTGATGGACATGACCCATCCGTTAGCTTAACATTATGATCGTGTCAGTTTCATTGCTACTGCTTTCTTCATGACTTATACAAGTTCCTCAGACTATGAGATTATGCAACTCCCGAATACCATAGGAACACTTATTGTGCTACCAAACGTCATAACATAAATGAGTGATTATAAAGATGCTCTACAAGTGTCTCCGAAGGTGTCTTTTGGGTTGGCATAGATCAAGATCAAGATTTGTCACTCCGTGTTTTCAGAGAGGTATCTCTGGGCCCTCTCGGTAATACTCTAAGCCTTGCAAGCATTGTGACTAATGAGTTAGTTGCGGGATGAAGTATTACAGAACGAGTAAAGAGACTTGCCAGTAACGAGATTGAACTAGGTATTGAGATACCGACAATCGAATCTCGGGCAAGTAACATACCGATGACAAAGGGAACAACGTATGTTGTAATGCGGTTTGAACAATAAAGATCTTTGTAGAATATGTAGGAACTAGTATGAGCATCCAGGTTCCGCTATTGGTTATTGACCGGAGACGTGTCTCGGTCATGTCTACATAGTTCTCGAACCCGTAGGGTCCGCACGCTTACGTTCGATGACGAATGGTATTATGAGTTTATGTGTTTGATGTACATCAAGGTATTTCGGAGTCCGGATGTGATCACGGACATGACGAGGAGTCTCGAAATGGTCGAGACATAAAGATTTATATATTGGACGGCTATATTCGGACACCGGAAGTGTTCGGAGATGTTTCAGGATAAAAGCGTGAGTGCCGGAGGGTTATCAGGAACCCCCGGGGAACTAATGGGCTCGATGGGCCTTAGTGGGAGACAGAGGGCACGCCAGGGGTGGCGCGCCCCCCCACAGGCCTGAGTCCGAATTGACAGGGAGGGGGGAAGCCCCCCTTTCCTTCCCTCTCCCTTTCCTCCTTCCCCTCTTCCCCTCTAGGTGGAACTAGGAAAGGACTTACTCCTCAGTAGGACTCCCCTCTTGGGGCGTGCCTACAGGGGTCGGCCAGCCTCCCCCCTTCTCCTTTATATATGGGGGCAGGGGGGCACCCTAGAACACACAAGTTGATTGTTTAGCCGTGTGCGGTGCCCCCCTCCACAGATTTTCACTTCATCATCACCGTCACCATGCCGTCGTGCTGACGAAACTCTCCCTCGACCTCAGCTGGATCTAGAGTTCGTGGGATTTCACCGAGCTGAATGTGTGTAGATCGCGCAGGTGTAGTACCTTCGGTGCTAGGATCGGTCAGATCGTTAATACATACGACTACATCAACCGCGTTGTCATAACGCTTCCACTTTCGGTCTATGAGGGTACGTAGACAACACTCTCCCCTGTTTCTATGCATCACCTAGATAGATCTTGTGTGATCGTAGGATTTTTTTTTGAAATTACCGCGTTCCCCAACACTTATGTGCTATGCCGTGCTAGTGATGGGCATGTTTATGCCAAATTTGTTGGTTGTCCTTATGAGTACATTGAATGGTCTATTAAAGGACCCATTACAAAATGGGTACCTAAAACCAAACATTCATCTCTTGCGGGTGTTTGCTTCTGGTGGGGGATCATGGTTGCTCAATAGTGGAGCCACAAATCATATGACCAGAAGCAAGGACTTGGTGGTGGATGTGCACAAGGTCTCATCTATGCCCACCAATGTCGAGTGGGGTGATGCCTCGCCTTCTAAGGTATTGGGTCTTGGCAAGGTGGTTATTTCTCATGATCTCACAATCGAGAAAGTCATGCTTGTTGAGTCCCTTGCATACAATTTACTTTCCGTTCGTCAACTTGCAATCATGGGCTTTGCCACTTTCTTTTATATTGATACCATGGCCCTCTTGTGGAGCAAGGCTCTTAAAGTAGCCTTTGTTGGGCATGTCGAGAATGGTCTTTATGTGATTAACTTTTCGGAGTGACCCACTAAGACTACGACATGCCTAATGGCTAAAGTTGACGTGGGATGGCTTTGGCATTGCCGTTTAGCCCATGCCAATATGAGATCTTTGAAAAGTCTTCTCAAGGGGGACCATGTCCGTGGACTAACAAATGTTAGTTTTGCCAAAGATCGTGCTTGCAGTGCTTGTATCGAAGGAAAGCTACATGAGAAGGCTCACCCTCCCATGACTATCATCTATTCGAAGAGACCCTTGGAGCTCCTTCACTTGGATCTCTTTGGGCCTCCATCCTTTGATAGTGTTGGGGGTAGAAAGTATTGCTTGGTGATTGTGGATGATTATTCAAGATACACTTGGGTATATTTCTTCAAGACAAAGAGTGAGACTCAACAAACCGTCATCCAGTTTGCAAATGAAGCTCAACGTCAACACAATGCAAAGATCTTGACAATAAGAAGTGACAACGACACCAAGTTCAAGAACTACACCTTGGATGAGTTTCTTAGTGATGAGGGGATCAAGCATCAATATTCTCCACCTTACACCCCTCAACAAAATGGTGTAGGGGAGGGGAAGAACCGGACGTTGATGGACATGGCAAGGACCATGATGGCGGAGTTCAAGTCCCCCTACAACTTTTGTGCCAAAGCCATCAACACCGCTTGCCATGCATCCAATCGGGTCTATCTCCGCAAGGGCTTGAACATGACTCCATATGAGATACTTACTGCTAACAAGCCCAATGATACGTCTCCAATGTATCTATAATATTTGATTGTTCCATGCTATTATATTACCCGTTTTGGATATTTATGGGCTTTACTTTACACTTTTATATCATTTTTGGGACTAACCTATTAACCGCAGGCCCAGCCAAAATTGCTGCTTTTTGCCTATTTCAGTGTGTCGAAGAAAAGGAATATCAAATGGAGTCCAAACGAAATGAAACCTTCAGGAGAGATTTTTTGGAACAAACACAATCCAGGAGACTTGGAGTGGACGTCAAGAAGCAAACGAGGCAGCCACGAGGGTCCAGGGCGCCCCCCACCCTCGTGGGCCCCTCTTGGCTCCCCTGACCGACTTCCTTCGCCTATATATACTTGCATACCCTGAAAACACTGAGGAGCACGACGAAACTCTATTTTCCACCAGTGCAACCTTCTGTACCCGTGAGATCCCATCTTGGAGCCTTTTGCGCCGCTCCGCCGGAGGGGGAATCGATCATGGAGGGCTTCTATATCAACACCATAGCCTCTCCAATGAGTTGTGAGTAGTTTACGATAGACCTTCGGGTCCATAGTTATTAGCTAGATGGCTTCTTCTCTCTCTTTGAATCTCAATACAATGTTCTCCTCAATCTTCTTGGAGATCTATTCGATGTAACTCTTTTTGCGGTGTGTTTGTCGAGATTCGATGAATTGTGGGTTTATGATCAAGTTTATCTATGAGAAATATTTGAATCTCCTCTGAATTCTTTTATGTATGATTGGTTATCTTTGCAAGTCTCTTCGAATTATCAGTTTGGTTTGGCCTACTAGATTGATCTTTCTTGCAATGGGAGAAGTGCTTAGCTTTGGGTTCAATCTTGCGGTGTCCTTTCCCAGTGACAGCAGGGGCAACAAGGAACGTATTGTATTGTTGCCATCGAGGATAAAAAGATGGGGTTTATATCATATTGCTTGAGTATATCCCTCTACATCATGTCATCTTGCCTAATGCGTTACTCTGTTCTTATGAACTTAATACTCTAGATGCATGCTGGATAGCGGTCGATGTGTGGAGTAATAGTAGTAGATGCAGAATCATTTTGATCTACTTGTCGCGGACGTGATGCCTATATACATGATCATGCCTAGATATTCTCATAACTATGCACTTTTCTATCAATTGCTCGACAGTAATTTGTTCACCCATCGTAATACTTATGCTATCTTGAGAGAAGCCACTAGTGAAACCTATGGCCCCCGGGTCTATTTTCCATCATATAAGTTTCTGATCTACTTTATTTTGCAATCTTTACTTTCCAATCTATATCATAAAAATACCAAAAATATTTATCTTATCTTATTATCACTATTAGATCTCACTTTCGCAAGTGGCCGTGAAGGGATTGACAACCCCTTTATCGTGTTGGTTGCGAGGTTCTTTTTTGTTTGTGTAGGTACGAGGGACTTGCGTGAAGCCTCCTACTGGATTGATACCTTGGTTCTCAAAAACTGAGGGAAATACTTACGCTACTTTGCTGCATCACCCTTTCCTCTTCAAGGAAAACCAATGCAGTGCTCAAGAGGTAGCAAGAAGGATTTCTGGCGCCGTTGCCGGGGAGGTCTTCGCACAAGTCAAGACATACCAAGTACCCATCACAAACTCTTCTCCCTCGCATTACATTATTTGCCATTTGGCTCTCGTTTTCCTCTCCCCCACTTCACCCTTGCCGTTTTAGTCGCCCTCTCTTTCCGTTCGCCTCTTTTTTGCTTGCTCCTCATATTTACTGCTGCTATGTCTGAAACTGGGGAGGTTATCATTGATAAGGACAATAGTAATAACATGGGAAAATTTTATGCTTTTGATGATCCTGTTGAAGAACCACCCATCTTACATACTAAAAAGTTTCAAATCGGTAGTGGTAATATTATTGGAAAAGGGGTTATTCAAGATTTCTTTACTTGTGCTGGTGCTTTGCCCGCTATGGGTGGATCTATTCTTCATAGAACTAGTAGTTTTGCGGATGCTATATCCTTGCTTATAGTTGAACTTGAAAGACAGTTTATGCATATGCATCCTTGCATACAAAAGATTTTCCTAGAATTTTCTAATATTGAGCATTCTTCTGTTAAGCGTGCAACTACTATCTTTTTGGCACATGAGTTCAGATTTATAATAAAAGAAGCCAAAGAAATTTTTGCGCACTATAGGGTGGACGCTGGCCGTCCTCCCATAGAGGCAATCCTCTTCAATCAAGAGGAGATAATGCGTTTACAATCTTTAGATCATGTTGCTTTTAATGAAAATCTTAGAAAAAGGTTCCTACCGATGTTCTAGTTGATAGAATTTCCGAGCTTAATAATGATTTTGCTATTCAAAACAATTGGTTAGGATTTTCTCTTGAGCATAGGCTCATGACTTTCTGCCAAAAGAATGCTTATAATGATGAATTGTTTGTGCAATATGAGGGGCCGAAAGAGGAACCCATACCTCCCGAGCTTGATCTTGGGGACTTCTGTCCCATTAAATTTAGCCCTTTTTATTACTTTTTCTTGCCACAAAGAAAACTTGCTGCTGAACGTAGGGAATATGAGATGAGTTTTCGTGATTTATCTTATTATTATGACAATTCTTAGATCTATTCTCGCTTTTATGCCTAGCGACAGGCGCTAAACGATAGCGCTTGTTGGGAGGCAACCCAATTTTATTTGTGTTCCTTGATTTTTTTTCCTAGGTAGTAATAAATAATTCATCTATCTTCTGTTTAGATGTGGTTTTATGTTTTAATTAGTGTTTGTGCCAAGTAGAACCTATAGGATCATCTTGGGTGATAGTTAATTAGATCTTGCTGAAAAACAGAAACATTTTCACGTACGAGAATAATTTTAATAAATCACAGAAACATGATTTTTAGTTGATTCTTTTTGAAGTAGATCAATAGATACATTTCCTAGGACTTCATATTTTGGTAAGAGTTTTAGAGTTCTAGAAGTATTCTAAAGTTACAGATTGCTACAGACTGTTCTATTTTTGACAGATTCTGTTTTTCGTGTGTTGTTTGCTTATTTTGATGAATCTATGGCTAGTATCGGGGGGTATGAACCATAGAGAAGTTTTAATGCAGTAGGTTTAACACCAATATAAATAAAGAATGAGTTCATTATAGTACCTTTAGTTGTGGTTTTCTTTCTTGCACTAACGGAGCTTATGAGATTTCCTGTTGAGTTTTGTGTTGTGAAGTTTTCAAGTTTTGGGTAAATATTTGATGGACTATGGAATAAGGAGTGGCAAGATCCTAAGCTTGGGGATGCACATGGCACCCCAAGGTAATTCAAGGACAACCAAAATCCTAAGCTTGGGGATGCCCCGAAAGGCATCCCCTCTTTCGTCTTCGTCTATCGGTAACTTTACTTGGAGCTATATTTTTGTTCACCACATGATATGTGTTTTGCTTGGAGTGTCTTGTATCATATGAGTCTTTGATTTTTAGTTTACCACAATCATCCTTTCTGTACAAACCTTTTGGGAGAGACACACATGATTCGGAATTTATTAGAATACTCTATGTGCTTCACTTATATCTTTTGAGCTAGGCAATTTTGCTCTAGTGCTTCACTTATATATTTTTAGAGCACGGCAGTGGTTTTATTTTGTAGAATTTATTGATCTCTCATGCTTCACTTGTATTATTTTGAGAGTCTTTTAGAACAGCATGGTATTTGCTATGGTTATAAAATTGGCCCTAATATGATGGGCATCCAAGTTGGGTATAATAAAAACTATCGTAGAAAGTGCATTGGATGTTATGATCAATTTGATGCTTGATAATTGTTTTGAGATATAAAGGTGGTAATGTTAGAGTCATGCTAGTTGGGTAATTATGAAATTGAGAAATACTTGTGTTAAAGTTGGCAAGTCCTGTAGCATGCACGTATGGTAAAATTTGTGTGAAAAATTTGTAGCATGGGGTGATCTTTGATTGCCTTCTTTATGAGTGGAGGTCGGGATCGCGCGATGGTTAACTCCTACCAACCCTTCCCCTAGTAGCATGCGTAGTAGTACTTTGCTTCGAGGGCTAAATAACTTTTGCAATAAGTATATGAGTTCTTTATGACTAATGTGAGTCCATGGATTATACGCACACTTACCCTTCCATCATTGCTAGCCTCTACGGTACCGTGCATTGCCCTTTCTCACCTTGAGAGTTGGTGCAAACTTTGCCGGTGCATCCAAACCCCGTGATACGATACGCTCTATCACACATAAACCTCCTTATATCTTCCTCAAAACATCCACCATACCTACCTATTATGGCATTTCCATAGCCATTCCGAGATATATTGCCATGCAACTTTCCACCGTTCCGTTTATTATGACACACTCCATCATTGTCATATTGCTTTTGCACGATCATGTTGTTGACATCATATTTGTGGCAAGGCCACCTTCATAATTCTTTCATACATGTCACTCTTGATTCATTGCATATCCCGGTACACCGTTGGAGGCATTCACATAGAGTCATATTTTGTTCTAAGTATTGAGTTGTAATTCTTGAGTTGTAAATCAATAAAAGTGTGATGATCTTCATTATTAGAGCATTGTCCCAAGTGAGGAAAGCATGATGGAGACTATGATTCCCCCACAAGTCGGGATGAGACTTCGGAATTTATGAGAAATAAAAGAGTCCAAAGAAGCCCAAATAAAAAAAGAGGCCAAAGAAGCCCACCAAAAAAATGTGAGAGAAAAAGAGAGAAGGGACAATGTTACTATCCTTTTTCCACACTTGTGCTTCAAAGTAGCACCATGATCTTCATGATAGAGAGTCTCTTATGTTGTCACTTTCATATACTATTGGGAATTTTTCATTATAGAACTTGGCTTGTATATTCCAATGATGGGTTTCCTCAAAATGCCCTAGGTCTTCGTGAGCAAGCAAGTTGGATGCACACCCACTTAGTTTCTTTTGTTGAGCTTTCATACATTTATAGCTCTAGTGCATCCATTGCATGGCAATCCCTACTCCTCATGTTGACATCAATTGATGGGCATCTCCATAGCCCGTTGATTAGCCTCGTTAATGTGAGACTTTCTCCTTTTTTGTCCTCTCCACACAACCTCCATCATCATATTCTATTCCACCCATGGTCCTATATCCATGGCTTACGCTCATATATTGCGTGAGAGTTAAACAAAGCTGAAGCGCGTTAAAAAGTATGAACCAATTGCTTGGCTGAAACCGGGGTTGT
Source organism: Triticum aestivum (assembly GCF_018294505.1). Lineage (NCBI taxonomy): Eukaryota > Viridiplantae > Streptophyta > Magnoliopsida > Poales > Poaceae > Triticum > Triticum aestivum. The sequence goes on along the minus strand of NC_057807.1, from coordinate 80,503,372 downwards.
GCATGATGGGAGTATTTTGCATGACGAAAATGAAACATAGCCTAACTATATGATTTTGTAGGGATAAGCTTTCTTTGGCTATGTTATTTTGATAAGACATGATTGCTTGTTAGTATGCTTGAAGTATTACTATTTTTATGTTAATATGAACTTTTATCTTGAATCATTTGGATCTGAACATTCATGCCACAATAAAGGAAATTACATTAAGATATATGCTAGGTAGCATTCCACATCAAAAATTCTGTTTTTATCATTTACCTACTCGAGGACTAGCATGAATTAAGCTTGGGGATGCTTGATACGTCTCCAACGTATCTATAATTTTTGATTGTTCCATGCTATTACCCGTTTTGGATGTTTATGAGCTTTACTTTACAATTTTATATCATTTTTGGGACTAACCTATTAGCCGGAGGCCCAGCCCAAATTGTTGTTTTTTTGCCTACTTCAGTGTTTTGAAGAAAAGAAATATCAAACGGAGTCCAAATGGAATGAAACCTTTGGGAGAGATCTTTTTGGAACAAATGCAATCCGGGAGACTTGGAGTGGATGTCAAGAAGCAGACGAGGCGGCCACGAGGGTCCAGGGAGCGCCCTAGGGTGGTGGGCGCGCCCCCACCCTCGTGGGCCCCTCGTGGCTCCCCTGACCGACTTCCTTCGCCTATATATACTTGCATACCCTAAAAACACCGAGGAGCACGACGAAACTCTATTTTCCACCACTGCAATCTTCTGTACCCGTGAGATCCCATCTTGGAGCCTTTTCCGGCGCTCCGTCGGAGGGGGAATCGATCACGGGGGGCTTCTATATCAACACCATAGCCTCTCCAATGAGTTGTGAGTAGTTTATCACAGACCTTCGGGTCCATAGTTATTAGCTAGATGGCTTCTTCTCTCTCTCTGAATCTCAATACAATGTTCTCCTCGATCTTCTTAGAGATCTATTCGATGTAACTCTTTTTGCGGTGTGTTTGTCGAGATCCGATGAATTGTGGGTTTATGATCAAGTTTATCTATGAGAAATATTTGAATCTCCTCTGAATTCTTTTATGTATGATTGGTTATCTTTGCAAGTCTCTTCGAATTATCAGTTTGGTTTGGCCTATTAGATTGATCTTTCTTGCAATGGGAGAAGTGCTTAGCTTTGGGTTCAATCTTGCGGTGTCCTTTCCCAGTGACAGCAGGGGCAGCAAGGCACGTATTGTATTGTTGCCATCGAGGATAAAAAGATGGGGTTTATATCATATTGCTTGAGTTTATCCCTCTATATCATGTCATCTTGCCTAATGTGTTACTCTGTTCTTATGAACTTAATACTCTTGATGCATGCTGGATAGCAGTCGATGTGTGGAGTAATAGTAGTAGATGCAGAATTGTTTCGATCTACTTGTCGCGGATGTGATGCCTATATACATGATCATGCCTAGATATTCTCATAACTATGCACTTTTCTATCAGTTGCTCGATAGTAATTTGTTCACCCACCGTAATACTTATGCTATCTTGAGATAAGCCACTAGTGAAACATATGCCCCCCAGGTCTATTTTCCATCATATAAGTTTGCGATCTACTTTATTTTGCAATCTTTACTTTCCAATGTACACTACAAAAAATACACTTCCATGATGATCCGTGTTTGTCACAGTAGGTTGCTCTTTTGTCATGCATGTACATCCATGACGATTTTATGGCAGAATCAGGATAGTCATACCTGTGCTGTCGTAGAATTGTTCCATGACATTACCAAAATTATCATCACGGAAGTGTCCACTTGCATGACGATAAATCGCGCGTCACAGAAGTGCTTTCATCAAGGGTGACTGACATGTGGCATCCACTGTAACGAAACACCGTTAAGCTATCGGGTCGGGTTTTGGATCCGATAATCCGTTAACAGCCCCGACCAATGGGGATTTTCCACGTGTAAAATCATCATTGGCTAGAGGAGACACGTGTCAGCTCCGCGTTGGCACAGGTGTCCCTCATCCAATGGGCGAGACGCGCCTATGATATGTTGACACGTGGACTGCCCCATCAAGTTTAAATGGGCCGACCCAAGTAAAGGCCCACAAAATTTTTCAGACCATAATGGGCCGGCCCAGCTAAAGGCCCATGAGATTTTGCAGACCATAATGGGCTGGCCTAGCTAAAGGCCCACAAGATTTTGTGGGCCATAATGAGCCGGCCTAGGTAAAGGCCCACAAGATTCTTGCGGATCATAATGGGCCGGCCCAGCTAAGGGCCCACGATATTTCGCCGACATTAATGGGCCGGCCCAGCTGTAGGCCCACAAGATTTTGAGGACCCTAGTAGGCCAGCCCATTAACTGGCTGCCATGTTTTGGGCCAAATGCCGGCCCATATTTGATCCGGTCAATTAATGGCCTGCCACGTTCCGAGCCTAATGATGGCCCATATGAGATCCGGCCTGTTAAAAGCCTACCACGTTCTGGGCCAAATCACAACCCAGATCAGGTCCGGCCCTTTAAGAGGCTTTGGGCTCAATTATGGCCCATATCAGATTCGGCCCGTCAACTGGACGCTATGCTTTTGGGCCCACTTGCTAATGGCCCATTTAGTAATTTGGCCTGATATTAGTTTCGGCCTGTTAAGGGCCTGTTTAACATATTGGCCCTATATTAATTTTGGCCTGTTAAAAGCCTGTCATATAGTTGGGCCTAACTATGGCCCGGTTTGCATCCGGCCTGCTTGCAACCGATATCTGATTGAGCCAAACATGGACCGAGACAATTTTGGCCTGTTAAAAGCCCGTGATTTGATTCACACAATCATGGGCCGGGGTCCATTTCGGGCTGCTGCCGGCCCGTGAGCTGTTCGGCACGTTTCAGGCCCAACCTACTTCTCATCCTCCTAAAAGCCCATTGAGTTTTCTTGCGAAAAGAGGGCCGGGGGTTACTCGGCCTATTAAAGGCCCGAATCTACTAATGGACTAGTTTACTTTTGGACTTTTAATGGACCAAGATGACGGTGCCCATGATGTGGATCATACATCATGATTGCATGACGACCCGATTATGTACCGTAATTTTACGGTTTGGCCGGTTTACTGCGAAGACATGATATATATACAGTAAAATAACTGCAGCATCATGAATAAGAAAAAACCTAGACTATACAATAAAGAAATTACGGCATATTACATCCACTGGGCATCAAAGTTCGCCACTATGATAATAAAGCACAAGCAGACAACAGATTACATACACTAGGCATCAAAGATCGCCACCAGTGCAAATAAACACGCCGACAAAATAATATACAAAACCGACAGCACTTCAATAGAATTCAAGAAAGGTTAGCCCTGATGAGGAGCTGCAGCGCAAGCAGCTGAGCAAGCTGATGAGACTGCGCTTGTTCAACACTTATATCTTCTTAACTCTGAAAGATAAACAAGCAGACAAATGACAGGTTTTGCACATAAAAGTATCAGTGCTGACAATTTATCACATTTCTTACTGATGAATAAAGTGACACAAGTTTAAAATTGCATTAACACAATATGGTATTGTTTCGGTCAAGACATGGCAGGAAATGACAATGTGAAGGAGTTGGCAGCTTCACGACACCACTGGATTACAGATCAAGAACTCATAAGTATCAATGGTTAGTGTGCTGTCAATTTATCCCATTTCAGATTGGCAAATAAAGAGACAGTTTAAATAATAGTAGAATGATATGCGATTGTTCATAGTTAAGACATTGCAGAATATGACATTGTGCTGTAGTGGGTAGGTTCACCACACCACTGGATTACGGATGAAGAACAGAAGCATACATGCAGTGCAAAAGAAGATCACTTGCTCTGTATAGTTTAATTTACATGGTATGAAGAAGGAGCTTGGTTGTACAACTGAAAACTTAAATTGAGAAGGACAAACTTTTGTTTATGAACTATATAATAAACTTTAAACATGCAATTTGATGCAAACACCAAAAATAAACAGCTGCTGCAGTCATGCCTAACCAAATATACACAACAAAGTTTGAAGGCTTGAGAAGGACAAACTTACATTATTGGTGAAGACAGGCTCTATAAAGCCCTTGTCCATGCTGATGGGGGGGGGGGGCAATTCGAGAAGTTTACCATAGAATCTTCTTCATAAGCATTGCCTTTATTCTACATTTTGTTAAGAGTAAATATAGATGTGATAATATACGAAAAATGGAGAATATTTAAGATAAGATGAAGAGTGATGCTACATAACCAAGTAGCTATAAATGTAAGTGCAGCGATACAGGCAAAAGGTACAACCAAGAGCAATGCACAGCTAAACTTCTTCAGTACCAACCTTATGGTAAGAGTAAATATAGATCTGATGTGTAGAAAATGGAGGGCAAAGGAAAATAAGCTGTAGAGTGATGGTACATGAACAACTACCTGTCAATATAAGTACACTGATAAAGGACAACATGTACTTACAAGAACAATGCAGAGCTAAAAAAATTCATTGGCATTGGATATATTCTACACTAATGTAACCATTCATATAGATCCAATAATTTGGTCGAACAATTGATAAGCAAGCTATCATGCATACTACTGTCACATAATGAACCAGGTATGTATGCAAGTATAGTGATACAGGACAACAGGTACCAACAAGAGCAAAGCAGCGTGCAACATATTTGTGATATCCTGTCATTCTTTTCAAACCGGAATTCTTTTTCGAGCAGATTTCCCGCAAAAAAGATCCGTAAGGCACATGCGAAAAAGTAGAAGTTCAAATTGTCATGCGATATCATAGATAGTACCTCATCCTCGGAATGAGACCAGTGCATAACAAGGTTTTTCCATTCAATGTCTTCTAAATTTAGCACAAGAGACTTCACTAGAAATTCGTTTATAGACTTGCCATCAAAGTGTGATTTCCTCAGGTAACACCGATACTGCTGCAATGCTTCCTCGAAAAGCGCAAGCGAGCTTTGCTCGTCATGACCATCCAGATTGACCCTCGCCTACTTACAACAATGCAATGTAAATCATTGATGTGTTCAATCAGCAGAAATCAGGAAAATAATCACCATGAATAATAGCACTTACATGTAAGTGGGACAGGAAGATGTGAAAATGGTGTTTGTCTTCACTATAATCTTCCCATGATGGGAATATATGCACATAGTCCCTAACAACATTGAAAGCATTGTCTTTTAAACTGGGAATAACTGGAATGGGGTTCCAATCTGCAGGAATTGGCCGTCTCTACAGTTGGGATAGGTCTTCGGCTGGTGGACTTGCTGTACTTTTTGCTGGAGTGGGATTTTTTTGTGGTACGGCTGGTGCTATGGCAACTGCGGTATACCTTTTGCTGGAGTGTAGGTCCTGTGTGGTGGGGCTAGTGGTGGGGCCAGTGAAGTATGGGTACAGTCTGCTGGAGTCGGTCCTACATTTTGTGTCACTGGTTGTACAACCAATATAAGTGGGGCGCTGTCTGATTTCTCCGGCACAACCATGTTTTTCAAGGACTTTGCTGGTGTTCCTTCAGGTTCAGCAATCACCCTCTTCCTTTTTGATGTTTGATGCACAAGAACAACATTTGAGTGAAAAAAACATGGTATGATGAAAGATGGAATATGTATTGATAATAGATGGGCATGGCATCTCGACATATATGATGAGTAAACTAAGCAGATGGCGGTGCAACAAAGTAGAAGAAATGCAAGACAACATATGCAAGATACGTGCAATCAATAAAACCTTCCCAAATTATAACAGGCACCTTGATGGGTGAACATGATAGGCCATCTGCCTTTGACTCCTCGAGGTTAGAATAGTCATTAGGATCATATTTTGAACAAGAATCTATAGGTGGGGAGCGTATGAGTTTCATTGCATCCAGAATGGCACTCAATGCCTTGGTGCCAATTTTGTAAGCCATTGCAGTGTTCCACAATATTCTTCTGATGCGCGGATTCTGATATTCATTGTAATTGCGTATAATATCTGAGAACCATGAAAACATAAATAGTTGGGCGCCCCTGTAAACACTTGTGTGCTATCACTGGATTCTGATGAGAGAGCTCATGTGTGCTGTAATATGGTGCGTGCATTTATATAATCTGGCACAAGTACACAAAAAATAGGCTCCAGAAGTAAGGATAGTTGGCAGACGGTAGGTTCATAATATACTCTATAGAGAGTTTATTGCCAAACCATGATAACAAGAGCACACATCAACTAGGCAGATCATAGTGTACATAACAGGGGTACACCATAACCACGATATATAAATCGGGTCAGTGGGACTGGCTTGAAAATACAGTGTTGTATTGCCGCTAGTAATTGAAAGCCTATCGATCACGTACAGGCCAACTCTATCAGCTGTTGACTGCAGATGTCCCTGCGCCCCTTCCTGACAAGGAACATACTGTACGTACTAAATACAGAATAAACAAAGAGGAACATGTTAAAGAACAGAAGAGGAAGCATATTCTTGAGGATCCGCTTCATTGCATACAATGTTGGTTGCCCACTCATGATGAATCACAGCGCCCAAAGAAATGCAATTCCATGATGTCTCTCTATATGTGGCAATTTTGAACAAGAGTCATTAGGATCATATTCTGAACAAGAGTCAACAGGTGGGGAGCATATGAGTTTCATTGCATCCAGAATGGCACTCAGTGCCTTGGTGCCAACTTTGTAAGTCATTGCAGTGTTTAGCTTAAAGAGTGGACTGCTGCTAGTGCGACACAAAGCAGCTACATAGATCATAGTGTAGATATAACGGGAAAACCTTAAGCATCAGAGTAAAATCAGCAAAGTGGAACTTGCTGGAATATATGTGCTAGTATTGCTGGTACGGCTAGAAAGGCTTCGGATACCAGCTCTCTTCAAGTGAACATGCGGTACTGTTAATATCAGTGTAACTCTCAAAGGCGACACAGCTCCCCACATTTCCTTGCTATTCTTATAGGATTCAAGTGGGCAGGCCACTACAAATCCTATTCCTATGTTTACAAAATCCTACGAATCAAAGAGGCTCAAAGTGTCCATCACAACCGACCGTATAGACCTCTACACTACAAATGTCCCTGCTCATCTTCAGTACAAGGAACATACTGTACTACTATCATACTCCCTCCATTCCAAAATATAAGTCTTGGCAGAGATTTCCACTATGGATCACATACAGATGTATCCAGATACATTTTAGAGTGTAGATTCACTCATTTTGTTCCATATGTAGTCCATGGTGGAATCTATACAAAGACTTGTATTTAGGAACGGAGAGAGTACATATTAAAGAAGAAAGGAAGAGGAACATGGTAAAGAAGAGCAAGCAGATTTTGGATAATAAAATGTTGGTTGCGCAGTGCCCACACATGATGAACCAGAGCGCATTAAGAATGCAACTCCCAGCCGTCTCTCGACCATTTCAGGCGGTTGGATGAAGATCCTACGTCTCCTAACCCTTCTTCTTCCTCGTCTCTGATTCTTCCCATACAGAACACCGCACGGGCCGCCGGCTGGACCACCGGCCCCCACCGCCTGTGTTCCTCTACCACCCCACCCCCACCCCCGCCCCCACCCCCACCCGCATTGAGTTTTCTTCATTCGGCGAGGCCCCACAACCACCCGAGCCCCCTCATTCGCACCGGCGAACTCCGGCGTGTTGGGTTCTACTGTAGGGTGCATCGACTGCAAATTAAAATTTCCTACGCGCAGAACAACCAAGAACATGCTATGGGAGATGGAACACAGTTCGTTACCACTAGACGCGCAGTGCCGTGCAGCGGAAGTAGAGTTGAGGCAACGCGTTTGCGTGGATCGTCTCCTCCTCGTCCGATCTCCCTTAAACAGCCGGTCGTCCGATCCCACGTAGAAGTTCGCCGGAGCGGCGTAAGTGCACCGCCTCTAATGGTATCCGCGCGTGCAGGAGGAACACCGTGTGGCCGATTGCTAGGTCCGATCGCACAGTCGGCGACGAGTAGAGGTGGCTATTCGCAACACATGCAAACCCTATTCGCAACGCCGAAGCGATCAACCAAATAAGTGCGCTGCACCTCCACCTTATATAGGCGTCGTCGCAAGCTCAACACTTGGGCCTCGCACGGACCCTAAAGCCCAAAGTCTACTCGGTCACGTTCCTAGTCTAGTTCGGATCACATCCGACCAGTGTCCTACGAACCGACCTCATAGGTTCCTTCCCTTAAGCGCGCGGCCCCTTAGGTTCAAGTCGGCTTGGTCACAATTCGGATCACCTCCGACTTGCATGGTTGGTAGCAGCCTCTAGAAAGGCGTGCCGACCATCAAGCAGACTATGAAGCTAGTTAGGCGAACCTGTACAACATGTCACACTTCTGTTCCCTTTGCCGCATGATATATGTTGTCGGGCTCAAGGCGAAACTGTCATCCTTGTGCTAGCCCGACCTCTTTCTCGTTCCAGTGATGCCGACCACAATCCGGACTATCTCATAATCCTTGTCGCATGGCCATGCTTATCCTTGTCGGATCACACGAGGGGCCCAGAGTATATCTCTCCTTATCGGAGGGGCAAATCCCATCTTGCTCGACCATGTCTCGCAGCATGGGACTAGACAAACCCGAAACCTACCTTTGTAACTACCCAGTCACGGAGTAGCGTTTGGTCGGCCCAAAGCAAGTCTGTCACCATCCCGAGTACACGCGTCAGCTCAGGTCTTAGGACATAGAACGTATGTTGTACTAGAGACTCACAGATGACATATCGCAGCGTCTCATAGCTGGGTCTGTCCAACTCGGACGTTATCTCGACTCGGATCTGACTACGTCGAATCCGACCAGACCTGTCCAAGTCCATATTATCCGGTTAGCATCCAATGCTCCATGGCTAGTGAGCCAAGCCATCGACCGTGTATGCTAGTCTAGTCGGCTGCGTGTCCACATAGCCCTTTCGACCAGGGACCTTTTAGGATAGTCATCATACAATGCATAGTCCCACAAACAAGTCAAGTACTTGCTGATACACATCATTGATAATGTCCAAGGACTATCTTTATTCATAAACACATAGGAAATATCATCATACATGATTGCCTCTAGGGCATATCTCCAACACGGCAAGCTCTAAAAAATCGACTGACCCAATTTTGAAATTTAGTCTACTGTGATTTAACTAGTGTGGAATATAAAAGGGGAAAACCATAAGTTGGGAGTATAGTGTTGACCGTGCCATGGCGGATCTGAAGGTGCAAACCGGACAAAGGGAACTTCGCAACCAAGACAAGAAATCAGAGTAAAGTAGTGGCGATCTATTTTATTGCTATGATAAATAAGTTGAGCAGATACAAAAGAGTACCGCCTCTGGTGCGGCGCCGTGTATGCATCTGCTGAAAATTTGACGGTGCTGCGGTAGCGACGGCTGTCGGCGACATGGAAGCAGATCTAGGAGGGTAGACGGTGGCGGCGGGGCGCGGTGGACCAGATGGTCATAGGAGCAGCACCGGCAAGGTGGACGATGGCAGGGATGAAACGAGAGGACGAGATGCAAGGATCCTGGTCTGAAGCCGTGGATGAGAGAGGTCGATCTCTTGTAATGGACGACGACGTCGGGGTATCAGCTCTGGCATGGTGGAGGAGGACGACGGTGGATGGGGTGGCGGACGGCGGCAGACGGAGGAGACTGGGGTGGAGAGGGTGTTTTGGCGCCCACGGAGTACGAATGGGGAAAAGGGAGGTAGAGAGGAAGGGGGGAACCATGTATTCATGGCGCGCTTGTCTCAAATGCAAGGAAATTTACAAACTTAGCCCCTATTTCAAATTTCCTACATCACAACAATATTAGTCGTTTGGGGATAGGACGGTAATCTCGCATACACCAAATATTTGCCGACGAGAGTTTGTTTTTGGCGCCCACCGTGTATGAATATGAATCAGGGAGGGAGTCGATTTCGGCTGAGGACACACTATGTTTTGGCGCCCATCGTGTATGAATCCGGGTGAGAGGCGGTTACGTCACGTTTGGGTGAAATTACAAACCTACCCCTATCAAAACCTATAGAAATCCAGCAGATGGGCTTTGCGTGGCAGGGATAGGCAGTAGTAATTTCCATCTCGCAGATTTTGGTTTCGGGCGGTTATTGCGACTTTCCCCCCTTCGTTCAAATTTGCAGAGTGCACGTTTACCGTGCCAACTCAATTCGAATCCCGTTTGTATTCTATTCTTTTCGGGAGGGATCCATTTTCAATTGGAATTAAATTCTATATACATCATATTTTATATATACTTTCAAAAGCACAACACCATTTATACATAAATATGGTTTACAAATGGCATGATCTCAGATTCATAAGGTTGTATCTATCAATTTGGATTTTCAAATATTTGAAACCACTTTATGTTGAAATCCAATGTATGCATTCCTCGCTAACTGTCTCCAATTAATGTGTGTTTCATGCGGGGTTTTTTACTTCTCAAACATGTATAATGTGTTTCACACACGCAACATATAGTGTAATCCCGTTTAGACATTAATTACATATAAACCATGCATTGTTTTTAATGAAAGAATCTATGGATCACCAATATTGATAAACTATATAACATTACACGTGTGCCCAAATTCAAATGAATATGCATGTTTGATACACCAATTTGTGTTATGATATTATCGATGTCGTGATCTCCAGTTTAAATATTTGAATCCTCTTTAATCCAGATATTCGTCTCATATAGCTATCACTCATGCTTATATAGAACTATCTCTTTGGACCTATACGCATTCATCGTCTCTCAGGTATCTCTCGTGCTACCTGTATGTCGACAATGATATTTTTATCTTCGTAACACACTAACGGTACTCTCTCCCTCGACCTTCATCACTCTATCTCTCTCTAAGTATATCTCGCTCCCTGCTATGTGTCTCTAACTATGATTCTCCATGTGGAATCTCTTTCTCTCACACAAACACAAAACTTTGTCTCCCGGGGTCTCATTTCTCTCTACTATTCCCATGTGTGCCACTCGCACACCCCTCATACAGAGATGTCTTTCGCTCCTTAGATATGAGAACCTATGACTCTTCCTCTTAAATATCTCTTTCTCACACACAAACACAAACTCTGTCTCCCAGGGTCTCGTATTTCTCCATTGTTCTCTTGTATGCCGCTCATACACACTCTCTCTCCCTAGAGATATCTTGTGTTCCATCATATGTCTCTCTAGCTATCACTCTCATTGTGAAATATCTTTCTCTCTTGCAGACACAAAACTCCATCTCTTGGGATCTCATTTCTCTCTGATATTTGTTTGTATGTGACTCACATGCACCCTCTCTCTATCTCTCTCACACCCACACACATAACTCAGCCTTCTGATCCACTCGACTCCTATCTCTAACGCACACTAGCTAGCATCTTTATCTTTCTATTTATCTGTTTCTCCATCAACCTTCTTTCTCGCCCTCACTCTTGATTCCTATCACGCACACTACATATGTTTCTCTCTACATGCAGTCAAGTGCCCTCTTTTTATTTTTCTCTCACACACAAATATATAACTTCACCCTCTGAAGCACCCGGCGGTCATCTCCAACATCCAAACTAGCGGATGTCCCTCTAGCTAGCATCTCCATCTCTGTATCTATCTGTAGTTTTTCCGTTAACATATCTTTCTCGCACGGAGTCTTGCTTCCATCACCCATACTATATATGTCTCTCCATACAGATGCATTTATAGGTTCATCTCTTTTGCACAATCGTTGTGCCTCACTCCCTCTGCTCGCCATAGATGCATGCTCCAGCCCACTCCACTATCTCTTAAAGACAAAAACACATGCTCAATTGTCAGGCCTTCTTCCCTGCATTCTCACATGCATGCATATTGTCATACCGATCCGTCTCTCCCATGTCGTTGATCTTATGACTTATGTCTTCTTTCTTTTATCTCGATCATGCACGCGCGCACACACACACACATCCCATGTATACATGTATACCTCTCACACATGCACGTTCAAGGTCTCTATGTCTCCATACGTAGTTAATTACCCTCAATCCTAACGCCACATCAAATCGTTCTCCTCTTGTGTGCACATAACTTCCGCCTGGATGGGTAAAACACACACTCACACTTAACAATCTCCTTCTAGCTACCCCCCCGCCTCTCACTCTTCCCCTATATCCCCGAAACCAATAAGACCATCCCTTTGTTTAATTCCCGCCTACATGCACCATCGATATATAGTAGTCTTCCTCGGTGTCTCTCGAACAAACACGTTCTCTCGATGTCGACTCCTCTCACGCGCACACACATTCTCTTCCCTCTCTACGATCATTTTCTCTCTCGCACCCCATCATTGGTGGCCTTTGCCATACACATCACCTCTCTATGATGAAGCCATGCACACTTAAATTACATCCGCCACCGAGGACCCCGCGACACACACACAAACACAAACACACACACACACACACACAGATGCACGCACACCCCACCCCCACCCCCACACACTAAGACTCCATCTCTCTCTCTCTTTCTCACACACACACACAAACACACATACACACGCACTCATGCACCCCCCACACACTAAGAATCCATCTCTCTCTCCCTCTCTCACACACACACTAAGACTCCATCTCTCTCTCTCTCTCACACACACACACACATACACTAAGACTCCATCGCACACACACATGCTCTAGGTGGAGCATTTGTTCCTACCACCCTTCATCCAACCTTACCCATATGATAAACAATCACCTTAATTTACTTGCATAACATGGACAAATTCCACTTTACTTTAGTAGTCAGCAAACTTATCATCTGTACCCTTATAAAAAAACAAGTTGGTGATGATGGTGTGCCTGCGGTCTTGTAATACAGACTGTCCGATCTATATCTGATGGATAGAAAGCAAACTATGATAATTGTACAAAAGATACCCTCACCTCTCTCCACATCCTTATCTCCCACAACCTCATTGCTCAGCAATTAAAAAAGGAAGTCTCTAGAACAATCTAGCATGGTGGCCGCTGCCGCCTGCCGGTGCCGTCCATCCCCATGCCTCCACCCATTCCGACCACCAGTCACCACCACACTCCACTCCTCCTCACCTTATCTCTCATCTTTCATTTTTTCGATGACATTCTCGAGATACCAGTTTTTCGATAAAATTCTCGAGATATCATTAGTTTTTACACATGGGCATGGGTCAATCACAATAGGTGTTTTGTAAAAGAATGCATATTGATGTTCCATGCAATGCACGAGCATCTCGCTTGTAATTGTATAATGCAAATCATGAGCAGGAAGTGACATTTTTTTACACAACCACGTTAACATGGCCACGTAAATCACTAGATAAAGTAAATACAATTATACTTATATCCCGATGCAAACGGTTGAGTACATGTCCAAAGAGTAGAGTCGCAGACACACACTCTATCTCTCAGAATCTCTCTCTCACACACACCAGTTACGTGACGCCCACTTAAGCAGACACGTATGTTACAATTTGTGCACCTGCGGGTACACGTGATGCTGCGCATTTATTTAAGCCGGAAGGCGAACCCAAACAGTAGCAGCATTCATTCTATCGGATTTCGGGTTCCGGCAGACCCTTAAGGTTCGAACTCTGGGGTGCGCGGGGAGATCACTCCCTCTACCAACTCGCGTCTCGTCGCCTCGCAAAGGATCTAATCTACACGAAGAACAACACAAGGGACACGCTGTTTATACTAGTTCGGGCCACCATTGTGGTGTAATACCCTACTCTAGTTTGTGGTGGGGTGGATTGCCTCAGGGGATGATGATGAACAATACAAAGGAAGAACATCCTCGCGAGGGGTGTTCTTGCGTGGGTGGTTCTGGCTAGGGTTCAACTGTTCTATCCCCTGGCTAGGGTTCGACTGTTCGATCCCCTTCTCTTGAGAGTGGCTAGTCCTATTTATAGGGCAAGGCCCTGGTCCTCTTCCCAAATATTGAGCGGGAAGGGTGCCAACAATTGGCCATTTTGAAGGGGAACATCTAGTACACTTATCCTGACTAAAGTCGGTCCTCGCCTGCCAAAGACTCTGACGATGACGCCGGCTCGGGCTCCATGATGACCTCCATCCTGCCGTTCTGCTGGTCTTGGTCTTGTTGCACCGAAATGGTTGCCTTTGCTTGATTCCCTTGCCTGCGCTTGCCCCCTTTGCACCAAAGAGGAAACAAGGACTCTGTTTAGGCTGGCGCCCGCCTAGCGCCCGCCTGGCTTCGGTCGTCATGGTTTGTGTCATGGGCACCTCATGAGGTACCCCGCCTTGATCTCTCCGCCTCCTCGCGAGCCAGCCTGATGAGGCTGTGCCTGAGGAAGCTTCCTGCCGTCCGCCCCACGAGGCTTGGCCCCTCGCGAGGGTCTTGAGCATGTGTCGAAGAAGATGGGTCGTACTGGGCCACTCCTTGAGCCACGCCGCAGGCCGCAGGCAGGCAAGTCTGGGTACCCCCGTTCCCAGAATGCCGATAGTAGCCCCCGGGCCCAAGGCGTTCCCGGACTTGGCTTAGCAGAGAAGCGAAGGGGTAAGTGCGAAGCGCCGTGGGCCCCAACAGCCTGCGGCCTTGGGCGCCGCGTGGCGGTTGATTGGACATGTGCGTCCCCGCTTCCCCATGACGCCTCGGCAACCGCACGACTTGACAAGTCCCTGCATGCAAAAATGGGTCATGATTACCTGCGATCATGGAGGCCGATGGTTGGCCTCCTCCGACTATATGTACGGAACGGCGCGAGCCCCTCCAGTTCATCTCTCCCTGCTACTTTCTTCCTCCTTCTTCCTCGCCCTTGCTCCACCTTGCTCCAATGGCACCAATCCGCCGGTTTTCTGCCGAAGAGAAAGGGAAGGCCCCCCGAGAGGGTCCTGTCCCGCTTCCACCGAAGAAGCGGCCTGTCTCCTGCCGCGTAGGAGGGGGACCTTGGCTGGAGGTGTCGAGGCCATGGTTCGGTCGGCCGCTACAAGGTGCTGGAGAGAGAGCTGCAAGGTCTACGTGACCAGCTTGCCAAGGAGGTCCATGACCGCCAAGGGAAGGAGGATGAGATGAAGGCTCGTGAGGCTGCCGCCAAGGACCGGGACGCGGAACTTGATGAACGCCATGGCCTATTGGATACGCTGGAGCAGGTGCTGGAGGCGAAGAGGATCGAGCTGGACGAGAAGGCGAGGGTCCTGGCCGAGGACTGTGTGGCCTTTGCAAGGCTGGAGGAGAGGGCTCGCGCCTCGCTGAAGACACTTTATGATGGCAGCCTGGAAAAACCGCTGGCCGGCGCCGAGGATGGCCCCGCTAACTTGCTTCCCTTCCGGGTCCGCGCTTGAAGATGTCGCCATCGGCCTTGGCCCCACAGGTGAGGCCGAGGCGCGTGTCCCTCCT
This sequence comes from Triticum aestivum, assembly GCF_018294505.1. Classification (NCBI taxonomy): domain Eukaryota; kingdom Viridiplantae; phylum Streptophyta; class Magnoliopsida; order Poales; family Poaceae; genus Triticum; species Triticum aestivum. The sequence goes on along the minus strand of NC_057807.1, from coordinate 80,488,029 downwards.
CTGCAGCACTTGCGCCACTACTAGGAAAAGGCATGCTAGTGGCGCACCAGTTTTGCCTTCTAATGGCGCACTACTGGTGCGCCACTAGCATCACGCCATTAGAATTAAATTCTAATGGCGCACCACTGGTGCGCCATTAGTATCTGGTGTTCTAATGGCGCACCACGTAGTGCGCCATTAGTATTGTCCACAGTGCGCCATTAGTGTCTTGTGTGGTGCACCACTAGTATCTGGTATACTGATGGTGCACCACATGGAAGTGCGCCATTAGTAACAATTTTTTTAATTTTTTTTCGTTTTTTCTTAATCTCAGGTCAGTATTTCACATATGAGATACCCAACACATATATATACAACAAGCATCCATATAACAATCATATCCAACACACAAGTTTCATCATATATACATACATAGCCAACACATAGTTCCATCATTACATATTACAAAAGTTTCACATTGTTCATCCAACACCGTTATCCATCAATTCACAAAAGTTTCACATTGATACAAAATAAAAACACAAATGGAAAAGAAGCACTCCATCCGTGCAAGCTTCCGTGAATTAAAATCAAATCTGCAAAATGATAAACAAGAAGTTAGAAGAAGAAGAAGAAGGGAAGAAGACTAGAAGAATATTAGAAGAAGAAGAACACTAGAAGAATACTAGAAGAAGAATAAGAAGAAGAATAAGAAGAATAAGAAGAAGACTATAAGCTTATTATGTAAACTTGATCATTTTGTGCTAACATAAGTAATTTTGGAGATAACCTATAGGAAACTAAGCATATAAGCTCTAAGTTAGCATATTAGAGCCAACTTAGGTAAAATGAAGCTAACATATGTCATTTTGGAAAAGAAGAAGAATAAGAAGAAGACTATAAGCTTATTATGTAAACTTGATCATTTTATGCTAACATAAGTAATTTTGGAGCTAACCTATAGGAAACTAAGCATATTAGAGATAACATAGGTAAATAAGTATATATATATATATATCATTTTGGAGATCTGACATACCTGACATAGTTCAGTTCTCATTGTTCTTCTCCTTCTCCTTCCTCAGCCTGATGCGCCAAGAGCAGCGAGGTGGTGGAGGCAGCTGTGGGATGTAGTCTTCTACCACAATTGGCGTGGTCATGTCGCCCAGCTGTGGGATCGCCGGCGCCACCACCGGTGCGTGGTCATTGTTAGGCACCACCACCATCGCGAGGCCACCTTCAGGCAGGACGGGCATGACCATCGCTAGGTCATCCTCATCCACCACCATCTCTTGCCCATTGTCAGCCACCACCATCTCTTGCCCATGGTCAGCCACCACCATCTCTTGCCCTTGGTCAGCCACCACCAGCGCTAGGTCATCCTCAGCCTGATGCCCATCGTCATCCTGCAGCTCCTCATCCCCACTCTGCTCCTCTTCTCCCCCACTCCAGTACGGATCATCCTTCTTGTTGTCTTTGCTGCTGCTAGAATCGCTGCTGCTTTCGCTAAAGCCAGAATCGATGTTGCTTTTGCTACAGCCATAATCGCTGCTGCTTTGGCTATAGCCAGTGTTGCTGCTGCTGCTCCCATTGCCCGTCCAAATGCAACAATGACCGTTAACAATAGATGTGAGACAAAGCCAAATGTAGAGGAATAAGAAGAGGTAGAACGTACTGGCATCATCATGGTCAGCATAGCGCATGCGACACATAGTCGCGTTGAACACCTTCACGATGAGCATGGTGGCGTTGTCGTCGTACCTGAAGAGAAGGAAGTACCCCAGCCGCAGGTGGTAGGCACGGTAGAACTTCTCCCACCCATGATACAAGTACATGTGGCCCTCCTTGATCACCAACTCCACATCCCACAGCCTGCATAACCCGCTGCCGGCCTGTCGCAGCTTCACATTATTTGGCGGATCTTCACCCAGCATGTTCATAAAACTGTCAGGCAGCCTCTGCAGTTTGGGACAATGAGTGATGTAGCAAACAACAGATATAATAATGAGATGGGTGAAGGGGAGATCTCTCATTTTATATACCTGCGTCATGGATGATACTGAAGTCCCAAGTATGATACTGAAGAACTCGGAAGCATCCAACTTGTACTGTGGTGTGGCAGAGCAGTGGTGGCTGCTTCCCCCATCTCTGATAAGCAGCAGAAGAGACCAATTAGTACCCTTACAACAGATCATAAAACATGCATGAAAATAACCACTCTATATCAAGTTTATCCAAGCAAAATCTCTCATTGTGAAGCAGTGGGCAAAGTAACAGAGAGTAAGCTGGACAACAAGCACAACAAATAAAAAGAAACAGGAATGATAACAGGCTGTACTGAAAGTCCAATTGTACCGGACTATAAATTAGGGTAACAATGACACAGAAGATTGGAGCACCTAGTACACATTAGCAAAACAAAAAGGTACCACGCTTAAAAGGAAAGACCTATACAAACACCTCATATTAATAATGTTGCTTGAACAAGTGTTATCTATCAATACATTCGGGGATTAACACTAACAATTCAGAAGACCAAATGCTAACAAGGCAATCAACTAACTTGTTCAGTTACAGAGTAAGCTCATCTGCAGCCCCATCATGATAACCACAAAGAGGAATGTCCACAGACAAACCTTTGGTTAAACAAGGTATGTATGGTCTCAGTTCATCTCTCAATTCACCAACATGACTGATAGGCATGTTAATACATCTACCATATAAACCTTTGGTTCAGAAAAAGTATGCAAACAACATTGCAACCGATGATATCGCAATCATAGTTCCATTCTAAACCAATAGCACATTTGATTCAAGGTATGAGGTGGGTCAGCCAAACCCTTTTTTTGGAACAAAGGCACATATACAAAAGACCACTTATGCCAACAGTATGGTTTATATCAGATTCAGAGTTAGAAACAGGAAAAACCGGTGCTTCAAAGCCTACTGGACACAATTTACTCCCAAAAATTACAATGACTGTATATTGACTGCATATATTCACTGTACAGGACTGAATTCAGTCAAGAAAACCTGTCAATTTCTGTTCACTGCATATATTCACTGTACAGGCTGTCAAGTTCTATTTCAGCTCAAGTTTCATTACAACACAAACACTGTAATTCATCTGCTCACAAAAAAATCAATAATCAAAATCAAATTACAATTGGGGTCCCAGGTTTGACCCCATGATACGTGCTATCCTGGGATTATTCCTCTTCTGAACAAACCATCATGCATCATTTTCTAACCAAGGCATAGCTCAGGAAAACCACTTACTTTGACCAGAACTAGCTGATTACCCCAAATCTGATGGTAAAATTAGCAAGACAGAGCATTTCTCTTACATGACCATAGCAAGAATGACACACTCAACTTCATTGCTTCAACCACATGGACAATAGAGCAAATGTTGGAAGTTGACAATATACTTTAGATTCACACATGATCCCCTAATTATTTTGTCTGTATCTTTAGATTATCTACTTTAGGCACAATCATACACAATTCTGACTAATTCATCACTGTAAGCCAGCATGAAACACACTCATCCAAAAAAAGCCTAAAATTCCACTACTATTGCCTGTAAAAAGGCCTAATATCCACTAGTATTGCCTCTAAAAAAGCCTTAAAAGTCCACTATTGTTGACAATCAAAATATGATCTGAACTGTAAGGAGTTAACTGAAAAATGAGTGGTTGTTGGCATGAGGGAGTAAACTGATTGTTGGCACAAAAATATTGGTTCTGCAAACATGAAAACAGTCACAAAAATAATGCACTTGGTTTGTGTTGAGTTTTTGCTTTCAAGGATTGGTTTGTGTTGAGTTGTTAACCTAAAGGTTCGGCAGTTTGAATCTCCTTTAGCTAGTTTGAATCCATGGACTACCCTATTTGAATCTCCTTTAACCTAGGGAGGAAGGAGGAAGGAGGAGAGGTACCTGGTCGCTGGAGGGGTCGGGGTCGGGGTCAGCGAAGGGGTCGGGGTCGGGGTCCGAGCTCGTCCGGGTCCTCGCTCGCCGCGGTAGAAGGAGAGCAGGGGCCGGTGGTGGAGGACGGAAGGGGCAAGCGGGGTGGGCGCATCGGGGCCGCGCTCGCCGGCTGCTGTAGGGGACGGAGGAGGCCCTCGCTCGTTGGAGGGAGGAGGAGAGGAGGCCTCATTTTCAAGCATTGCAATACCATTTTTGTGCCCGTTTACTATTTGCCACATTGCTGTTTTTATTTATTCAGATTATAAAAATATATTTCTACCATCCATATTACACTTTTATCACCATCTCTTCGCTGAACTAGTGCACATATACAATTTTCCATTGTATTGGGTGTGTTGGGTGAAAGGATCGAGATGGACCTAGAGGGGGGGGTGAATAGGTACAATTACAAATTTTAATTATTACTTAGCAATTTTAGGCAATAATGCGGAATATGGAGATGAGCCTAACAATTGCACGTGAGCACAAGGTACTAAGCAAGCAACACAAACACGTAAGTAGGCAAGCACAATATGATGTACGTAAGTGTAAAGAGACAAGTAATCACAAGTAGAGAGTTAGGGCTAGGAATAACCGCAACTCTGGGAGATGAGGATGTATGCCGATGTTGACTTCCTTGGAGGGAAGCTAGTCACCGTTAGAGAGGTGGATGTTACCACGAAGGTACACCAACGCCACGAAGGCTCACCCTATTCTCCGTTTGAGACAACACCACGGAGGCATTTCTCAACCACTAGTGGTACACCTTGGGGTGATCTCCAAACCCTCACAAACTTTTCCGAGGGTAATCACAAAGTTCGATTCCTCTCCGAATGACTCCTACCGCCTAGGAGTCTCCAACCTCCAAGAGTAACAAGAACGATGGGGGAAAGCTCAAAACTTGCTCAAATCACGAATTCCTTTGGTGCAAAGAAGGGGAAGGAGTGGATCTATCACTTGATTGGAGAACTTCTCTCAAATGCTCCTGGAACACTTGGGAATCTAGGATTTGGTGCGGATGAATGAGAGAGAGAGAGTGAGGAGTGTTCTTGATAGGCTCAAAGTGAATGGTCAACCTTATCCCGTGGAAGGGAGAGGTATATATATAGGTGGTGAGTAAAAGTGACCGTTTGGGGTACAGGATGGGCCGGACGTCCGGAGAACGTCGGACGTCCGGAGGCACAAATAGGTCCGGACGTCCGACAGTCATCGGACGACCGGCCGCTGTGAGAATGTGAGCCACAACCCAGTGTACAGGATACGGACGTCCGAGCTGGGCCGGACATCCGGAGCACGGACGACCGGAGAGTCCGGACGTCTGTATAAATGCTTCTGTTGTGAAAGTGTGGGACATCCGGAGAGTTCCGAACATCCGTAGAAATGCTTCTGTTGTGGAACGCCGGACGTCCAGAAGTGGCCGGACGTCCGGGCAATCAAGAGGAATCGGACGTCCGTAGAACACCGGACGTCCGAAGGCAAGGTATAGAAAAAGTGGCTTTTGAGCAAGTTTTTCACTAGATCCATCGATCCCCTCTTAATAGTGCGGGATCCCTATACTCAAGAACAAACCATAAATGAACTCAACATCTTGTATCTCCATTCTTGAGTTATATGCTTTTTGTCCCTAGTCATGATCCATGCACACGGTCTTTGAAACATAATCCTGAGATATACTTGATAAACATGATTAGTCCCGAGCATATGTGTTGTCATCAACATCAAAATATGATTAAGGGCATGATTGCACTTTCAGTCTCCCCTTTTTTGGTAGTTGATGACAACTCATATGCATACTCATAATAGTAATCGGAAGTATTTGTTGTGGACCTCAATAACCATAATAAGAATGAGTAGCGAGCGAGCTCCCCCTCAAAGTGATACCAACAACAACAACAACAACAAAGACTTTAGTCCCAAACAAGTTGGGGTAGGCTAGAGGTGAAACCCATAAGATCTCGTAACCAACTCATGGCTCTGGCACATGGATAGCAAGCTTCCACGCACCCCTGTCCATAGCTAACTCTTTGTCGATACTCCAATCCTTCAGGTCTCTCTTAACGGACTCCTCCCATGTCAAAATGATGAGGGCTCCCCCTCAAAATGATGCCCCCAAATATAACCAAATCTCATACACACGATAATCAAGAGTTAAACTTCATATAGATTCATCACATGTAGATTCACCAAATCTCAGATTCAACAAACTCATAACATAGGTTCAGTACAAGCTAAAACATAACCATAACAATAAGTTTGATTACATAATGAGCTAGACAAACATGCATATAGAGCCTACTCCCCCTTTGGCATCAAGTATCCAAAAAAAGAACTATGGGAAAACATAATAGCATTAGAGATCATCCTCATCATCATCATCATGAACACCACTACCACCAGCCTCGTCGAAGAAATCAGCCCACTCAGGACCGGAGGGAAAACCAAAGTCAGAAGGGGGGTCTGCAGGAAGATGCTCATCATCACTCACATCATACACTCCTGGGTCTCTCAGTAGAGCCTTCAAAGAATTCTTGGAAGTGACCATGCGAGTGACCACATCGTGGTGTTGGGAGCAATGGTAGGTGAACATCTTCGTCATGGCTGAGTGAGCCTTCCCAAGAAGACGAGCAATGCACCCAAAGGGGGCAGCACTGGAAGGAGGATGGGTAGCATGAGAAGGAACACTAGCGGCGGTGCGACTAGCAGTAGCGGGAGGAGGAGGAACATGATCAGCCGCCATGTGAGCGGGAATGACCCGTCGCTCATGTACATGAGTGCGGGCAATGGGAAAGGGAGCTAAACTTTCAATAAAAGCCTGAATAAAAGGTGCATGAGGAAAAGCCCTCTTGTGTTGGAAGCTAGCAAGGCGGATCTCATGCCACAAAAAGTGTGGGACATTTATCTTCCCTTTAGGAGATGTGAAGAGGCGATGCATGAGATCAATGCAGTAGTTGCTGCAGGAGCCCTTGTCACCCATCTTGGGATAGATGGTGCGGATGATACACTGGTAAATGATGTTGAATGGAAAGCTCCAAATGGAGACTTGGTTTAGACCATTTTGTTTTTCAGTGGCAGACAAAGTTGATATAGGTCTAAGGAGATCCGCACAGACCGCAATGCCATTGGGCTTATGGTTGGGGTCATCCTTGTGGATTTTGAACCCAGTGTCGGGAAATCCAAGGGCAGTGACAAACTGAGCATAAGATGCTGTGAGTGCAGTGTCATAGGTCATCCATGTGACAATGTTATCAGGAGAAAAGTAACATGTGGCACAAAACTAATGGATGGCAGCGTGGTTAAAATCATGTTGAAAGGCGAATGGAGCAGCTAGGTTGGACGACTCAATGAGCTCAATGGCTCCCGGATATTTCTCCGGATGAGTGCGAATGTGCTCAAGATCAATGCAAACATGAAGTGACAAGCCCTTAGGGATGACAATCATGGTGAAGATGTCGGCTTGGACATTTGTGCGAAAGCGACTATCCTGAGAATCCCTAACAACAGTAAATTGATCTACATCACGACGCAATTTAAGATATGAAGTTTTTGGCATATCGTTGAAATGCTTAACATGACGGCCGAGTGGTTTTGGTAATTCATAACAACATATAGCTCATTGAGTAATGCTATTCCAAGACTATTATTTCAGGAAAGCTCAGTGAATGGCATGGCATGGATGATGAAAGTGGATCCCTCAAAATACTAAGGACAAAGGATTGGCTCAAGCTCAAAAGCTCAAGACTCTTCATTTTACATTTTAGTGATCCAAGATCACATTGAGTCTATAGGAAAAGCCAATACTATCAAGGAGGGATGAGGTGTGGCTTAATGAGCCTCTTGCTTCATGTGCTTAGTGATATGCTCCAAAACCCTCAACTACTTTCCCACATCCACAAATGACCTAAACCCAAAGCCAAAATCGGTCACACTGATTCTTCCTATCCGGCGCCACCAATTCCAAAAGTCATAGCCACTGCCGCAAACCCTAAGCAAATCGGTCTTACCGATAGGGATCTCGGTCTCACCGAGATGGGATTGCAATCTATCTATTTCCCTTCATAACGTTTTGGTCTAACCGAAGTGAGCGATCGGTCCCACCGAGATTGCAATGTAAACTCTTTGTTTCCTTTTTGTAACATTTCGGTCTCACCGAAAAGAGCAAATCAGTCCCACCGAGTCTACCTGACCAACTATCTGGAAAGCTTATTACCAAATCGGTCTCACCGAGTTTGTGTAATCGGTCTCACCGAGATTACGTTATGCCCTAACCCTAACCATATCGGTCCTACCGAGTTGCATGTCGGTCCCACCGAAAATCACTAACGGTCACTAGGTTTACTAAATTGGTCCGACCGAGTTTAACGATTCGGTCCCACCGAGTTTGGTAAATTGTGTGTAATGGTTAGATTTTGAGTGGAGGCTATATATACCCCTCCACCTCCTCTTCATTTGGGAGAGAGCCATCAGAACGAACCTACACTTCCAACTTACCATTTCTGAGAGAGAACCACCTACTCATGTGTTGAGGCCAAGATATTCCATTCCTACCATATGAATCTTGATCTCTAGCCTTCCCAAGTTGCTTTCCACTCAAACCCTCTTTCCACCAGATCCAAAACCTATGAGAGAGAGTTGAGTGTTGGGGAGACTATCATTTGAAGCACAAGAGCAAGGAGTTCATCATCAACGCACCATTTGTTACTTCTTGGAGAGTGGTGTCTCCTAGATTGGCTAGGTGTCACTTGGGAGCCTCCGACAAGATTGTGGAGTTGAACCAAGGAGTTTGTAAGGGCAAGGAGATCGCCTACTTCGTGAAGATATACCGCTAGTGAGGCAAGTCCTTCGTGGGCGACGACCATGGTGGGATAGACAAGGTTGCTTATTCGTGGACCCTTCGTGGGTGGAGCCCTCCGTGGACTCGCGCAGCCGTTACCCTTCGTGGGTTGAGGTCTCCATCAACGTGGATGTACGATAGCACCATCTATCGGAACCACGCCAAAAACATCCGTGTCTCCAATTGCGTTTGAATCCTCCAAACCCTTCCCTTTACTTTCTTGCAAGTTGCATGCTTTAATTTCCGCTGCCTATACACTCTTTGCATGCTTGCTTGAATTGTGTGATGATTGCTTGACTTGTCCTAAAGTAGCTAAAAACTGGCAAACTCTAAAATTGGGAAAAGATTAAGTTTTTATTGGTCAAGTAGTCTAATCACCCCCCTCTAGACATACTTCAAGGTCCTACAAGTGGTATCAGAGCTTTGGTCTCCATTTGCTTTGATTTCCATAGCTTTTGGTGGTCATAGCCTTGGTTTCACAACCTAGGAGAGTATGGCGTCTAGCGAGGGAAATTATCACCTTAGAGGTCCTTATTTTGATGGTACTAATTTTGCTAGTTGGAAGCATAAGATGAAAATGCATATTCTTGAACATAACCCCGCCATTTGGGCAATTATTTGTATTGGCTTGCAAGGTGAATTCTTCGATGGGAGAGAACCGAACCGTGAAGCTAATGCGGAAGAATTGAAGATGCTGCAATACAACGCTCAAGCATGTGACATCATCTTCAACGGATTGTGCCCCGAAGGATTCAACAAAATCAGCCGTCTTGAGAATGCAAAGGAAATTTGGGATACTTTGATTGATATGCATGAAGGTACCGAGTCAGTCAAGGAATCCAAGTTGAATGTGCTCCGGAGTCAGCTTGACAAGTTCAAAATGAAGGATGGTGAAGGTGTCGCTGAAATGTACTCTAGGCTTGCTCTTATCACAAATGAGATTGCCGGCTTAGGGAGTGAAGAGATGACTGGCAAATTCATCATCAAGAAAATCCTAAGAGCATTGGATGGAAAGTATGATACCGTGTGCACACTGATCCAAATGATGCCAAACTACAAAGATCTCAAGCCAACGGAAGTCATTGGAAGGATTGTTGCTCATGAGTTGTCACTCAAGGATAAGGAGGAACTTCACAACAAGTCAAGTGGTGCTTACAAAGCCTCAAGTGAAGCCCCCACATCATCAAGTGAGAAACCAACCTTGAATGAAGAATTGAGCTTAATGGTGAAGAACTTCAAAAAATTGTACAAAAGTAGAAGCAAAGAGAGAAGCTCCAAGTCAAGGTCCTATCATGACAAAAGATCTTCTAGTCGAGAGCGCAATTGCTACAATTGTGGGAGACCCGGACACTACTCCAATGAGTGTACGACACCCTACAAAAGAAGAGAAGAATCTCCAAAAAGAAGAAGCAAAAGAGAAGAATCACCACCAAGAGAGAGGAGGAGTAGAGATGATCGTTATGAACGAAGACCCTCACGGAGAAGCAAGGATTCGGAAAGGAAGGACAAGTCATCAAGGAGATACACAAAACGAAGACATCAAGCTCATGTTGGTGAATGGGTTTCCGGCTCCGACTCCGATAATCACTCCGAGAGAAGCTATCACTCCAACTCCGAATATACTCAAGATGAAGGTGTTGCCGGTCTAGCACTTGTGTCAACCAACTCCTACGATATATTTGACTCGCCAAATGAAGGTGTGGGAAGATGCTTCATGGCCAAAGGTCCAAAGGTAACACATCCCGAGTATGTTGATTTTAATAGTGATGAAGATGACTTGCTTGTGGATGATGATTTACTTGTTGACAACTCTAGTGATGAATACTATGATGAAACGTCAATTAATCATGCTAATCAAACAAATGACAATGATAAGGAGAAAATTGAGCTTCTAAATAAAGAACTAAACACTCTTAAGTTGGCTCATGAAACTATCTTCGAAGATCATCGAGAACTTTTAAGGGCTCATGAGAAGTTGCGCTTTGAAAGCTCAATCTTGAGCAAGAACAAGAGTTCTTAAAGGCAATCAATGACGATCTCCGCAAGAAAAGTTATTCTTACATTGCCAAGCGTTTACTCTTATCTACTTACATGCCTCAAGTCAAGTCTAGTAACAAGTACAAGAAAGATACTTCCTCTAGTAGTAACAATAATAATAATGTCAAATCCAATATTGTTGCTTCTAGTAGTTCTCTTGATTCCACTAATGATTCTCTTAGCCAAGTTACACTTGAGCAAGAAAATAGTTTATTGAAAGGAATTATAGAGAAAGGTGTTTATAAGAGCCTTGCCGGGAGTAAACAATTCGAGGAAATTGTACGCAAGCAAGGAAGGCACCAGAAGAATCAAGGTGTTGGTTTTGAACGAAAGTTCAATGCCAATGGGGTTGAGTGGGAAGAAGATCAATACCCCAAGACGAAGTTTGTTCCTCAACAAGAGAAGTACGATCCTACTTCCTTCATGGGAACACAAGCTCAAGATGATCTTCCACCACAAGACCACAAGAACAAAGGCAAGGACAAGCTTCAAGAAGAGATTGATGCATTTGAAGAAGCACCTAAAGCCTCATTCAAGTGGGTCCCCAAGACTACGTCAAGTTCTACTTCATCAAGTACAACTACAACTCCAAGGATTCCCATCAAGATGATGTGGATCCCGAAGAAGAAGAACTAGAGAGTTCTTGAGGGTGACTCCGCCAACATTCTTCACTCATATCATTTTGGCAAGAACAAGTGCAATCAACTTCCACATCTTGCACTAGTTCAAGGAGTCACAAACCCTCATGTTGGTAAGGCAAGGGACAAGGTAACCTAATGTTTTCGTGGACATCATCTTGTGTGTGCATCACTCTATGTCTATGGATATTCTTGTTTGTTCCTTGTGGGACTAACCCATGTAGGCAAGTTGAAAGTGCAACTCACTCCAAAGGATTGCTCCAGATGATCTATATCAACATTGAGCATCTACATCTTCAACACCTACATGAAGTCATCATCGACAAAACCCAAGGTTAGTTCATCCCTCTAAGGGGGGATCTCACATCTAGGGGGAGCTTAACTCTAAGAATTGAGTCAAAGCAACTCTAATGGTGTGAACACATCAATACATTATGTAAAAGTGGTAACCCCACTTGAGCTTAAACGATGAGTATGACCTATGATCAAATGTTCTCATTTGACTCCTAAGTCAATATACTCATATATAGATGACCTAGTCATCGCCAATTGCTTGATAGATTCTAAAATTGGTTGTGCATGCTTTGCCACATATTTCAATTGCCATCTTATTGTGTGAGCATGTTGGTGCATATTTTACTCATTCAAGGACATCCACGTGTTGTTATGTTCGATTGGGTTCCTTTCTTTGTGCCAAGTGGATGGACAAGAATGCCTAAGAACCTTCTTTAGCTATCTATGCTTTTCTCGTCTCAAACTCTATTCATGCTACATCACAAAATTTGATCAAGTCAGATTCGAACCACTTTGTGTGAGGAGCACTCGGAGTCCCCGATTCATCATAGACTTAAACTTCCAAAACCTCTTTGTGATTCTCGGTCCGACCGATTCTTCCATTTCGGTCCTACCGAGATCATCAAGTTGATCAGAGTTTTCAATCTCGGTGCAACCGATTTGAACTTTTTGGTCTCACCGATTTGCTGTAACTGAACACAGTTATGCATCTCGGTGCCACCGAGTTGTTCCACTCGGTCACACCGACAGGGTCGGGCTATATATAGCCACGGGCAAAATTTTGGAAATTTCTCCAAAACCCTTCGCCCGCGCAACAGCTCACTCTGCCATCATGGTCTCCGGATCGTCTCCTCTTCGCCAGCATCCTCCTGTCGCTGGTCTCCACCACCGTCAACGGATTTCGTCCCCGCCGTTGCCGCCGTAGCGAGTCCACCGCCAAGTTCGGGTATGGACTTGATCTTTGTGCTATCCACGTCTGATTCCTAGCACATTGTTTTCATATTGATTCTTGCTACGATTGAAACTCTTCTATCCAGCCAAAGTAGTTCATAGATTAGATGTGATTCAAATTTTTAGGGTTAGGTTTCCGCCAAAACCATCTCGGACCCACCGAGTTGAAAAACTCGGTCTCACCGATTTCGCTTATGCCATTGCACTAGTGACTCTCGGTCTGACCGAGAATTACTAATCAGTGCAACTGATTTGAGGATTCTGTGAAACCCTAGCAGTCTCGGTGCCACCGAACTGAAACTCGGTCCAACCGAGATCATCAGTTTAGGTTCCAAAACTGCTTCGGTATCACCGAGTTTGAAAATCGGTGGATCCAAAATGCTTTCTGTGGAAAACTAAAACTGAACTTTTGAGTCATTCTTTTGCAAAAATCTCTGCATTTTGTGATGCTCATCTTTTCCATCTCATCTATAACTCTTCACAGGGTCAGCAGTCAGCTTTTGCAGTATGTCTGATCAAAGTGACAGCCAGAACAGGTCAGAAGAGCAGATGGACTTGAGTGAGGGCACTAGTCCCTCAACTTCATATGAAGGGAGCAGAAGTACTCCTAGCAATCTGCCTAAGGCTGCAACTAGGCAAAGGAGGAAAAGAACTTCAGATTCAGAGGATGAAGGTTACAAAGCTTAAGAGGATGAGGCTACTTCCAAGAAAGTGGTGCTCAAGAAAGAGTATGGCTCTGCACAGAGCACAAAACCAGGTCTGAATAGGAAGGTCCCTGCCAAGAGGACACCTATGCTGAAGGTCAGAGGGTCAACTCAAATACCTGAAAAGCCTGATCCCAAAGAGTCAGCTGCTGAAGGAAAGAAGAGGAAGGAAAGGGTCAAGAAGACCATGGCCAGAGTTATTGGTCAACCTTCCATGATGGAAGAGGAAGAGGATGCTGCACCAGCTCCTAAGGCAGCTAAGATTATGGGAGATGCAATCAGATCAGGGGCTGCAACATCCAAGCCCAAGGAAGCACCCAAAGCTGCCTCCAAGGCTAAGCAAGTTCCAAAGAGGAATACTAGGAGTATTCCAACTGCTGAGAAGAACAAGGCCCCATTGCCCAATGTTGCTGAAGATTCAGATGAAGAAGGACATGTTCTAAGAAAGCTCAAGCCCAAGATACCAGACCACAATGATGCCCATCCTGTGGCTGAGGACATCAGAATCAGGAAGGATTCAGGGCTGAGACTGTGGAGAATGGAAGATCCATATGCTTTAAGAAGAAGAACTGCTGTTGACTACAGGTTCCACACAAAGGAACAACAGGACTTCTATGAAACAATTCTGTTGGACAAGAAGCCCATAGTCTGTGACATGAGGTGGGTTGACTGGAAATTCATCAAGGAAAATAAACAACACTATCCTGAAGTGCAAGACATCTTTGTTTCTTGTGGAGTCGCAGATTTTGTTGGACAGAAGTTCACCAACTGGAATTATGAGCTTATCATGCAATTCTACTCCACAGCACACTTCTACCCAGATGGAAGAATAGTTTGGATGTCTGAAGGTACAAGGTACCAGTCCACTATTGAAGAATGGGCAAGTCTGATCAATGCCCCCAAGGAGAAAGAGGATGACCTAGACATTTATGCAAAGAAGAAGTTGGTTCACAATTCAATGGCTCACATGTACAAGGAAATTCCAGACAAGGCATTAGAGACTCACAAGTTTGGATCAGTTCACTTTCTGCTATTAGGGTTGCCAACCATAAATTGGATTCTGAGGCACACTTTGTTGCCCAAGTCTGGTGACCATAACATGATCAGAGGGCATGCCATCAACATGTTGCATGTGTTTGATGTGCCACAGAAGTTCAAAGCCATGAGCCTGATCATTGAAACTATCAAGAGGACTGCAGCAGATCAGAAGAGGAGCTGTGGATATGCACCTCAGATTCAAGAATTGATAAACTCAAAGATGGGCACAGGAAAATAACAGTTGGATAAGGAACACTTTCCACTTTATCCAGACTTTGAGGACAATGAGGTTGTCATGAATGAAGATGATCCACAATCAGTTCAAGCTCAAGAGAAGAAGGAGAAGGCAAAGAGGGAGAAGGCTGCCAAGATGCCAACTCAAGAGGAGGCATCAGAATATTTCTTGAAAACCAAACAGGAGCAGCTTGGTTACTTGATAGCATCATCTCTAAGGATTGAGAAGGAGTTGGCCACCCTAACTCAAAACCAGGAGAGCCTGGAAAGAATTATGGAACAAAAATTCTATGATCTAGATGTCAAGGTAACTGAGATTCAGTCAGTTGTGGAGCAGCTGCAGGATGACATGCATGAGAGGAAGGGCAAGACTACCACCAATGTGTTTGCCAGAGTGCCCAGAGCCCAGAGGTCAGTTGCTGTGCTAGTGACAGACACTAGAGCAACAACTTCAGCACCAGCCACTGCCCCTACAGTTCCAGTGCAACCAGCTCCAGCACCAACTCCTCCAGCTCCATCCACTTCAACTGAAGTCTTCGTCCAAGGAGCCATCTCTACACCACCACCAGAAGATCAAGCCTGAGAGTCGATCTAGCACTATGCATTTTCTATGAACTTTTTGGTAACTTGTTGCCAAAGGGGGAGAACAATGTATAGATCATAGGCTTTGAGAGAGAGTGTTGCTTTTGTTCTCTCTTGCTTTATTTGGTGGTTTTTCAACTTTGTTTGCTTTTGGTTGAGATACTATGCTTGTGAGACATTGATGATCATGTGTTTGATCATAAGCTACACTTATGCATGCTTGATATTATCCTATCTATCTTATGTGATCACTCACTATGCTTGGTGATGAGTGCATGTATTCATTGTTTATTATTTTGAGCGCTCCACCAAGATGTATGTGACATGGAGGAGTAACCCATGAGCCTAATTCATTGTGCATTTGTAGTCCAAAGCAAATCTAAAACTATGCAAAAATTTAGGGGGAGCTCTTGCTTATCACATACTTCTCAAAGCAATGATGTTATCTAAATTTTATTATCATTTCTCGAAGCTTTGATCTATGTGTTGTCGTCAATTACCAAAAAGGGGGAGATTTAAAGTGCAACTATCCCTAGGTGGTTTTGGTAATTCATAACAACATATAGCTCATTGAGCTAATGCTATTCCAAGACTATTATTTCAGGAAAGCTCAGTGAATGGCATGGCATGGATGATGAAAGTGGATCCCTCAAAATACTAAGGACAAAGGATTGGCTCAAGCTCAAAAGCTCAAGACTCTTCATTTTACATTTTAGTGATCCAAGATCACATTGAGTCTATAGGAAAAGCCAATACTATCAAGGAGGGATGAGGTGTTGCTTAATGAGCCTCTTGCTTCATGTGCTTAGTGATATGCTCCAAAACCCTCAACTACTTTCCCACATCCACAAATGACCTAAACCCAAAGCCAAAATCGGTCACACCGATTCTTCCTATCCGGCGCCATCGATTCCAAAAGTCATAGCCACTTCCGCAAACCCTAAGCAAATCGGTCTTACCGATAGGGATCTCGGTCTCACCGAGATGGGATTGCAATCTCTCTGTTTCACTTCGTAACGTTTCGGTCTAACCGAAGTGAGCGATCGGTCCCACCGAGATTGCAATGTAAACTCTCTGTTTCCTTTTTGTAACATTTCGGTCTCACCAAAAAGAGCAAATCGGTCCCATTGAGTCTACCTGACCAACTCTCTGGAAAGCTTATTACCAAATCGGTCTCACCGAGTTTGTGTAATCGGTCTCACCGAGATTACGTCATGCCCTAACCCTAACCATATCGGTCCTACCGAGTTGCATGTCGGTCCCACCGAAAATCACTAACGGTCACTAGGTTTACTAAATCGGTTCGACCGAGTTTAACGATCCGGTCCCACCGAGTTTGGTAAATTGTGTGTAACGGTTAGATTTTGAGTGGAGGCTATGTATACCCCTTCACCTCCTCTTCATTTGGGAGAGAGCCATCAGAACGAACCTACACTTCCAACTTACCATTTCTGAGAGAGAACCACCTACTCATGTGTTGAGGCCAAGATATTCCATTCCTACCATATGAATCTTGATCTCTAGCCTTCCCAAGTTGCTTTCCACTCAAACCCTCTTTCCACCAGATCCAAAACCTATGAGAGAGAGTTGAGTGTTGGGGAGACTATCATTTGAAGCACAAGAGCAAGGAGTTCATCATCAATGCACCATTTGTTACTTCTTGGAGAGTGGTGTCTCCTAGATTGGCTAGGTGTCACTTGGGAGCCTCCGACAAGATTGTGGAGTTGAACCAAGGAGTTTGTAAGGGCAAGGAGATCGCCTACTTCGTGAAGATCTACCGCTAGTGAGGCAAGTCCTTCGTGGGCGACGACCATGGTGGGATAGACAAGGTTGCTTCTTCGTGGACCCTTCGTGGGTGGAGCCCTCCATGGACTCACGCAACCGTTACCCTTCGTGGGTTGAAGTCTCCATCAACGTGGATGTACGATAGCACCACCTATTGGAACCACGCCAAAAACATACATGTCTCCAATTGCGTTTGAATCCTCCAAACCCTTCCCTTTACTTTCTTGCAAGTTGCATGCTTTAATTTCCGCTGCCTATACACTCTTTGCATGCTTGCTTGAATTGTGTGATGATTGCTTGACTTGTCCTAAAGTAGCTAAAAACTGCCAAACTCTAAAATTGGGAAAAGATTAAGTTTTTATTGGTCAAGTAGTCTAATCACCCCCCCTCTAGACATACTTCAAGGTCCTACAAGGCTCAATTGAGATGTGGCGAGCATCACCATGGGGTTGCACCGGAGGAGGAGGAGGGTGAAAGGTTGGACGACGAGTGCCTGGCTTGGGTGCAGCGACGCGAACACCAACCATCGGGGACGGATCCACCGCCTCAAGCTCATCCTCAAAGTCTGACCCCTCCGAGGAGGAATCACTGGATGAGCTGGGAGGATGAGCGGCACATTTCCGAGGGCGATCTTCCTCCTGGGAGTCGTCGGAGACACCACGATGAGACGGACGAGCCGGCCCTCCGGCGACTTGCTTGCGAGCTGAGTGCTTGGACCGAGGCATCGTGACCTAGGGGAGAAGGAAGGCACATATCAGCACCCCTCCATAGATCAGGGTGAATGCATGAGGGGGGAAGGTTGTGCCCTACCTTGAAAGGAAGAACACGGAGGAGACGAGCGACGTGCTGGAGCAGGTGGCCGACGGGATGGACGGGCTAGAGAAGCGCCAAGCGGGCCGTAGATCCGTGGTGGAGAGAAGCCCCGGCGAGGGGCATGGCGGCGTGCGGCCGCGGTGAGTGGCTACACGGCAGGAGCGGCGGCGGCGGTGGGGAAATAGCGGATAGAGGATGTGGTCAGTTGAGAAACCCTACCGCGCAGTATATATAGTGACCAGTAAAAACGTCCGGACGTCCGGACCCTACGGGCGATCGGAGTCGAATATGCATCCGGACATCTGGGGGGGGGGGTACGGACGACCGGAGTCAGGACCAACAGAAAGTAGAGGATGACAGAGATGATTCTATGGACGACCAGACAGATTGTAACAGAAAGTTTATTACGGACGTCCGGAGTCTTACGGACTTCCGTCGTTTCGGCGTCTAGGCCAACTACGGGAACCAGAGTGGATTTTACAAACGGCCGGAGAGGCCGGACGACCGGTCGATGGTAATCAGAGAAGAATTTACGGACGTCCGGATGCCTACGGACGACCGGCATTGAAGAACCACACGGACGTCCGGAACCTACGGACGTCCGACACCAGAAGTTTGACAGGAGGCAAAGGTGCAAGTGCTGATCATGATGAGGAGAAGGCAATTTTCTTTTTCATAGTAAAAGTTTATTTATGTAGTAACTAATACCCTACCTCACCCAATCATAGCCATATACTACAAATGGTGGCTAATGCCACAATGTCTGAGTAGACATGACATGACATGGAAAGATGTGAACTTTGAGTGCATAGTCACTACTCCATCATGTTAAAGTACCATAGGTCTAGACCCATGGTTACTTTGAGAGTGTTGGTTCTGTTTATGCATTGAGTAGGGTGAGAATGTTCATGAATTGAATGTCTCCCCTAAGTATATGCCTACATCATGACAAGACATTAGATTCATGCATGAATGGGTACTAGATTTCACATAATGTTGTCAAGCTCCAAGATACGAAGTTCACGCCTAAGTCGACAGAACCTTGCTTCATCTAAAGGTTTGGTGAAGATATATGCTAGTTGAAAATCTGTGCCAATGTGACCAATGTGAATATCACCCTTTTCAACATGATCTCTCAAGAAATGATACCTAATATCAATGAGTTTGGTGCGGAGATGATCTTTGGGGTTCTTAGCAATATTGATGGCACTTTCATTATCACACAGAAGAGGCACATTTATATAGGTGATACCGTAATCCTTCAAAGTTTGCCTCATCCATAACACCTGAGTTGCACAACTAGCAGCAGCAATGTATTCAGCTTCTGCGGTAGAGAGAGCAATACAATTTTGTTTCTTCAAGGACCAACTCACCAAGGATCGTCCAAGAAACTGACATGCACCGGATGTGGACTTACGACCCACTTTGTCTCCAGCCCAATCCGCATCCGTGTACCCAATGAGATCAAACTTAGCATCCTTGGGGTACCAAAGGCCCAACTTTGGGGTGTGAACAAGGTATCTAAGAATATGCTTAACCGCCTTATGATGACTTTCCATAGGGAAAGCTTGAAATCTAGCACACATGCATACACTGAACATGATGTCTGGTCTAGATTCACAAAGATAAAGTAATGAACCAATCATAGAGCGGTAAGTAGATGGGTCGAAAGGAGTACCATTTGTGTCTTCGGTGAGAGTAATTTTGGTGGCCATGGGTGTCTTGCATGGACTAGCATCAGACATACCAAACTTTTCTAGAATATCCTTGAGGTACTTTGCTTGAGATAAGAAAATTCCTTCTTGAAATTGTTGAATTTGGAATCCAAGAAAGAACTTCAAATCCGTATTGAGTGACATTTCAAAATTCTTGGTCATTGAAGCCGCAAACTTCTTGCACAAATGAATGTTAGGAGAACCAAAAATGATGTCATCTACATAGATTTGGCATAGGATCAAATCACCGTTTCCGCTCTTAGTAAAAAGAGTGGGATCGATCACCCCTCTCACAAAACCATCATCGAGTAAAAACTTCTTCAGATGATCATACCAAGCACGAGGTGCTTGTTTGAGGCCATACAAAGCCTTATGAAGTTTATACACATAGTCTTTGTGAAAGGGATTAACGAACCCGGGTGGTTGTGACACATATACTTCTTCTTGTAGAGGACCGTTAAGGAAAGCACTCTTCACATCCATTTGATGTAATGTAAAACCATTGAGTGCGGCATAGGCAAGTAAGATGCGAATGGATTCAAGACGGGCAACGGGGGAAAAGGTCTCACCAAGGTCCAAACCTTCAACTTGTGAGTACCCTTGTGCCACTAACCTTGCCTTGTTGCGGATGATTACACCATTTTAATCTTGCTTGTTCTTGAAAATCCATTTTGTTCAAATGATTGGCCTCTTGACTAATGACCACACTTGGTTGCGTTCAAAACTGTTCAACTCTTCTTGCATAGCAACTAGCCAATCGTTGTCCATCAATGCCTCTTGTACCTTGAGTGGCTCAATACTAGAAACAAACGAGAAGTGAGCACAAAAGTTTGTCAAATGTTTACGAGTGACTCTACCTTCCGAGATGCCGGTGTGGATTTTGTCAACATCAACACGACCAGCCACTCGAGGCATGATGGAGGTGAGGGTTTCACGAGGTTCAACTTCATGCCCATCATCCACATCTTCAACATATGGATCATTCACATGTGGAGGAAGATCTTCTTGTTCATATTGCATTTGTTGAGGTTCATCATCAATGATTGGACTTTCTTGTTCTTGCTCTTGATGATGATCTTGTTCTTGATGATTATCATTAAGAGAGACTTGATCATCCTCTTCAACTTGGGCCAAGGGTATCGGTTGAACAATAGGATCTTGTGGTGGTATGGATGTTGAAGTAGTTTGATGATGTGTGAGACCTCCATCTTCTTCTTCATCATCATGAGGTTCTTGTTCCATAGGAAGAAGTGCACCAACACGCATGGTCAAGATGTCTTGAGAAGAATCTTCTTCACCTGCATCACTTAGATCAACTTGCTCCCCATGGGAGCCATTAAATTCATCAAACACCACGTCACAAGTTTCTACAACACATCCATTGGATTTGTTGTAGACTCTATAGGCGTGAGAGTTTGATCCATAGCCAACAAATATACCCTCAATTGTTTTGGATTGAAATTTTCCTAACCTTTCTCTTTTGTTGAGGATGAAACATTTGCACCCAAATACACGAAAGTACCTGACATTTGGCTTGTTTCCAGTTAGAAGCTCATATGGAGTCTTTTCCAATATAGTGCAGAGGAAGAGCCGGTTTGATGCATGGCATGCGGTATTGACAGCTTTGGCCCAAAAACTATGTGGTGACTTGTATTCATCCAACATGGACCTTGCCATCTCTACAAGTGTACGGTTCTTCCTTTCGGCTACACCATTTTGCTGAGGAGTGTATGGAGCTGAGTATTGATGCTCAATCCCTTCATCACTAAGAAATTCTTCCAAGGTATAGTTCTTGAACTCAGAGCCATTGTCACTTCTTATTGCCCAGATTTCTTTGTCAAACTTGCGTTGGGCTTGCTTGGCAAAATCAATGAAGGTGATCTTCGTTTCGTCCTTGGACTTGAGGAAGAACACCCATGTATATCTTGAGTAATCATCAACAATGACAAGCCCATACTTTTTCCCACCAAGACTATCCCATGAAGGAGGCCCAAAAAAATCCACATGAAGGAGCTCCAGGGGCCTTGAAGTAGATACTATGTTCTTGGGTGGGTGCTTTGATTGATGTTGCTTCCCGGCTATGCATGCACTACACACACGATCTTTCTCAAAAGAGACATTGATTAGTCCAAGGATGTGATTCCCCTTTAAGAGTTGAAGATTTCTCATGCCGACATGGGCTAGCCGGCGATGCCATAGCCACCCCTTGTCAGCCTTGGCCATTAGACAAGTTGCATGTAATGTGCTCTCTTTCGAGAAATCAACCGTGTAAAGGTTGCCATCCAACTCTCCAACAAAATCCACTTCGAGAGTATCTCTCTTAAAGACTTTCATATCCGTTAGTCCAAAGAGTGTATCATAACCAACAGAAGCCAATTGGCGAACAGAAAGCAAGTGGTATTTAAGGGATTGGACAAGCATGACATTTGCAAGAGACATGTCATTGGTGATAGCCACCTTGCCCAACCCAAGTACCTGTCCTTTTGATCCTCCACCAAACATAATGCTCATAAATGGTTGAATAGCTTCCATGAAGTCGTAGAGCAATTTGCTATCTCCGGTCATATGATTGGTACATCCACTATCAATCACCCATTTTACTCCACTGGAGAACGCAACCTACACACAATTATTACTTGGTTAGAGGCACCCATTTTGCAATGGGACCTCTCAAGTTAGTCACAAGGGTCTTAGGGACCCAAATAGCATAAAACCAAAATGCATTTCGAGGACCAACAAACTTTGCATAAACTTCTCCATCCTTAGTCTTACGAAGTACATATGATGGAGGCATGAACTCTTTTGGCTTGTTGAGAGTGGGCATGCCCCTTGTGGCTTTCCCACTAGCAACCTTACCTTTCTCCTTGTGTCGTTCTCGTACAAAAGTTTCTTTTAAAGGGGTGGTGCACTTTTGAGAGTACGTCTTCTTCTTGCTTGTCCTTGGGTCAAACCCGAGTCCCTCTTTGGTGAACGCTTCATTGTGTTGGCTCAACACCTCATTAAGGTTCTTTTGCCCTTGAGCACATGTCAAGAGCCCTTTCTCGATTTGAGCCTTGAGAAAACGATTTTCCTCAAGAATAGATTCTAGATCACTACTAGAGTTAGTAGAACAAGCATCAACATTTATAATAGGAGACAAGTAAGCCTTGGCTAGAGTTTCAAGATAAGTAAGTTTGAGCGTCTCAAAACTCTTTGTAAGAAGGGTGAGCTCTTCTTCCTTAGTCTTGAGGGACATGGATAGAAGCTCACAATCCTTAGAGAGAGAAGCATGAGACTTTGCAAGCTTACTTTTATCATTCATCAACTCTTCACAAGAGCCAATAGCCTTTTTCAAGGAGGCAAGATCTTTAGTGTGAACATCAATATTTACACCAATTTTTAAGCATAGTTCATCATTTCGTGTTTCCTCATATTGGACTTTCCGCTCAAGGATCTCACATTTTTCCTTTTCCTCAGTGATGAGGGTTTCGAGTTCCTTAATGGTGATGGTGTGCTTACTCACCATCTCCATAAGCATACGAAACATAGTGAGCTTCTTTCCTTTTAGGGAGCACATGAACTTATTAAGTTTAGCAAGCATAGGATCATCTAGATCATCATCCTCATAACTATCCTCCGCATCAAGATACTCATCACTAGGAGTAGGAGGAGTGAAAAGAGGAGGATTTGATCGTGGAGTTACCTTGACTTTGTCAGGAGAGCTTTGGTCCTCTCCATCTTCTACCATGGCCTTTGCCATTAGGCACTTGTGAGCATTGCCCTTGTAGTCTTTCATGTAGTTGTAGGTGACCACTTCACCACTCTTATTGACTAGCCTAAATGTGTTTTGAGAATCTTGAGCAACTCCGGCAACACCACTAACATCATCCGTATCGGATTCTTCTTGAGAAACCATTGCTTTCCCATCTCTCTTCTTGAGTTTGGAGTTCAAAGGATTTGGCAACTTCTTCTTGGGAAAGGTCTTGGGAAACCTTGGTGAGGGAGTCCCGGATTAGGGGGTGTCCGGATAGCCGGACTGCCAGCATCGGCCAAACTATCATCGGCCAGACTATCATCATCGACCGGACTCCAAGACTATGAAGATACAAGATTGAAGACTTCGTCCCGTGTTCAGATGGGACTTTCCTTGGCGTGGAAGGCAAGCTTGGCGATACGGATATGTAGATCTCCTACCATTGTAACCGACTCTATGTAACCCTAGCCCTCTCCTGTGTCTATATAAACCGGATGGCTCTAGTCCGTAGGGGACAACAACAACCATTACAATCATACCATAGGCTACCTTCTAGGGTTTAGCCTCCTTGATCTCGTGGTAGATCCACTCTTGTAAACATCCACAATATCAATATCAATCAAGCAGGACGTAGGGTTTTACCTCCATCAAGAGGGCCCGAACCTGGGTAAAACATCGTGTCCCTTGTCTCCTGTTACCATCCGCCTAGACACCCAGTTCGGGACCCCCTACCCGAGATCCGCCGGTTTTGACACCGACATTGGTGCTTTCATTGAGAATTCCTCTGTGCCGTCACCGATAGAAAGGATGCCTCCTCCCGTCTTCAAGGATGGTATTTTCGCCAAAGGAGCCTTGGCCGCCGGCCAAACTATCCGGCTAGGTGGTTTTCTTATGACCGCCTGTCCGGCCACCGCTTTGATAATGACCTCTCAAGTCGTCAAAAGCAATCTTCACGTCAGCTAGGAATTCGCCGAGCGACTGGATCCAATAGAGCTCTCCTCCGTAAACGAGCTGTTGGATCGCATGGCCGCCCTGGGAGTCGCTATAGACTACAATCAGATTGGGCTTAAAACCGATCTGAGAGAGATTAACTCTCCCCAGGTCACCCACCACGTTGCAGTGGTAGAGGAACAATGTGACGACTCTTCTCTTGTATTGAAAACTAGTCATGTCCGGGCTCCCGAACCCCCCATGCCGGATTCCCGCAGAGGGACGGACTTCGATCAAGCACTGAACTTAAAGTCAGGCATCAAACCAGACTCGTTGGACAACGTCCAGCAATCCAAGCTTCCAAATTTGGAAACTTCTCGGCCTTCGAGCCTTGAGATGGGTAGGGTTCCGGACTTAATTCCACCCACCCGCCCAGACATATGCGATCTATCTCTAATCCGGCAAGAGCCCGCTGAGACAGTACATCACTACTGGGCCAGATTCCTCCTAGTTATGGACAGGATAAAGGACTGCCGAGAGGAAAACGCAATCTCAATTTTTTGCAATAATTGCACGGACGAGGGAATCTTGAACGCCGTCAGCCATCGTGAAATTACACGCTTCGCCGACCTGGCGTCCATAGTACGAAAGTACTGTGCGATGGAGAGTTTCCGGACAACCGAAAATAAGTTTTGGGACAATCCGGCCCCGAATACAACCCTAGTCCGCAACAAAAGGGTGCATTACATAGGCACCAGATACAAAAACCAAAAAGCAAAAACCCCATAAAGGGCACGGAACCGTACTGGAGGGATGGCTTAGCGGACCCTGTAAAATTCATAGTACAGAAGGCGCCATCCCAACACATAGCCTTCGAGCATGTTGGATATTACGGCAGGTGGCCAAAAGTGGAGAGGAGCCTCTAGCCCTGGAAAACCACTCCAACAACATCATTACGGTATCAACAGTCTTCGAGACTTTCGTATCAAATAATATGCGGAAACGAACAATTCGCAGCCTCGCCGAAGTCTACCAAGTAGCAACAACCAATCCATGGAGCGACACAGCCATCACCTTCAACGCCAGCGACGAACCTAAATTCCGAACAGCCCGAGCTCCAGCCGCACAGGTACTTAGTCCAATAGTGGACGACTTTCGACTTACAAAAGTCCTCATGGATGGCGGCAGCGGATTAAACCTCATCTACGACGAAACACTTCAAAAAATGGAAATAGACTGGAGCCGCATTGAGCGAAGCAGCACAACCTTTAGAGGAATAATCCCTAGCCGGGAGGCGCGCTGCACACGAAAAATCACACTCGATGTGGTATTCGGCTCACCGGACAATTACAGATCTGAAGAAGTCACGTTCCAAGTGGCCCCGTTCAACAGCGGATATCACTCTATATTAGGACGAGAGGCATTCACAATTTTTCAAGCCGTACCCCATTACGGGTACATGAAGCTCAAAATGCCTGGGCCTAGCGGAATAATCACTCTCATTAGTGATCCGGACATAGCACTCCGCGTCGAAAACAAGACAGCCGCATTAGCCTTAGAGGCACTATCCGAAGCCCTAGCGGCAGAGGAACTCACCGCGCTGCGCTCTATGGTGAATAGGGACGATGTGATACTCGATAAGAGATCCAAGTCCACCTCCTTTAAACCAGCAGATGAAATAGTAAAATTCCAGGTCCACCCAACGGACCCGACAAAGACGGCCTCCATCGGGGCACAATTGAACCCTGATGTAGACGCCACACTGCGAGAATTCCTTCGGGAAAATTGGGACATTTTTGCCTGGCACCCCTCGGATATGCCCGGAATCCCATGCAGATTGGCAGAACACAGCCTAAACATCCTAAAAGGATTCAAGCCAGTCAAACATGCTCTTCGACGATTTTCCGAACCCAAAAGACAGGCAATGGGAGAAGAGCTAGCCAAACTATTGGAAGCCGGAATCATCAGAGACATCAAACATCCGAATTGGCTAGCAAACCTGGTAATGGTACCAAAGAAGGACAAATCCTGGCGCCTATGTGTCGATTTCAAAGACCTAAATAAAGCCTGCCCAAAGGATCCCTTCCCCCTCCCCCGCATCGATCAAATCATCGATGCCACTGCAGGGCACGATTCATTGTGCTTCCTGGACGCATACTCCGGCTATCATCAAATCAAGATGGCAGAAGCGGATCAAGCCGCAACGACATTCATTACTCCATATGGACCATTCTGCTTCAACACGATGCCCTTCGGACTAAAAAACGTCGGCGCAACATATCAGCGCATGATTCAGACATGTCTGCTACCTAGATCGGCAAAACAGTAGAGGCATACGTAGACGACGCAGTCGTTAAAACTAAACACGTCGAAACTCTAGTAGACGACTTGAGGCTCACATTTGACAACCTCAGAGCATATGACATCAAGCTGAATCCGGAAAAATGCATTTTCAGCGTACCAGCTGGAAAGCTGCTGGGCTTCATCGTATCCGGTAGAGGAATTGAAGCAAACCCAGCCAAGATCCGAGCTCTGTCACAGTTGGATATTCCAAAAAACCTCAAACAGATCCAAAAATTGACTGGATGCGTGGCGGCTCTCAGCCGCTTTATCTCCCGTCTAGGAGAAAAGGCATTGCCCCTCTATCGCCTCCTTAGGCGCACCGAACACTTCGAGTGGACGGATGCTGCCACCGTCGGACTCGAAGAAATAAAGGCCATATTGGCAACAAATCCGGTCCTGGCTACGCGCAACCTGGGCGAACCAATGTTGTTATACATCGCAGCAACGCATCAAGTTGTAAGTGCGGTACTCGTCGTCGAACGAGAGACAGAAGGGCATAAATTCCCTCTTCAAAAACCAGTATACTACGTATCCACTGTGTTAACCCCCTGCAAGTCCCGTTACCCGCACTATCAGAAGATAGCATACGCGGTGTTCATGGCATCCCGGAAGCTCCGACACTACTTTCAAGAGTGTTCGATAATAGTGGCCTCTAAAGTTCCACTTAACGACATTATAAACAACCGCGACGCGACGGGCAGGATTACAAAATGGGCCATTGAGCTCTTACCATTTGATATAACTTACAAACCTCGGCGAGCTATAAAGTCACAAGTTTTGGCTGACTTCGTCGCTGAATGGACCGAAGCCGAACTCCCTAAAGAGTACGGCACATACTCCAATTGGATTATGCACTTCGACGGCTCTAAAATGTTAGTCGGATTGGGGGCTGGCGTCGTATTGACGTCCCCGACCGGGGACACAGTCCAATACGTACTTCAGATAATGTACACGGACTCCAACAACGCAGCCGAATATGAGGCCCTTTTACACGGCCTCCGGATGGCAATCTCGATGGGCATTCAACGCCTAGAGGTGTGCGGGGATTCAAACCTCGCAATATCCCAAATAAACGGAGACTTTGACGCCAAAGATCCGAAAATGGCAGCATATCGCAACGCTGTCCTAAAAGTGTCAGCCCGGTTTGAAGGACTTGAATTCCATCACGTAGCCCGGGATAATAACCAAGCAGCCGACGTACTGGCACGCATCGGCGCAAAATGCGATGCTGTCCCTCCTAACATCTTCCTGGAACGGCTCTTCAAGCCATCCGTACTATGGGAAGAGGAGTCCGGAAATAACAAACCGGAACAAGCCGCACCAACCGGCGATTCAGCCGATGACATAACACCTTCCGCCCACGACATAATGGCAGTAATTGCCCCGTGGACAGAACCATTCCTCGCCTACTTTCTTAGGCAGGAGCTTCCCGAAGACCAAAATGAGGCCCGCTGCATTGTCCGGCGATCTAACGCCTACAAGGTCTATGAGGGAGAACTTTATAAGAAAAGCACAGCCGGAGTCCTTCAAAGGTGTATCTCCGAAGAGGAAGGGCGAAACCTCCTGGCTAAAATTCATGCCGGACTAGGCGGACACCACGCTGCAGCTCGGGCCCTTGTAGGAAAGGCATTCCGTACAAGATTTTATTGGCCGACGGCCCGAGCAGATGCTCAGGACTTAGTCCAAAGATGCGTCGGTTGTCAGCTCTTTGCTAATCAGAGCCATATGCCACCCACCGCCCTCAAAACTATACCCATTACCTGGACGTTCGCGGTCTGGGGGCTTGACATGGTTGGACCACTTAAAGGGGGAACCCACAAGCAAAGGTACCTATTGGTCATGGTGGATAAATTCACCAAATGGATAGAGGCCAAGCCAGTTAAAATGGCAGAGTCCGGACCAGTGATAGACTTTATATCCGGGGTAGTACACCATTATGGTGTCCCCCACAGCATCATCACCGATAACGGTACGAACTTCACGGCCGATGAGGTTAAATCATGGTGCAAAAATATGGGCATCAAGCTCGATTACGCTTCAGTCTATCATCCTCAAACCAACGGTCAAGTGGAACGAGCAAATGGTCTAATAATGAGCGGCATCAAACCCAGACTAGTGCGGTCCCTTACAAAATCTGACACACACTGGGTAGAGGAGCTCGACTCCGTACTCTGGGGGCTGCGGACAACGCCTAACCGTACTACCGGATTCACACCATTTTTTATGGTATACGGCGCAGAAGCAGTTTTGCCCTGCGACATAATTCATGACTCACCTCGAGTGCACATGTACGAAGAAAGAGAAGCTGAGTTGGATCGGCAGGACAGCTTGGACGCATTGGAGGAAGAACACGACGTCGCCAAGGCTCGTTCCGCATTCTATCAGCAGCAGGCTCGAAGATACCAAAGCAGAGAAGTACGGGCCAAGACTTACAACGTTGGCGAACTGGTTCTGCGCCTGCCAGACAAGAAAAAGGACAAGCTCAAGCCCAAATGGGAAGGCCCCTTCATCATCGATCAAGTCCTGACCGGCGGAGCGTACCGTCTATGAAATGCATCGGATAACCAACTCGAGCCGAACCCATGGAACGCAGCCCTCCTCCGAAGATTCTATGCCTAGCGCCGGACTAAGAATTCGTCCCTTTCCCCCCGTCCAATTTTTTTTACTTCAGCTACCTTTTGTTTATCTTTTTCTTCTCAACCCTATTCATCCAAGCCTTCAAGGGCCTACTTGCGCAACGTTCGCGCGCAATTGATGTGCTATCCACACTCATTATACCTGGGGGCTTCTTTACCAGAAGCTTAATTATAAGGGCTTCATGCCCAACACATGTGTCAAGCCTCCACATGTACCTTTTATTCACCATTATATGCATCGATATGACTTAAGTTTTGGCCAAGCTGGGTTGCCTGGCTCCTGTGCTTACCCCTACATTCCCGATTGTTCGGCTAGGAGGTAAAGGGAGCACCTCTATGATTGTTACTGCCGGGTCAGCCGGATGTGTACCTCAGACTGGGTGACGCCGAAAGCTAGCGTTCTTAAGGGAATATTCGGTCGGTGACTTAAAAGATGATTTTTTTATCCACTTATTTATCTGCCCCTAGATGTTTTTCTGCTTTTTTCGCAGTCCGGACATGCACTTTAGGGCATGTCACCCCCAGAGGAAAGGAACCCTTAACGGAACTATTCTCCCTGGAAGATGTTTCTTACTACCCATGTAATATAACATAACTAGTTGGGCACTTGTCTGATAAAGCACTAATGACCCCTACGCCTGGTCTCCATGCATACCCCGGTTGTTTCATAACCGAGAAGGTATTCGGACACACTCCGGACTCTAGGGTCCCGAGGTCGAAGCGAAAAGGTCGGCAAAGACAAATGATCTACAATCCGGCTAGAAGGCATTTTATATGTCATTTTATAATACATTGTCAAATCGACTGATTGTATTCTTCCTCAATCCCGTCTAACAGGTTGTCTAATTTACAGTCCTGTTGGGAAAATTTAGCGGCCAACTCTACTTGGCCGTATACCAAACTCACAGGGATCTCCTTCCCATCGGGCCCCATAGGTCCGACTTTGGCCATGTGGTTGGGATCCGCCTTCTTGTACCGCGTCTTTACCATGGCCCAGGCCTCCCTGGCACCTTGGCGGCAGGCCGAAATCTTCCATAAATGGAAGTGCTGCCACACTCCCTGCAGCTTCTCCGCAAGCTCCCCAAGACCCTCGGGTAAGGAGAAGGCTGGCCATAAAGCCTGGATGACGCCGCTCATTGCCTGCCGAACTCGTTCGATCAGTTGCAACAATTCGGGAAGTTGATCACCCGTTGATACGGGCATCTCCTCCGTAGGGCGACCTGTGAGCATACCTGCAGACATATTCTGTCAAATTGACTTCCTCGCTGAACTCTTCTTTTCAAAGGAGCTCGCTCAAGCACTTACTATAGATGCCGCGACGAAGCCGCTGATTCTCCTTAACGGAGCCCGACAGCTCGGCCTGAACACCTTTCAGCTCTTCTCCAAGCTGGGCATGGGCATCCTGGAGCTTGTTCCTTTCATGCTGCACCTTATGCCGCACCCTCTCGCCGGCCTCTAGTTGGCGCAGAAGTTCTTGCCTGTCCGGATCTTGTCCGGCAGCACCTGCAATGTCATTTTTTAGACTTGCGCAAAGGCCAAACGCTACTTATCTTTCTAAAATAATGCGTTACCAGGAGAGGTCCCTGCGTTTCCTCCTGCGCCAGAGAGTGCGGCCTCAAGTTGGGCCTTGCACTCTTGCAGCTCCTGAGACAGTTGGGTATTCTTCTCGGTAAGATCCTACATTTCATATGATCCTTAAATCAGTTAATATAACTACTTTAAGTCTCGGGGGCTACTGGCATATATAACTATTAAATTCTCTTACCCATATGTCTTTTACATACTGCTCTGTGGCTCTGGTAAAACCATCTTGAGCAGCACGAAGGTGCGCGTCCCCCGTGTTAAAGGCATTCAACGCCTCGGGGGAGAAGCACGCGTCACGAAATACTCTCCGGCGGCGCCTGTGATTCAGGGCACTCTCCACCTCAGACTTGGTGGCGGACAGTCTGTCGGCATCCTCCGTTGGAGGAACGTCCGGCTCGCGCCTTGCGCTCGCCTCCCCCTCCAGACCAGGTGCTGGAGCCTGGCTGGTAGAGGTTGGATTGGCAACCTCCACGCCCGCAGTCCGGCGGACGCTTTTTTCCCTACAAAACTCATGAGCACTCAAACGCTTCCTAGGAACGTTGCTCTAAATAATGAATTGTGAGCTATACCTTTGCGACGACGTTTCAGTCCGCGCCGCGCTCCTCTTCCGCCTACTGGTCCGGACTGGCCTTTGTTGGTCAGCCACCGCGGGCTCGGCTTCTCGCCCTAGGGGTGCCTCCTGCACAGCGCCATCATATACGGTGGTCAGAAATAAGCAAGGAAGGAATGACGGTGTCAGGACTTCGGTCGCAATCACCTGGGAAGCCAGATATAGTCTGGGATAGTCGGCCGTGATGGCGACTAAAGCATTGTCTATGCTAAGCTGGTAGAACACCCCGTCGATTAGCTCCACCTTTATGTCTGGATCCTCTTCGGAGGCCGGATCCCGGGATCTCTCTGGATCCTCGGGCTGCGGAGCTGGACTTAGCATGTCCTCCACGATCCGGCACAGTTCCTGCGTCGAAAGAAGAACCCAATATAAGAAACTTAAGTTTCAAAAAGCATGGGTCGGGCACGCAGAGTGTTCGCTTACCCAAGGCCGGGGATTATTCATGGAGAACCCATTTAACGGGTTCGTCCGAAGGAAATCCTCCTTCTCCCCCTTATACAGGCCGGACAGGATCGTCACCAGATCTTCGACCGAATCCGGCCCTTTGCGGCCATGACGGGTGGCATCGAACTCCCCGTTGAAATCCCACATGGGGTGGCCCTGTATTGTAGTGGCTGCACCCCCTGCATAATGCATGTTGCCATGAATCCAATCATGGTCAACCCGGCATGGGCCAGTAACCTTATTCGGCCCATCAAATAATGGACGCTCTTGTCTTCCTCCAGTTGGGGGCTCCGCGGACGCCAACTAAGGCGTTTCTTCAGAGGAGCATTGCTGAACTCCGGGAGGCCGATCCGAACAGGGTCCGGCAGCGGAGCGTCTTCTATATTACCATTCCGAAGGCCAGTCTTCGGACGCCTTCTTAGGGGTTCCGGATGGATATCCGGTCCCGGCAATGCGCCATATTTCGGCGCCGCCCACTTGATATATGGACCCCTCGTGAGAGCGGGGTACAAGGCAGAACAACCTCTTCCACAGTGTGAAGTGGGGCTCGACGCCCAGGAATAGCTCGCAAAGAGCTACGTAACCCGCAATATGCAGGATTGAGGCGGGCGTGAGGTGATGAAGCTGGAGTCCGTAGAACTCCAGGAGCCCGCGGAGGAATGGATGTACAGGAAATCCGAGCCCCCTTATCAGATAGGGGACGAAGCATACCCGCTCCCCTTTGTTGGGATTTGGGGTAACCTCCGCTTGCTTCCCACCTTTGTAGGTGGCCAGCCCGGCTCGAACCGGAACCATGAAGGCCGGATGGAGATATCCCCCCGCTTGGAGCTTCACCAGCTCGTTGTGCGGAACAGAGCATCTCCTCCAATCTCCTGGCAAAGGGCTGGGAGCGCGAGAAGAGGAGCCGCGTTGATGGTCCATGATGGAATGGATTCTTGGTCGAAAGCGCTCCGATGAGTATTTGCGGGAGGAAGATGGTGATTTGGATCTGGATTCTTGCCTCCCTTATAGGCAGATTATTCGCACAACTAGGGGGTAAAACATAAAAGACACCCTGGCTTTTCACATTCGCGCGATGCGTGGAAGAAGGCCATTATTGGGCGTGGAAGCCAAGACGCGCAACATTGATGAGGAAGCCGAACACTGTTCGGCAGGTACGTAGAACTTGAAGGAGAACCCGCCTTGCAACGCCGAAGACTACACACATGCTGGACTTATCATCATTGAAGCCTGGTTCGGGGGCTACTGAGGGAGTCCCGGATTAGGGGGTGTCCAGATAGCCGGACTGCCAGCATCGGCCGAACTATCATCGGCCGGACTATCATCATCGACCAGACTCCAAGACTATGAAGATACAAGATTGAAGACTTCGTCCCGTGTCCGGATGGGACTTTCCTTGGCGTGGAAGGCAAGCTTGGCGATACGGATATGTAGATCTCCTACCATTGTAACCGACTCTATGTAACCCTAGCCCTCTCCGGTGTCTATATAAACCGGATAGCTCTAGTCCGTAGGGGACAACAACAACCATTACAATCATACCATAGGCTACCTTCTAGGGTTTAGCCTCCTTGATCTCGTGGTAGATCCACTCTTGTAAACATCCACAATATCAATATCAATCAAGCAGGACGTAGGGTTTTACCTCCATCAAGAGGGCCCGAACCTGGGTAAAACATCGTGTCCCTTGTCTCCTGTTACCATCCGCCTAGACGCATAGTTCGGGACCCCCTACCCGAGATCCGCCGGTTTTGACACCGACACTTGGTTTATCTTCTCTCTTCTCATAAGGGCACTCGTTGGAGAAGTGGTTGGTCTCTTCACAGTTGTAGCATTTTCTTACTTTCTTCTTTTGAAACCTTCCCTTGAATTTTCCCGCGCTAAACTTCTTGACAAAAAGAGCCATGTCTTCATATGAAGGGCCCTCGTCAGAATCAATCTCATTACCATCTTCATCATCATCATCATCTTCTTCTTCTTCACTTTGCTCATCTTCACATACATGCTTGGCCTTCAATGCAAGATTGATCTTTGATGATGGGGAACCATGCATGGCAAGATGTTTTGTGGCATTAGCCTTCGACTCTTCAAATAGTTGAAATGTGGATATGATGTCATATGTAGTCATTTCCTTGAAGGTATGGTGTTGTCTTATGTCCCACACCATTTGATGGTGATATGGGGCAAGAGCATGAAGCAACTTATCCACAAGGAAACGCTTAGTCATGTTGAATCCATCTTGTGTCTTGTCACATTCACATGACTCAATATCGGCAGTGAGAGTCATGAGACGCTCATGGAGTTGATTTGGGATTTCACCTTTCTCCATACAAAAGTTTTGCAATTGTCCCTTGGCAATTTCATATTGAGCACTCCGGAGGGTAGAGGTGCCAGTCCTGGATCTTATAATACCTTCCCATAGTTCCTTGGCACTTGTGATGTGTATGAATGGTCTCCTTTGCTTTTCAGCCATACCTCTCCTTATACACATGATTGTAGTGTCATTGAGGTTCTTGTCATATATTTCTCTTAGTGTGGGGTTCTTTGGATCAACCACATGATAGCCATACTCAATGATCTCCAGCATCTCATCGTTTCCATGTCGAAGATGATCCTGCATAGCAACTCTCCACAAAGCAAAATCGGAAGTGTCACTAAGTAAAGGAGGTTTTCCTTGGGGATTATATCTTGGTTTCTCAACCTGAGGTCTTGCATAAAGCCAAGGAACACTGGCGTGTTCATTGCTAGGAGGTTGTTGACCAAGTGATGAAGTAGGCACAGTTGGCCTCGAACCCACACCACCCGAGAGTGGTGCAAGCACCGTGGACAACGTGGCTAATCTCATTTGGACCAAGGCCTCAAGAGAAGCATCATGCTCCTCTTTTTGCTTAGCAAGGGCCCGTTCTATATCCTCATACGTAAAGGACTTGACTTCAGAAGAAGCCTCGCCTTTATCCTTAGGATCTACAACCAGGGGAGTCCCATCTGGGTTCATCTTGCTCTAGGGCGGTTAAGCCACAAGAATGGAGCACGAGGCTCTGATACCAATTAAAAGGATCGAGATGGACCTAGACGGGGGGGTGAATAGGTACAATTACAAATTTTAATTATTACTTAGCAATTTTAGGCAATAATGCGGAATATGGAGATGAGCCTAACAATTGCACGTGAGCACAAGGTACTAAGCAAGCAACACAAACACATAAGTAGGCAAGCACAATATGATGTACGTAAGTGTAAAGAGACAAGTAATCAGAAGTAGAGAGGTAGGGTTAGGGATAACCGCAACTCCGGGAGACGAGGATGTATGCCGATGTTCACTTCCTTGGAGGGAAGCTAGTTACCGTTAGAGAGGTGGATGTTACCACGAAGGCACACCAACGCCACGAAGGCTCACCCTATTCTCCCTTTGAGACAACACCACGGAGGCGTATCTCAAACACTAGTGGTAGACCTTGGGGTGGTCTCCAAACCCTCACAAACTTTTCCGAGGGTAATCACAAAGTTTGATTCCTCTCTGAATGACTCCTACCGCCTAGGAGTCTCCAACCTCCAAGAGTAACAAGAACGATGGGGGAAAGCTCAAAACTTGCTCAAATCACGAATTCCTTTGGTGCAAAGAAGGGGAAGGAGTGGATCTATCACTTGATTGGAGAACTTCTCTCAAATGCTCCTAGAACACTTGGGAATCTAGGATTTGGTGCGGATGAATGAGAGAGAGAGAGAGTGAGGAGTGTTCTTGATAGGCTCAAAGTGAATGGTCAACCTTATCCCGTGGAAGGGAGAGGTATATATATATAGGTGGTGAGTAAAAGTGACCGTTTGGGGTACAGGATGGGCCGGACGTCCGGAGAACTTCGGACGTCCGGAGGCACAAATAGGTCCGGACGTCCGACAGTCATCGGACGACCGGCCGCAATGAGAATGTGAGCCACAACCCAGTGTACAGGAACGGACATCCGAGTTGGACCGGACATCCGGAGCACGGACGGCCGGAGAGTCCGGACGTCCGTAAAAATGCTTCTGTTGTGAAACTGTCGGACATCCGGAGAGTTTCGGACATCCGTAGAAATGCTTCTGTTGTGTAACGCCGGACGTCCGGAAGTGGCCGGACGTCCGGGCAATCAAGAGGAACCGGACATCCGTAGAACACCGGACGTCCGAAGGCAAGGTATAGAAAAAGTGGCTTTTGAGCAAGTTTTTCACTAGATCCATCGATCCCCTCTTAATAGCGCGGGATCCCTATACTTAAGAACAAACCATAAATGAACTCAACATCTTGTATCTCCATTCTTGAGTTATATGCTTTTTGTCCCTAGTCATGATCCATGCACACGGTCTTTGAAACATAATCCTGAGATATACTTGATAAACATGATTAGTCCCGAGCATATGTGTTGTCATCAACATCAAAATATGATTAAGGGCATGATTGCACTTTCAGGTGTGTTGGGGACACAAGAGATTTCTTGTATTTGGTTGCAGGCTCATTTGAGAGAGACCATATTCATCCTACACCTCTCACGGATTGATAAACCTTAGGTCATCCACTCGAGGGAAAATTGCTACTGTCCTAGAAACTCTGCGCTTGGAAGCCCAACACGTGTCTACAAGAATAAAGTTGCGAAGTAGACATCAGAGACATAGTGGATAGTGCTACCTCTTGAGCTTGCATTGGTTTTCCCTTGAAGAGGAAAGGGTGATGCAGCAAAGTAGCGTAAGTATTTCCTTCAATTTTGAGAACCAAGGTATCAATCCAGTAGGAGACGACGCACAAGTTACCGAATACCTGCACAAACAATCAAGAACTTGCAACCAACGCGATAAAGGGGTTGTCAATCTCTTCACGGTCACTCGCAAAAGTGAGATCTGATAGAGATAGTAAAGTAAATATTTTTGGTATTTTTGATGTATAGATTGGAAAGTAAAGATTGCAAAATAGTACATCGGAAACTAGCAAGATGTAAACGAGGTTTAATAATATGGAAAAGAGACCTGGAGGCCACAGGTTTCACTAGTGGCTTCTTTCGAGATAGCATATATTACGGTGGGTGAACAAATTACCGTCGAGCAATTGATAGAAAAGCACATTATTATGATGAAAACTAAGGCAATGATCATGAACATAGGCATCACGTCCGTGTCAAGTAGACCGACTCCTGCCTGCATCTACTACTATTACTCCACACATCGACCTCTATCCAGCATGCATCTAGAGTATTAAGTTCATAAAGAACGGAGTAATGCATTAAGCAAGATTACATGATGTAGAGGAATTATCTCAAGCAATATGATGAAAACCCCATCTTGTTATCCTCGATGACAACAATACAATATGTGCCTTGCTGCCCCTACTGCCACTGGGAAAGGACACCGCAAGATCGAACCCAAAGCTAAGCACTTCTCCCATGGCAAGAAAGATCAATCTAGTAGGCCAAACTAAACCGATAATTCAAAGAGACTTGCAAAGATATCAAATCATGCAAAAAAAATCAGAGAAGAACCAAATAATATTCATAGATAATCTTGTTCATAAATCCACAATTCATCGGATCTAGGCAAACACACCACAAAAGAGTATTACATCGAATACATCTCCAAGAACATGAAGGAGAACTTTGTATTGAGAATCAAAGAGAGAGAAGAAGCCATCTAGCTAAATAACTATGGACCCGAAGGTCTGTGGTAAACTACTCACGCTTCATTGGAGAGGTAATGGTGTTGATGTAGAAGCCCTCCATGAACAAACCCCCCTCTGGCAGATTGTCGGAAAAGGCCCCAAGATGGAATATCACGGGTACAGAAGGTTGCGGCGGTGAAGAAGTGGTTTCGTGGACCCCCCTAATGTTTTTAGGGTATAAGAGTATATATAGGCAAAAGAACTAGGTCAGTGGAGCTACGAGAGGCCCATGACAGTAGGGGGCGCGCCTACCCCCCTAGGCGCGCCCTCTTGCCTCGTGGCCTCCTCGTTATGTCTCCGACTTCATCTCCAAGTCTTCTGGTTTGCTTTCGGTCCAACAAAGATCATCGCGAAGGTTTCATTCCATTTGGACTCCATTTGGTATTCCTTTTCTGCAAAACTCTAAAATAGGTAAAAAACAGAAACTAGCACTAGGCCCTCGGTTAATAGCTTAGTCCCAAAAATAATATAAAAGAGCATATTAAAGCCCATTAAGCAAACAAAATAGATAATATAATAGCATGGAACAATAAAAAATTATAGATACGTTGGAAACGTATCAGATAGAAAGTCCACCTTTGGAGGGTGCCAATTTCTTGGTTTCTCTTTGGTGAGTTGGTCTTCTAAGAAGCAAAGTTGTGTGTCTCTCTCATCCAGCAAAGCGGAATATGTGGCCACCGGTATTTGTTGTGCTGAACTTCTAAGGATTACAGTGTCATTCGTGACGAAGTGCCTCTTTGGTGTGACAATAAAAGTGCCATCAAGATCTCTCTCAACCCGGTGCAACACTTCAAGATGAAGCATATTGAGATTCGGTATCACTTCATCAGGGATCATATTAGGCGAGGGGAGATCAAGCTCAAATATGTCAACACTCATGATAACCTTGCAGGTATCTTCACGAAGCCCTTGGATGAAGCTAGATTTCGCGAGTTAAGGCATGAGCTAAATATCATTAATTCGAGCAATGTAGCTTGAACCCGTGCACACTCCACCATACTCATCTTGATATCTTATTTAGGTGTAGGCATGGACATAGGGGGAGTGTTGTTCTCTCAATGAACTCTCCCTCCCCCCATTATGCATAAATTGATTAACTCTTTCGCATTAGCCATTCTTGATGGTACTTGTGCTTCAAAGACGAGTTTTGGTCATTGGCCCAAGGATAATTCTTCATGGTGCCATACCAATTGACACAAACATAGGTGGCTTCGGCCACCGCCCTCTCTTCTAGAGAGGTTTTGGCTCGTGTTCGCTCCTTGTTGTCTTTTGCCTTCTTGTTGAGCCGTGTTTGTGTTTGAGTTCCCTCGTGTGCGTGCTCGTTTGCGTGTCCGATCGCTTGAAGGTTGCTTTGCAAAGGCCGTGTTAATCTGTTTTGTCGAAATGTGCACTTTCTTGGGTTTACGGTACTACCGTGGCAAGCCATGGTACTACCGCAGGAGATGAGAACGCTACTACTGCTACCAGCATGGCAGTAATTTTTTACTACCGCTGGAAGAGCGGTACTATCACCCTGTGTGCAGTACTTTCGCCTGGGCGGTACTACTGTGATGACCCGCGGTACTACCGCGCCATCATGAGCGGGTGGGGGTCAAGAGCGGGCAGGGGGAGTTCCAACTACCCCATACCATTCCACTCATTTTCCCGACTTCGTCTCTCTCTCTCTCTCTCTCTCTCTCTCTCTCTTGCCCAAGAACGGCACAGGAGGACCTCGCCGGATCTCCATCTCTGGCCTCTCTGCTCGCATTCCGACCGGTGGGACCGATCCCCACCTCGCCCTCTTGCCATGGAACAAGGTTTCTCCCTAAATCCCTATCTCTTTGCCTCGTAGTTTTGCTTCTAGGTTTTGGGAAGATGCATGTTGTTCTTGAGTTTTTCGGCCAAATCTTTGCAAGAGAAGGATGTAGGAGAGTAGTAGTGCAGTAGAAATGCTATTTGGTATGTTGCCACACGGAACTTTTGATGAACCGTAGTACCGATCCAAAGTTGCGGATGTGCCTAGATCCATTTCATGCCAGATTTGATTCCGAGCGGTACTACCGCGCCTCCCGTGTGGTACTACCGCTCTGGCCGCATCCTCCTCGTGCGGTACTAGCACTCCTCTAGAGAGGTACTACCGCTTGGGGCACGGGAGTAAAATTTTACTTCTGCTCTAGGTAGTACTACCGTGCCATCCCGGCGTAGTACTACCGCGGCAAGAGTAGAAGTAAACTTTTACGTCCGCTTAGTGGTGAGGTACTACCGGTGACATCTAAACTACCTTGTTGCGACTACCCAATCTTATTTCTACGTGTTTCGTTTGTTTTGGCTTTGGTGTTTGCATTGATCCTTCTCCTTTCTTTCATGTGTTTGTGTTGTGTGTGTCATAGGTGGTGGCTCCAATGTCCGTCGCTCGAATCCAAGCTGCGACACGAGCTCTAAGCGGCTTCGCAATCAAGAAGCACCGGAGAGCTCCAATGCCCAACCACGCAATGTCAAGAAGACACCAATAGGTACAAGGAGCCAGTTCTTGGCATGGATGAGATGCCTCTATCTGAGTTCATCATTCGAATGAGGATCAATCCCTATGTGAACCTGTAAGTGCACCTAGTGCCCCTTAGTGATTTTGGTGTATTGAAGACTTATAGGTTAAGGGACTAATATGTTTGTGAGTGTACACATGCTTTATAAGTCGATGAGGAGTTTGATATTTATGATGAAAGTCGACCCCTAAAAATGAATGTCTGCAGGTGAAGACTTTGGTTCTCCTAAAGATTTTGAAAGTGAAGAAATTGGTGTGACCTTGAAGACTTGGATATTCATGCGAGGATTATGAAGCGTGAAGACTTCTGTTTTCGTAGTTTCATTTTCTGTTTCTTGTGTCATAGGAAACACCGTACTTTTAAAGGGGGTCGAGGTAATACTAAGGAAACTGATTTCCGTGATGCTCATCTCAACATCCTACATCTACCCAATCCTTTCGAGTGAAGCCATTGGAAATCTCATATCAGTTCAGTCAATTTCTTCAGTGACAGAGATGAAGATCTTCTGTTCTCTGAGGAATTTGTTCTGACCGAGGAGTTAGGAATTCACCAGTGCGGATTGCCTACACAGTGAGGAACATGATAGCCCTGTGAAATTTGAACCTCAAATTTCCGACTGTTGTTGTGCTATGTGCCAGTTGTCCAAAATATCTACCCACCTAACGGTCATATCATTGAAGGACATTATGTCTTATCATGTCAGTCTGCTCCCTAGGCTATAAATAGCCGCCCCCTTCAACCATTAGCTGGTTGGCTGCTCTGAGAGAAACTGACACTTGTCATTGAGAGCATCTCATCCTCAGAGGACTTTGAGCAAAAATCATCAAGTGAGGAAAAGCCAAAACCCAAACCCAAACACCTACAAACCCAAAGTGATTGAGCATCACTAAAGAGATTGTTCCTGTGTGGAACCGATGCTTGTTACCTTTGAGGACCATGTATCCTCCAGACGGTTAGGCATCATGGTCTGAGCATCCAAGAGGAATTGTGGATCACCGAGTGACCAAGTCTGTGAAGGTTTGGAAGTCACTTGAAGACTTACCACGAGTGTTGGGCAAGGTATGTGTGACTTTAGCTCAAGGTGAATACGGTGAGGACTGTGTGTCCTCGAGTTTAAATACTCAGCCGCTCCAACCAGACGTACAACTGTCACAGCAGTTGGAACTGGTCTACCAAATCATTGTCTTTACCAAGCCAACTGGTTCTATTTCCTCAACCCTTTCATTTCCTCATTGATGTGTTGATGAACCTGATCATTACTATTTGAAGACTTTGACTGAAGATTTTCTCTAATTCCTCATTCCTAATTCTTCAGTCACATAGTCTTTAGCCTGCTTATCCTGTTTTCACGCTATCTGTACTCTGTGCTTGTTTTCATTTCATCATGATGACTATGATGTTTCTCTATTATGCTTATACCTGAGTACTTATTCCGCTGCTAGTGTGTCGTTGCTTAGGAATTTCTTCACCCAGAAATTCATCAGTGACGAATTTGTAAAAATCACCTATTCACCCTCCCTCTAGTCGATATAACGCACTTTTAATTGGTATCAGAGTAAGGTACTCCCTTGTTCTGTGTGATTTTGGTTTAACCACTTGGAGTTTTAGTTATGTCAACTGCATGATGATCAAGGTCTCGGCTGGGTGTCCTACCTTCGATGGGATGGACTACCCCTACTGGAAGAACAAGATGCGCATGCATCTTGAGGCAATTGATAACGATCTTTGGTACGTTGTGGAAAATGGTGTTACCTCAGTCACTCCGTCTGTGAATGCTGCTGATGTGAAGAGATTCAAACAACTCGATTCTCATGCGAAGAATATCATATGTGGCCATCTGAGCAAATGACAGTACGGTAGAGTGAGTGCTTTGGAAACTGCTAAGCTGATTTGGGACAGGCTATCCAAGGTCAACGAAGGGGTCTCCACTCAACGTGACTCCCGAGTTGATGTTCTTCGCAATCTGTTCAACCACTTCAAAAGAGTCGACAACAAAAATGTTCAGCAAACCTTCGATCACCTCACTGACATCTCAAATGAGCTTCAAGCACTTGGTGCCACTGACATCATCGGCCATGAGGTGGTGAAGAAATTGCTGAGATCACTTGATT
This sequence comes from Triticum aestivum, assembly GCF_018294505.1. Taxonomy (NCBI): domain Eukaryota; kingdom Viridiplantae; phylum Streptophyta; class Magnoliopsida; order Poales; family Poaceae; genus Triticum; species Triticum aestivum. The sequence goes on along the minus strand of NC_057807.1, from coordinate 80,445,865 downwards.
CCTCATTCGATACTCTTGCACTAATGATTCAAGAGCGAGCTGATTACAAGTCTCTTGATCCCGTTGATATCCTCGAGAGGCTAAACACTCATGAGTTCCAGTTTGCTAACAAGAGAGATCTCTATGTACCGAGCTTTGGAAGATCATGTGCTCTGAAGGCCAAGGCAGGCTCTGAATCTGAGGGTGAAGATTCTGGTAGCAGCCTTGGTGACCCTGAAGAACTGAGCTAGGAGCTAGCAATGCTCGTGAAGAAATTCCAGAAGTTCTCTCATCGTGGTCGCTTTGGAAAGTCTTCAAGGAGTGATGATTCCTCATCTGGTGACTACAAAAAGCGGACTTGCCACAAATGCAAGAAACCTGGTCACTACATGTCTGATTGTCCTTTGTGGGAAAAGGAATCAAAGAAGAAAAAGTACAAAGATGACAATTCGAATGACTCAAAGAAGAAGAAGAAATCTTCAAAGTCCTCATCATCAAAATCTTCAAAGTCTTCATCTCACAAGAAGAGTAGCTCCAAGAAGGCAAGGGCATTTATAGGCAAGGAAATGGACTCTGAACCTGAATCTAATGAAAATGTGGAAGAGCAGGAATCCGAGGAGTCAGACTCTGGTGTGGCGAGCCTAGCCATCACTACTGCTTACGTCAGCAAGTCCATCTTCAACACTAAAGAAAATGATCTCCCCAATTCTACTGACAAGAGTGTCGATGACTATGCTCCCACCTATTGCTTCATGGCAAAAGGTGCCAAGGTACTCAAATATTCCCCCTCTGAATCTAGTGAGGATGAATCTTATGACAATCTCAAACCTAGTTATTCCAAACTTGTGAAAATTGTTCTTAAAAAAAGGCTTTGGAAAAGAATCAAAATCTGCTAGGCAAAAGCAATGGCCTGTCGGGTGAGGAATTGAATCGAACTAAGACTTTGACTGATAACCTTCAGAGACTTCAGTCTAAGTTTGACAATCTTCAAAGTCATCATAACACTCTCTTATCTGATCTTGAGAAGCTTTCTTATGAATTTCTTCAGAGAAAGCAAGATCATGAGAACTTAAAAGTGAGTTATGAAGATCTTCAGAAGGAAAGATTCATTGCTTGCTCAACAGATCAGTTCCGCTCAGGAAGAATTTATTCCACCATGTCTGAAATGCATTGAGCGTGAATCTGCTAATTCTTCACCTGAATGTTCAAATGCTTCTATTGCTGCAAATTCTCAACTGTCTCTGTGGTTACAAATCCCTCATATGAGGATACCACAAGTATCACTTACGATAATGTAGGGTTGAAGGAATTGTATGTGACACGCATATACAAAAGCCTCAAAGGGCATCAGACTCTTTGTGATGTGCTCAAAAAGCAGATCTTGAACAGGAACCCTAGGAAAGAGGGTATTGCCTTTGAGAGGAAACTCGATATTGATGGGACCTACTGGAAACCTGAGCAGTACCCCAACACTTCATGGGTTGCTGCAAAAGGACCTTCTGTAGATGCATGCACTCTATCTGGCTTTACCTGTGAATCTTCATATTCATCTGATGAGTCATTTGACTCCAACTATAAACTGTTCAAGAATCAGAATGGTGAAGTATTTGCTCGATATATTGGAACTAACTGCAGGAACGGTCCCCCTATGAAGAAAATCTGGGTTCCCAAAAGGTGCCTTGAAAATCTTCAGGTGAATGTCATCATGACACCAAATGAAGAATAGGAACCCCAGATCAAATTTTTCATATGCATCAAAATCTTCATACGGATCCAAGTCTCCATATGGACCAAATTCTTCATCTGGATCAAATTCCTTACGCGGATCCAAATCCTCATATGAACATCATCGTGCTAACACTTTTGTTTTGCAGGGAAAGTCTAAAGGCTATGAATATGTGCATTATTCTTCAAACCAATATGTTTAGAAGTCCTCGAAGAATTTCTCTGATTATTCATATGCTTATCCTAACCCCTCTTCTGTGAAACGAAGTGCACTGGCTTCAATGCCATATTTTTCCTATGGAGCTCGCAGAATGATGAACTCTTTGCCACCCTCCAAATGTGGGTGGTGAAGAAAAAGAACAAATCTCTTATGGAGGGTCAGGTCTCCAGACAAACTTAATCATCTGAAGAAGTTGCTAGAAACCTGAATGTGCTTGAATGGACGCAAGCTAATCATGAAGAAATGAATTACTCATTTCTCACGTCCTCATATTGCTATATCTGTTACTATTGATGAAATTGATATTGTATTCTTCACTGATGAAGTATATGGGTTCGTAAGTTGCACTAATTCATCTGTAGGATGAACAACCCAAAGCTACTGAGTGGGTCCTCGACAATGGATGTACAAATCACATGACCGGTGACAGGAACTTATCGATGGACACTGCTTTATCTCCATCTCATCTGAAGCATATCACCTACACTGACAAAGGCAAAAGCAAGGTATTGGGTCTAGGTAGGGTTGCAATCTCAAAGGATAGACACATGGACAAAGTCATGCTTGTCGAGTCCTTAGGATTCAACCTCATGTCTGTCTCAATGCTTTGTGATCATGATATGGTTGTCGTCTTTGGCAAATATTGTTGCATCGTGCTAAAGGAATCTGACAATTCCAAAGTCTTCGAAGGCTTTAGGAGAGGAGACTTGTATATTGCTTATTTCTCTGCAAGACCACAACCTGCCACGTGTCTACTTGCAAAAGCTTCAGAAGGCTGGTTATGGCACCGACGACTTGGTCATGCTGGGATGAGGAACTTGCATACACTCGTGAAGAAGAAGCATGTCATTGGCATCGAGGGTGTCAAATTCCTCAAAGATCATCTCTGTGGGGCATGTGATGCTGGAAAGATCACTAGAGCCAATCCCGCAAAGACTATCATGACCACTTCTCATCCCTTTGAATTACGTCACATGGATCTCTTTGGCCCTACTCACTATGCCACGTTCACTAATTATGCATCATTATATGGCTTTGTTATTGTTGATGATTATTCTCATTACACTTGGGTGCATATCATCACTTACAAAAATGAAGTGTATGAAGTCTTCAAACGATTTTCCTCAAGAGCATGTACAAACTTCGGTGTGAAGATCAAGCATATCAGGAGTGATACTGGGACCGAGTTCAAGAATACTGGTCTCGATGAATATCTTGATATACTTGGTATTACTCACGAGTTATCTGCTCCCTATACTCCTCAGCAAAGTGGCGTCGTGGAGCGTAAGAACAAAACTCTTGTTGAGATGGCTTGCACTATGCTTGATGAATACAAGACTCCATCTCATTTCTGGCCAGATGCTATTGATACAGCATGCCACATCATCAACAGGGTATATCTTCACAAATTCTTCAAAAATACCTCATATGAACTCCTCACTGACAAGAAACCCAATGTAAGTTATTTGAAAGTCTTCGGTGCTAAATGCTGGATTAGAGATCCTCACCACCACTCTAAATTTGCACCGAAAGCACATGAGGGTTTTATGCTTGGTTACAGAAAGGACTCACACAACTATGATACGTCCATTTTGCATCATGCTTTTATATCGATATTTATTGCATTATGGGCTGTTATTACACGTTATGTCACAATACTTATGCCTATTCTCTCTTATTTTACAAGGCTTACACGAAGAGGGAGAATGCCGGCAACTGGAATTCTGGGCTGAAAAAGGACCAAATATTAGAGACCTATTCTGCACAACTCCAAAAGTTCTGAAACTCCACGGAAGTTATTTTTGGAATTAATAAAAAATACTGAGCAAAGAAAATACCAGAGGGGGGCCACCCACCGTCCACGAGGGTGGGGGGCGCGCCCTACCCCCCTGGGCGCACCCCCTGCCTCGTGGGCCACCTGGCAGGCCTCCGGTGCCCATCTTCTTCTATATGAAGTCTTTTACCTTGGAAAAAATCATAAGCAAGTTTTCGGGATGAAACACCGCCGCCACGAGGCGGAACCTTGGCGGAACCAATCTAGGGCTCCGACAAAGCTGTTCTGCCGGGGAAACATCCCTCAGGGAAGGGGAAATCATCACCATCATCATCAACATCGATCCTCTCAGTGGGAGGGGGTCAATCTCCATCAACATCTTCACCAGCACCATCGCCTCTCAAACCCTAGTTCATCTCTTGTATCCAATCTTTGTCCCAAAACCTCAGATTGGTACCTGTGGGTTACTAGTAGTGTTGATTACTCCTTGTAGTTGATGCTAGTTGGTTTATTCGGTGGAAGATCATATGTTCAGATCCTATATGCATATTAATACCCCTCTGATTATGAACATGAATATGATTTGTGAGCAGTTATGTTTGTTCCTGAGGACATGGGAGAAGTCTTGCTATAAGTAGTCATGTGAATTTGGTATTCGTTCGATATTTTGATGAGATGTATGTTGTCTCTCCTCTAGTGGTGTTATGTGAACGTCGACTACATGAAACTTCACCATTGTTTGGGCCTAGAGGAAGGCATTGGGAAGTAATAAGTAGATGATGAGTTGCTAGAGTGACAGAAGCTTAAACCCTAGTTTATGAGTTGCTTCGTAAGGGGCTGATCTGGATCCATATGTTTCATGCTATGGTTAGGTTTACCTTAATACTTCTTTTGTAGTTGCGGATGCTTGCAATAGGGGTTAATCATAAGTGGGATGCTTGTCCAAGAAAGGGAAGTACCCAAGCACCGGTCCACCCACATATCAAATTATCAAAGTAACGAACGCGAATCATATGAGCGTGATGAAAACTAGCTTGACGATAATTACCATGTGTCCTCGGGAGCGCTTTTCTCTATATAAGAGTTTGTCCAGGCTTGTCCTTTGCTACAAAAAGGATTTGGCCATCTTGCTGCACCTTATTTACTTTCATTACTTGTTACCCGTTACAAATTACCTTATCACAAAACTATCTGTTACCGATAATTTCAGTGCTTGCAGAGAATACCTTACTGAAAACCGCTTGTCATTTCCTTCTGCTCCTCTTTGGGTTCGACACCCTTACTTATCGAAAGGACTACAATAGATCGCCTACACTTGTGGCTCATCAAGACTCTTTTCTGGCGCCGTTGTCGGGAAGTGAAGCGCCTTAGGTAAGTGGAACTTGGTAAGGAAAAATTTTATATAGTGCGCTAAAATTTACTGTCACTTGTTACTATGGAACATAATACTTTGAGGGGCTTGTTCGGGGTATCTTCACCCCCGACCAGTAGAGCAAAGAGTTTTCCTCAACCTATTGAATCTACTGAAAACGTTTACTTTGAAATTCCTTCGGGTATGATAGAGAAACTGCTAGTTAATCCTTTTACAGGAGATGGAACATTGCATCCCGATTTGCACCTAATCTATGTGGATGAAGTTTGTGGATTATTTATCTTGCAGGTATGCCCGTGGATGTTATCAATAAGAAGCTCTTCCCTTTATCTTTGAAGGGAGAGGCATTGACATGGTTTAGGCTATGTGATGATATGGGATAATGGAACTACAACCGATTGAAATTGGAATTTCATCAGAAGTTTTATCCTATGCATCTTGTTCATCGGGATCATAATTATATATATAATTTTTGGCCTCGCGAAGGAGAAAGCATCGCTCAAGCTTGGGGGAGGCTTAAGTCAATGTTATATTCATGCCCCAATCATGAGCTCTTAAGAGAAATGATTATTCAAAAAAATTATGCTCGGCTTTCTCTTAACAATCGCTCCATGCTCGATACTTCTTGTACTGGTCTTTTATGATGAAGACTATTAAATTCATATGGGATTTACTGGAAAGAATTAAACGCAACTCTGAAGATTGGGATCTCGACGAAGGTAACGAGTCAGGTATGACACCTAAGTTTGATTGTGTTACATCTTTTATGGATACCGATGTTTTACGTGAATTTAGCACTAAATATGGACTTGACTCTGAGATAGTAGCTTCTTTCTGTGAATCATTTTCTACTCATATTGACCTCCCTAAGGAGAAGTGGTTTAAATATAATCCTCCCATTGAAGTAAAAGTAGTTGCACCTATTAAAGTTGAAGAAAATACTATCACTTATAATGATCCTATTGTTCCTAGTACCTATATTGAGAAACCACCTTTCCCTGTTAGGATAAAGGGTCATTCTAAAGCTTCAACTGTGGTTCGTAAGAGTAATACTAGAACACCTACACCACCTAAGCAAATTAAAGTTGAAACTAGTATTCTTATGGTTAAAGATATCTTGGCTGATAATATTGATGGGCATGTTATTTACTTCTGTGATGAAGCTGCTAGAATTGCTAGACCCGATACTAAAAACAAACATAGACCTGTTGTAGGCATGCCTGTTATTTATGTTAAAATAGGAGATCATTGTTATCATGGCTTATGTGATATGGGTGCTAGTGCAAGTGCAATACCTCATTCCTTATACAAAGAAATTATGCATGATATTGCACCTGCTGAGATAGAAGAAATCGATGTTACAATTAAGCTTGCCAATAGAGATACTATTTCACCAGTTAGGATTGTTAGAGATGTTGAAGTCTTGTGTGGGAAAGTTAAATATCCTGCTGATTTTCTTGTTCTTGGTTCCCCACAAGATGACTTTTGTCCCATTATATTTGGTAGACCCTTCTTGAATACTGTTAATCCTAAGATAGACTGCAAAAAGGATATTGTTACGATTGGTTTAGGGGATATGTCTCATGATTTTGACTTTGCTAAATTTTGTAGACAACCCCATGATAAAGAATTGCCTAGTAAGGATGAAATTATTGGCCTTGCTTCTATTGTCGTGCCTCCTAATGAACATTTAGAACAATATTTGCTAGACCATGAAAATGATATGTTTATGAATGAAAGAAGGGAGATAGATGAAGTATTCTTTAAACAGGGACCTATTTTGAAACACAACTTGCATGTTGAAATTCTAGGGAATCCTCCACCACCCAAGGGTGATCCCGTGTTTGAGCTTAAACCACTACCTGATACTCTTAAATATGCTTATCTTGATGAAAAGTAGATATATCCTGTTATTATTAGTGCTAACCTTTTAGAGCAGGAAGAGGATAAATTACTGAAAACTCTGAAGAAGCACTGTGCTGCTATTGGATATACTCTTGATGATCTTAAGGGCATTAGTCCCACTCTATGCCAACATAAAATAAAATTGGAGAAAGATGCCAAACCAGTTGTTGATCACCAACGACGGTTAATCCTAAGATGAAAGAAGTGGTAAGAAAAGAAATACTAAAGCTCCTGGAGGCAGGTATAATTTATCCCGTTGCTGATAGTCAGTGGGTAAGTCTTGTCCATTGTGTCCCTAAGAAGGGAGGTATTACTGTTGTTCCTAATGATAAAGATGAATTGATCTCACAAAGAATTGTTACAGGTTATAGGATGGTAATTGATTTCTGCAAATTAAATAAAGCTACTAAAAAGGATCATTACCCTTTGCCTTTTATCGATCAAATGCTAGAAAGACTATCCAAACATACACATTTTTGCTTTCTAGATGGTTACTCTGGTTTCTCTCAAATACCTATGTCAAAAGAGGATCAAGAAAAGACCACTTTTACTTTCCCTTTCGATACTTTTGCTTATAGACGTATGCCTTTTGGTTTATATAATGCACCTGCTACCTTTCAAAGATGCATGATGGCTATATTCTCTGACTTTTGTGAAAAGATTGTTGAGGTTTTCATAGATGATTTCTCCATTTATGGATCTTCTTTTGATTGCTTGAGCAACCTTGATCGAGTTTTGCAGAGATGTGAAGAAACTAATCTTGTCTTGAATTGGGAGAAGTGCCACTTTATGATTAATGAAGGCATTGTCTTGGGGCATAAAGTTTCTGAAAGAGGTATTGAGGTTGATAAAGCTAAAGTTGATGCTATTGAAAATATGTCGTGTCCTAAGGACATTAAAGGTATAAGAAGTTTCCTTGGTCATGCCGGTTTTTATAGGAGGTTCATTAAGGACTTCTCTAAAATCTCCAGGCCTCTGACTAATCTCTTACAAAAAGATATTCCTTCTGTCTTGGATGATGATTGTGTAGAAGCATTTGAAATACTTAAGAAAGCTTTGATTTCTGCACCTATTCTTCAGCCACCTGATTGGAATTTACCTTTTGAAATTATGTGCGATGCTAGTGATTATGCCGTAGGTGCTGTTCTAGGACAAAGAGTTGATAAGAAACTGAATGTTATTCAATATGCTAGTAAAACTCTAGACAATGCCCAGAGAAATTATGCTACTACTGAAAACGAATTTTTAGCAGTTGTATTTGCTTGTGATAAGTTTAGAATTATATTGTTGACTCTAAAGTAACTGTTCACACTAATCATGCTGCTACTAAATAACTTATGGAAAAGAAAGATGCTAAACCTAGAGTTATTAGATGGGTTCTCCTACTACAAGAATTTAATTTGCATATTATTGATAGAAAGGGAGCTAAGAACCCCGTTGCAGACAACTTGTCTAGGTTAGAGAATGTTCTTGAGGACCCAATACCTATTGATGATAGCTTTCCTGACAAACAATTAGCTGTCATAAATGCTTCTCGTACTGCTCCATGGTATGCAGATTATGCTAATTACATTGTTGCTAAATTTATACCACCTAGTTTCACGTACCAGCAAAAGAATTTTATTTCCTATGATTTAACACATTACTTCTAGGATGACCCACACCTTTATAAAGAAGGAGTAGATGGTGCTATTAGACGTTGTGTACCTGAGCATGTACAAGAACAGGTCCTACGCTAGTGTCACTCTTAGGCTTATGGAGGACACCACGCAGGAGATAGAACTGTGCATAAGGTATTGCAATACGGTTTTTATTGGCCTACTCTCTTCAAGGAGGCCTGAAAGTTTGTCTCATCTTGCGATGAATGCCAATGTCGGTGTACTAAAGAAGGAGCGCTCTTTTGTACCCCTTATTTGTGCACGGGTAGTCAGAGCCGCGCCCACGACCGTGCTTAAGCAGGGCGGAAACATAGAATCAAAGCAACGCCAAGACAGAGGCACGAAGAGCAACAAGGCGAGGTGGTTTCCCCCGGCAAGATCCTTGTCGGGGCGACCTCCACGGCCCCGGCAAGGGCCTTGCCAAGGCAGTCTACCCGACGCCAGCAGGGCGTGCCACCCTTGAGCCATGGTTCCTCCAGCGCTACCAACCGGGTTGGGAGCAAGGCTCGGGAAGCGCCACCATGATGGCATGGAGATCTTTGTGAAGACAAGGATAATACTCCCAAATCAGAAGAGTAGAAGACGACTAACCTCAGCGAGATCCTTGCCGAGGAAGCCCACAAGACCCCCGGCAAGATCCTTGCCGGGGACGACCGCAGCACCACGGCAAGACCCTTGTCGGGGCCCCGGCAAGGCCTTTGCCGAGGACGTCCGTGAGGCCACAGCCAGGCCTGCACCCACCAAGCTTTTGCCACCGCTCTCATGCAGTTGCTAGCCCACCAACTGGGCAGGCACCTGCGTGTAGGCACAAGGCTTCTCGACCAACTCAGCGCATGCCTACGTGGTGGCATGCAAATCTTCGTGAAGGCCCTACCACTGTGCCACCTCAGCAGCCAGCCAGCCTACATGGCACTACCGCCTCGCTGGCCCAGGCGCGGGTCGAGGCAGGGCGAAGCGGCGGTAAAGTGAAGGGGACACGTCAGGGGCGCATGAAATGCACTTTGTGTCATAAGGGCAAGGGATAGGCTCAATCACACTACCCCGATGCCACCTCATGTGTGCCACTGTGGCGATCCCCTTGTCTATAAAAGGAGGCCCAAGGCATCCATGAGAAGGATTCAGACTTTTGGACAAGTTACGCTCATTGTAGCTAGTTCAAGAACATCAAGAACACAAATATACACATCAAAGCAGGACTAGGGTATTATGCATCTCTGCAGCCCGAACCTGGGTAAACGATCGGCGTGCTTGTACTGATTGCTGATCCCGCTCTTCTCACCACCCAGCGCCCCACAACCGCAGTAGGGATCCTTGTGATCCCGTAGGTGTTGTTTCCCACCGACATCTTTCGCGCGCCAGGTAGGGGGCGCAGTAGTGAGCATCTGGTTTAGCAGCTAGTAGCATGGCTCTTCATCGCCATGGCTCCCAAAAAGAAGACAACCACGGCGATCAGTTTGTCTAGAACTGGACTGCCTGCACCGATGCAGACCAGTAGCGGGCCAGTCGTCGAGAGAACCCGTGGCGCAGCCCGCGAACATCCACATCACCGCCCTGACGGTCCGGGCCTGGTGAGCGGCGTCGTTCGTGCGCCAGGCGACGAGCCACACGCCGCAAACTCCAAAGACGGAGTTGGCCCCCCCTGCAGGCGGCGCGGGGCCCTCCAGGGGTGTCATCATGCTGCCAAACGGCGGCACGGTGACCTCCAAGACTCCAACACCGGTGCCCATGGTGCGCTCTTCTCAGGTCGTGCACGATGAGCAGCGCCGCCCCGCTGGTGACCCTGGGCGCCGCCTTGGGAAGAGCCTCGTGTGCCCTTCATGTGACAAGGAGGGCCAGCATGCGCACCGAGGTATTGGCGGAAGTGGCGGATGGCCGCAGGGCCGTGATGGAGATCCTTCTAACATAGTTAGAAGTCGAAGCGCATCACGGTCCATGCAGCTTTCGCCGCTGCCCACACCAGCAGAAGCCCTAGAATGCACGCAGCTGCTCCTCGACTTTCCTCCTGCTGTGGAGAAGCTCGACGAATGGAGGGCCACTGTCCGGAGCCTCATCGGCATCGCCAAGAAAGATGAGTTGCGACCGGCGGGGCCCATAGGCCATCGCTCCGTCGAGCCACCGCATGCCAGCGGTGGACGAGCCGGAGGCGATGCGGCCACGATGCACTCCCCTCCTCCACACTAGCCACCGCGGGTGTTGATCCGTCACGATGACGCTCGTGATGATATCTCCATAGCGTCGTCCGAACCATGAACCCACCACGATCAACGTCAAGTCCTTCGGGAGTGAGCTAATGAAGACGCTTGAACCACCATCGAGCGTCGACGCGATGCACGCCACCAGTCGGACAGGCGAGCAGGGCCCACTATGGATCACCCAGCACCGGAAGGCTACGGTGGCCTACCCTACGAGGTGGGCTGTCCGGCCTTCACCCGCGAGCTGCGGTAGTTCCTGTGGCCCTCCCACTGCACGTTCAAGCCCGACGTTGGTGAGAAGTACAACGGCAAGACCCACCCGTCGGAGTTCCTCAGCATCTACACCATAGCAATGCAAGCTGTTGGGGCTCGCGACGATAAGGTGCTTGCCAATTACTTCCTCTTGGCACTCGAGCCCAATGTTATATCATGGTCGATGCACTTGCCGGTGGACTCCATTTCTTCCTGGTCGGATCTGTGTCATGAGTTTGTTGGCGCCTTTACTAGAGGCCACCAAGCTCACGGCCAGGCGAGCGATTTGCATATCATCCCCCAGAAGGAAGGAGAAAAATTACGCAAGTACATCCAAAGGTTCAGCTGGGTGCTGTACAACATTCTAGACGTTCATCCTGTCGCCGTGATCAGTGCATTCCATCAGAATGTGTGCAACTGCAAGATACGTTAGGAGCTGGCGATGAACAAGGTCAAGTATGTGGCCGAGCTTTATGTTCTAGCCGATCGGTGCGCTCGAGCTGAAGAAGGGAGGAAGTACCCTGGCGAGGACGTCGGTGGGGAAACCGACTCCATGGATGACACCGCCACCCCGGCAAAGAAGGGCCGACGCCGTAACAGGAAGCGCAAGGGCAAGACCGTGCTTGCTATCAAGGGGTCCAAGGACACCGGCGCCACCAAGAAGGCCAAGGAAAGCAACCCCAGCAAGGAGGTTGCTAGGTGTGTTGCTTGCCGGGCCTTGACGACTGCCGACAAGCCAGGGGGCTCTGACAAGCAGTATTGCAAGATCCACCGCACCAAGGGCCACGACCTCCAGAACTGTCGGCAAGTTGATCTGCTCGCTGAGAAGCAGAAAGCCGAGTATGAGCAGCAGGACAAGGGGAAGGGCCAAGAGGGTGCCGAGGGATCCGAAAAGAAACATGGCGGCCAAGGAGGTCGCCGCGACAAAGATAATCAGCAGGAGAGGCCCGCCCGGAGCCGCGACAAGAAGTAGGAAGACGATGATCATGACGAGGACGATGAGTCCGGCGACCACGAGTTCTAGAAAGCTACAAAGGCCATGTGCGTCGATGGTGGTGCCTCGCTGTATACATCCCACCGCCAGCTCAAGCAGTGGGCGCGTGAGATCACAGCGGTGGAGCCATCGCTCGATGCGTGGAAGCCACTGAAGTGGTCCAGCACACCCATCATCTTCGACACCGAGGACCACCCCGACCACACTACTGCGGTCGGGTGCTTGCCGTTGTTGGTTTCACCAACAATCCACAACCTCAAGGTGACGAAGATGCTAGTTGACGGCGGGGCCGGTCTGAACTTGATCTCGCCTACTGTGATCAAGAGGCTGCAGATCCCAGATGGGAACCTCGGGATGATGGGCACGTTTCAAGGGGTCAACCCGGGGAGGAGCCAGCCAAAGGGAAAGGTCACGCTGCCCGTGACATTTGGGGGCAAGTTGAACTACAGGACGAAGAGGATTGTCTTTGATGTAGCCGAGATCCCCTTGCCCTACAACGGGATCCTCGGCCGCCTGGTACTAGCCAATTTCATGGCGGCTTCCCACTACGCCTACAACACGCTGAAGATGCCCGGGCCGATGAACATCATCACCATCCCCTCTGACAAGAAAGACGCGTTGATTTGCGCCGACCAACTCTACCGGGAAGCGGTTGCAGCAGCTGCCGCCAAGGCACCTGCTCCTGCTAATGGAGACCTGGGAGGAAAGAAGACCGGCGAGACCCCCCGCACCTACTCCGACAAGCACACCTCTTCGGGGTGTTGCGCTCCTCTCGAGGACGTGCTAGAGAGCTCCACTAGCAAGAGAAAGAAGTCCAGAGCTGCACCACCAGAGACCAAGAAGGTGTCTGCCAAGGAGGATGGCACGGGAGGGGCTTTTACCATAAGCTCCACCCTCGACGGTAAATAGTAAAGCAAGCTCGTCATTTTCTTGTGGGCGGATGTTGATGTGTTTGCATGGCAAGCATCCGACATCCCCGGCGTTCCCATGGAAGTGATTAAGCACCATCTTGCTGTCTGTCCTCATGCACGACCCATCAAGCAGAAGGTCAGGAAGCAAGCTCTGGAGAGGAAGGAGTTCATCACGGAGGAGATCAGAAAACTAGAGGCGGCAGGCTTGGTAAGGTGGGTGCTCCATCCGACGTGGTTGGCCAACCTGGTAGTGGTGCACAAGGCAAACGGGAAGTGGAGACTATGTATTGATTATACAGACATCAATAAAGCTTGTCCAAAGGATCCCTTACCGTTACCGCGCATCGACTAGATTGTTGACTACACGGCCGAGTGTAACCTGCTATCATTCCTCGACGCCTACTCAGGGCACCATCAGATCTTCATGACAAGAGAAGACGAGGAGAAGACAACATTAATCACCCCATGTGGTACGTATTGCTTTTTACGGATGCCTTTCGGGTTGAAGAGTGCTAGCTCGACCTTTGCAAGAGTAGTCCAAATCGGTTTTGAGGCCCAGCTACATAGAAATATGGAAGCTTATATGGATGACATAGTGGTGAAAACCAAGGACAAAGCAACACTTGTGCAAGATCTGGAGGAAACATTTGCAAACCTGCGCAAGATCAACCTCAAGTTGAACCCTGAGAAGTGTGTCTTTGGTGTCCCGTCCGGCAAGCTTCTCGGATTCTTTGTGTCGCGGTGTGGGATTGAGGCAAACCCAGACAAGATCAAGACCATCGAGAAGATTGATGCACCTAAGCGGGTCAAATATGTGCGTCGGCTCACTGGCTGCGTTGCCGCCATGAGAAAATTCATCTCCAAGTCCGCGGAGCGTGCCCTTCCCTTTTTCAAGATCTTGAAGAAGGCGGGCCCAATGGAGTGGACCCCGGAGGCCGAGGCAGCGCTGCAGGATTTGAAGAAATACCTCTCCCCTACCCCAGTGCTGGTAGCGCCTAAACCACAAGAACCATTGCTGATGTACCTAGTGTCAACGAATCAGGTGGCTAGCGCCACACTGGTGGAACAGAGAGAGGTCGATGAAGAGGCAGCAGCAACGATAGAATCAACGGATGCCGAGCCAAAACCCTCCCCGGCAGGGCTCGGTCCTGGCAAGACTGAGTCCTCGACAAAGGCTGACACGAGTGCAACAGGGCCCATGCGACTGGGAGAAGTGGGGCACAAGAAGAAAATGGTGCAGCACCCAGTTTACTTCGTCAGCTCCCTCTTGCAGGGGGCTAGGTCGAGGTACTCAGGTGTGCAAAAATTTCTCTTCGGCCTCCTTATGGCCTTGAGGAAGCTGCGTCATTACTTCCAAGCACACAAGATCACCGTTGTCACCCGCCTCCCATTGCAACGGATACTGCATAACCCTGATGCAATGGGGAGGATTGTGGAATGGGCCCTGGAGCTGTCAAGCTTTGGTTTAAAGTTTAAGAACACCTCGATGATTTAGAGCAGAGTCTTGGTGGAGTTCGTTGCAAAATGGACCTCGACGTCCAACGAAGAGGTACAGGAGCCCGGCAAGGAAACGAGTTGCAACTGGGTCATGTACTTTGATGGAACTTTCTTGCTACAAGGCGCCGGCGCTAGTGTGCTGCTTGTCGCACCCACCGGAGAGCACCTCAAGTACGTGGTCCAAATGCACTTTCCCTAGGAGATGTCGACGAACAACACCGCCGAGTACGAAGGATTGCTTGCTGGTCTCAGGATCACGGCAGGCCTCGTAGTCAAGAAGCTCATCGTCAGGGGTGATTTGCAACTTGTCATCAGGTGGATCAACAAAGATTATCAGAACCCGTTGATGGAAGCTTACGTAGATGAAGTAAGGAGACTAGAGGAGCGCTTTGACGGTATACAGACTGAGCATGTCCCCTGGATGGAGAACGACATTGCCGACTACTTGTCAAAGCACGCTGCCCTCAAGCTACCTGTGGAACCAGGTACTTTTGTGCTTCGGTTAACTCAACCATCCGTCGAACCATCAACAGGGCAGAACAAGCGGAGGAAGCTAGGACCCAGCAAGTACTTCCCCACTGAGCTCCCTGGAGCCGCCGGCGAAGGAGTTGCCATGGACGCCAAGCCTGCCATGGGACAACCGACTCCGGTGGGGCGCCAGGCCCTTGCCGCGGAGGCAACCATTCCTGCGGCAGAGGAAATGCCTTTGGTCCTCGCCGTCGAGCCACGGGCTCCGGCATGGGCGCAGCACACCATCCGATTCCTCCAAATAGGAGCAAGAAGAGGCAGAAAGAGTAGCCCGCCAGTCTACTCTATACCAATTCGTTGACAATGTCTTGTACAGAAAAAGACCGAATGGGGTGAAATTGAAGTGCATCTCCCGGGAGGAAGGACTGGAGCTGTTGGCGGAGATACATGAGGCATATGTGGCTCCCACATAGGGTCAAGGGCCCTTGCTGGCAAGGCTTTCCAGCAAGGTTTCTTCTGGCCCACTGCCCTGCAAGATGCGACAGCACTAGTAACCAAGTGTGAAGCATGCCAGTTCCATTCGAAGAAACTTCATCAACCAGCTCAAGCCTTGCAGACAATCCCTCTCTCCTGGCCATTCTCGGTCTGGGGGCTTGACATACTGGGCCCTTTTCCCCGCGCCGTCGGGGGCTTTGAGTACTTGTACGTTGTCATCGACAAGTTCACGAAGTGGCCGGAGGTGGAAGCAGTGAGGAAGGTGACCGCACAGTCGGCCATCAAATTCTTTAAAGGACTAGTTTGCCGCTTTGGTGTGCTGAACAGAATCATCACCAACAATGGCACACAGTTCACAAGCCACACCTTCATGCAGTATATCGAGGACCTTGGCGGCAAGGTCTGTTTTGCTTCCGTGGCACACCCACGGAGCAACAGCCAAGCGGAGAGGGCGAATGCAGAAGTACTACGTGGCCTGAGGACGAAGACTTTTGACAGGCTGCACAAAAGCGGGAGGCGCTGGATTGATGAGTTGCCAGCAGTTCTTTCGTCGATCAGAATGACACCAAATCGAGCCACCGGCCAGACACCCCTTGCCCCCGTTTACGAGGCAGAAGCAGTTCTCCCCAGGAACTCATATACGGGTCACCTCGAGTGGTCGCTTATGGTGAGCTTGAGCAAGAGCGATTGCGGCAGGATGACACAATGTTCCTCGAGGAAGATCGTCTTCGGGCGGCTGTGAGAGCGGCACGCTACCAACAAGCCTTGCGCCGCTACCATAGCCGCAAGGTTCATGCCCGAAGCTTTGAGGAAGACGACCTTGTTCTTCGGCGCGTTCAGTCGGCCAAGAATTCCAACAAGTTGACGCCAAAGTGGGAAGGCCCTTATCGGTTAACACGAGTCACCAGGCCTGGTGCAGTCCGCCTGGAGAGCGAAGATGCCGTTCCAGTGAGCAACTCCTGGAACATTGAGCATCTTCGCAAGTTTTACCCATAAGGCGTGGCTGCCGCCCCCCCGGCAGGCCACCTTTTGTACAAGCCTTGCCGGCAAGGCATGTAACCCTCTGTACAAAGCCAGGCACAGACCCTGAGCACAAATAAATGAAGCGCTCGCGCCCTAAGTTATAACATGCATGCTAGATTAAGTCTCTCCCTCGGTTAGGGTTGATAGTGCCTAGCAGCGACTAACCCCTAGCATAGAGGTCGAGTTTGTGTCTCTTTGTTCCTATCCATCCTCTTTGGTTTGCAGGGTACATGAATGTTTCCGCCAAGCCGAGTGGAAGGAGGAGGACAAGCCGGCGCTCCGGACCCGGCAAGCCAAGCTTGTCGAGGGTTGAAGACACAAAGGTCCACCCACGGCAAGTCAGGGTTGCCGGGGGCTGCAGATCCAGATAAGTTTTCCCATCCCCTATCATGCATTTTCGTTTGAAACTTGGGACATATGGAACCTTGTTTGATTTCAACGCTGTTGTGCTCCCCTTGTTCCCATTACCCAAGGACTCCTTGGTTCGGAACGTGGTTGTAGCCGCGGCAGCAACGAAGCAAGCATAGGGCCCACCCCCACTTCGTCCCCGCCTCCGTCAAAGGCGTGAGTATGGACGAACGGAGTGGGGGAACGGTAAGGTCTGCTGCCGAGCAACGATGTTTATATTGAAAATAACAAGGATTTGTTTTGTGGTATGGGCTTTGCTCACACACACACAAGACCCGACAAGCACCCTCTTTCCATTAATATGTTCCATACAGGTACAACTCGTACGGAATATAAACATGAACAGGGAGATTACAGGTTTTAGATCTAAATAAGGCCCATGGGCTTACAAATTGAAAAACGATAAGGTGCATGTAATCCCTTTCTTGTCCCTCTCCTTAGGAAATGAAACAAGAAGCCAAAAGGACAGAAGGAGCGCCTAGGCAAGGTACGAGCAGCAGAAGGTGCAAAGAGAACATGTTGGTGGTCGCTTAGGAGAGGGCTGGCGGTGGTGGCATCGGAGGAAGAGCTGGAAGATGAGGCAGCGGTCCGTCAATATGCTACGAAGGCGTCGGTGCCATCGTACTCCGACTTGACGGCCCGCCACCCGCCTTCTTCGCCTTCTCCAGCCTCCCCATGCCAGCCGCCCAAGGGGGCGACCCCGAGAAGTTCAAGGGGCCAGCGACACGGATGATGGGGTCGCCGGTGTCGCCCCGGAGCGGTGCGCCCGATGCTTACTCGGACCCGTCATCCTGCCGCCCGCTACCCTCATCGTCGCTGCCGTTTTCCTCCTCGCCACTCCCGCTCGAGGAAGAATCTTCGTCATCGGAGGAGCTCTCCACGTAGCACCTTACGCGAGTCCCGAAGTGTCCGAAGACCTTGACAGAAAGGAGGCCACTCTCAATTAATTTGAAATGGAGAGTGAGCCCCTCCGTCAGGCTGTGGATGCGAGCGAAGGTCTTCCACCCCCGGCGAAGTTACATGACGTGAGGGGCTAGGAACTCAATGTCGGCCCATGTGTCGCTATGCCCACAGCGCCTCATGTGCAGCCTTAGTGCCTGCGGCTGGTCCAGCTCCATCTCCTGGGCAAACAGGGTCGAGAGACGAAGATGACGGCGCGCCGGCCGGCGTAGCCTGATGAAGAACTCATAGGGGTTTTCCCCGACGTGGCCCTCCACTGGGGGAGGGGCTGCTGGCAGGGGCAAGGCCGACGCGCCGCCCCGTCCTCCTCTTCCTCGAGCACCGCGACGACCTCGACCTCGCCCCCTCCCCCTTCCTCTAACGGATGGCTCCGCCGCCACGAGCTCTTGGGGAGGAGCGGCGCGTTGTCTAGCAGAGACCCTCGCCGCCACCGATGAAGCGTCACCACGCCCTCTCGCCATGGAAAAAGGGAGGCGGGAGCAGGAACGGGGATAGGCGGATGATGAAGGATTGAGAGCCACCGTTCCTCCCGCTCCCCTCCTTATAAAGGACGGGAACGGGGCTCGACCGCCCCTTTCAGCCAATCCGAATCATTAAGGTGACAGCGAGCGAGGCCGTCGACCGCCCTCCCCGCCCAATTGAAGGCGCGTGGGAATCAACCCACGCGCGCATGACTTCCCGTATCCCGTGCGCCTGACATTCTCTCTGCATCATGCATGCAGCATACATGGCGCGAGAGACGGGCATTGTGGGACGCGTGGAGCGACGGTTCCCAGGTAAGGACAGTAACTGAGCAGCGGTCCTGCGGTCTCGAAGGGACACGCAAGCCGCCTCCTCACGGTTCACCGCAAGATGACGCAAGCGTGCTTTGGTCACGCGCGCGCGCAACCCCCATGTCACGCATTCAACATGGGTCATGGGGAAGCGCAGCGGATGGAAAGTCACCGAGGTAAAAAACCGTCCTGCCTGCTCGCGCACCGTTCTGGGCCTGGCCCAACAATGTGTCACGCTTATGTGTGGCCCATGCCCGGGGGCTCCTGTTGGTGTACTAAAGAAGGGGCGCTCCTTTGTACCCCTTATTTGTGCACGAGCAGTCAGAGCCATGCCCACGACCGTGCTTAAGCAGGGCGGAAACACAGAATCAAAGCAACGCCAAGACAAAGGCACGAAGAGCAACAAGGCGAGGTGGTTTCCCCCGGCAAGATCCTTGCCGAGGCGACCTCCACGGCCCCGGCAAGGGCCTTGCCAAGGCAGTCTACCCGACGCCAGCAGGGCGCGCCACCCTTGAGCCCTGGTTCCTCCAACGCCACCAACCGCGTTGGGACCAAGGCTAGGGAGGCGCCATCGTGATGGCATGCAGATCTTTGTGAAGACAAGGATAATACTACCAAATCAAAAGAGTAGAAAATGACGTACCTCGGCGAGATCCTTGCTGAGGAAGCCCACAAGACCTCCGGCAAGATCCTTGCCGGGGACGACCACAGCACCACGGCAAGACCCTTGCCGGGGACGTCCGCGAGGCCATAGCCAAGCCCGCACCCACCAAGCTTTTGCCACCGCTCTCATGCAGCTACCAGCCCGCCAGGTGGGCAGGCACCTGTGTGTCGGCACAAGGCGTCTCGACCAACTCAGTGCATGCCTACGTGGTGGCATGCAAATCTTCATGAAGGCCCTACCACCATGCCACCTCAGCAGCCTGCCAGCCTACATGGCACTACCGCCTCGCTGGCCCAGGCGCGTGTCAAGGCAGGGTGAAGTGGCGGTAAAGTGAAGGGGACACGTCAGGGGCGCATTAAATGCACTTTGTCCCGTAAGGGCAAGGGATTGGCTTAATCATAGTACCTCGATGCCACCTCCTGTGTGCCAATGTGGCGATCCCCTTGCCTATGAAAGGAGGCCCAAGGCATCAATGAGAAGAATTCGTACTTTCGGATAAGTTACGCTCATTGTAGCTAGTTCAAGAACCTCAAGAACAAAAATGTATACATCAAAGCAGGACTAGGGTATTACATATCTCTGCGGCCCGAACCTGGGTAAACGACCCGCGTGCTTGTACTGACTGCTAATCCCGCTCTTCTCACCACCCAGCGCCCCGCAACCGCAGTAGGGATCCTTGTGATCCCATAGGTGTCGTTTCCCACCGACAATCAAAGAATTGGTAATATTAGTAGACGTCAAGAAATGCATATGAACTATTCTCTTGTTATTGAACCATTTGATGTTTGGGGCTTTCATTATATGGGACCGTTTCCTTCCGCTAATGGGTATACACATATTTTAGTTGCTGTTGATTACGTTACTAAGTGGGTAGAAGCTATTCCAACTAGTAGTGCTGATCATAACACCTCTATTAAGATGCTTAAAGAAGTTATTTTTCCGAGGTTTGGAGTCCCTAGATACCGAATGACTGATGGTGGTTCACATTTTATTCATGGTGCTTTTCGTAAAATGCTTGCTAAGTATGATGTTAATCGTGGAATTGCATCTCCATATCACCCACAGTCTAGTGGCCAAGTAGAATTGAGTAACAGAGAGCTTAAATTGATTTTGCAAAAGACTGTTAATAGATCTAGAAAGAATTGGTCCAAGAAACTTGATGATGCATTATGGGCTTATAGAACTGCATATAAAAATCCTATGGGTATGTCTCCATATAAAATGGTTTATGGAAAAGCATGTCATTTACCTCTCGAACTAGAACATAAGGCATATTGGGCCATTAAAGAGCTCAATTATGATTTCAAACTTGCCGGTGAGAAGCGGTTATTTGACATTAGCTCACCTGATGAACGGAGAACTCAAGCCTGTGAGAATGCCAAACTGTTTAAAGAAAAAGCTAAAAGATGGCATGACAACAGGATACAAAAGTGTGAGTTTAATGTAGGTGATTATGTGTTGTTTAACTCTTGTTTAAGATTTTTTGCAGGAAAACTCCTCTCTAAATGGGAAGGTCCTTACATTATCGAGGAGGTCTATCGTTCCAGTGCCATAAAAATCAACAACTTCGAAGGCACAAATCCAAAGGTGGTGAACGATCAAAGAATCAAACATGATATCTCAGGTAATCCCATAAATGTTGAAACCAATGTTATTGAAACCGTAACCCCGGAGGAATACATAACGGACACTTTCCAGAACGTTTTAGACTCAGAAAAGGAATAGGTTTGTGGTACGGTAAGTAAACCGACTCCAAAACAGTTAGCAATTTTTCTCTATTTTGGAATATTTAAGAAAATAGGAAAATAATAAGTAGTCCGAGAAGGACACGAGGCGTCCACGAGGGTGGAGGGTGCGCCCTACCCCCTGGGCGCACCCCCTGCCTCGTGGGCACCTCGTGTGCTCTCCGGACTCCGTTTTCTTGCATGATCCTTCTTTTGGTCGGCAAAAATTCATTATATAATCTCCCGAAGGTTTTGACCATCGTATCACGCAAATATCCTCTGTTTTTATTTCGAGCTATTTCTGCAGTAGATTTAGAGCAAGATGCCTTCTCAAGAGTCAGTCGGGGAGAGTCGGGTGTCTCATCCAACACCGGGTCCAGGAGCAATCAGCGATTCCTGTCACTTTGGGCCATCAACAGAGGAGGAGATGAAAGCCGACTTGAAAAGGATAGATGCCATGGAGGAGGATCAAGAAGTTACTTCTCATTTCCGAGCCGGATTCATGATGGAGGAACTACAGAGCTTAGCTATTCCAAACTCGGTCGTCCCTTCCAATGTTAGATTTCTTTCTTATGAAAATATGAAAAAGAGTGTCACTTGTTTTCCAGCGGCTATGCAACATCCATGGGTGGAGCTTTAGCCATCACGGGTAAGCTCCGTAAGGAAATAATGGACCTCAAGAAGAGAGGAGAATCGTATCCTGAGGGGCATCATCGCCAAGAATATCACATCACCACCTCTGAAGAAAGAGACATGAACACATGGGCATGAGCACTCCTCTTGGCAACTTCCAAGCTTGGGGGAGTTGCCCCGATATCGTATCACCATCACACTCCTATCTTTACCATTTTTCTTAGTTTGATCCTATTAGTAATATCTTGATCTAGTAGAATAAAGTTTTGGTATGATTTAGTTTTGAGTCTTGCCTTATGATCCTTCTTTGTAATCGAGTCCGTGAGCTATATATAATAAAGATTAGTGTTGAGTCAAGGGCTTGATTATCTTACTTTGATCTTGAAAGAAAAAGAAAGAATAAAAAGAAATAAAGAGATCATATGGATCTTATAGAGAGTAATTACTTCACATATAAAGAGTATGATGAATAAAAGTTGTTGGGAGTTGACAAACATAGTTTTCGTCATCGTTGCAATTAATAGGAAGTAATAAAGAAAGAGAGGTTTTCACATATAAATATACTATCTTGGACATCTTTTATGATTGTGAGCACTCATTAAAATATGACATGCTAAAGAGTTGATGCTGGACAAGGAAGACAACGTAATGGGTTATGTTTTCTTATATCCAAAATAAAGTATATTGTCATGGATCATCCAACATGTTGAGCTTGCCTTTCCCTCTCATGCTAGCCAAATTCTTTGCACCAAGTAGAGATACTACTTGTGCTTCCAAATATCCTTAAACTCAGTTTTGCCATGAGAGTCCACCATACCTACCTGTGGATTGAGTAAGATCCCTCAAGTAAATCGTCATTGTTGGATGCAATAAAAATTGCTCTCTAAATATGTATGACTTACTAGTGTGGAGAAAATAAGCTTTATACGATCTTGTGATATGGAAGCAATAAAAGCGACAGATTGCATAATAAAGGTCCATATCACAAGTGGCAATATAAAGTGACGTTCTTTTGCATTAAGATTTCGTGCATCCAACCATAAAAGCACATGACAACCTTTGCTTCCCTCTGGGAAGGGCCTATCTTTTACTTTTGTCTTATACATTATGCAAGAGTCATGGTGATCTTCATGTTTCCTTTTTATATTTTATCCTTTGGCAAGCACCTTGTGTTAGAAAGATCCTGATATATATCCAATTGGATGTAAGTTAGCATGAACTATTATTGTTGACATTACCCTTGAGGTAAAAGGTTGGGAGGTAGCACTATAAGCCCCTATCTTTCTCTATGTCCGATTAAAACTCCATAACCATAAGTATTGCGTGAGTGTTAGCAATTGTGAAAGATCAAATGATAGTTGAGTATGTGGATTTGCTGAAAAGCTCTTATATTGACTCTTTCCAATGTTATGATAAATTGCAATTGCTTCAATGACCGAGAGCATAGTTTGTTAGTCCACAATCAAGTTTCTGATTCATACTTGACATTGTGGATAGATTATTACTTGAGCATAAGAAATCATATGACTATATATATATATATATATATATATATATATATATATATATATATATATATATATATATGTTGCTGTTATAGGAATGATCATGATGCCCTCATTTCCGTATTTTATTTTATCGACACCTCTATCTCTAAAAATGTGGACATATTTTTGGTTATCGGCTTCCGGTTGAGGACAAGCGAGGTCTAAGCTTGGGGGAGTTGATACGTCCATTTTGCATCATGCTTTTATATCGATATTTATTGCATTATGGGCTGTTATTACATGTTATGTCACAATACTTATGCCTATTCTCTTATTTTACAAGGTTTACATGAAGAGGGAGAATGCCGGCAGCTGGAATTCTAGGCTAGAAAAGGAGCAACTATTACAGACCTATTCTGCACAGCTCCAAAAGTCCCGAAACTCCACGGAAGTTATTTTTGGAATTAATAAAAAATAATGAGCAAAGAAAATACTAGAGGGGGGGCCGCACACCATCCACGAGGGTGGGGGTGTGCCCTACCCCCCTGGGTGCACCCCCTGCCTCGTGGGCCACCTGGCAGGCCTCCGGTGCCCATCCTCTGCTATATGAAGTCTTTTACCCTGGAAAAAATCATAAGCAAGTTTTCAGGACGAAACACCGCCGCCACAAGGCGGAGATCCAATCTAGGGCTCCGATGGAGCCGTTCTGCCGGGGAAACATCCCTCAGGGAAGGGGAAATCGTCACCATCGTCATCACCATCGATTCTCTCAGTGGGAGGGGGTCAATCTTCATCAACATCTTCACCAGCACCATCTCCTCTCAAACCCTAGTTCATCTCTTGTATCTAATCTTTGTCCCAAAACCTCAGATTGGTACCTGTGGGTTACTAGTAGTGTTGATTACTCCTTGTAGTTGATGCTAGTTGGTTTATTCGGTGGAAGATCATATGTTCAGATCCTATATGCATATTAATACCCCTCTGATTATGAACATGAATATGATTTGTGAGTAGTTACGTTTGTTCCTAAGGACATGGGAGAAGTCTTGCTATAAGTAGTCATGTGAATTTGATATTCGTTCGATATTTTGATGAGATGTATGTTGTCTCTCCTCTGATTGGTGTTATGTGAATGTCAACTACATGACACTTCACCATTTTTTGGGCCTATAGGAAGGCATTGGGAAGTAATAAGTAGATGATGGGTTGCTAGAGTGACAGAAGCTTAAACCCTAGTTTATGAGTTGCTTCGTAAGGGGCTGATTTGGATCCATGTGTTTCATGCTATGGTTAGGTTACCTTAATACTTCTTTTGTAGTTGCGGATGCTTGCAATAGGGTTTAATCATAAGTGGGATGCTTGTCCAAGAAAGGGCAGTACCCAAGCACCGGTCCACCCACATATCAAATTATCAAAGTAACGAACACAAATCATATGAGCGTGACGAAAACTAGCTTGACGATAATTCCCATGTGTCCTCGGGAGCGCTTTTCTCTATATAAGAGTTTTTACAGGCTTGTCCTTTGCTACAAAAAGTATTGGGCCATCTTGCTACACCTTATTTACTTTCATTACTTGTTACCCGTTACAAATTACCTTATCACAAAACTATCTGTTACCGATAATTTCAGTGCTTGCAGAGAATACCTTACTGAAAACCGCTTGTCATTTCCTTCTGCTCCTCGTTGGGTTCGACACTCTTACTTATCGAAAGGACTACCCTAAACGTGTGGGTCATCAACCTACAGAGTCTTCAACACCTATCATCACAAGGTTGTTGAAACTGTAGATGTGTGGTTCAATGAGACTAATGGCTCGCAAAGAGACCACCTACCTCCTGTGCTAGATGAAATGTCACCTGAGGAATCCAGCAAGTTCAAGGCTACTGAGGATGTCATCCCTACTGAAGAATCTGCTGAAGAAGTCATTCCAGATCGTGAAGAAAATCATGCTGATGCTACTGAAGAAAATGGCCCAAAAGTAATTGTTGGGCCAAATCAAAGTCGTCAACCTGCTCATCCTCGCGTTGCAAATGAAGTGCATATTGAGATAATCATCAATGACATCAATGCACTAGGTCCTCTCACGCGCTCAATAGCTTCACATTTGTCTAACTTTTGTGGCCATTTTGTGTTTGTCTCTACCATAGAGCCCACCAAAGTTGATGAAGCATTCATGGAGTCTGACTGGATTCAAGCTATGCAAGATGAATATCATCAATTCGAGCTCAACAATGTGTGGGAGCTTGTCAAACGACCATACCCACGGAAGCACAATATCATAGGCACCAAATGGATCTACCGCAACAAGCAAGATGAAAATGGCCTTGTGGTGAGGAATAATGCTCGTCTTGTAGCTCAAGGCTACACACAGGTTGAAGGAATTGATTTCAATGAAAATTTTGCACATGTTGCTAGACTTGAGGCTATTCACATATTTCTTGCTTATGCTAACCATCATAATATCATCTTACATCAAATGGATGTGAAAAGTGCATTCCTCAATGGTAAGCTTGAGGAAGAAGTATATGTTGCTCAACCACGAGGTTTTGAGGATCCAAAATTTCCAGATCACGTCTGTAGACTCAACAAGGCCCTCTATGGCCTCAAGCAAGCACCTCGGGCATGGTATGATGCACTGAAGTAATTCCTCATGAAGAAAGGTTTCAAACCCGATTCACTTGACCCAACTCTTTTCATCAAAACATATGATGATGAATTATTCGTGTGCCAAATATATGTTGATGATATTATCTTTGGCTGCACTAACCAACGTTACAGTGACGAATTAGCCTATATGATGAGTGAGGAATATCAAATGTCCATGATGGGAGAGTTGAAATTCTTCTTAGGTCTTCAAATTCGTCAAACAACACAATGACATATTCATATCCTAGGAGAAATACCTCAAGGATGTGTTGAGGAAATTCGGCATGCAAGATTTCAAAGGCGTCAAAATACCTGTGCCCACAAATGGCCATCTATGCACCGATGAAAATGGTAAAGACTTCGATAAAAAGGTATACCACTCCATGATTGGCTATTTATTGTATCTATGTGCATCTAGGCCGAATATTATGCTTAGCGTTTGCACGTGTGCCCGATTTCAAGCTACACCGAAGGAATCACACCATAAGGCTAAGAAGCATATTCTTCAATATCTAGCTCACACTCCAACACTTGGATTATGGTATCCCAAGGGCACTTCTTTTGAGCTCATTAGATATTTTAACTCTGACTATGCTGGTGATTGGGTGGACCACAAGTCAACATCAGGCACATGTCATTTCCTTGGACATTCCTTGGTATGTTGGTCCTTGAAGAAGCAGAACTGCGTATCACTCTCTACTGTTGAAGCTGAGTACATTGTTGCTGGATATTGCTGTGCTCAATTGCTATGGATGAAGCAAACCCTCAAGGACTATAGAATCAATGTGAAGAATGTGCCACTCTACTGCGAAAA
This sequence comes from Triticum aestivum, assembly GCF_018294505.1. NCBI lineage: Eukaryota > Viridiplantae > Streptophyta > Magnoliopsida > Poales > Poaceae > Triticum > Triticum aestivum. The sequence goes on along the minus strand of NC_057807.1, from coordinate 80,419,289 downwards.
TGAGAGTGCTATCAAGATTGCTCACAACCCAGTTCAGCACTCGAAGACAAAGCACATCCAGATTCGTCATCATTTTCTTCGTGACTGAAAGTGCGTTATATCGACTAGAGGGGGGTGAATAGGCGATTTTTATGAATTCTTCACTGAGGAATTTGTCGGTGAGGAAATTCCTTAGAGAACAACTACTTGCAGCGGAATAAGTACTCAGAAGTAAGCTTGACAGAATACACACATGGTCAGCATGATGAAATGAAGACAAACACAGAGTACAGAAAGTGTAAACACAAGATAACACAAGATGAAGACAAACAGACTAAAGAAATTGAACTGAGGAAATTGAGAAAGTCTTCAGTCAAAGTCTTCAAACACAGATATGAACAAACACTCAACACAGTAATGAGGAAATGAAAGAGTTGAGGAAATAGAACCAGTAAGGTTGGTGAAGACAATGATTTGGTAGACCAATTCAAACTGCTGTCTCAGTTGTACATCTGGTTGGAGCGGCTGAGTATTTAAACTCGAGGACACACAGTCCCGGACACCCAGTCACTGAGCACGCAGCTCAGGACACCAAGTCCTCACCGTATTCTCCTTGAAATAAGGTCACACAGACCTCGTCCAATCACTCGTGGTAAGTCTTCAAGCGACTTCCAAACCTTCACAGACTTCGGTCACTCGGCGATCCACAATTCCTCTTGGATGCTCTAGACCATGACGCCTAACCGTCTGGAAGAAGCACAGTCTTCAAAGGTAACAAGCATCGGATCCACGTAGGATCAATCTCTTCAGTGATGCTCAATCACTTTGGGTTTGTGGGTGTTTGGGTTTGGATTTTCCTCACTCGATGATTTTCGCTCAAAGTCCTCGGAGGATGGGTTGCTCTCAAATGACAAGTATCAGTTTCTCTCGGAGCAGCCAACCAGCTAGTGGTTGTAGGGGGCGGCTACTTATAGCCTAGGGAGCAGCCCGACATGATAAGACATAAATGCGCTTCAATGATATGACCGTTATGTGGATAAGATATTGTGGGAGAGCTGGCGCGTAGCACAGCAACGGTCGGAAATTTGACTCTCAAATTCCTCAGGGCTATCATGTTCCTCACTGTGTAGGCAATCCGCACTGGCGAATTCCTAACTCCTCAGTCAGGGCACATATCGAGGCAGCAATGAATAGTATGTCTGTCTAATATCTGGTTCACCTAGGGTATACCTATGTTGTTCATCTTGGGTGGGAAACAAATAGTAAAGCAATCATCATCTGTCTTTTTATTAACTTAAAGCAATCATCAGCCTGCTATCATTATTTTTGGATCCATCCACTGGTTGTTACCATCACTCTAAATTTTTGCATGCTCTCCTTACATAATCTCACCATATTTTTTGGTATGCATGTCAGATATTGTACACAGTCATGCTAAACATGTAGAGAAAAAGAGAAGAGTTTTGCACGGCAATACAATGTCATGCATACATCGCTCCATGGTGGGTTCAATGGCAAACCCTCCCCACCCCTCTCCAGATTGTAATCCAGAGGAAGATATCTGTTCTGAGGCGGATTCAGACGCCGCTGACCACTCCTATTTACCCCCCAAGGTGTTTGCTCTACCTTGGCATGATGATGTTAGTCATATCATGCATATGTTGCCTTGCAGTGCCTACTTTTGACATCATATATGTCATCTTCTTAGTTTAGACATGTTCTGTAATGCCACCTGTTTAGTTTCTATATCATATATGGGAATTATGTAGTCTCATATCTTTTAGCCAGCCATAATATATGTGAAATGTGCAATGCCATCCTGTTTAACCAGGCATCATATATTTGAATGATATCTTGCCCATCCTTTTCTTCATTACATTTCCATTTGTTGACAATGTTTGTACATTAAACTACTCTTCCTGTGAATCAGCCATTTGGGTGGGAGATGGAAAAATCTGGAGTGAAAACAAGGCCTTCAGAGCAGACAGTGCTACCCGTCGAAGCAGATCTCTTGTTGGGTCTCGATAGCTCCTCAGAGATGGATTCAGAGACGGATGACCAGTCCTATTCCCCTACTGAGGTGTATGCTCTAACTTGGCACGGTTATACTGCTCATATCATGCATACGGTGTCTTGCATTGCATAGTTTAGACATCATATACACAATATTCAACACCATGTTCTTAGTTCAGACATCATATCGAATGCCCTCTGTTTACCATATAAATCACATATGTGAATTAAATGATGCGATCTTGATTACTTAGATAACATGTAGGTGAATTATGTCATGCGATCCTGTTTAGGTATTCATCATATCTTTGAATTATGTTATGCTATGCTATCCAGTTTAGATAGACATCATATATGTGAAATTATGTCATGCTATCCGTTTTAGTTAAACAATATACATGTCAACTATTTCATGCCCTCTTTTTTCCACACTATCTATTGCATCTGTCTCTCATACAATGTCTGTACATTCAACTATGTTTCCTGTTTATCAGCCATTTGAATTGGAGCGGGTGATGCCAGTATCTAGCAGAATAAAAACACGGTCTTCAAATAAAACAGTGCTACCTCTTGGTGGAGATAGCACCCCGGTTGTACATGCACAAGAACCAGCCCTACCACACATAACCCAAACTCTTGCAGATTGTACCCCTACTGCGATGGACAGAGAACTAGCTTCACCCAATCCAACCCCAACCCCAGCCGATAGTAACCCAGTTGCTGTTGACACAACACCATCTCCACCACAGAGCTCCCAAACAAGAGCAGTTAGTAAGGCAGCTCTAGTGCCCAAAGGGCCAGTACTATCACAGTGAACCCCAACTCCACCAGTTAGTACGCCTATTCCTGTGGAGGAAGCACAACCGGCCAGTCGTAGTTTAGCATCTATCGCATTTGATGTTGTTAAATCGTATGTGCGTATCTTCCCATCTTGGAAATATTATACTGAAGATGAAGGAAAATGCCAGTTGCAGGTGTTTGTCCAGGAGTTATGTGTAAGTAATGTTATTCATGGCAATTACTTTGCTTCGTCCCATACATCCTACCTCCATGATGGTTATAATACAGCAAATTTTCCCATTTTTCTCTATAGAGAAGGACTGATTTGGAAACTCAGGATGAGGTAACCTGTGCTAATACCTCTGCTATCTTCAAGAATGCTTGGTGGCAGTATCAGAATTACCTGAAGAAAACGTACTTCACCGGCAAAGAAACTCATCAAATTCCCTTTAGTTCTCTTGAGACACATTTACTGGACGATGACTGGGAACGCCTTGTTCTGTACTGGTCCCGAACCAAGAATGTGGTAAGGTCTATGAGCTCATTTTCTATTTTTAAGTATTATATTCTTGCGTCTTACTGTACTCTGTTCATGTAGAACAAGTGCCTAAACCTGAAGAACAACAGTTCTAATTTAAGATTCCATTGCTATCATAGTTCAAAAAAGCGCTAGGCGTTAATTGTGCGTTTTGCCACCGCCTTGCACTTTACTGACCAAAGCGCATGCTTATGTGCAGTTATGCACGGATTAAGCGTAGTTATGCGCAATGCATTTTGCCAACGCCTAGAGCCTAGGCGCGCTTAAGCGCTCGCTTAGGCGTGCCTTTTTTAACTATGATCGCTTTGCTCTTGTATCACTGTATTTACTGATACAAACTTATTTTCAAATTGAAGGATCCAATCAAAACTCCAATGGCACAGCAGGTTTGTTCACGCATGTTTCTTTAACAGGTTTGCTCTTATCAATAGCTCTTTTGATTTCAATTTCAATTGTGTATACAATTTACTTTCATATCATGCACATTACTAGCATCACAACAGAGCCAATAGTGTTGTTGTACATGTAGACCCGTGGTACCCATCTGAAATCTTGTTGTGCCGTGTAGTTTCCCACGCTTTGTATTCTTTCACTGCTGCTTTGTCTTGAACTGATATGATTTGAATCGTGTCTATTTTGATTTGGCAAGACAATGTAGTGACCATAGGACCTAGATGTATGTTTATTTGATGCTTTTATTATGTACTAGTACTTGGCAATAGAAGACTTGGTAGTTTAATCCTGTCCACCTTACTAATGAACTAGTTCACCGAAATGAGTTTCATATACTAGTACATGCTAAACTTGTTATGTGTCTGCTTGTTTATTCTTTTAGAATGCTGACAGAATATTGGGGAAGAGTGCCTTATTAAGCAATGGTAAAGGAAGTAACGCAGATAAGGTTCAGGATAGTGACACATCCTTGTTGGTCTCCAACAAAGCTGATAAAATAGCTAAGGAAGACTATCTTGAAGACAGCGAGACAACCCCAAAGTCCTGTCTTGGTTTAGTGTTCGAGTTACTGGACACTACCGCTTGCACAAGCTATTCAAACTCACTGTCTGGATTATTTCGGTTTCTTGAGTCTCAACTACAAGCTGAAAGACATCGATCAGCTGTGCTGTGACAAGAAGCGGAAGGACTGCGGAAGTCCCTGGAGCATTCAGATGCATACTTTCTGGTGCAACAGCAAGCGTTGGAGGATTTTAGCACCAAACAGGACAAAGCTAATCAGCTTGCTAAGCTTATTGCCAGCATGGTGGATACCCAGGATAACATTTCTTGAGCTCTTCTGAAGTTGTTTCAGTTATTCTCTTGTTTTGCTGCCGCGTTTATTTCCACTGGTGGCCAATTTTGACGGCCAGTGTATGTAATATGCTACTTTGTTCCCTATATTTGCACTGGTGGCAAACTTTGATGCCTAGTGGATGTAATATGTGTAATAGCGGTAATAGGCTAGCCTTAATTGCTTGCTTATTTATTTCCTTATTGTCTTGTTTAGTTGTTTGCTTGTAGTCACTGCAATTCTTTTTCTGTGTTTTTCTAGTGGCCACAATAGCCTATTTTTGGTAACTAGGCCAAAATAATCATGGCAACACACGGACTGTTGTAACCATGGGTCTCCTGCAGGCCGTATCATCCATGGGCCTTCGTTCGGCCGTAGGACCATTGGCCTTCTATACGGGCCGTAGGATCCATCGGCCTTCTATACCGGCCTTAGGGATCAATGGGCCTTCTACGGGCCGTAGGGTCCATGGGCCTTCTACGGGTCGTACGATCCATGGGACTTCTACGGGTTGTACTATCCATGGGCCTCATACGGGCCGTAGGATCCATGGGCCTTCTACGGGGCGTATCATTATTTCGCCAATCATGGGTCATACTATTCGTGGACCATAACGGGCCGTTAATAAGCCGTATTTGATAACTCTATGAAAACAGCCCAATGGTTTTTTTGACATGAAAACGGCCCAATGTATTAACGGGCTGCAAACGGGCCGACTATAACTATGGGCTGAATTTGGCCCACAAGCAGAAAATGACAGTAGCGGGCTGTATGTAACCGAATGCTGCAAGTGATCCCAAGAATCAATGGGCCCTGAGAAGGCCAAAAGATAACTTGGGATGGAAACGACCCAATGGAATAATGGGCCGTTAATGGGTATAAAGTGATACATTGTTCATTACGGGCCAGTTTCACCACGGGCCGTTAATGGGCCAAGAGTTACAAAGGTCCTCATACGGGCCGAAAGAAGTCATGGGCCACACATGGGCCGAAAGTTAAAACGGGCTGAATCATATTGGACGGCCCAGAAGATTCTACTGGGCCTAATTCGGATAGGGCGTAATGGGCCCTGGGTTAGCAGGCTGTAAATGGGCTATATGCGAACATGCCGTTAACAGGCTTTCCGTGGGCCGGCCCGCCACCTTTTGACCAAGTCAAATGGCCGGCCTTTTCACAGGAATGGGCCTCTGTTGGGCCATGCCATGTGTCGCCGTATCATAGGCGCCTTCGGTCCAATGAGCGGATGACATCTGTCCCAACGGTGAGCCGACACGTGTTTCCTCCAGCCAATGATGATTTTACACGTGGAAAATCCCCATTGGTCGGGGTTGTTAACGGGTTATCGGATCCAAAACCCGACCCGATAGCTTAACGGTGTTCCGTTATGGTGGATGCCACGTGTCGGTCACCCTTGACGAAAGCACTTCTGTGACGCGCGATTTATCGTCATGGAAGTGGATGATAATTTTGGTAATCTCATGGAACACTTCTACGACAGCACAGGTATGACTATCTTGATTCTGTCATAAAATCGTCATGGATGTATATGCATGACAGAAAACGCGACCTACTGTGACAAACACGTATCATCATGGAATGTATTTTTTTGTAGTGATGGTGTGATAGACAGATATTGTATGTTCTAGAAACAGGAACATGTATGATATGAGGATGGAATATGTACGAAAAATAGGACAACATGGCATATTCACAACTAATTATGTAAACTAAGCAGAAGTAATTTAATCAAATTACAAGCAATACAAGTGAGACACTATATGCAACATGCAAGACAATATCACACTGCCAAGCTAGAGAAAGCACCTTGGATGCCGGTTTTGCTGGAAGACCGCCATCAATCCCTGCCTTATTTTTTCCTTCCTTTTTCTTAATTGCATTTTCTTGTCAAGTCAAACACATAAGAAAAATTAATAAAAATTCGCTTTTCAGAGCTCATTGATGCAGGATGCTGACAAGCACTACTTTAATATAAGGCGACCGCATGATAGGATGATTGAATGTGTAAGAAAAAAGGACATCATTGCATATTCACAGCTATGATGTGTAAACTAAGCAGAAGGCATTTCAACAAATTAGAAGCAATGAAAGCTAGACACCATATGAAAGATGCAACGAATATCACTCTACCAAGTTAAAACTGTCTCATCATAAGTGCCATTTCAACAAATTAGAAGTAGTACAAGCTAGAAAAGAATGCAAAATGTAACCTATATCACACTCCCAAGTCAAACGTGTCTTATCATATGTGATTGTTGCAGGTTACACAACAGTAGTACTTTGATGTAAGAACATGGTGTGATAGATAGATGTTGTATATTTTAGAAACATGAACACATGTCTGATTCACTAGTATAATGTGTAAAGTAAGCACATGGAATTTAACAAAATTAGAAGCAATACAAGCTAGACATCATACATAACATGAAACCACATATAATAGTGCCAAGTTAGACGGAGCACCTATGATGGTGCACTAGGGTAGACATGCTCATCATCAACATACCTACAATGAGTGTCTATGCATGTGTTGTCTTCCAAATCTTCTTGGGGGGTGGGGGTGGCGGAGTAGAATCTGTAGAGACCCTCTGTTTGGAAGGAGTACCTTTATCCACTGCCTTGCTAATTTCCTTATGCTTTATTGATTTTTAAATTTCAAGTAAAACTGACAATAAAAAGCAATAAGATTCACTCTTCAGAACTCATTCATGCATGATACTAACAATCACTACTTTGATGTAAGGCAAACACATGATACCAGGATGGAATATGTACGAAAAACAGGATGGCAAGGCATATTCACAACTGTTTGTGTAAACTAAGAAGAAGCCATTTCAACAAATAAGAATCAATACAAGCTAGACACCACATGAAAGATGCAACCAATATGACTCTGCCAAGTTAAAAGCGTCCTATCATAAATGGCATTTCAACAAATTAGAAGCAGCGCATGCTATAAATCATATGAAAGATGCAACTAATATCACACTGCATATACTAAAGGTGTCTCGTCATATTGATTGATGAGGATACAAAAAAATAGTTTTATGTAAGGACATGCTTAATAGACAGATGTACTATGTACAAAAACAGGAAGGCATGTCACATTAACAGGTATAATGTATAAACTAAGCAGAATAGCACATGCAATTTAACCAGATTGGAAGAATTACAATCTAGACACCATATGCAACATGCAACCACATATCACGCTGCCAAGTTAGAGCAAGCACCTACGATGCTAGTGTAGGGGAAATGTGGTAATCAACTATAGAGCTACGTTCACTATCTTCATCTAGACATGCTATTTCTTAAGAATCATGTGGGGATGCTGATGCTGCATTCTTTAAATGAGGATCTTTTCTCGCAGTAGTCCACTGTCCTGACTGCCTCATCATAAGTGATTGATGAGGGATACACAAGAACATTAGTTTGATGTAAGAACATGGTTAATAGACAGATGTACTAGTATGTACCAAAAATAGGAAGGCATGTCATATTCGAAGGTATAATGTGTAAGTTAAGCAGATGCAATTTAACCAAATTGGAAGCAACACAAGCTAGACATCCGGTTGGAGTGGTGAGCATGATCATCTAGGACCTGAGATCCTGGTGGGAGGTGGGCTGCTTCGCCACCATCATGGCTTTTTAGTTGGCTTCCAGGTAATGCCTGTCCGTGGTGGGCTTGTCACTGGCTCAGCCAGTGCCCTGACTAGCGATTTGTCTTCTGGTGCTCCCGGAATGGTGGTTCATGTAAAAGTATCTTTCCTTATCTTAATAAAGACCAACTTCGTCTTTTCGAATACAAGCTAGAAACCATATGCAACATGCAACCACATATGACACCACGAAGTTAAAGCAAGCACCTGGGATGGTGGTTTAGGGAGAGCGAGATCATCAGCTCTAGAGCTACGTTTACCGTCTCCATCTGCTGACAATGCACCCTTTATAGCGCTAAAGCTATCTTGCCTAAGCCCGAAGCAATCAGGAGCGACTTCTCTTTTTTTTCTGCTTCTGTCAAGGCACAGTCTGAAATACCATTGCATAAAAACACAATAGTGAGAGTACAGGTGAAGTGTGTGCAAAACTAGTGCACTGTAAAAGTAGAAGATAGCAGGTGGCTGAAAAATAAATGACAGGAGACATATGATAGCTCTACAACATTGCATGGCAAACAAAACTAGATTCTACTCCATATGATTTTGTAATATATGAGCATAGGGATGGCTGGGAAATGCATGTACTCCTCTAGCACACCACCACATGTGGTCCTATCAAAATAATAGTCCACTGGAAATAAATAGGTCAGTCGATTCTTTTATGAACTGTTCGATCTATAAGGAATGAGCAAATGGCCTTCGTCTATCTCCCGCTAGTCACTATTAACAATCTTTCCCGAACAGCCAGCGACCACCGGCTCAGACCCCTGCCTCCGCCGCCTTGCCCTCCCCTCGACCTCACACCACCGACGTGCTTGGCAGCGCCCCCCCGGCCATCCCTTTAATCCCGGCCGAACTCAAGATCGGCGGCAGCAGCTCTAGGCCCCCCACACTCCTCAGATAAATACCGAGGCGCTGCCTCCCGGCGTAATAGGCGGACTAGTGCATGTTACGCTGGGGAATGCTTCCTTTAATTGGGAATCAACTGACCAGGAATTGAAATCCAGGGGGGCGACGGACCTCTAGCTAAGGTGAAATAGTATATCAGGAGAAACCTTGTGCATCGCGAGTTACTAGGAACATCTAGTATGAAGAAAAGCGGTCAACTAGTGTCTTCTGTGTGATGAATACTATGCAAGCAGACACGTAAGATTTGCATGAATAAGGGAAGAGGAGTACCATTTCCGTTTGCCAGTGCTGGGTCCTTCGGATGTCACGGCGATTTTCTTTGTTTTACCCGGGGAACCGATGTTTTGGAGGAGGGTTGAGCCTTGGACAAACCCATGGACAAATTGTTGACTGTGTTGTGGTAGCCGTTTGTCGGCAGAGGGGAAGCAGATCTGAAGCGGCGAAGGACGGTGTAGCAGCAACAACTCCAATTTTGTGGACAGTGGCGAAGTTGGAGCGGCAGCGGTGAGGCGCAGGACGTCGTGGTTGAATTGGCTCAGGTACGGACAACTCAGTCTTGGCTGCAACTACTAGACATGGAGGGCGTTGCGGTTGTTGTTGCGGTGGACGACGATGTCGGGGTATCGGCTCCGGCGTGATGGAGGAGGGCGGTGGTTGATGGGTGGGATGGGGTGGCAGACGGAGGACGCCGGAGTTTCGCGGCTGGTGGAGAGGAAGCTTCAGCGTCCATGGAGTACGAATGGGGAATCAGACCAGGGGGGCAGTGGGAGCTAAGGGAGAACCATGTTTTGGTATGGGACGCGCTTGTTTTTGGTTTTTTGAACAGATGGGACGCGCTTGTTTTTGGTTTTTGAACAGATGGGACGCGCTTGTTTTTGGTTTTTTGAACAGATGGGACGCGCTTGTTTTTGGTTTTTGAACAGATGGGACGCGCTTGTTTTTGGTTTTTGAACAGATGGGACGCGCTTGTTTGAAATTTGGGGAAAGTAAAAACTTTTCCCCCTCTTAAATTTCGGACCTACTATGGGTCGGGGGTAGGATGGTAATCCTAGGTGTCCCAAATAGTGGGCGGGAGCGATTTCGGCCACGTGCATGTGTGCTTAGGCGGCCATTGTGTATGAATGTTTTTCAGAGGCGGTTGCGAGGCGTCTAGTTGAAGCTACAAACCTACCCCGGTTTAAACCTTTGGACGTCGGGCCGGTAGGTTTCATGGGTCGGAGTTAGAAAAGTAATTTCCTTCTACCAAACATTGGTCTCACGTGATTTTGGGCGAGTAGAGGCTCTTTTGCCGCTTCGTTTGAAATTTTGAAACAGAAGCATTCACCTTTAGAGTACTCCCTCCATTTTTATTTACTCTGCATATTAGAGTTGACTGAAGTCAAATTTCATAAAGTTTGACCAAGTTTATAGAAAATAGTATAAAATTTTATCATAACAAATCTATATGATGTGAAAGTACATTCAATAATAAATCTAATTTTATTGATTTGTTAATGCTTATCTTAATATATTTTTATAAACTTGGTTAAAGTTTATAAAGCTTGACTTTTACCAAAGCTAATACACGGACTAAATAAAAATGGAGGGAGTACTTTTGAACTTTGAGGATTGACCTAAATAGACAACGTTAAATTTGACCTTGTATGTTTCAAAATCTCATTAAATTATGCGCTTCTTTTTGAAATTTTGACACTTGAAAAATCCTATAACTACGATTATTTTGGAATGGAGGAGGTAAATTTGAATCTACTTTTTACACGACTATATATGCTATTATGTACAAAAGCAGAGCAAAGATTGGTGCCCCCATAATTTAGGTATGATTCACAAATGCCATGATATCAAATTCAAATAATTGAATGGACTTTGTGTTAAATTCGAATTTTTTAAATCACCTTAAGTTGAATTGAAATGTATGCTAGTTCATAGCTAGCTATTTATAATGTTCATTGTGTAACTTGTGTATGTATAATGTGCTTTACAAACACAACATGAAGTATACTCATGTTTATATTCGATTGCTAAAGCTATGCATTGTCTGGAGTTCAAAATACTAACTGTGTGGATCAATTATGTCGAATAATAACATAGACATGCTCAAATTCGATATAATATAGATGTCTGATGGATCAATGACCGTTCGTTACGCGAATTGCAAATATCATGATCCCATCCTAATATTTGGATACAATTTATATTTTTAATCAATGTGTACATCAGTCTTTTACGTGTAGTTTCACTCTTCATAGGCCCCTCCTCACACACACGCCGACTTTCTCTCACACATACGCGCACACGGTGCATATCCATCGGTGATCTCTCACACACTCTCTCCCGAGGTGTCTTTCTCGCAGACATGCTCTCGATATAAAACTCCCTCATTGTCGTAACCATTTACGACTGATTTCACTAACCTTTATCAGAAGCACCCTTCCTCTCACCAGCATACATACGCACAATCGCCATCAACCCTTTCTATATACATATACCTGCCTACTTGTCTCCCGCACACACATTATCTTTAGGCCTGCCTCTCATGCATTGTCTCCACCTCTCTTCCTAATTGACGAGTATGATTCTAGCACAGCATTCTTTAGGATGCCCCTTCAAGTTAGGTTGGATGAATAGTAATATCAGAATAAGGGGTTTCCTTAGTCCGAGGACCTAGGGTTACAAATCCTAGCCGTCTTTGTTAGTGGACACAGAGTCCTTCACGACTATGTTATCTTTGTCTCGTATGACTAGTCCTCCATTGGTCTCCCTTAATGCATCACGGGCCGACTGTCGGCATTCTGGGAACGGGAGTATCCAGACTTGCCTGCCTGTGGCCTGCGACGTGGCTCAAGCAGTGGCCCAGTACGACCCGTTTACATCAACCCAAGCCCTAGACCCTCGCGAGGGGCCAAGCCTCGCGGGGCGGACGATGCAAAGCCTCCTCAGGGACGGCCTCACCAAGCAGGTTCGCGAGGAGGCGGAGAGATCAAGGCAAGGAGTACCTCGCGAGGTGCTCGTGACGCAAGCCATGACGATCGAGACCAGGCGGGCGCCAGGCAGGCGCCAGCTGGTGCAGTGTCCTCGTTTCCTATTCGGTGCAAAGGGGGCAAGTGCAGGCGCGGAGTACGGAGGCATCAAGCAAAGGTTGCCATATTAGTGCAATGAGACCAAGACTAGCAGAGAGGCAGGATGGAGGTCACCATGGAGCCCAAGACGGCGTCATCAGCAGTACCTTTACCAGTCGAAGACCAACTTTAGTCATGATAGCTTGTACTAGTTGTCCCCTTTCAAAATGGCCGTTGTTGGCTCCCTTCCCGCTCAATATTTGGGAAGAGGACCAGGGCCCCTATAAATAGAGATAGCCACCGCCGTAGAGAGGGACATCTCATCCAGAGCGGATCGAATCCTGGACAAGTAGAACACCACACCAGCTCAAGAACACCCCTCGCAAGGCTATTCTTCCTCTGTACTATTCTTCATCAGCCCAGAGGCAATCCACCACACCACACACTAGAGTAGGGTATTACACCACAACGGTGGCCCGAACTAGTATAAACCTCGCGTCCCTTGTGTTGTTCATCGTGTAGCTTAGATCCACGGCAAGGCTTCGGAACATAGATCGATAGGGAGAAGATCTTCACGTGCACCCTAGAGTTCGAACCTTAAGGGTTCTGGCGGAACCCAATATCCGACATTTGGCGCGCCACGTAGGTGTGCGCCAGAATCTTCCTTCCGTGGTTCCGAGTTCCGTTGCTTTGCCGCATCCATGGCGGATGCTCGCCGAGCTCGCGCCGAGCGTCGGGCTGCTCTTGCCGCCCGCGTCGCCCACACGGCTCCCGTCGGTGGGCCCCCTCGTCGTTCTCCGTCTCCCGCTCCCAAGGCCGCCACCGGCCCGGTGGGGAATGAGCAGCAAACGTCGTCGCTGCATCCCTCGGTGCCGCGGGACGGCCGCACCGCCACTCCGTCGCTAACTCTAGCTGGTTCATCGTCTCACGCTCCTCGCGCTCCCACAGACGCGCAGGCTGCATTGCTCCTGGCACGTGAGCTCCTGCACTACCGCCCCGTCGACGACCTCTACGAGGAGTGGCTCGCTCGCATCACCGAGCTCGTTAGTGCCGCAGGGAGCTCTCCTGCGCTGTCCCTCTCGATGCCGCGCCCTCCGTCCTGCACGGGTGATGCAGCTCAAGGGGCGCGTCCGTCACCTCCTCCTCAAGAAGGTGCCCTGGCTCCAAGGCGCGCGGCCCATGGACGGGCCTGTCGTGTCAAGCACCCACGCGACAAGAAAGGAGTTGCCAAGAAATCCCTCGGCCCCAAGAATGTGCTCGCGTGCTCCCTGCTCCAGCCCGTCAGGACCGCATCCCTGTACCAGCACGTCAAGACCCCGCGCTGCCCCTGGCGGCGGCACGCGGGAATCTCCAAGAGCAAGCTCCATGTCTGCAAAAGGCTCCGGTGGCCACCGCAGGCTGCCACACCTTCACCACCGAGCTACAAAGTGTCGCCTGGCCGGGCAAGTTCAAGCCAGATCTGCCTCCTTGCTATGACGGCACTGCTGACCCCGAGGAGTTCCTGCAGCTCTACGAGCTGGGCATCGAGGCGGTCAACGGAGACGAAAAGGTCATGGCGAGTTGGTTACCCATGGCGCTCAAGGATGGTGCCCGCACCTGGCTCCTGAACCTGCCTCCCGGCTTGATCTCCTCTTGGGACGAGATGCGCAACCACTTCATCGCCAACTTCCAGGGCACTCGTGGCCGTCCTCCCGTCATGGGTGACCAGCGCCGCATCAAGCAGCACCGGGAGAGACCTTGCAGAAGTATATCCAGCGCTGCAACAACGCTCGCCTCAAGATTCCTAGGGTGACCAAGGAGGCCATCATCTCAGCGTTCTCTAACGGTGTTCGCGACGTCAAGATGAAGGAGGAACTCACCATCCACGAGGACCTGTGCACATCCCTAGAGCTGTTCAACCTGGTGACCAAGTGCGAAACAGATGAGGAGGGGTGCCTCTCCCTCCTCGAGCTTCCAGCCGTTGACCCAGAAGAGAAGAAAGCCAAGCCCAAGGACGTGGAGCACAAAGGAACAGCTGTGCTCGCAGCAGAACCAGACACGAAGCGCGACAGGGACCAGCCAGAGTCATCGAAGGGCAACCGATTCTGCGCCTACCACAACCTCTACACCCACAACACCAACGAATGCCAGGAGCTCAGAGCCGTTCGAGAAGGACGATGCTACGTCTTGAGCTTGCGTTGGTTTTCCTTGAAGAGGAAAGGGTGATGCAGCATAGTAGCGTAAGTATTTCCCTCAGTTTTTTAGAACCAAGGTATCAATCCGGTAAGAGGCTCCTCACAAGTCCCATGAACCTACACAAACAAACAAAGAACTCGCAACCAACGCAATAAAGGGGTTGTCAATCCCTTCACGGCCACTTACGAAAGTAAGATCAAATAGTGATAATATGATAAGATAAATATTTTTTGGTATCTTGTAATATAGATGCAGAAAATGAAGATGCAAATAAAAGTAGATTGGAAGCGATGGGCCATGGGTTTCACTAGGGGCTTCTCTCAAGATAGCATAAGTATTACGGTGGGTGAACAAATTACTGTCGAGCAATTGATAGAAAAGTGAATAATTATGAGATTATCAAGGCATGATCATGTATATAGGCATCACGTTCGCAACAAGTAGACCGACTCCTGCCTTCATCTACTACTATTACTCCACACATCGACCGCTATCCAGCATGCATCTAGAGTATGAAGTTCATAAGAATAGAGTAACGCATTAAGCAAGATGACATGATGTAGATGGATAAACTCTAGCAATATGATATAAACCCCATCTTTTTATCCTCGATGGCAACAATAAAATATGTGTCTTGCAACCCTTTCTGTCACTGGGTAAGAGCACCGCAAGATTGAACCCAAAGCTAAGCACTTCTCCCATGGCAAGAAAGATCAATCTAGTAGGCCAAACCAAACCGATAATTCGAAGAGACTTGCAAAGATAACTCAATCATACATAAACGAATTTAGAGAAGAATCAAATATTATTCAAAGATAAACTTGATCATAAACCCACAATTCATTGGATCTCGACAAACACACCGCAAAAAGAGTTTACGTCGAATAGATCTCCACAAGAGAGGGGTAGAACATTGTATTGAGATCCAAAAAGAGAGAAGAAGCCATCTAGCTAATAACTATGGACCCGAAGGTCTGTGGTAAACTACTCACAACTCATCGGAAGGGCTATGGTGTTGATGTAGAAGCCCTCCATGGTAGATTCCCCCTCCGGCAGAACGCCTGCGATGGCTCCAAGATGGGATCTCACGGGTACATAAGGTTACGGTGGCGAAAATATTTCTTTGGTTGCTCTCTGGATGTTTTTGGGGTATCTAGGCTTATATAGGAGGAAGAAGTACGTCGGTGGCCGCCTTAGGAGCCCACGAGAAGGGGGGGCGTGCTCTATAGGGGGGGCGCCCTACCCTCTCGTGGCCGCCTTGGCTGCTTCTTGACTTGCACTCCAAGTCCTCTGGATCACGTTCGTTCCAAAAATCACGCTTCCAAAGATTTCATTCCATTTGGACTCCATTTGATATTCCTTTTCTTTGAAATACTGAAATAGGCAAAAAAACAGCAATACGGGCTGGGCCTCCGGTTAGTTGGTTAGTCCCAAAATTGATAATAATGTGTAAAATAAAGCCCATAAACATCCAAAACAGGTAATATAATAGCATGAAACAATAAAAAATTATAGATACGTTGGAGATGTATCAAGCATCCCCAAGCTTAATTCCTGCTCGTCCTCGAGTAGGTAAATGATAAAAACGGATTTTTTGATGTGGAATGCTACCTAGCATAATACTTAATGTAATTTTCTTTATTGTGGCATGAATGTTCAGATCCAAATGATTCAAGATAAAAGCTTACAAAACATAAAAATAATAATGCTTCAAAGCATACTAACAAATAATCTTGTCCTATCAAAATAGCATAGCCAAAGAAAGCTTATCCCTACAAAATCATATAGTTAGGCCATGCTTCATTTTCATTACACAAAATACTCCCATCATGCACAAACCCGATGACGAGCCGAGCAATTGGTTCATACTTTTTAACGCGCTTCAGCTTTTTTCAACTCTTACGCAATACATGAGCGCAAGCCATGGACATAGCACTATGGTGGTCTATTGTGGTGGTTGTGAGGACAAAAGAGGGAGAAGATAGTCTCACATCAACTAGGCGTATCAACAGGCTATGGAGATGCCCATCAATAGATATCAATGTGAGTGAGTAGGGATTGCCATGCAACGGATGCACTAGAGCTATAAATGTATGAAAGCTCAACAAAAGAAACTAAGTGGGTGTGCATCCAACTTGCTTGCTCACGAAGACCTAGGGCACTTTGAGGAAGCCCAATCATTAGAATATACAAGCCAAGTTCTGTAATGAAAAATTCCCACTAGTATATGAAAGTGACAACATAGGAGACTCTCTATCATGAAGATCATGGTGCTACTTTGAAGCACAAGTGTGGAAAAAGAGATAGTAGCAATTGTCCCTTCTCTCTTTTTCTCTCTTTTTTTTTCTTTTTCTCTTTTCTTTCTTTTTTCTTTTTCCCTTTTTTTCTTTTTTTTCTCTTTTTGGTGGGCTTCTTTGGCCTCTTTTATTTTTAAAAAGTCCGAAGTCTCATCCCGACTTGTGGGGGAATCATAGTCTTCATCATCCTTTCCTCACTGGGACAATGCTCTAATGATGAACATCATCACACTTTTATTGATTTACAACTCAAAAATTACAACTCAAAGCTAGAACAAGATATGACTCTATATGAATGCTTCCGGCGGTGTACTTGGATATGCAATGAATCAAGAGCGACATGTATGAAAATTATGAAGGTGGCCTTGCCACAAATACGATGTCAACTACATGATCATGCAAAGAGCAATATGACAATGATGAAACGTGTCATCGTAAACGGAACGGTGGAAAGTGCGTGGCAATATATCTCAGAATGGCTATGGAAATGCCATAATAGGTAGGTATGGTGGCTGTTTTGAGGAAGTTAAATAAATGGTTCATGATACCGACGAAAGTTGTGCGGTAATAAAAGAGGCTAGCAAAGTGGAAGGATGAGTGTGCGTATATCCATGGACTCACATTAGTCATAAAGAACTCATATACTTTTTGCAAAAGTCTACTTAGCCCTCGAAGCAAAGTACTACTATGCATGCCCCAAGAGGGATAGATTGGTAGGAAAAGACTATCGCTCGTCCCCGACTACCACTCATAAGGAAGACAATCAAAAGAGCACCTCATGCAACAAATTTGTCACACAACTTTTACCATATGTGCATGCTACGAGACTTGCCAACTTCAACAAAAGTATTTCTCAATTTCATAATTATCCACTAGCATGACCCTAACATTACTACCTTTATATCTCAAAACAATTATCAAGCATCAAATTGATCCTAGTGTTTAATGCACTTTCTATGATAGTTTTTATTATACCCAACTTGGATGTTCATCATTATAGGACCAAATTTGTAACCATATCAAATACCATGCTGTTCTAAAAGGCTATCAAAATAATATAAGTGAAGCATGAGAGACTAGAAATTTCTTCAAAATTAATCCACCGCCATGCTCTAAAAGATATAAGTGAACTACTAGAGCAAAAACTATCAAGCTCAAAAGATATAAGCGAAGCACATAGAGTATTCTAGAAAATTCTAATCAAATAGGCTTCTCCCAAAAGGTGTGTACAGCAAGGATGATTGTAGTAAACTAAAAAGCAAAGACTAATATAATACACGATGCTCCAAGCAAAACACATATCAGGTGGTGAATAAAAATATAGCTCCAAGTAAAGTTACCAATGAACGAAGACGAAAGAGGGGATGCCTTCCCGGGGCATCCCCAAGCTTAGGCTTTTGGCTATCCTTGAATATCTTGGGGTGCCATGGGCATCCCCAAGCTTAGGCTATTGCCACTCCTTATTACATAGTCCATAATAGCTTTACCCAAAACTTGAAAACTTCACAACACAAAACTCAATAGAAAATCTTATAAGCTCCGTTAGTGAAAGAAAACAAAACCACCACATAAGGTACTGTAATGAACTCATTCTTTATTTATTTTGGTGTTAAACCTACTGTATTCCAAGTTCTCTATGGTTCATACCCTTACATACTAGCCATAGATGCATCAAAATAAGCAATCAACACAAGAAAAATAGAATCTGTCAAAAACAGAACAGTCTGTAGTAATCTATAACTAACGCAAACTTCTGGAACTCTAAAAATCCTACCAAAGTAGGAAGTACTGGACAATTTGTTTATTGATCAGAATCAAAAGGAATCAATGCAAAATCACGTTTCCGTGACTTATTGAATTTTTTCTCGTGAGCGCAAAGTTTCTGTTTTTCAGCAGAATCAAATCAACTATCATCATAGATTATCCTATAGGTTCTACTTGGCACAAACACTAATTAAAAGATTAAAACACATCTAAACAGAAAGTAGATGCAAAATTTATTACTAAACAGTAACAAAAACAAAAAAACACAAAGAAAATTGGGTTGCCTCCCAACTAGCGTTATTGTTTAACGCCCCTAGCTAGGCATAAAAGCGAAGATAGATCTAAGTAGTGCCATCTTTGGCACTTGATTCATAGGTAGATCGCATGATAGATTCATAAGGTAATTTTACTTTCTTTCTTGGAAAGTTTTCCATGCCTTTATTTAATGGAAATTGGAATCTAATATTCCCTTCCTTCATATCAATAATCGCACCAATCATTCTAAGGAAAGGTCTACCAAGAATAATAGGGCAAGAAAGATTGCAATCTATATCAAGAACGATAAAATCAACGGGCACCAAATTTCTATTTGTAACAATAAGGACATCATTGATCCTTCCCATTGGCTTTTTAATAGTGGAATCTGCAAGGTGCAAATTTAAAGAGCAATCATCAAGATCATGGAAACCTAGAATATCACATAAAGTTTTCAGAATCATGGAAACACTAGCACCCAAATCACACAAAGGAAAACACTCATGATCTTTAATTATAATCTTTATAGTAGGTTCCCACTAATCATTAAGTTTTCTAGTTATAGAAACTTCCAAATTAAGTTTTTCATCAAAAGATTGCATCAAGGCATCAACGATATGTTTGGTAAAAGCTTTATTTTGACTATAAGCATGTGGAGAATTAACAACAGATTGCAACAAGGAAATACAACTTTCTAAAGAACAATTATCATAATCAAATTCCTTGAAATCTGAGATAGTGGGTTCAATGCTATTTAAAGTCATGACCTCTCCAATCCCACTTTTAGCAAATTTAGCATCAAGATTTAAAAACTCCAAATTTTTGGGCCGCCTTCTAAATAAAGTTGACTCATCTCCACTCCCATTATTATCAAGATTCATATTGCAAAATAAAGATCTAATAGGGGACACATCAATAACTTTAAGATCTTCATCATTATTTTCATGGAAACTAGAAGAACACACCTTTATAAAGCTATCTTTCTTAGCCAGCAATCTAGCGGTTCTTTCCTTGCACTCGTCAATGGAAATTCTCGTTACTTTGAGAGACTCATTGATATCATGCTTAGGGGAATAAGATCTAATTTTAAGAGAATCAACATCAAGCGAAAGTCTATCAACATTCCTAGCCAAATCATCAACTTTGAGCAATTTTTCTTCAAGCAAAGCACTAATTTTTTTTGAGAAATCATAAATTCTTTCACGCTATTCTCAAAATCAAAGGGCATCTTATTAAAATTACCATAAGAATTATTGTAGGAATTTCCATGATTATTAGAGGAACTACTAGGGAACGGTCTAGAATTAAAGTTTCCTCTATAAGCATTGTTTCCAAAACTATTCCTACCAACAAAATTCACATCCATAGATTCATTATTATTCTCAATCAAGGTAGATAAAGGCATATCATTGGGATCAATAGAAGAACTCTTTGTAGCAAACAATCTCATAAGCTCAACCATCTTTCCACTCAAAACATTGATTTCTTCTATAGCATGCACTTTTTTACTAGTAGATCGTTCGGTGTGCCATTGAAAATAATTAGCCATAATATTATCAAGAAGTTTTGTAGCATCTCCTAAAGTGATTTCCATAAACGTTCCTCCGGCGGCCGAATCTAAAAGATTTCTAGAAGCAAAGTTCAAACCGGCATAAAATTTTTGTATGATCATCCATAAATTCAAACCATGAGTAGGGAAATTGCGAATCATCAATTTCTTTCTTTCCCAAGATTGGGAAACATGCTCATGATCAAGTTGTTTAAAATTCATAATATCGTTCCTAAGCGAGATGATCTTAGCGGGAGGAAAATACTTAGAGATAAAAGCATCTTTGCACTTGTTCCAAGAATCAATACTATTTCTAGGCAAAGATGAAAACCAAACTTTAGCATGATCTCTAAGTGAAAACGGAAATAACTTCAATTTAACAATATCATTATCCGTATCTTTCTTCTTTTGCATATCACACAAATCAACAAAGTTGTTTAGATGAGTAGCGGCATCTTCACTAGGAAGGCCGGCGAACTGATCTTAAATAACAAGATTCAGCAAAGCAATATTGATTTCACAAGACTCAACATCATTAAGAGGAGCAATCAGAGTACTAAGGAAATCATTATTATTGGTATTCGAGAAATCACACAATTTGGTATTATCTTGCGCCATGGCAGCAAGTAATCCAACACACAAGCAAACAGAAAAAGGCAACGAAAAAGAGAGAGGAGATTGTGAAAAGAGAGGGTGAATAAAACAGTAAGGGTGAAGTGGGGGAGAGGAAAACGAGAGGCAAATGGCAAATAATGTAAATGCGAGGGAGATGAGTTTGTGATGGGTACTTGGTATGTCTTGACTTGAGAGAAGACCTCCCCGGCAACGGTGCTAGAAATCCTTCTTGCTACATCTTGAGCTTGCGTTTGTTTTCCTCGAAGAGGAAAGGGTGATGCAGCACAGTAGCGTAAGTATTTCCCTCAGTTTTTGGGAACCAAGGTATCAATCCAGTAGGAGGCTCCTCACAAGTCCCACGAACCTACACAAACAAACAAAGAACTCGCAACCAACGCAATAAAGGGGTTGTCAATCCCTTCACGTCCACTTGCGAAAGTGGGATCTAATAGAGATAATATGATAAGATAAATATTTTTTTGGTATTTTATAATATAGATGCAGAAAATAAAGATGTAAATAAAAGTAGATTGGAAGCAAATATGATAAGAGATAGACCCGAGGGCCATAGGTTTCACTAGAGGCTTGTCTCAAGATAGCATAAGTATTACGGTGGGTGAACAAATTACTATCGAGCAATTGATTGAAAAGCGAATAATTATGAGATTATCTAGGCATGATCATGTATATAGGCATCACGTCCACAACAAGTAGACCGACTCCTGCCTGCATCTACTACTATTACTCAACACATCGACCGCTACCCAGCATGCATCTAGAGTATTAAGTTCATAAGAACAGAGTAACACATTAAGCAAGATGACATGATGTAGAGGGATAAACTCAAGCAATATGATATAAACCCCATCTTTTTATCCCGGATGGTAACAATACAATACGTGTCTTGCAACCCTTTCTGTCACTGGGTAAGAACACCGCAAGATTGAACCCAAAGCTAAGCACTTCTCCCATGGTAAGAAAGATCAATCTAGTAGGCCAAACCAAACCGATAATTCCAAGAGACTTGCAAAGATAACTCAATCATACATAAAAGAATTCAGAGAAGAATCAAATATTATTCAAAGATAAACTTGATCATAAACCCACAATTCATTGGATCTCGACAAACACACCGCAAAAAGAGTTTACATCGAATAGATCTCTACAAGAGAGGGGGAGAACATTGTATTGAGATCCAAAAATAGAGAAGAAGCCATCTAGCTAATAATTATGGACCCGAAGGTCTATGGTAAACTACTCACAACTCATCGGAAGGGCTATGGTGTTGATGTAGAAGCCCTCCATGGTGGATTCCCCCTCCGACAGAACACCGACGACGGCTCCAAGATGGGATCTCGTGGATACAGAAGGTTACAGTGGCGGAAATATTTCTTCGGTTGCTCTCTGGATGTTTTCGGGGTATGTAGGCTTTTATAGGAGGAAGAAGTACGTCGGTGGCCGCCCGAGGGGCCCATGAGACAGGGGGGCGCCCTATAGGGAGGGGCACCCTACCCTCTCGTGGCCGCCTCGGCTGCTTCTTGACTTGCACTCCAATTCCTCTCGATCACGTTCGTTCCAAAAATCACACTTCCGAAGGTTTTATTCTGTTTGGACTCCGTTTGATATTCCTTTTCTTTGAAATACTGAAATAGGAAAAAACAGCAATACGGGCTGGGCCTCCGGTTAGTAGGTTAGTCCCAAAAATGATAATAATGTGTAAAATAAAGCCCATAAACATCCAAAACAGGTAATATAATAGAATGGAACAATAAAAAATTATAGATACGTTGGAGACGTATTAGATGCATCGGTCGACGCCCCGAGCGCAACGACCGGGGTACGGCCTAGGAGGAGGAAGAGGTGGAGGATGATGGGATGACCGAGGCCCTTGCCAGGAGTGGCGTGACCGACCTCGCGAGGATCGCTGGAGGACCAACCTCGCGAGGGGGCTTGGAGGGCTCAGCCTCGCGAGGACCGCCCGCAGGGCAACGCAGGCCTTCCTCCTCTGCCACCACCGCCAAGAACGAATGATGACCACCACCAGGACGAGTGGGCTGGGGGATTCCAAGAGCCGCGTGCTATCGCTTGCATCTTGGGCGGCGCCCAGGCCCCAGCCTCTCAATGCATCTTCAAGCAATTTGCTCGCGAGATGAACACAGTCCTCCCCAAGGTCGAGGCCATGCACCCTCTCAGGTGGTCCACATGCGCCATCACGTTCAGCTCAACGGATCAGCTCAAGTGTGCGGCTACAGCTGGCGTCCTCCCAATGCTTTGTTCCCCAGTCATCAGCAATGTGCAAGTTACCAAGACCCTCATCGATGGCGGCGCAGGGCTCAATGTTCTGTCTGTCAAAATGTTCAACAACCTCCAAGTGCCTTATGATCAACTCCAGCCAACCAAGCCTTTCACAGGAGACACTGACGGCTCCACCACTCCGACAGGGCAGGTTCGCCTCCCTATCACCTTCGGATAACGCAAGAACTACCGTACCGAGCTCATCGACTTCGACGTTGCCCACATTCGCCTGCCATACAATGCCATCCTCGGGTATCCAGCCCTGGCCAAGTTCATGGCGGTAACTCACCATGGTTACAATGTCCTCAAGATGACGGGAAGCGGTGGAATCATCACAGTCCCCTGCAAAGAGAAGGACGCCGTGTGCTCTCTCGAGCGTGCCTTCCAAGCTGCATCAGTCGAGGACCCAGAAAGCAGGAGCGAGAACCCTCCTGGGGCGGTTCCCAAGAAGAATAAGACATCACTCAGCTCAAGGCCTTAGGAGGTTGACATCTCCGGAGGCGCCGCTTCAGGATCTGCGCCCAAGCAAGGGGCGCCTCCCGCTGTCGCATAGGAAGGCGCACCCGATGCCCTCCTCAGGCAAGGCTTGGGGGCTGATACGTCTCCAACGTATCTCTAATTTATGAAGCATTCATGCTATTTTATTATCTGTTTTGAATGTTTATGGGCTTTATTATACACTTTTATATTATTTTTGGGACTAACCTATTAACCGGAGGCCCAGCCCATATTGTTGTTTTCTTGCCTATTTCAGTGTTTCGAAGAAAAGGAATATCAAACGGAGTCCAAACGGAATGAAACCTTCGGGGGCGTTATTTTTGGAACGGATGTGATCCAGGAGACTTGGAGTTGAAGTCAAGGAAGCTTCGAGGTGGCCACGAGGGTGGGGGCGCCCCCCCTACTAGGCGCGCCCCCCTCTCTCGTGGGCCCCTCGAGTGTCCCCCGTCCGACTTCTTTCAACTATATAAGTCCATATACCCTAAAACCTTCGAAGACAACAATAGATCGAGAGTTCCGCCACCACAAGCCTCTGTAGCCACCAAAAACCTCTCGGGAGCCCTTTCCGGCACCCTGCCGGAGGGAGAACCCATCACCGGTGGCCATCTTCATCATCCCGTCGCTCTCCCTGACGAGGAGGGAGTAGTTCACCCTCGAGGCTGAGGGTATGTACCAGTAGCTATGTGTTTGATCTCTCTCTCTCTCTTGTGTTCTCTCTATGGCATGATCTTGATGTATCGCGAGCTTTGCTATTATAGTTGGATCTTATGATGTTTCTCCCCCTCTACTCTCTTGTAATGGATTGAGTTTTCCCTTTGAAGTTATCTTTTTGTATTGAGTCTTTAAGGATTTGAGAACACTTGATGTATGTCTTGCCATGCTTATCTATGGTGAAAATGGGATATCACGTGATCCACTTGAGGTATGTTTTGGTGATCAACTTGCGGGTTCCGCCCATGAACCTATGCATAGGGGTTGGCACACGTTTTCGTCTTGACTCTCCGGTAGAAACATTGGGGCCCTCTTTGAAGTACTTTGTGTTGGTTGAATAGATGAATCTGAGATTGTGTAATGCATATCGTATAATCATGCCCATGGATACTTGAGGTGACAATGGAGTATCTAGGTGACATTAGGGTTTTGGTTGATTTGTGTCTTAAGGTGTTATTCTAGTATGAACTCTCTGATAGATCGAACAGAAAGAATAGCTTCATGTTATTTTACTATGGACTCTTGAATAGATAGATAAAAAAGGATAACTTTGAGGTGGTTTCGTACCCTACCATAATCTGTTTGTTTGTTCTCCGCTATTAGTGGCTTTGGAGTGACTCTTTGTTGCATGTTGAGGGATTGTTATGTGATCCAATTATGTTATTATTGTTGAGAGAACTTGCACTAGTGAAAGTATGAACCTTAGGCCTTGTTTCCTACCATTGCAATACCATTTACGCTCACTTTTATCATTAGTTACCTTGCTGTTTTTATAATTTCATAATACAAAAACCTTTATCTACCATCCATATTGCACTTGTATCACCATCTCTTTGCCGAACTAGTGCACCTATACAATTTACCATTGTATTGGGTGTGTTGGGGACACAAGAGACTCTTTGTTATTTGGTTGCAGGTTTGTTTGAGAGAGACCATCTTCATCCTACGCCTCCCACGGATTGATAAACCTTAGGTCATCCACTTGAGGGAAATTTGCTACTGTCCTACAAACCTCTGCACTTGGAGGCCCAACAACGTCTACAAGAAGAAGGTTGTGTAGTAGACATCAGGGGTTCTCTCCTGGAGGGCCTCGGACTTTGCCAGGATCACGAGGGAGGCGCTCGGGCACCACTTGAGGCATGCTTTGCGGCATGTTTCCCTCAGGAAGGCATAGGGCAAGGAGGGCCCAGCCCTCAGGAGTTCATCACCAAGGCCACACAGGAGCTTCAAGAATCGAGAGTCATACACGGCGGTCGCCGCCTACCTAGCGTAGCTCCCCATCCAGGCGAGGATGGTGGGCTGCGCGTCTGCATCGACTACCTAGGGCTCAGCCGAGTCGCGTCTCAGGATCGCCTCTGGCCTTCGCGCATGGGACGCAGCGAGGGTCCGCCGCACAGCCAACTTCGCATGCCTTTCGGCCTGCCGAACGCGGCTACCGCTCGCCACCGTCTTCCTCGGAGCATTCTAGCAGCTCAGGAGGTCAGACACCACGTGGTCCTGGCGGAGATGGAGATGGTCCTCGAGGAGCCACCCCGACCCCAGAGCCTCCCGAGGCTGAGGGCTCCTGTGGCTCGTGAGGATCGCCTTCCTCCCTGCGCATCGTCAGGTACTCCAACACCCGCTCTACAATGGTACCAGGTGACATCTTTCAAGTTCACTTCAGCTGGGAGCGCCCTCAGGGCTGCATTATTCCCAGGTCGCGTGGGTCCGTCCCTGTGGCATGTATCCCTTTTGCTTATGCTTTTAGTCTACCTTGCTGGGGGCGCCCCTCGGGCTGCATCATCCCCAAGACGCTCGGGCCAAACCTAGTGGCATGTATCCTTCCTGCATTTGTCTAAGCTGATTGGCCTTTCATGCTTAACCTGCCTGTGATGATCGCCTACTCGATTGACACCTACCCTCGAGGCCACTCGCACCGTCACGGCGCTTGTGCATGGGTCCGTCCTTGCAACGCCAACAAATCTGAGTGGTCGAGCTCTGGCCCGCGGCAGCCCCGCAAGCGCCACCTCACCAGGCCCTTAGTGCCCTCACCACTCCTTCGGAGCAGCCAATGGTCGGTCGGCAATCGCAATGGCAACCCTTGCTTCTCTCGTGTTGGTTTATAGGGACTACCTGAGGCCTAAAACGGGAGGCATCGCGAGCTCTCCCTTTCCCTTACCCGCGCAATCCGCTTGTGCGTTAAAAGGGGGGCGCCTGAGCATCGCAACTCAGGAGATCTTACTGGCTCTCCAGCCCTCATCCCCTGGCCTTGTCCACGGCATCGCAACCTGGCATACCAGTGGCGGCTGAGCTCGCTCAAGGGCCGGGACCTAAGGACGTAGAGCGCAAAGGAGAGTATGGGGAGGTGATGGGAAAGCTCAGAAAGGCCTATCCCAGCTGCATCCCAGCTACAGACATGCAAGTCCGGCGCCTCGTGAAGGATCTACCCCCCATTTTCGAGATATTGCGCCCCTCGGGCTGCATCATCCTGAAGCCGCTCGGGCCAGACCCAGTGGCATGTATCCTTCCTGCATTTGTCTAAGCTGATTTGCCTTTCATGCTTAACCTGCCTGTGATGATCGCCTACTCGATTGACACCTACCCTCGAGGCCGCTCGCATCGGCACAGCGCTTGTGCATAGGTCCGTCCCTGCAACACCGAAAAATATGAGTGGTCGAGATCTGGCCCGCGGCAGCCCCGCAAGCGCCACCTCACCAGGCCCTCAGTGCCCTCACCACTCATTCGGAGCAGCCAATGGCCGGTCGGCAATCGCAATGGCAACCCTTGCTTCCCTTGTGTTGGTTTACAGGGACTACCTGAGGCCTAAAATGGGAGGCATCACGAGCTCTCCCTTTCCCTTACCCACGCGATCCGCTTGTGCGTTAAAAGGGGGGCACCTGAGCATCATGACTCAGGAGCTCTTACTGGCTCTCCAGCCCTCACTCCTTGGCCTTGTCCACGGCATTGCTACCTGGCATACCAGCGGTGGCTGAGCTCGCTCGAGGGCCAGGAGCTGAGGATGTAGAGCACAAAGGAGAGTACGGGGAGGTGAGGGGAAAGCTCACGAAGGCCTATCCCAGCTGCATCCCAGCTACACACATGCAAGTCTGGCGCCTCGCGAAGCATCTACCCCCTGTTTTTGAGATAAGTCTTGCCCCTAGAATGAGCTAATTAACGCGACACGAAACCCCCACTCAATGCGGCTCGGTGGCGGCGAAGTCGCCTTCCTTTCTCACCTTTCGGCGGTTGCTTGAGCGCTAAAGGGGACCTCCCGAGCATCGTGCCTCGGGGGCTCTTACTGGACCTCGGGCCGCTCACCTCCTGGCCTTGACCACGGCATCGCGACCTGGCATACCATCGACAGCTGAAGCCTGCCTGGGGACCGGGACCTGTCAGTGTAGAGCACCAAGTCGTCGCTAGGTTAGAAAGGGGTGACCAAGCTGGGACAGGACAAGCATTTGCACCCCTTCATAACCAGGATCATATCAACAAAAGATATTGCAGACATCTTACATGCCCCCACGGGGTACTCTCTCGATTCCTCGCAGGGAACGAAAGGCATGAATTCTAAGGAGCACAAACTAAACGCGCCTTTGTGGCCGACGCCATCATCAATAGTGGGCCACGGGAGGCCCCCGCAAACCCCATCCAGATCAGCCACGCCGGCAGCCTGATGCGGTTGCCTTGCTCCGGGCATGACGCGAGCTCGGGGGCACGTAGCTGTCGTCGCTCATCTTCGGAGTCTCGAAGAGCTCGGGAGAGTCGCTGGACTCCCGAGCGCCTCCACTGCTGCCAGAGGAGTCATCGGAGAAGCGGGAGGCAGGCCTAGCCCTTGCTGCATCAACCTCCTGGCTGCCTCCTCTGGGGCAGCACTCCAGCCGGCGGCCTTCTGCATCGAAGGCCTTGAAGAGCATCAAGGAGGTGCCATCGTATTCGACATGAATCACGAGGGCACCCCCTATTCGGCAGACCCGGGCGA
Source organism: Triticum aestivum (assembly GCF_018294505.1). Taxonomy (NCBI): domain Eukaryota; kingdom Viridiplantae; phylum Streptophyta; class Magnoliopsida; order Poales; family Poaceae; genus Triticum; species Triticum aestivum. Next base: position 80,390,932 of record NC_057807.1, on the reverse strand, counting down.
TCTCGCCCCAGCCTCGGGTCATGTTGACCTTTCCTGGAGCGACGACCTTGACCTCCGCTCTGGTCGCCGGGGTGCCGTATTCGGCGTGCTGCAGCCAAAGCTCGAGAGGCACCCTTGGCGGCATCTCAAAGGAGAAGAAGGGGGAAGGCGGATCCAGGAGCTCGGAGGCATCGCAGCGTGGAGTACAAGCTCAGGAGAGGAGTCTGTAGCATGGACCCTAGGGGCAACGACATGCATCACCATGGCTCGTCGGCATCGCCGACGGCACGAACGGCGTCGCTCGACATATCCTTCTCCAGGGCCCTCGGCCCGGGCGTACAGGGGTAGCGGATACCCAGGAGGTGGCCGCTCGTACCAAGGCCTCGACATCTCCGGCCTTGCAACCTCATCGCGGCTGTCGGGGACCGGCCGTTTCTTCGGCAGGAACGGGTCGGGTCCCTTCCGGGGGGCCTTTCCTTTCTCTTCGGCAGAGAACCGGCGGATTGGCACCATTAGCGGCAAGATGGAGGAGAAGCAAGGAAGACGAAGCAAGCGGAGCAAGAAGAGATGGACAACGGGGGCCCGCGCCCCTCCGTACTTATAATCCAGTGAAGGCCAACCGTCGGCCTCCACGATCGCAAGTAATCATGACTCTCTTTTGCATGCAGTAGGAACTCGTCAAGTCAGGCAGTTGCCGAGGCAGCATGGGGAAGCGGAGACACCCACATCCCATCAGTCGCCATGCGGCGACCAAGGCCGCAGGCTGTTGGGGCCCGCGGCGCTCCGCACTTGCCCTTTGGTTTCACTGCTAAGCCAAGTCCGAACATGCCTTGGGCCCGGGGGCTACTGTCGGTGTTCTGGGAATGGGGGTACCCAGACTTGCCTACGTGCTTCCTGCGGCGTAGCTCAAGCAGTGGCCCAGTACAGCCTGTCTACATCAACCCAAGCCCAAGACCCTCGCGAGGGGCCAAGCCTCGCGGGGCAGACGAAGCAAGGCCTCCTCAAGGACGGTGTCGGTGTCAAAACTAGCAGATCTTGGGTAGGGGGTCCCGAACTGTGCGTCTAGGCGGATAGTAACAGGAGACAAGGGACACGATGTTTTTACCCAGGTTTGGGCCCTCCCGATGGAGGTAAAACCCTACTCCTGCTTAATTAATATTGATGATATGGGTAGTAGAAAAGTAGATATACCACGAGATCAGAGAGGCTAAACCCTAGAAGCTAGTCGATGGTATGATTGTTGTTCGTCCTACAGACTAAAACCCACTTGTTTATATAGACACCGGAGAGGGCTAGGGTTACACAGAGTCGGTTACAATGGGAGGAGATCTACATATCCGTATCGCCAAGCTTGCCTTCCACGCCAAGGAAAGTCCCATCCGGACACAGGACGAAGTCTTCAATCTTGTATCTTCATAGTCCAGAAGTCTGGCCAAAGGTCATAGTCCGGTCATCCGGACACCCCCTAATCTGGGACTCCCTCAGTAGCCCCTGAACCAGGTTTCAATGACGACGAGTTCGGCGCCCAAATTTTCTTCGGCATTGCAAGGCGGGTTCCTCCTCCGAATACTTCATAGAAGATGTTGAACACAAGGATAGTGTCCGGCTCTGCAAAAAATGTTCCACATACCACCGTAGAGAGAATAATATTTGTACAAATCTAATATGCTGACGTATTCCGCAGCATGACATCATGCCATAGCCAAGCCTTTATTCGAATCATTTTACTGTTCCACCTCAGCACGTTTAGCGAGGCGGTTTCCTTGGCACGTCTTGTGAAAGCAGAGATCATGTCCCCTTATTCCGGGATTCTCATCGATACGGGCGTGAGTAATCCAACCGCGCCATTAATCGCGGCGCTTGGGAGATAAGCGAGTTTTACCAGGCTGGTGGGGGCACATAGTTTCGACCGCCCATATAAGGGGATAAGGATCCACCCTTTCCATCTACGCCTTCCTCCTCCTTCGCTTATCCATTCCTGCGCACCCGAGCTCCAGCGCCCAAGTCTGCATTTCCCACCTCAACCTTCTCCAACAATGTCCGAAGCGGGAGGCAGGTGGATGGCTTCCTCCGTCATGGAGGGACAAATCAAAAAGCTGAGGAAAGCCGGATACTTGTCCAACGACATCGCGCACCGGCTCCCAGATGAGGGGCAGCTCATCCCCACCCCCAGGCCCCATGAGAGGGTCGTGTTTATCCCCCATTTCCTCTGCGGACTGGGCTTCCCACTTCACCCATTTTTCCGGGAGCTCATGTTCTACTACGGCCTGGACTTCCACGATCTGGCCCCGAACTTCATTCTCAACATCTCAGAGTTTATCATCGTGTGCGAGGCCTTCCTCCGCATCAAGCCCCACTTCGGCCTATGGCTGAAGACCTTCAGTGTCAAGCCGAAGGTTGTGGGCGGCCGGCAAGCAGAGTGCAGAGGCGCCATGGTGGGCAAGATGCCCAACGTCACATGGCTCGAGGGCTCCTTCATGGAAACCATCAAAGGGTGGCAATCGGGGTGGTTCTACATCACCGAGCCGCATGACCCTGAATGGGCAGCAGCCCCCGAATTCCAATTTGGCATCCCCACACGGCTCACCTCCTGGAAAGAGACGGGCCTGTTGTGGGGTAATCCGGAAGAAGTGACCCGACTCCAAACCTGCGTCCAAGACCTGGTGAACAAGAAGGTTAAACTTGTCAACGTAGTCCAGGTCATGCTCTTCCTCCCGTGTCAACGACGGGCTTTCAACTTGTGGGAGTTCGACCCAGCCTAGCACCAGACTTTGTCCAGGCTCTTCGACACAAAGCACGAGGACGCCTTGAAGGTGCTATTCAAGAGCTCCGAGATTTCCCCTCCCGTCACCAAGGATCGCGGATTCTGCACAAAGAGCCAAGCCACCGAAGTAAGCTTGTTTTATCCTTTACAGGACACTTGATTTTCATAGTTTGACTCTATGCGGGATCTAAACTCCCGCTCCTTTGACAGGACTGGAAGAGGACGTCCGAACAGTTTGACTGTCCGGCTCCTTTGCCCGAAGGCCTAGCAGATGCATGCTTGACGAAGCTGCTGGTCCCGGCACCTCACGTGGTGCCGGAGAAGAAGGCCAAGAAGAAGGCCACGGGGACTCGAAAGAGTTCCTGGCGCCTGGTGGTGTTGGATTCATCGCCCGATGACCCCAAAGCGCACTCCACCTCTGAAGACGAGGAGGAGGAAGAAGAAGCCTCTCCCCCTCCAGCGAGGGGAGGAAAGAAAAGGAAGGCCGCCCCACCTGGGGAGGCCGGAGGGTCCAAGGAGGGGAAGACCCTTCTTCCGGACAACGCCTCCGACGCCGACGACGGCAGAGAGGAGTGGCCATCTAGGGCCAAGCCCCTGGCAAAATCGTAAGTATCTGGATACCATAATAACTCATGGCGTTCCTTTATTGTACAGTACCTTCTGACGCCGAATTTAATCATGCAATCCGCCCAAGGCTCAGCTCGACGATTCGTCGAGCGGCTCCCTGGATTCGTCGGATGTGAATAGTGCTTCACTCCCGACTGCTACCTACCCTCGCCCTACGGACGATGCCGAGGTGGAGTCCCAAATGGGGCTAAACCAGGAGGAGGTGGTCCTGGAGGCGCCGCAAGGCGACCTCCCGGACTCCAGGCCCAAAGGGGATGAAGTCCCAGAGGGATCTAAGTCCGGCCCTAGGCCGGGCACCGCTTCGGAACCTTTAGTGATTCCGGAGTCCGGTAGGCGGCCCCCTCGCAAGAAGGGCAAGCCTACAACGCCGGCGGCCTCCGTCCACCGGAGGCGCCGGATAATTTGCTGGAGGTGCCTAATGGCACCTCCATCGACGAGGAGCACCGTACTATTATGAGTGCGGTGATCCAGAAGGTTCAGTCTGCCAAGAGCGGGCTGACCGAAGCCTGCGCCAGCCTTCGAACAGGCTTCGAGGTATGTATTTAAAACATGTAAAAATCTTACCGCATAGACAGTAGCCCCTGATGCTCAGTTTGGTGTTTGGAAAGAAAAGCCGGAGTGAGGATCTAAAAAGATATACGCAGGAGTCTAACATAAATATGTCAATATGGTAATGCAGGCTGCGCTGCTGACCTTTGTCGCACTGACTACGGAGGTCGATGCATTAAAGCAGAGCCTCGAGCGGTCCGAGAACGAGCTCGGCCATGCCAAGAAGCAGCTCAAGGACAAGGAAGGTAGGTAGTACCTTATGTAAGTATATAAAAAATACCTGGTTGCAAATAGTGATAGGACCAACGTGAATGTTGCAGGGGCCACAACCAAGGTGGCGACCCTGAAGGAAGCGCTGTCCAAGGCCAAAAACAATGCGGTCATGGAGCGCACTGAGTGAGAGAAACAAGAGGCGCAGGTGGCGGAGGTGTGGCAAGCGCTCAACACTCTTGTGAAAAAACATGAGAGTTTAGAGCTTGACTCCAAGACTCGAGAGTCCGAGCTTGCCTCGGCACTTGAAAGCGCCAAATCTGCCAAGGTCGAAGCCCAAAAGGCCCTCCAGGAAATTGAGGCGATGAAAAAGAAAGTGGCGGGTAAGGCATTCTTTATGCAAAGCAAGCACGTGAAAGTAAATTACCTGTTACTTACCCGAATCCGGAGCTCTCCAGGAGCATTCGCAGATCTGCCCCATAGTGTATCTGACGTCGCCACATTCTACCGAGCCGAGGAAGGGAGCTCGACGGAGAAAGTGTTCTGGTCCCAGTATGTTGAGGCGGACACCCGGTGCCCCTGAGCGACCAGCTGAAGCAGCTGGTCGAGCTCCATAAGGCAGCCGAACAGGCCATGAAGGGCCTTATAGGACGGTTGTGGCCTGGGGAGGCCATGCCTGGGAGCTACTTTGGGCTGGTGCGGGGGCTGGTGGATGCCTGTCCATGGCTTGAAGTCATCAAGCGCTCCGTATTCATCGAAGGCAGCCGTAGGGCCCTTGCCCATGCAAAAGTGCACTCGGGCAAGCTGGATGCTGCGAAGCTGGTGAAGGAAGGGCCCCCGGAGGGGAAGGAGCATCGCAAGCCCGAAATGTATTATGAGGGCGTCCTGAAGGGTGCCAGCCTTGTGGTGAATGGGTGTTCGAAGGATGTAATTTTTCAGTAAACTCGCTCGTGTTTATCCTGTGCGCTGAAAACTTGTTCATATGCGCTAAGCAACGCTTTTTGAATTTAAAATATTACCTTTTATGCAGCCGTTTATTAAATCTGAGAGATGCAAGTCGTCGGCTTCTACCCCCATGCCACGAGTGCTGGGGTGTTCGGGATAAACCTGAGCGCTCTTGTTCCCATTCTTGGGTCCTTCGAGGGAGGCGCTCAGCACAACGAACAAGGCAATCAGACTTATAATGCTTTATCACTCTCACTTAGCCATAGAATTATATAATTTTAAATTTCGGCGAAGCCCCTAGTATTCGGAAGACCGAGTTCAGGGCGCTATCCACGCCTAGGCCGGACAAAGCCAGCTCCTCGCTCTAAGCGGCATAAGTCTTTAGGGACTCGAAAAACCTCTCGAACAGCGACCGGTCTCTTGCCCTATCATGACGGTCAGTTTTAGCTTTCTCTACTGAGGTGTTAACCCAGCTCAACTGGGGCACAATCGCAGTAGTTCTCCCAGCGCTACCTTAGCCAACATAGCGGAACGTAAGGTACCAAAACATGGGAGCCGGGCAAACCCAACTATTGACCCAAGACATGATTCCGAGCTGATGCATATAATGCTATAAGTTCGGGGTGCCGCACTCGTGAGAGTGTTCGGTCTTCTCACACCATATTCTGGGGTACTTAATCCCCTGGTGTATTGGCCGTACCAAAGTGTACGGTTGCATAATGTCATGACTGAACATATTTAAAAAACTAATGCAATAATATACAAGAGCTATGTATTGTTTATTAAAGGGCTACTATGAAAGCAGAACAATACAAATAGTGTGATAAGCAAGAAATGGGATTATTTGACATGTCCCCCTCCAGGGGCAAGCTGCGAGACTTTAAGAAAGACAGGTATTTAGCTCGTTATAGAGACCACCTAGACATTTGACGTGGCTTGTTGTCTCCCTAGCTGTTGCATCGTGTGTTCGGTGATTGTACTGCCGGACAGGCCTTCCGAATAGTGGAGTCCTGAAAGTAAAAAAAGAAATGACAAAATCGGGAGCCCCTAGTGCGGTTGAGCCGCATTCTAGGCGTGCCGTGGTTGTGCCCCTCCCCTTATGCCCATGGTATTTCCAAAGCAAAATTATGTACATGTGGTACTGGTATCGCAATCTCGCGAGGGCTAGGGTTGGGGCCGCACTACTATGCTTGCTCGGAACGTGCCAGACGGTCTTGTTGTAGGTTACTTCGGGCGTGCTTGACGTTGTCCGGACGTTTAACAGCCGGACTGGAGAATTGCCTTGAGAGGCTACTTTGTACTTCCGCCGCTAGGGCCGCCATGTGCTCCTCTGTTCGGAGAGAGCGTTCGGTGTTTCCATTAACCGTAATGACTCCTCGATGGCCTGGCATCTTGAGCTTGAGGTATGCGTAGTGCGGCACCGCATTGAACTTTGCAAATGCGGTTCGCCCGAGCAGGGCGTGATAGCCACTGTGGAACGGGACTATGTCGAAGATTAACTCCTCGCTACGGAAATTATCTGAGGATCCGAAGACCACTTCAAGTGTAACTGAGCCTGTAAAGCTGGCTTCTACACCTGGTATGACGCCTTTAAAGGTCGTCTTTGTGGGTTTAATCCTTGAGGGATCTATGCCCATTTTTTGCACTATATCCTGGTAAAGCGGGTTCAGGCTGTTGCCGCCGTCCATGAAGACTCTAGTGAGGTGAAATCCGTCAATGATTGGGTCTAGAACCAATGCGGCGAATCCGCCGTGACGGATGCTAGTGGGGTGGTCCCTACGATCAAAATTGATCGGGCGGGAAGACCATGGGTTGAACTTTGGGGCGACTGGCTCCAACGCATATACGTCCCTGAGTGCACGCTTCCGCTCCATTTTGGGAATGTGGGTTGCGTATATCATGTTTACCGTCCGCACTTGTGGGGGAAAACCCTTCTGTCCTCTGTTGTTTAGCGGCCGGGGCTCCTTCTCGTCATCGCTATGCAGCCCCTTGTCTCTGTCTTCAACACTTAACTTGCCTACCTGTTTGAACACCCAACAATCCCTGTTGGTGTGATTGGCTGGTTGTTCGGGGGTGCCATGTATCTGGCACAAGCGATCGAGTATCTGGTCTAAACTGGACGGGCCCAGAGTAGTTCTTTTGAATGCCTTTTTCCGCTGACCGGGTTTAGAGCCTCCGAATCCGGCATTAACTGTCATATCCTTAGTATTGTCGCCGTTAATGCTTCGCTTGTGCTTCTTGCGACGCGACCTACCATTGTTGTCCTTGGTATCTGAATTACCAGGGCTCTTGGTCATGTTATTGCTACGAGCTAGCCAGCTGTCTTCTCCCGTGCAAAAGCGGGTCATGAGTGTCGTGAGGGCTGCCATGGATTTCGGCTTTTCCTGTCCTAGGTGCCGGGCAAACCATTCGTCTCGGATGTTATGCTTGAAGGCTGCAAGGTCCTCTGCGTCCGGACATTCGACTATTTGATTTTTCTTGGTTAGGAACCATGTCCAGAATTGTCTGGCCGATTCCTCTGGCTGTTGAATTATGTGGCTTAGGTCATCGGCGTCTGGTGGTTGCACGAAGGTGCCCTGGAAATTGTCGAGGAATGCGGATTCCAGGTCCTCCCAGCAACCAATTGACTCTGCTGGCAAGCTGTTAAGCCAATGCCGAGCTGGTCCTTTAAGCTTTAGTGGGAGGTATTTTATGGCGTGTAGATCATCACCACGGGCCATGTGGATATGAAGGAGATAATCCTCGATCCATACCGTAGGATCTGTTGTGCCATTGTATGATTCGATGTTTATGGGTTTAAACCCCTCGAGGATTTGATGATCCATTACTTCATCTGTGAAGCATAGTGGGTGTGCGACGCCTCTGTACTGGGCTGTATCACGACGTAGCTCATATGAGCTTTGCCTGCCGTGTTCGGCCTGGCCGTATTTGCCATATCCGGCGTGACGGTTATCATCACGTGTCGTGGGGCGCCCACGCGATCCGTAGATTGATCTTGGTTGCCTTGCCTTGTCCTCCAATATGTCTCACAGGTCTGGCGCGTTTCCCCGTGCCTTGGTACTTTTTGAGCGGCGCCGAGGTGCGGCTTGAGTTAATGGCCGAGAGGCCTCTCTGTCATGGCCACGAGGTGGCCGGTCGGCCGCGTCATACGCTGGTGATGTAGGTTTAGTTGCTTCCTCCTCTAATTGGGGTAGCACCCTGCGCTTTGGGTAGCTCTTGGAGGGGCGTTCGAGTTTATACTCTTCGGCAGCGAGGACTTCAGTCCATCTGTCGGCTAGCAAGTCTTGGTCAGCTCTAAGCTGCTGCTGTTTTTTCTTGCGGCTGCTTGCCGTGGCCATAAGCCTGCGTTTGAAACGCTCTTGTTCGACAGGGTCCTCAGGCGCGAGAAATTCATCGTCGTCGAGGCTTGCCTCATCTTCGGAGGGAGGCATGTAATTATCGTCCTCTACCTCTCTATCTGCCGCTCTCTCATGAGGGTTGGCTTCTCCATCCTCCTGCGCTGAATCCTGCTGGAGGGGGTTGTCTTTGGCGGTGTCCGGAGTGTTATTGTCTCCGGTGCCGGAATCGCCATTTTTGCTTTGTCGGGATTTAGAGCGGCGCCGCTGACGCCGGCGCTTAGGCTGTTTCTTGGAGGGGTCATCCTCCGTTTTTCAATTGTCATTCCCTTCTTTTGGGTTGTCCACCATGTATATGTCATATGACGAGGTGGCTTTCCAGTGCCCTATAGGCGCTGGTTCTTGGTCATCTCCTTCATCGGCTTCCATATCGTCGATGTCTTCAGAGTCGAAGTCGAGCATGTCGGTTAAATCATCGACAATGGCTATGAAGTGGGTGGTGGGTGGGTTTTGAATTTCTTCGTCGTCCGCATCCCAACCTTGCTGACCATAGTCCGGCCAGGGCTCTCCTGATAAAGAGAGAGACTTTAATGTATTCAAGATGTCGCCAAAGGGCGAATGCTGAAAGATGTCCGCGGCGGTGAACTCCATGATCGGCGCCCAATTGGGTTCGATCGGCAGGGGTGCGGAAGGTTCGGAGCCCGGAAAGGAGTTCAGCACCTAGGAGTCACGAGCTTCGCAAAGGACAGGGCAGGTATTCGGCTCGATCGCCGTAGAGATTGCAGCCCCCGAGGCAGTGTCTAACCATCCGTCCTCGATTGGCGCAGTCGGCTCCGAGCTAAAGGTCGAAGCAGACACTGGGGCGGCCTCCGGGGCACCATTCGGCGGTAGAGCTAGATCATGCCTGTCGTGACAGTGCGGCACGCTTGGTTGTGGCTCGAATCCATCGAAGATCAAGTCTCTGCGGATGTCAACCGTGTATTTTAAGCTTCCAAATCTGACCTGATGGCCAGGGGCGTAGCTTTCGATCTGCTCTAGATGGCCAAGCGAATTGGCCCACAGTGCAAAGCCGCCGAATACGAAGATCTGTCCGGGGAGAAAAGTCTCACCCTGGACCTCATCGTTGTTGATGATTGGAGAAGCCATCAGGCCTAAAGGTGACGACACAGAGGAACTCTCAATGAAAGCACCAATGTCAGTGTCAAAACCGGCGGATCTCGGGTAGGGTGTCCCGAACTGTGCGTCTTGGCGGATGGTAACAGGAGACAAGGGACACGATGTTTTTACCCAGGTTTGGGCCCTCTCGATGTAGGTAAAACCCTACTCCTGCATGATTAATATTGATAATATGGGTAGTACAAGAGTAGATCTACCATGAGATCAGAGAGGCTAAACCCTAGAAGCTAGCCTATGGTATGATTGTTGTTCGTCCTATGGACTAAAACCCTCCGGTTTATATAGACACCGGAGAGGGCTAGGGTTACACAGAGTCGGTTACAATGGGAGGAGATCTACATATTCGTATCACCAAGCTTGCCTTCCACGCCAAGGGAAGTCCCATCCGGACACGGGACGAAGTCTTCAATCTTGTATCTTCATAGTCCGGGAGTCCGGCCAAAGGTCATAGTCCGGCCATCCGGACACCCCCTAATCCGGGACTCCCTCAGATGGCCTCACCAGGAAGGCTCGCGAGGAGGCGGAGATATCAAGGCAAGGAGTACCACGCGAGGTGCTCGTGACGCAAGCCATGACGATCGAGACCACGCGAGCGCTAGCCGATGCAGTGTCCTCGTTTCCTCTTTTGGTGCAAAAGGGGCAAGCGCAGGCGCGGAGTACCGAGGCATCAAGAAAAGTTTTCCATATCAGTGAAACGCGACCAAGACCAGCAGAGTGGCAGGATGGAGGTCACCATGGAGCCCAAGACGGCATCATCACCAGTACCTCTAGCAGTCAAAGACCAACTTTAGTCAGGATAGCTTGTACTAGCTGTCCCCTTCCAAAATGGCCGTTGTTGGTTCCCTTCCCGCTCAATATTTGGGAAGAGGACCAGGGCCCCTATAAATAGAGATAGCCACCACCGTAGAGAGGGACATCTCATCCAGAGCGGATCGAATCCTGGATAAGTAGAACACCACACCAGCTCAAGAACACCCCTCGCGAGGCTGTTCTTCCTCTCTACTGTTCTTCATCAGCCCAGAGGCAATCCACCACACCACACACTAGAGTAGGGTATTACACCACAACGGTGGCCCGAACTAGTATAAACCTCGCGTCCCTTGTGTTGTTTATCGTGTAGCTTAGATCCACGACAAGGCTTCAGAACGTAGATCGATAGGGAGAAGATCTTCGCGTGCACCCCAGAGTTCGAACCTTAAGGGTTTTGCCGGAACCCAATATCTGACACCGACCAATGTGGCACAGGACGGAACCGAGCCAAGGGCCTCACCTCGGCCTGCCGGACCTCACGAGGTGACACACCCTAAGCCCCCAGGTCTCGTTATCTTCCCACACCCACACATACCAACACATACACCACACAAAATATTTTCTCCCCGTGCCGCTATCCCCTCCCCCCTTGCATATACACACTCGAGGGCATCTCTCGTCGTGACATCCTATTCATCTCTCTCTGTCTAGACCTCTCATTTCTCGTGCTATCTCCCCCCCCCCCCCCGCCGCCGCCCCTGTATCCATTCCTCTCTTGAATACGTAATACATACACATACCTCTCAAGGCCCTGCCAAATACATCAACTACACATTCACACATGTTACATCACATACCCCATTGATCTAATAGCCCTCTCTTCATGTTTATTTCTCATACAACATTCCTTTTGAATAAAACAGCACAAAGTGTGGCCAAAAAATTATTTTAGAATTTCTACATATATACAACATACAAGGTTATATGGAGGAGTATGAACGTTAATTTGCATTGCATGGTGCCCCTAATGATATTTATTCTGCACTGTGAATTTTTATATTTTTATACTATATATAAATTTATTCATAATAAAGAGAAACGAAGATCATCTCTCTCTCTCCATCGCATACACCCCTCTACGCCCCTTTCACGTATGCACACAAACTATCTCCAGGTCCTCTAAAAGTACGCCCCGAGCACATTCACGCATGTTTCATCTTTCTCTCGCAATATATACAATGACGATCATTGTATTTGAAGTGAAAGCACGATACATACATTGGACTTCAGAATCCACTCATTATGGTCACTATTTAGCTCACTACCATTGGGCCCACCTGTCGGCGTGTATAAGAATGAAAACAAGCAATAAAAAAATATCTGACGGTCGTTCGAAGTCATGACCGCGGGCACAACGGACAAGGTGGCCTTGTATTGATATGCTGAGCCCTCTGTTTTAACACACATGAGCTAGTGTGGTGATTATACACACACGCACGCATGCACGCAAAACTCACACGAACATAGGCAGCCACGCACGCATGCAACACTCACACGTACACACACACAGCCACGCATGCACGCAACACTCACATGCACACACGCACGCACGCATGCACACACCACACGACCAACACACACTCTCATGCTCAAGTGCTCAACCTACACGTGCATGCGCACACATCAGGCCCTGACAAACACATACACAACCAGGTGGTTCCCGCACATGGGTTGGAGTCTTGTCATGCCTGCGTAAATTTGTGTTTATCTGACCTTTTTCCTATGGGAAATGACAGGTGGAACCCACAAGAAATATGGTCAATTTAACTAGCCAACATAGTGCCACGCAGACTATTTGGTCAGTCAACAGAGTGCAATCCGATGCTGAACGGTGAGCAAGTGACCGTATAATCACCTTAAAATATATAGTGACCGTAATGAGCGTATTCTGAAGTCCGGTGACCGTATTACGCTTTTCACTTGAAATACACTGACTTCCCATGTATTTATCTCTTCTCTCGCTCTCTCTGTGGAGCCGAGTAGGCCAATGTGACAGTGCCTAAATTGGGGCACACCACCCCATTATTGCTGTACTGGTTTCGCAAGAGCGAACGAGCATTCACGTCTACTATACAAACTGTAGATATGAGTTACAAATTCTATGAAGACTAATACAAATATTTGAATCCACTTTATGCCCAATTTCTCTCTGTAGGCCCTCCAAAAGTACATCTCTACACGTTCTCGCATGTTACATCTAACAACTATGCAATACAACACTACTACTACACTAACACAATAAATCATATGTGTTTTTGGTTTTACTAGATCTCATATTGTTACTTAATTATTCAGTTTGCATACATTAAAATTGCCTTTGAAATGTATGGCTAGTATCATCGACCGCGCGGGAAAAATCCCACCCTTGCCTGTTTAATCGGGTTTGCATCGATGGATCATGCGAAACAACAAAACTATAGTAGTACTATAGTACAAGTAACAGTTCACTGGGCCGCCGTGTCATGTACTACTCCGTCGTAAGAGTGGAGTGCTCTCTTTCATAAATGTCCTAGTCCCTTTCGCTCACATGTGGGACATCAAGCAACCGGGTCCACGTGCCATACCAATATAACAGTGCAGAGCGGCAGGGGTAAAGCACCCCAGTCATGTCACCGGCGTAGTAATGAGCAATGAGGCGTCAAATCACAAAGAAACACCTTTCCTGCAGTTAAGTTGGAGGGACGAAGTAATCTCTACTCCTATAAAAGACCCAGTTGGTGATGATGGTGTGTCTGCCATCCGCCTTTTCTGACCATTAGATCTGCATCTAACGGTTGTGATGTAAGTTGTGGCCTTTTTGTAGCAATTCCCACTTCTCTGCTCCACTTTACACAAAACCCCTTAGTATCTTGAAACCAACCACATTCCTCCCTTACCTCATCAAAACAGCCCAAAGAATATATTTGGAGTGAAACATAAGATATTTTCAGTGATATGTATATCAAAACTAAAATGTTTTCTTTCAAATTTGTAAATATGTATTATTCTACTTTGGATATGTTGCAACTGACGGGCTCATTACTATAATGATATTTCTCTTGCATCATCACAGCGAACATCTGTTGTACTTGTCCCGGCCGGATACTTGCAACGCGATGACCTGAGTTTGAATTCTTTCCTAAAGTTTAGTTTTTTATATTTTTTCAATATATACTTCTTTCACTACTGTACTGACAGTGGAACCCACAAAGTACTTAGAATACAAGATTAAGGATGGATTTGTTTCTTTTTAACTTTCTGTATGAATCTGTAGCTAGCCTGCAAGTCATGTACACACTATACTGACAGTGGAACCCACAGAGTACTTAAAATACAAGATTTCTCGGTTTGCATGCGAGTTTAACGGGGGCATTTGATGGAGGCGAGGACGATGTTCAGCTGGGCGTGCAGCGGGCGATGTAGTACTATTCGATTTGACAACTACTAGTAAACCAGGACAGTTCCCGATATGGCTTTGATGTAGACGAGGGAGAGGGTAACGGTTCCCGAAATGTTGAACGACCAATGATGCATCCTCCTTCAATTAGCATGCTGACTGCATGAGAGAAGTAATGGTAGGAGGACGGGGAAAAGAGGCAACACGATGTGAATGCAACATAGTTTGCACACATATAAAGGTGCCCCTCCAGTCCAATGCATCTAGCACATCGTACGCACCTAAGCACCTACACTAAGTGCAAAAGTGCTCACTCCAGACCCATGACGACGATGCGCGCGAGCGGCCAGCGTCTGTGCCAGATGGTCCACGACGTCGGCCTGCGGCATGGCACTGAGGATCATTTCCAGACGATGTTGGCGACCGGCTGGTTCATGGGCATCGTCGACGCCAGCTAGGACTCTCAGTTGGGCCAAATGATCATTGCCAGCATCAACAAGTTCACCGTCGTCAAGAAGCTCACGGACGACGTTGCCGTACTCCTCCAGCCCGCGCACCCGGGCTCCTCATTGCCTGCCATCCTAATTGTCCTTCATGGCAAGAACCTCTTTCAAGCATCATTTCACTCTTTGCTGACTCCGCTTCTCCATCGTCTTCTTCGAGAAACCACCTTACTGCACTAAGCTGAACGGACAACGCTATTGTGTAGTACTATTACATTTATGCGTCCTTTTGTTGAACGAACTTCCTGAATGCAAATAAGGTGGTCGTATCGGCTTGCAGGCGGCACTTGCGAATGACTTAACATGGTCTCCCTCAATGGTGTTCTCTGTCGAACGCACTTCACTAAACCACAGCGTTCGAGATATCGTCGACGTCACCGCAATGGGGAAGGAAGTCATTTCACAAAAAAGGGGGAGGAAGTCAAATAGCTACTACCTCCATTTTTTCGTACACAAGGCCAGTATATCAAAATTACAATTTGCAGAAGGCCACTAACACTAATCGAGGCAAAATTGATGGGGTTTGCCTCGTACTGGCAACCAAGGATATTAATATACCCTTGCATGCATGTGGAAGTGAGAAGGTTGGTTTGCATGGCGCTGCATTAATCAAGCGATGAGGAGTGATATGGTTAGCTCTTTGGGCGTAGGAGAAAAAAATATGAATTAATTGACACGTCAAGCAAGGATTTATATCGATCAATCCTGCGAAGGAAAACCCCACCTTTCTTTTTTAAGACAAGTAGTACTCCTACGTACGTACTTGTATCCTATTTGGGTCTAGGGATTGCATTGCCATACTTCGCCAGACATTTTTGCCAAGCTTGCGTAAAGTTTTCAAAATGAAAAGGAGGTACACTTGCGCATGGCTGTCGTAGTCGCACCTCACCCTCACACAGTGGCTCCTGCACGCCGTAAACCCAACCAAGGGAACGCACCCTCACTGACCCGTGCTACCGCATGTGATCAAACCAATCTCAGCCATCCTACCACTGACACATAATTTTCGTTCATACAATATGTTTATCCAACCGCATGTTGGGAAAGATCCATACGGCCCGTGGGGAAGAAGAAGAGGTGAGGAAGAAGGGTTAGGAGGCGTAGGATATTCATCCAACCGCCTGAAATGGTCGACTAGCCCAAATGATGAAAGTCAGGCGACTCGCATAAATATATGTTTTTACATAGCAAAAGATCCCTAAAAACAACAACAACAACAAAAACTATCACTGCTCGTGGAACGAGATAGCCTCGTCATCTTTGGCTGCCGGCGCGAACCAGCTGTAGCTGCCGATGTTTGGCTCCGCACCGTGGTTGTCCTCGGCCTCCAGCTACTCGTTCACACGGAGCATGCGGGCGCTCTGCACGTATGCAAGCACTGCCCGGTTCAAGTCAAGGACATCCGGTTCTGCCTACAGGAGGGCCTCGATGGCAGCGGCATCCCCGTGCTCCGCATGAAATTGAGCCTCCGCCGCCCGATTCAAGTCCAGGACGTCCGGTTCCGCCTGCAGGAGGGCCTCGATGGCAGCGGCATCCGCGCGCTCCGCGTGGAGTTGAGCCTCCGCCGCCCGGTTCACATCCACGACATCCGGTTCCGCCTGCAGGAGGGCCTCGATGGCAGCGGCATCCGCGCGCTCCGTGTCGAGTTGAGCCTCCGCCTCCCGGTCCTTCTTTAGTATCGCCAGGTTGAACCGATGGTCCACCTCATGGGGGACCCGGGCACCGACACAAAGTCGACGTACATCGTCTCATATGCATCGGGGGCCTTCTGCGCTGCGACCTCCGCCATGAACATTGGATCGGCTTCCTCCTCCTCGGAACTTGGCTCCAGAGAACCGGGGATTGGCCCGCCGCAAAGCGAGCTTGGGAACGGAGATCTGTGGCACCGACCGCCGCCGCAATTTCTGCACGGTGCTCTGGCATTAGCATCTAGTAGTACGTGATCTTGCAGCACCACTGCATTCCGGCGAACTAGGGGACGCTTGATGAGGGCTAGGGGATCAAAAGGTGGGGGAATGGGCTGGAGAGGAGGTGTGGTTTTGGGGTAGTGGCTGACATAGGCCGAGCAACAAAGGTTCTAGTGTGAATAGTGGTTCTGGTGACGACAGGTCAATCTGTTTTGACTATACATCACTCTTGTCGCGTTCGCGTTGCACCCCAGCACGCTGGACCCGCCACATCGCTCACCGAATGGAACGCGCTTCGTCTTGCGTTTTCGCTCACTTGTGGGACTACAGTTGAGAGCAAACCGACGTCCCTTCCCCTCCCCCGCCCGCGTCATTTATACTACTACTACTACCTCTGTCCTGGTTTATTGGTCTCCATTGTAATCTATGCCAAAGTTTGACCATAAATTTAACTAACAAAATATTCATGCATGTCATAAAAAATTATATCATTAAAAATTATTTTCAAATACAAATCCAACAATATAATTTTATTAACATGCACTAATATTCCATCAGTTAAATCGTTGGTAAAAAATTAGCACAATTTACAAAGAGGACTAAAAACCAGGAAGGAAGTAGTAGAAGAGAGGGAGGTCGGCTGAGTGTTACTAGTACTCCCTCTGTTTTATGCGGAGTAAATAAAAACAGAGGGAGTATACTACTAGTACTATGAGCACTGCATACTCTACTGCAGATGTTGGATTGTCAGTAGTCCACTAGTACTATTGGACAAGGAGCTTAAAAAAGATACTATTGGACTGGCTATACGTGGCGAAATCCTAGTAGGAAGAGCACACACGAGAACAAGCACGTTCACGTGTTTGAAAACAAATTGGAAACCATCTCGTTTGAATACAAATCTAGGAGTATGTACGAATCTAACAATATTGATTGGGCGTTGTTGAATGTTGATACTTTTTTCTGTAAGTTTGATCAAAGTAGAGATACTTTAATTACACATAAAACTTATATGTAAACTAGAATCGGAGGGAGTATATTGTACGTTCAAAAGAGAAACAAACATTGAATACCCTATATATATGATTTCTTGATGCTATGATCAACGGTTCAAAATTTTGAATCCGCTTTAGGTATCACACATGCACCCACTCGTCCTCTTATTGGTTTCATCTCAGGGTCCGGAGATTGGTTGAAAGAGGACTAGGGTGGGTGCAGTGCATTCGTTTCGCTTTTGAACGTACAATATACTCCCTCCGATCCCCACAGACCCCTCCCCCCCCCCCGGGGGGGGGGGTCATTTCTATCATAGAAACTCACCAAACTTTTATCTCCTTGCACGACACGCACTTGATCTCTCAACATCAATCTATGTCGTGAAGATGTGTCGGGGCATGAACCAAATGGGATGTCAAAACTAAGATGGGAAGCGACACGTAGTGGAGGCAAAGTGAAACTTCAAACGAACTGTTTGTCTGTATGCATGTCGGACATATTACAACACTGGAAATACAAGCATGGTGTAGACCCACATGCCAATGATACTTGATAGAATGTTCAAATGAGGCATGTGGGAGGATGGACTCGACCGGAGGGCGGCATGATCGATGGAGAAGAGGGTTGGAGAGGAATGAGAAATAAGCAACGCCACATGATTATACTTGAACGGCTCAAATAAACAATAAGTTGTCTTGTTTTCCCTTCCGTCTTGGTCACGGAGTAAGATACTCCCTCTGTTTTTTATTTACTCAACATATTAGGTTTGACTGAAGTCAAACTTCATAAAATTTGACTAATATTTTAGAAAAATATGAATATTTACAATAGCAAATCTATATGATGTGAAAATATATTCAATAATGAATCTAATGGTATTGATTTGTTATTGTATATATTATTATTTTTGTCTATAAACTTTGTCAAAGTTTACAAAGTTTGACTTTGAGCGAAGCTAAAATGCAGATTAAATAAAAATAGAGGGAGTACGCAGGGACTAGTATAGTTACTACTGCCGGGACATGGTAAGTTGGACCCCTAAATGCGGGCACGGCCCGGGCACACCTCAATTATTCCTTCAAACAGTCGGACACCTACAATAGCACACCATCTAGCTACTTAATCAAGTGTTACACTTCATTAGTTGAAAAGGAAAAGGGTGGTACCGTACCCAAAACCACCACACTTGGGGCTAGGATAACAACTTGATATTGTACCACATTTGAACCAGGACACAAAAACCACTTGTTCTGCGCCTAATGCGCAACGCGGAGCATTGACACTCAAATTTGGCCGGGAAAACAGGGAAACAGACATGTGGGCCCACCTGTCGGGACGATGTGGCATAGACTAGTCCAATGGAGGAGCTGGCTGATAACCCACAAGTGTAGGTGATCCCAACAGCTTTTGAGGGTAGAGTATTCAACCCAAATTTATTGATTCGACACAAGGGGAGCCAAAGAATATTCTTAAGTATTAGCAATTGAGTTGTCAATTCAACCACACCTGGATAACGTAGTATCTGCAGCAAAGTATTTAGTAGCAAAGTAGTATGATAGTAATGGTAACAGTGGCAAAAGTAAAGATAGTAGTATTGTAGTGATTGTAACAGTAGCAATGGTAAAGTAAATAAGCAAAGCACAATATATGAAAACCTCGTAGGCATTGGATCAGTGTTGGATAATTATGTCGGATGTGATTCCTCATGTAATAGTTATAACATAGGGTGACACAGAACTAGCTCCAGTTCATCAATGTAATGTAGGCATGTATTCTGAATATAGTCATACGTGCTTATGGAAAAGAACTTGCATGACATCTTTCGTCCTACCCTCCCGTGGCAGTGGGGTCCCAATGGAAACTAATGGATATTAAGTTCTCCTTTTAATAGAGTACTGGACCAAAGCATTAACACGCAGTGCATACATGAACTCCACAAACTACGGTCATCACCGAGAAGTATCCCGATTATTGTCACTTCAGGGTTGTCGGATCATAACACATAATAGGTGACTATAGACTTGCAAGATAGGATCAAGAACTCACATATATTCATGAAAACATAATAGGTTCAGATCTGAAATCATGGCACTCGGGCCCTAGTGACAAGCATTAAGCATAGCAAAGTCATAGCAACATCAATCTCAGAATATAGTGGATACTAGGAATCAAACCCTAACAAAACTAACTTGATTACATGATAAATCTCATCCAACCCATCACCGTCCAGCAAGACTACGATGGAATTACTCACACACGGCGGTGAGCATCATGAAATTGGTGATGGAGGATGGTTGATGATGACGATGGCGACGAATCCCCCTCTCCGAAGCCCCGAACGAACTCCAGATCATCCCTCCCAAGAGAGATTAGGGCTTGGCAGCGGCTCCGTATCGTAAAACGTGAAGAAACTTCCTCTCTGATTTTTTTCTCCATGAAACGGAATATATGGAGTTGGAGTTTAGGTCGGTGGAGCAGCAGGGGGCCCACGAGACAGGGGGCGCGCCCAGGGGGAAGGGCGCCCCCCCCCCCCCACCCTTGTGGACAAGGTGTGGGCCCCTGGCCTTCATCTTTTGCCAGTATTTTTTATATTTTCCAAAACTTATATCCGTGGATTTTCAGGTCATTCTGAGAACTTTTGTTTCTGCACAAAATAACACCATGGCAGTTCTGCTGAAAACAGCGTCAGTCCGGGTTAGTTCCATTCAAATCATGCGAGTTAGAGTCCAAAACAAGGGCAAAAGTGTTTGGATAAGTAGATACGTTGGAGACGTATCAACTCCCCCAAGCTTAAACCTTTGCTTGTCCTCAAGCAATTCCGTTGATAAACTGAAAGTGACAAAGAAAAACTTTTACAAACTCTGTTTGCTCTTGTTGTTGTAAATATGTAAAGCCAGCATTCAAGGTCAGCAGAGATTATGAACTAACCACATTCACAATAACACTTAGGTCTCATGCTTACTCATATCAATGGCATAATCAGCTAGCGAGCAATAATAATAAAACTCGGATGACAACACTTTCTCAAAACAATCATAATATGACATAACAAGATGGTATCTCGCTAGCCCTTTCTGAGACCGCAAAACATAAATGCAGAGCACCTTTAAAGATCAAGGACTAAGTAAACATTGTAATTCATGGTAAAAGAGATCCCGTCAAGTCATACCCAATATAAACTAATAGTAAGACATGCAAATAATAGTGTGCTCTCCAGCGGGTGCTTTTTAATAAGAGGGTGATGACTCAACATAAAAGTAAATAGGTAGGCCATTCGCAGAGGGAAGCAGGGATTTGTAGAGGTGCCATAGCTCGATTTCAAAATAGAGAGATAAATAACATTTTGAGCAGCATACTTTCACTGTCAATGCAACAACTATGAGATGGTGATATCTTCCATACTACATGCATTATAGGCAGTTCCCAAACAGAATGGTAAAAGTTTATACTCCCCACCACCAACAAGCATCAATCCATGGCTTGCTCGAAACAATGAGTGCCTCCAACTAACAACAGTCCTGGGGGAGATTTGTTTAATTATTTTGATTTGCTTTGATCTTTTTGATCATGGGACTGGGCATCGCGGTTACCAGCCATTTTCTCACGAATGAGGAGCGGAGTCCACTCCTCTTGAGAATAACCCACCTAGCATGGAAGATACAGACAGCCCTAGTTGAAACATGAGCTGCTCGAGCATACAAAACAAAATTTCGTTTGAAGGTTTGGAGTTTGGCACATACAAATTTACTTGGAACGGCAGGTAGATACCGCATATAGGAAGGTATGGTGGACTCATATGGAATAACTTTGGGGTTTATGGAATTTAGATGCACAAGCAGTATTCCCGCTTAGTACAGGTGAAGGCTAGCAAAAGACTGGGAAGCGACCAACTGAGAGAGCGACAACAGTCATGAACATGCATTAAAATTAATTAACACCGAGTGCAAGCATGCGTAGGACATAATCCACCATGAACATAAATATCATGAAGGCTATGTTGATTTTGTTTCAACTACATGCGTGAACATGTGCCAAGTCGAGTCACTCAATTCATTCAAAGGAGGATACCATCTCATCATACCACATCACAATCATTTTAATAGCATGTTGGCACGCAAGGTAAACCATTATAACTCATAGCTAATTAAGCATGGCATAAGCATTTATAATCTCTAAATGTCATTGCAAACATGTTTATTTATAATAGGCTAAATCAGGAACGATGAACTCATCATATTTACAAAAACAAGAGGGTCGAGTTCATACCAGCTTCTCTCATCTCAACCAGTCCATTATATATCGTCATTATTGCCTTTCACTTGCACGACCGAACGATGTGTATAATAATAAGAGTGCACGTGCATTGGACTAAGCTGGAATCTGCAAGCATTCATTTCAAGAGAGAAGAAAAAGTAATATGGGCTCTAAATTAAATCAACAATCATGCATATGAGAGCCGCTAAACATTTTCAATATGGTCTTCTACTCTCAACCCCCAAAGAAAAGAAAATAAAACTATTTACATGGGAAAGCTCCCAATAAGTAAAAGAAGAACGAGAAATCTTTTTGGGTTTTCTTTTAATTATTACTACAGGCATGGAAATTAAACTAACTATTTTTTTGGTTTTTCTTAAAGTTTATCAAACACACAAGAAGCAAACCAGAAAAAGAATTTAAACTAGCATGGATAATACAATGAAAGAGTATGAGCACCTCCGACTATAATAGTGTGTGAACATGATTGTAAAGTCAATGAGAAATACGTACTCCCCCAAGCTTAGGCTTTTGGCCTAAGTTGGTCTATGGCCATGGATAGCCTGACTGATATCCATAATTGTAGCTGGGGTCGTACTGAGATGCAGCAGCCATTGCCTCCTCGGCTGCAGCCTGACGACGAGCTGCTTCCGCCCCCCTTTCGTATTCATTTGCCTCCTCCCTGGTGACAACATACCTTCGTTTAGCCTGGTAATCAAAAAGGGTAGTAGAAGGGAGAGTAATATGGACAGCACGACGTCTATCAAAGATTAGTCGGTATTGGAGGAATTGGTCATTCCTCTCAAGAAATTGATGACTAAGCATGGCATTATGATCTAAATAAGCGGGAGGCAACTTCGTATCATTTCCATGTATAGGTATCTCAAGATAATTAGCCACACGGGTTGCATAAATTCCTCCAAAAAAGTTTCCAGGTAAACCATTATGATGCAACCTACATGCAACAATTGCCCCCAAGTTGTATTGTTTATTACCTAATACAACACTCTTGAGAACACAGAGATCAGGGACACAAATGTGACATGCTTCATCTTTACCATTAATGCATCTACCAATGAAAAGAGCAAAATAATGTATATAAGGAAAATGAATGCTCCCTATGGTAGCTTGTGTTATTTCCCTAGATTCTACCACAGTGATACTAGCAAGAAAGTCTTTATATTCATATTTAACACTTCCCCCCTGCGGGAGTTTTCAAGGAGTAGTAAAATCTTCAAGGTCCATGATATATGATTTATCATAAATATCAAATAGGACACTTTGAGAATTGCGCGAGGACGTAAATTTAAACCTTGTCACAAGTGAATCAGTTAAATATTGGTACTGCGGGCACTTATCTTGCATGAATGCCTCAAGGTCGGCATTACGCACATATGCATCAAATTCATCCTTGATACCCGTTGCAACCATGAACGGCTCTGACGGCCATTCACAAGGCCGCACATCAGCTTCCCTTGGTGGTTTGTCGTCCAGCTCACGTATCGCGAGCCTGGGTCCTTTCTTTCTTGAAGAACCACCTTGGTACATTTTCCTAAATATATTTCTTTTTCCACAATATTTCTGAATTTTTTAGTAACTTCCAAATGAAAGTAAATCAAACCGAACAAGATTGATAGCAACTACTCCTACAAGTTCCTAGAGCCTATATCATGCATTAGAATTACCTAGGACCTCATAAATTTAACATGCAAGCTCAAGAACAGGGTCACCAAGGCAGCAAGAATTTTCAATGAATAAAGCACTAGTACAAAAACTAATTGGACCAATGGAGGAGTCACATACCAAGCAACAATCTCCCAAAGCAGTTTTGCGAATGGAGCTTTGAGCAAGGAGATCAAAAATCACAGCAAAATGAGCTAGAACTCGTGCTTGAGCTGGATGGGGATTTGTTTTGGCAGGAAGATGGAGTGTGTGGGTGCAGGAATAACTGGAGGGGGCCCACCGTGGGCCCACGAGATAGGGGGGCGCGCCCAGGGAGAGGGGGCGTGCCCTCCACCCTCGTGGCCAGCTGCTTGACCCCCTGCAGTGTTCTTAGTGCCTAAAATCCTCAAATATTCCATAAAAAATCATACTAAATTTGCAGTGCATTTGGAGCACTTTTATTTTCGGGATATTTTTTATTGCATGGATAATTTAGAAAACAGACAAAATATACTATTTCTACTTTATTTAATCTAAGTAACAGAAAGTGAAGAGAGGGTACAGAAGGTTGTGCCTTCTAGTTCCATCCATCTCATGATCATCAAAAGGAATCCACTAACAAGGTTGATCAAGTCTTGTTAACGAACTCATTGAATAACATGAAACTACAGAAATTTCAAAGTGACACTAGGTTACCTCATCGGGGATATGAAAATCCCCAATAATAAGAATATCATACTTTTTCTTTGCAGTAGGAAGAGGAAATTCAAAACCTCCAAATATAATTGATGGAATTTTCCCAATAGAGTTTATACTGCGAACTTGAGGTTGTTTCCTCGGAAAATGTACCGTGTGCTCATTTCCATTAACATGAAAGGTGACATTGCCTTTGTTGCAATCAATAACAGCACCTGCAGTATTTAAAAAGGGTCTACCAAGGATAATCGACATACTGTCGTCCTCAGGAATATCAAGAATGACAAAGTCTATTAAGATAGTAACATTCGCAACAACAACAGGCACGTCCTCACAAATTCTGACAGGTATAGCAGTTGATTTGTCAGCCATTTGCAAATATATCTCAGTAGTTGTCAACTTACTTAATTCAAGTCTACGGTAGAAGGAAAGGGGCATGACACTAACACCGGCTCCTAAATCACATAAGGCAGTTTTAACATAATTTCTTCTTATGGAGCAAGGTATAGTGGGCACTCCGGGATCACCAAGTTTCTTAGGTATTCCACCCTTAAAGGTATAGTTGGCAAGCATGGTGGAGATTTCAGTTTCAGGTATTTTCCTCTTATTTGTAATGATATCTTTCATGAATTTAGCATAAGGGTTTGTTTTAAGCATATCAGTTAAGCACATGCGTAAGAAAATAGGTCTAATCATTTCAGCAAAATGCTCAAAATCCTCATCATCCTTTGTCTTGGATGGTTTAGGAGGAAAGGGCATGGGTTTCTAAACCCATGGTTCTCTTTCCCTACCATGCTTCCTAGCAACAAAATCTCTCTTATCATAACGTTGATTTCTTGATTGTGGGTTATCAAGATCAACAACAGGTTCAACTTCTATATCATTGTTATTACTAGGTTGAGAATCTATATGAACATCATTATTAGCATTATTATCAGGTTCATGTTCATCTCTGGATTATGTTTCAGCATTAGAGGTAGAAGTATCATTAGGATTCTTAGTGTTTCCACATTAGTTTCACTAGAAGCATGCAAAGTCCTATCACTTTTCTTTTTCTTCTTCTTAGAGGAACTAGGAGCATCTAGATTATTATTCTAAGAATATTGTTCAATCCTCTTAGGGTGGCCTTCAGGATACAAAGGTTCCTGAGTGATTTTACCAGTTCTAGTAGCCACTCTAACAGCAAAATCATGTTTATTATTTAGTTCATCTAGCAATTCATTATGAACCTTAAGTACTTGTTCAGCTTGAGTGGTAACCATAGAAGCATGTTTACTAGTGAGTTTAAGTTCATCCTTAGCAGTAGCAAGTTTAGGTGTCGCAAGCTTACTCATAAGAGAAGGAGAATCTAGTGTAGAGCTAGATGGCAGTTCCTTACCTCCCCTTGTAGTTGAGGGATAAATTTTTGTTCTTTGATCTTTCAAGTTCTTCATAGTGATCAGCAGATATAAATCTCAAGTGACTCAAAGAATAGAGCTATGCTCCCTGGCAACGACGCCAGAAACTAGTCTTGATAACCCACAAGTGTAGGGGATCGCAACAGCTTTTGAGGGTAGAGTATCCAACCCAAATTTATTGAGGGTAAAGTAAATAAGCAAAGCACAATATATGAAAATCTTGTAGGCATTGGATCAGTGATGGATAATTTTGTCGGATACGATTCCTCATGTAATATTTATAACATAGGGTGACACAGAACTAGCTCCACTTCATCAATGTAACGTAGGCATGTATTTCGAATATAGTCATACGTGCTTATGGAAAAGAACTTGTATGACCTCTTTTGTCCTACCCTCCCGTGGCAGCGGGGTCCTAGTGGAAACTAAGGGATATTAAGGTCTCCTTTTAATAGAGTACCAGACCAAAGCATTAACACATAGTGAATACATTAACTCCTCACCTACGGTCATCACCGAGAAGTATCCCGATTATTGTCACTTCGGGATTGTCGGATCATACCCCATAATAGGTGACTATAGACTTGCAAGATAGGATCAAGAACTCACATATATTCATGAAAACATAATAGGTTCAGATCTGAAATCATGCACTCGGGCCCTAGTGACAAGCATTAAGCATAGCAAAGTCATAGCAACATCAATCTCAGAACATGGTGGATACTAGGGATCAAACCCTAACAAAACTAACTTGATTACATGATAAATCTCATCCAACCCATCACCGTCCAGCAAGCCTACGATGGAATTACTCACACACGGTGGTGAGCATCAAGAAATTGGTGATGGAGGATGGTTGATGATGACGATGGTGATGAATCCCCCTCTCCGGAGCCCCGAACGGACTCCAGATCATCCCTGCCGAGAGAGATTAGGGCTTGGCGGCGGCTCTATATCGTAAAACGCGATGAAACTTACTCTCTGATTTTTTTCTTTGCAAAACGGAATATATGGAATTGGAGTTTAGGTCGATGGAGCAGCAGGGGACTCACGAGACAGGGGGCGCGCCCCCACCCTCGTGGACAGGGTGTGGCCCCTTTGGCCTTCATCTTTTGCCAGTATTTTTAATATTTTCCAAAACTTATCTCTGTGGATATTCATGTCATTCCGAGAACTTATGTTTCTGCACAAAAATAACACCATGGCAGTTCTGCTGAAAACAACGTCAGTCCGGATTAGTTCCATTCAAATCATGCGAGTTAGAGTCCAAAACAAGGGCAAAAGTGTTTGGAAAAGTAGATACATTGGAGACGTATCACTGGCCCGCGACCTCCTCGCCACCGGCAACCGTTCATGTGGGTCGTGGGGGCCAGCAACATAGCACAGCTCCCGCACTGCCTCTGGACACGGCGATCGCGATGAGCGACACGCTCATCATCGCTGGACACAGTCGGCTTCAGGGTGCCGACGGTGGCGTTAGCGCTGTGGCACGACCAGCAGATGAACACCTGGCTTGTCGAGGATGCACGGGGCGCCAAAGTGCGCGCGCACCGCGACGCGTCCATGGATTGTTGTAGTGCGGCCAACTGCATCCCCAGGACCTGAGACCATGCCGGGTCATCTTGCTTTTTCAATGACTTGCGGGGATCGCATGTGAGCAAAGGGCATCTCCAACGTTGCCACGACCGCAGCTGACTACCATGGCACACAAAATACCCTCGTCCCTCATCGCACGGTGCAACCCAGGTGGTGCCAGCTACCCGCATTCATGCCGTATGTTTGTATGCCGTCATTAAGAGGCTCGGTGCCCGAGTAACCAACTCCGGCGACTTAATGACGCACCCAGATGCTTGGCGTCACCGGAATGCGCTACTTAAAGTGGAAACTCCGAGCTAAATGCCACACCATAGCGCATCGTCCTGCTACCTGGTACCACATCCGCCATGACCGCGAGCGCGAACGCTCTGTGGGAGAGCTTGTCTTTGGGGATGAAGCTTGAGGTCGGGGCCCTCGCTCAAGTCACTGCTTGCAACGCAATAGCGGCATAGCCGGACACGGACGCGACCGCACAAGCGGTGGCCACACTGGCGACTGACGATGGGAGAACCGTCAGCCACACGTCCTACTTGTCGTCGTCTAACATTCAGTGGCACATGTGGCAGGTGAAGCGACAGACCATCCACGTCCATCTTCATCGGCCTCACGTCCACCGGCACTACCGAGGTCGGGGATTCCTCCGAGGATGAGTAGGGCATGGGAGGCGGCAGGGCATGGTGTGCCAACTGGCCGGTCCGTCTCCCATGTTCTACTCTTCCTCGCTGGAGGCCGCACCTTCACTTCATGGGTCTTGAACCACGCCCCCGTACATGGAGATTGCAGATGGAGGACGTCGGTCACCGTCGTTGAATAGGTTTAGGGTCGGGTTTCTTTTATTTTTTTGTCCTAAAAAGTTTGAAATGTAATGAAAATATGTCGTGTTTCCATGAATCTTGTCCGGTGTATATGAACTTTCATAATAATAGTAAGATATATTGTAGGGGTATTAAAATATATGGAATGATTATTCATTTTTGTGTGTATAAACTTAGAAGGTTCGACCCGAGATAAAGCTAACATGCGAAGTAAATAAACACATAGGGTCCACATACACAATTTATCTTAGGCACTCCAAAAGTACGTTGATACGTATCCAACGTATCTATAATTTTTTATTATACCATGCTATTATATTACCTATTTTAGATGTTTATGGGCTTTATTTTATACATTTATATCATTTTTAGGACTAACCTAATAACTGGAGGCCCAGCCCGTATTGCTGTTTTTTTATCTATTTTAGTATTTCGAAGAAAAGGAATATCAAACGAAGTCCAAATGGAATGAAACCTTCGGGAGCGTGATTTTTGGAACAAACGTGATCCATAGGACTTGGAGTGTAAGTCAAGAAGCAATCGAGGCGGCCAGGAGATAGGAGGGCGCGCCCACCCCTCCTGGGCGCGCCCCCTGTCTCCTGGGCCCCTCGAGCGGCCACCGACGTACTTCTTCCTCCTATATATACCTACGTACCCCAAAAACATCTAGAGAGCCACCGAAGAAATATTTCCGCCACCATAACCTTCTGTATCCGCGAGATCCCATCTTGGAGCCTTCATCGACGCTCCGCCGGAGGGGGAATCGACCATGGAGGGCTTCTACATCAACACCATAGCCCTTCCGATGAGTTGTGAGTAGTTTACCACAGACCTTTGGGTCCATAGTTATTAGCTAGGTGGCTTCTTCTCTCTTTTTGGATCTCAATACAATGTTCTCCCCCTCTCTTGTGGAGATCTATTCGATGTAAACTCTTTTGCAGTGTGTTTGTTGAGATCCGATGAATTCTGGGTTTATGATCAAGTTTATCTATGAGAAATATTTGAATCTTCTCTGAATTCTTTTATGTATGATTGAGTTATCTTTGCAAGTCTCTTCGAATTATCAGTTTGGTTTGGCCTACTAGATTGATCTTTCTTGCCATGGGAGAAGCATTTAGCTTTGGGTTCAATCTTGCGATGTCCTCACCCAGTGACAGAAAGGGTTGCAAGGCACATATTGTATTGTTGCCATCGAGAATAAAAAGATGGGGTTTATATCATATTGCTTGAGTTTATCCCTCTACATCATGTCATCTTTCTTAATGCGTTACTCTGTTCTTATGAACTTAATACTCTAGATGCATGCTGGATAGCGGTCGATGTGTGGAGTAATAGTAGTAGATGCAGGCAGGAGTCGGTCTATTGTCATGGACGTGAGGCCTATATACATGATCATGCCTAGATAATCTCATAATTATTCGCTTTTCTATCAATTGCTCGATAGTAATATGTTCACCCACCGTAATACTTATGCTATCTTGAGAGAAGCCACTAGTGAAACCTATGGCCCCCGGGTCTATCTTTTATCATACAAACTTTCAGTCTACTTTTATTTGCATCTTTACTTTTTGCATCTATATTATAAAATACCAAAAATATATTTATCTTATCATATAATCTCTATCAGATCTCACTTTCGCAAGTGGTCGTTAAAGGATTGACAACCCCTTTATCGCGTTGGTTGCGAGTTCTTTGTTTGTTTGTGTAGGTTCGAGGGACTTGTGAGGAGCCTCCTACTGGATTGATACCTTGGTTCTCAAAAACTGAGGGAAATTCTTACGCTACTGTGCTGCATCACCCTTTCCTCTTCAAGGAAAACCAACGCAAGCTCAAGACGTAGCAAGAAGGATTTCTGGCGCCGTTGCCGAGGAGGTCTTCACTCAAGTCAAGACATACCAAGTACCCATCACAAACTCATCTCCCTCACATTTACATTATTTGCCATTTGCCTCTCGTTTTCCTCTCCCCCACTTCACCCTTGCCATTTTATTTTCCCTCTCTTTCCCAATCTCTCTCTCTTTTCTGCTTGCCTTCTTCTTCCTCTCTCTATCGCTTGCCTTTTTCTGTTTGCTTGTGTGTTGGATTACTTGTCGCCATGGCGCAAGATAATACCAAATTGTGTGATTTCTCCAATACTAATAATAATGATTTCCTTAGTACTCCGATTGCTCCTCTTAATGATGTTGAGTCTTGTGAAATCAATGCTGCTTTGCTGAATCTTGTTATGAAAGATCAATTCTCCAACCTTCCTAGTGAAGATGTCGCTACCCATCTAAACAACTTTGTTGATTTGTATGAGATGCAAAAGAAAAAAGATACGGAAAATGATATTGTTAAATTGAAGTTATTTCCGTTTTCACTTAGAGATCGTGGTAAAGTTTGGTTTTCGTCTTTGCCTAAAAATAGTATTGATTCTTGGAACAAGTGCAAAGATGCTTTTATCTCTAAGTATTTTCCTCCCGCTAAGATCATCTCTCTTAGGAACGATATTATGAATTTTAAACAACTTGATCATGAGCATGTTGCCCAATCTTGGGAAAGAATGAAATTAATGATTCGCAATTTCCCTAATCATGGTTTGAATTTATTGTTGATCATACAAAATTTTTATGCCGGATTAAACTTTGCTTCTAGAAATCTTTTAGATTCGGCCGCCGGAGGCACGTTTATGGAAATCACTTTAGGATATGCTACAAAACTTCTTGATAATATTATGGCTAATTATTCTCAATGGCACACTGAATGATCTACTAGTAAAAAAGTGCATTCTATAGAAGAAATTAATGTTTTGAGAGGAAAGATGGATGAGCTTACGAGATAGTTTGCTACTAAAAGTGCTTATATTGATCCCAATGATATGTCTTTATCTACCTTGATTGAGAATAATAATGAATCTATGGATGTAAATTTTGTTGGTAGGAATAGTTTTGGAAACAATGCTTATAGAGGAAACTTTAATTCTAGACCGTTCCCTAGTAATTCCTCTAATAATTATGGAAATTCCTACAATAATTCTTATGGTAATTTTAATAAGATGCCCTCT
Source organism: Triticum aestivum (assembly GCF_018294505.1). NCBI lineage: Eukaryota > Viridiplantae > Streptophyta > Magnoliopsida > Poales > Poaceae > Triticum > Triticum aestivum. The sequence continues at coordinate 80,360,292 of NC_057807.1, read as the reverse complement.
GATTTTGAGAATAGTGTGAAAGAATTTATGATTTCTCAAAATAATTTTAATGCTTTGCTTGAAGAAAAATTGCTCAAAATCGATGATTTGGCTAGGAACGTTGATAGACTTTCGCTTGATGTTGATTCTCTTAAACTTATATCTACTCCTTCTAAGCATGATATCAATGAGTCTCTCAAATCCATGAGAATTTCCATTGATGAGTGCAAGGAAAGAACCGCTAGGTTGCGTGCTAAAAAAGATTGCTTTGTAAAGGCGTGTTCTTCTAGTTTCCATGAAAATAATGATGAAGATCTTAAAGTTATTTATGTGTCTCCTATTAGATCTTTGTTTTACAATATGAATCTTGATAATAATGGGACTAGAGATGAGTCAACTTTATTTATAAGGCGTCCCAAGAATTCAGAGTTTTTAGATCTTAATGCTAAATTTGGTAAAAGTGGGATTGGAGAGGTAATGACTTTAAATAGTATTGAACCCACTATCTCGGATTTCAAGGAATTTGATTATGATAATTGTTCTTTAGAAAGTTGTATATCCTTGTTGCAATCCGCTGTTAATTCTCCTCATGCTTATAGTCAAAATAAAGCTTTTACCAAACATATCGTTGATGCCTTGATGCAATCTTTTAATGAAAAACTTAATTTGGAAGTTTCTATACCTAGAAAACTTAATGATGAGTGGGAACCCACTATAAATATTAAAATTGAAGATCGTGAGTGTTTTGCTTTGTGTGATTTGGGTGCTAGTGTTTCCACGATTCTGAAAACTTTATGTGATATTCTAGGTTTCCATGATCTTGATGACTGCTCTTTAAATTTACACCTTGCGGATTCCACTATTAAAAAGCCAATGGGAAGAATCAATGATGTCCTTATTGTTGCAAATAGAAATTTGGTGCCCGTTGATTTTATCGTTCTTGATATAGATTGCAATCTTTCTTGCCCTGTTATTCTTGATAGACCTTTCCTTAGAACGATTGGTGCAATTATTGATATGAATGAAGGGAATATTAGATTCCAATTTCCATTAAAGAAAGGCATGGAGCACTTTCCAAGAAAGAAAGTCAAATTACCTTATGAATCTATCATGCGAGCTACCTATGAGTCAAGTGCCAAAGATGGCACTACTTAGATCTATCTTCGTTGTTATGCCTAGCTAGGGGCGTTAAACGATAGCGCTAGTTGGGAGGCAACCCAATTTTCTTTGTGTTCTTTGTTTTTGTTCCTGTTTAGTAATAAATTTTGCATCTACCTTCTGCTTAGATGTGTTTTTATGTTTTAATTACTGTTTGTGCCAAGTAGAATCTATAGGATAACCTATGATGATAGTTGATTTGATTCTGCTGAAAAACAGAAACTTTGCGCTCACGAGAAAAAATTCAATAAATCACAGAAACAATCTTTTGCATTGATTCTTTTTGCTGCTGATCAATAAACAAATTTTACAGGACTTCCTATTTTTTAGGATTTTTAAAGTTCCAGAAGTTTGCGTTAGTTACATATTACTACAGACTATTCTGTTTTTGACAGATTCTGTTTCCGTGTGTTGTTTGCTTATTTGATGTATCTATGGCTAGTATTAAGTGGTATGAACCATAGAGAACTTGGAATACAGTAGGTTTAACACTAATATAAATAAATAATGAGTTCATTACAGTACCTTATGTGGTGGTTTTGTTTTCTTTCACTAACGGAGCTTATGAGATTTCCTATTGAGTTTTGTGTTGTGAAGTTTTCAAGTTTTGGGTAAAGCTTTGATGGACTATGGAATAAAGAGTGGCAAAATCCTAAGCTTGGGGATGCCCAAGGCACCCCAAGATATTCAAGAATAGCCAAAAGCCTAAGCTTGGGGATGCCCCGGAAGGTATCCCCTCTTTCGTCTTCGTTCATTGGTAACTTTACTTGGAGCTATATTTTTATTCGCCACATGATATGTGTTTTGCTTGGAGCGTCGTGTATTATATTAGTCTTTGCTTTTTAGTTTACCACAATCATCCTTGATGTACACACATTTTGGGAGAAGCCTACTTGATTAAAATTTATTAGAATACTCTATGTGCTTCACTTATATCTTTTGAGCTTGATAGTTTTTGCTCTAGTGCTTCTTATATCTTTTAGAGCACGGCGGTGGCTTAATTTTGTAGAAATTGCTAGTCTCTAATGCTTCACTTATATTATTTTGAGAGTATCTTAGAAAAGCATGGTATTTTCTATGATTATAAATTGGTCCTAGAATGATGAGCATCCAAGTTGGGTATAATAAAAACTATCATAGGAAGTGAATTGGATGCTATGATCAATTTGATACTTGATAATTGTTTTGAGATATGGAGGTAGTGATATTAAAGTCATGATATTTGGGTGATTATGAATTTAAAGAATGCTTGTGTTGAAGTTAGAAAGTCCTGTAGCATGCACGTATGGTTAAAGTTGTGCAACAAATTTGAAACATGAAGTGTACCTGGCTTGTGCATCCTTATGAGTGGCGGTCGGGGATGAGCGATGGTCTTTTCCTACCAATCTATCCCTCTAGGAGCATGCGCGTAGTGCTTGATTTTTGATGACTTCTAAATTTTTGCAATAAGTATATGAGTCCTTATGACTTATGTTGAGTCCATGGATTATACGCACTTTTACCTTTCCACCATTGCTAGCCTCTTCGGTACCGTGTATTGCCCTTTCTCACCTTGAGAGTTGGTGCAAACTTCGCCGGTGCATCCAAACCCCGTGATATGATACGCTCTATCACACATAAACCTCCTTATATATTCCTCAAAACAGCCACCATAACTACCTATTATGGCATTTCCATAGCCATTCCGAGATATATTGCCATGCAACTTTCCACCGTTCCGTTCTTCATCATCATGACATACATTACTTTTGTCATATTGCCATTGCATGATCATGTAGTTGACATCATATTTGTGGCAAAGCCACCATGCATAATTTTTCATACATGTCACTCGTAATTCATTGCACCATCCCGGTACACCGCCAGAGGCATTCATATAGAGTCATATCTTGTTCTAGTTTCGAGTTGTAATTCATATGCTGTAATCAATGAAAGTGTGATGATCATCATTATTAGAGCATTGCCCAAAAAGAAAAAAAAGAAAGGCAAAAAAAGGCCCAAAAAAGAAAAGAAAAAGAAAAAAAGAAAAAGGAAAAAAGGAAAATAAATAAAAAGGGGAAATGTTACTATCACCTTTTCCACACTTGTGCTTCAAAGTAGCACCTTGTTCTTCATGTAGTGAGTCTCATTTATTGTGCTTCAAAGTAGCACCATGTTTTTCATATAGTGAGTCTCATATGTTGTCACTTTCATATACTAGTGGGAATTTTTCATTATAGGACTTGGCTTGTATATTCCTACGATGGGCTTCCTCAAATGCCCTAGGTCTTCGTGAGCAAGCAAGTTGGATGCACACCCACTAGTTTTATTTTGTTGAGCATTCATTTATAGGTTTAGTGCATATGTTGCATGGCAATCCCTACTCCTCATGTTGACATCAATTGATGGCCATCTCCATGGACCGTTGATTATCCTCGTCAATGTGAGATTTTCTCCTTTTTTGTCTTCTCCACACAATCTCCATCATCATATTCTATTCCACCCATAGTGCTATATCCATGGCTCACGCTCATGTATTGCGTGAAGGTTGAAAAAGTTTGAGATTATTTAAGTACGAAACAATTGCTTGGCTTGTCATCGGGGGTGTAGAATTTGGGAACATCTTTGTGTGGCGAAAATGAAGCATAGCCAAACTATATGATTTTGTAGGGATGAACTTTCTTTAGCCATGTTATTTTGAGAAGACATGATTGCTTTGATTAGTATGCTTGAAGTGTTACTATTTATTTTGTCAATATGAACTTTTATTTTGAACCATTTGGATCTGAACATTCATGCCACATTAAAGAAAATTACATTGAGAATTATGCTAGGTAGCATTCCACATCAAAAATTCTGTTTTTATCATTTACTTACTCGAGGACGAGCAGGAATTAAGCTTGGGGATGCTTGATACGTCTCCAACATATCTATAATTTTTGATTGTTCCATGCTATTATATTACCTGTTTTGGATGTTTATGGGCTTTATTTTACACATTTATATCATTTTTGGGACTAACCTACTAACCGGAGGCCCAACCTGATTGTTGTTTTTTTGTCTATTTGAGTATTTCGAAGAAAATGAATATCAAACGGAGTCCAAACGGAATGAAACCTTCGGGAGCGTGATTTTTGGAACGAACATGATCCAGAGGACTTGGAGTGCAAGTCAAGAAGCAATCGAGGCGGCCAGGAGATAGGAGGGCGCGCCCACCCCTCCTGGGTGCGCCCCCTGTCTCCTGGGCCCCTCGAGCAGCCACCGACATACTTCTTCCTCCTATATATACCTACGTACCAAAAAACATCCAGAGAGCCACCGAAGAAATATTTCCGCCACCGTAACCTTCTGTATCCGCGAGATCCCATCTTGGAGCCTTCGTCGACGCTCCACCGGAGGGGGAATCGACCATGGAGGGCTTCTACATCAACACCATAGCCCTTCTGATGAGTTGTGACTAGTTTACCACAGACCTTCGGGTCCATAGTTATTAGCTAGATAGCTTCTTCTCTCTTTTTGGATCTCAATACAATGTTCTCCCCCTCTCTTGTGGAGATCTATTCGATGTAAACTCTTTTTGCCGTGTGTTTGTTGAGATATGATGAATTGTGGGTTTATGATCAAGTTTATCTATGAGAAATATTTGAATCTTCTCTGAATTCTTTTATGTATGATTGAGTTATCTTTGCAAGTCTCTTCAAATTATCAGTTTGGTTTGGCCTACTAGATTGATCTTTCTTGCCATGGGAGAAGCGCTTAGCTTCGGGTTCAATCTTGCGGTGTCCTTACCCAGTGACAGAAAGGGTTGCAACGTATTGTATTGTTGCCATAGAGGATACAAAGATGGGGTTTATATCTTATTGGTTGAGTTTATCCCTCTACATCATGTCATCTTTCTTAATGCGTTACTCTGTTCTTATGAACTTAATACTCTAGAAGCATGCTAGATAGCGGTCGATGTGTGGAGTAATAGTAGTAGATGCAGGCAGGAGTCGGTCTACTTGTCATGGACATGATGCCTATATACATGATCATGCCTAGATAATCTCATAATTATTCGCTTTTCTATCAATTGCTCGATAGTAATTTGTTCACCCACCGTAATACTTATGCTATCTTGAGAGAAGCCACTAGTGAAACCTATGGCCCCCGGGTCTATCTTTTATCATACAAACTTTCAGTCTACTTTTATTTGCATCTTTACTTTTTGCATCTATATTATAAAATACCAAAAATATATTTATCTTATCATATTATCTCTATCAGATCTCACTTTCGCAAGTGGTCGTTAAAGGATTGACAACCCCTTTATCGCATTGCTTGCGAGTTCTTTGTTTGTTTGTGTAGGTTCGTGGGACTTGTGAGGACCCTCCTACTGGATTGATACCTTGGTTCTCAAAAACTGAGGGAAATACTTACGCTACTGTGCTGCATCACCCTTTCCTCTTCAAGGAAAACCAACGAAACTCAAAACGTAGCATACGTCTACTACACATTCACGCATTTCACATCTTTCTACATCTACGAGAACCTACGAAAGGGTTAACGTAAATTGCCTCTCTCCCTCCCTTGATTTTCATGGTGGCGGGCCCCTCCCTCCCCCCAAACTCCAACCAACAGCTCACATGTTTCACATTATGTTAATTACGTAAGTGGGATTACACAGGTGTAGCATTACTCGTCCTAAATAAACCAACTAATCCAACCTCCCATCATATCACGCGGGAAAAGACCCGCCACACCGTTTTAGTCGGGATTACCAGATTACTAGTAGTAGTGTCGATGGATCGCGGAAGCACCAAGGTTTTTTTTAGGGGGCGAAGCACCAAGTTTAAAAGGAAAAAATGCGGTACACTCACAACACGCATGTCGCGGTCGCATTACACCCCTCACACGGTCGGTCCTACACATGGCTCATGCGAACGGAATGCGCTTAGGCTTGCCTCTTCACTGACACGTGGGACTGCACTTGGAGAAACCGACCATGCGCCACACTCCCCCGCCCACCGCGCAAAAATTACCCCAAAAATTTCACCCAAATCCCAAATTCAACGCCCTTCGGTGAACTAGCCAATAATATTCCCAAACCCCCCGGCCCCCTCCACTCCATTCGCTCCGCCAGATCCACCCTCCCCGCCGTGCCTCGGTTCGTCGAGGGGACGCACAGCGATCCTCTCGCTCCCACAATACGCTCTCGTAGACCGCCGTCCTCTATCCGTGCCGCCACCGCTAGCGACGTTCTTGTGGAGACGCACGGCGTTGAGCTTCTCCCACGGTACGCGCATTCTAGACTGAGGCCCCGTCCATGCCGGAGTGGCGCTGAATGTTAGCTGATATACGATGTTAATCTCACTGTTTGGTGAAGTAGTTTACAGTCAATATGCTCTGCTTAAGAAGCTTTGTTGCCCTGTTCTACACTCAATCTACTTAGCTGAGATGGCATGCCACGCCCGATTAGTTGCTAAAATATCCTGCCATATATTTATCGTGATGTAGATTGCCATAGTCTAGTAGCCAATCTGTTAGGTGAAATAGCTCTACATTGTTTTATACTCGACCTTTGTTGCTGAGATGGCCTTAGATGGTTGTGTGCTCAGCCTCATTGACTGCTGAAACAGCCTGCCATAATTTAGCCCTCAAATTTGTTTGCTGAATTAGCTTTACCATATATTTTTTTACTTAGATCTACTTGTCCAAATATCTTGCCATAGCTTTAGACATCGACCTAGGTATTTTTTTTGGACTTCACAAAAAAGCATATATGTTTTTCCTATAATATCTAGTAGAAGAACTAATTTGTATGTCTAACAGATGGACAGGACTTGGATAACTTCTGCTCGAAGATTCTCCACTGCATATGTCGAGGGGGTTGAAAACTTCATGAACTTTATCAGAGCTGAGTACGGTGGTCCGAAATCAGATGTGCTCTACTTGTGTAGCAGTTGTATGAATTCAGTTACAAGACCCCAGTCAACTGTGGAAAATCATCTACACTTGTATGGGATGTCGGTCACATATACTAGGTGGGTTCATCATGGTGAAGATGTGAACGTCAATGTTACTGACTATGTGGAAGCAGCAGATCACCATCTTGATCTGCCTGATGCTCAGGTGGAAGAGGAGGAGGAGGTGGTGGTGGTGGCAGAGCCAGTGAGTTTGACCAACATTGAAACAATGCTAAGAAATGCTCGTGCATTTCGTGAACTTTCACCTACAGAAGAAAAATGGTGGGCCCTCATGTTGGAACAATGCAACATGGTTGTCACCCAGGAAATAATAAGTTGTCAGTATTCTCAGCTATGGTCACCTTTCTTTAGGTGAATACATCTGAGTTTATGACCAACAAATCATTCGATGTGATGTTGGCTGCTTTTCGCAAATCTTTCCTAGAAGCGTCTGAGCTGCCACACACCTACAGTAAAATGAAGAATTTCCTTCGTGCAGTTCGAATTGGATATGATATGATTCACGTTTGTAAGAATAATTGTGTTCTGTCCCGGAAGGATTATGCCAACTTAAGTGAATGCCGAAAATGCAAATCATCAAGATGGAAAGATGGTGATGCTGTGAAGAGGATTCCTCATAATGTGCCGATACATTTTCCAATTATACCAAGATTGCAGAGGTTGTTTCATGATGCTGAAACAAGAGAGGATGTACTATGGCATTCTAGGAACCAGGAGCACAGAGATCAGAATGTAATGAGCCATCCATCTCATGGTAGTGACTGGAAAAGCTTCAATCACAAACACCAAAAAATTGCTGCTGACCCGAGAAATATGAGACTTGGCTTAGCTTTAGAAGGATTTAACCCATTTCGCCACGAGAGCACCACATATAGCATGTGGTCAGTGCTTGTTATCCCTTACAACATGCCTCCAAATGTTTGCACCAAAGAATCAAACTACATGATGGCCTTGCTCATCCCAGGTCCAAAAAGTCTTGGAAAGGATTTTGATTTATTCATGAAGCCTCTTGTGGAGGAACTTCAACAGCTATTGAGGGGTGTTCTGACTCGAGACCTATATAGCAGCCCACCAGCCGATTTCTTTCTGTGTGCTGGTATAATTTGGTGCATCCATGATTATCCGGCTTTGGGCACTATGTCAAGGCGAACCACACATGGTTACAATGCATGTGTTCGCTGTGATAGGAATCCGCTGTCATACGCAATACTTGGCAAGATTTTTTACATTGGACAAAGCCGTTTCCTTGCCAAGGACAAGCCGTGTCCTACAAAATACTGAAGATATGTGTTCAATGCAAAGCATGAAAACCGTGATGCGCCAAAGAGGCTCACCACCGATGAGTTGCAAGTGGAATTAGAGAAGGTCAGGCATATTACACCAGGAAGTCATCCTGATAATGGTAGTGGGAAAAGGAAGCATGGCAGGGCAGAAGAGAGATTATTGTTTACCCGTAGGTCCACTTTGTGGGACTTGTATATTGGAAAGATTTGGATCTGCGGCATAATCTTCATGTGATGCACATCGAGAAAAATATATGTGACAACATTTTCGGCACACTTCTTAATATTGAAGGCAAGACGAAAGATACCTTAAAATCAAGGATTGATTTGACACACCTGGGCATCAGAAAGGATTTGCAGGTGCAAGATGAAGGTAAACCATGGGATATGGCACCAGCTGTGTACGTCTTGGACAAGGTAAAAATAAAAGAATTCTGCGAGGTCCTGTCACGTGTGAGATTCCCACATGGATTTGCTTCCAACCCTGGAAGGAGAGTCAGTGCAGATGGAAACAAGGTACAAGGGTTGAAAAGTCATGACTGCCACATCCTACTTCAAAGTCTTTTACCTGTTATCCTTAGAGGATTGGGCCTCCCTGACTTATACAGAGTAGTTGCAGTGTTGGGACAATTCTTCGGTGAACTCTGCAGTAGAAATATCAGGATATATGCTTTGGAGCGTCTTAGAGACAATATACCAACTATCCTATGCGACCTTGAGAAGATATATCCTCCAACCTTCTTTGATGTGATGGTGCATTTGGATGTTCATCTACCTAATGAGGCACTACTTAGAGGTCCAGTACAGTATGGTTGGATGTACCCTATTGAAAGGCGGCTAGGCACTTTCAAGGGCTATGTTAGGAACAAAGCTAGACCGAGGGTTCCATTGCAGAGGCCTACATTGCTACAGAAGTGTTGACATTCTGCTAAAAATACATTGAAATAGTTTATCAGCTTAGCAAAGAGGTGGGTGAAGACAATCCTGGGCTCAATGTTTTCGATTGTTCTGTTTGAGTTACAGGGAAGAGTCGACAAGACGACAAACCTAAAGATTTGAACAAAATGGTTTGGTATATGTTGAATAACTGTCCTGAGATTCTACCTTATATCGAGTAAGTGCTAAGTACTGCAGCTTTTGTCGTATTTACCTCTCAGAAGATGTTTTTATGCACTATGTGAAATTGTGTTTGCTATGACAACTGAAACCTGATGAACTGGTTGTTTAGTATTTTGTTCTGAGAACATCACTTATTATGTATGTTGATTTGTGTTTGGTGATTGTATGACGACTAAAACATGATGACATTGTTGTTTAGTTGTACACATATTTAATTGTGAAACTTGAATTTGATGACATAGTTTACTGTTGGACTGCAATTTGCTCGACGTCTTCGAATGGGAACAAAGCTGACCCGACAGGGCATCTGCTAATTTATTTATTTTTTAGCAAAAGCTCCTGCTATTTATTTATTTATGAGCAAAAGGGGATACCCCCCGATTTTTGTTAATATAAATCATTAGATGTTCACAACACTACGCCCAGCCTGCTAAATAGGTTTCATTCATTACTAGTTTCAGCAAAGTGCTCATGTCATAGCCACTGAATACATCACGAGTGCTACATACACTACAAATAAAGAGACAATCATTCTACAGAGCACATCGGTTTTACCCATTATCTTCACAAGCTCTTTCATCCCCTCAGTGTTGTCAAGGCCGTTCAACAGTTGTTGCTTGGCCATGGTCAGAGGAACTGCATCTTTAACCTTTTGCTCTGTATCTTCCTCTTTTGTCGTTCCTTCAGTTACTTGTCCAACACCCCAACCTGCTGGTATTGGGATTCCTCGGCTAACCAAATAATCAGCATAGTTGCATCCCCCCCACATCAGCAACTTCCCAGAAATACAAATCACATGAATGTTCCCTTTTCTGCACAAATCAAATTGGAAGATCATCAACCAAACTATTAAAAAATCAGCAACTGAAAGCAGCAGAACAACACTTAAACATATTATTACCCCATAATTCGGGCATTTGTAGAAGACTTGGCAGGCTTGAGAAGCGACGGATGACTCTGCATAATTTTTAGCAGTGGCACCACACCAATGACAGCGGGTTGCAATGAGAAACCGGATGCGGTGCGTGTGCCGGTGGGGGTGTGATGATACCCACATGCGATGGTACGGGTGGCGACTTGGCGCATATCTGGTTGTTTCCTACTAAAGAGCAGGTGGACGAGGAGCTAGCGGACATGGTTGCTATGTCCAGAGCTTCTGATGCTAGGTAGAGTAAGTAGAGAAGAAGAGAAAACATTCGATATGTCAGTTTCATTACTTGCAGAGTAGCATAACACCATATATAGTCATAGTCTAGGTTTGGATTCAAACTAGCTACAGGAGCACGTTGATACGTCTCCAACGTATCTACTTTTCCAAATAGTTTTGCCCTTGTTTTGGACTCTAACTTGCATGATTTGAATGGAACTAACTCGGACTGACGCTGTTTTCAGCAGAACGGCCATGGTGTTATTTTTGTGCAGAAATGGAAGTTCTCGGAATGACCTGAAACTTCACGGAGTCACATTTTGGAATTAAGAAAAAAATATTGGCAAAAGAATCAACAAAAGGGGGCCCAGACCCTGTCCACGAGGGTGCAGGGCTTGCCCCCCCCCCCAGGGCACGCCCCCTGCTCGTGGGTCCCCTGGACCTCCACCGACCTCAACTCCAACTCTATATATACATGTTCGGGGAGAAAAAAATCAGAGAGAAGGATTCATCGCGTTTTACAATAAGGAGCCGCCGCCAAGCCCTATTCTTCCTCGGGAGGGCTAATCTGGAGTCTGTTCGGGGCTCCGGAGAGAGGAATCTGTCGCCATCGTCATCATCAACCATCCTCCAAAACCAATTTCATGATTCTCACCGCCGTGCGTGAGTAATCTCATCGTAGGCTTGCTGGACGGTGATGGGTTGGATGAGATTTACCATGTAATCGAGTTAGTTTTGTTAGGGTTTGATCCCTAGTATCCATTATGTTCAAAGATTGATGTCGCTATGACTTTGCCATGCTTAATGCTTGTCACTAGGGCCCGAGTGCCATGATTTCAGATCTAAACCTATTATGTTTTCATGAATATATGTGAGTTCTTGAACCTATCTTGCAAGTTATAGTCACCTACTACGTGTTATGATCCGGCAAACCCCGGAGTGACAATAGTCGGGACACTTCCCGGTGATGACCGTAGTTTGAGGAGTTCATGTATTCACTAAGTGCTAATTCTTTGGTTCAGTACTCTATTAAAAGGAGGCCTTAATATCCCTTAGTTTCCATTAGGACCCCGCTGCCACGGGAGGGTAGGACAAAATATATCATGCAAGTTCTTTTCCATAAGCATGTATGACTATATTCGGAATACATGCCTACATTACATTGATGAACTGGAGCTAGTTCTGTGTCACCCTATGTTATAACTGTTGCATGATGAATTACATATGACATAATTATCCATCATTGATCCATTGCGTACGAGCTTGTCACATATTGATCTTTGCTAAGTTACTTCTTCGTTGCCACTGCTACGATTGTTACAAAACTGCTACTGTTACTTTTGCTACCGTTACCGTTACTTCCATACTACTCTGCTACAAAACACTTTGCTGCAGATATTAAGTCTTTCAGGTGTGCTTGAATTGACAATTCAGCGGCTAATACTTGAGAATATTCTTTGGCTCCCCATGTGTCGAATCAATAAATTTGGGTTGAATACTCTACCCTCGAAAACTGTTGCGATCCCCTATACTTGTGGGTTATCAAGACCTTTTTCTGGCGCCGTTGCCGGGGAGCATAGCTCTATTATTTGAGTCACTTGGGATTTATATCTGTTGATCACTATGAGGAATTTGAAAGATAAAATAACCAAGATTTTTCACTCAACTACGAGGGGAGGTAAGGAACTGCCATCTAGCTCCGCACTTGATTCACCTTCTGTTTTGAGTAAACTTGCGACACCTACACCTGCTATTGATTCTGATATGTCGCATGTTATTGATGATGCCACTTCTGCTATGCATGATGCTTATGATGATACTACTTCTTTGCTTGATAATAATGTGCCATTAGGTGAATTTCTGGATGAACAACTTGCTAGGGTTAGAGAGAATGAAATTACTGAAACTGATGATATTAATGAAAGTGATAATGAAGATTCTCCCCCCTAGATATGAATTGCCTGAGGGTTATGGTATGGATAAAGAAACTGCTAGAGACTTTCTTGCTTGCAATGATAGATATGATCTTAAGAAACTGTTAGCTAAGCGGAAAGAAAAGTCTCTGAATGCTAGAATGAAATATGACCCTGCTTTTGCTACTTCACCTATCTATATTACTGATAAGGATTATGAATTCTCTATCGATCCTGAGTTAATTACTTTGGTTGAATCTGATCCTTTCTATGGCTATGAATCTGAAACTGGTGTGGCACATCTTACTAAACTGAATGATATAGCCACCCTATTTACTCATGAGGAAAAAATTCGCTATTACTATATTCTTAAATTGTTTCATTTCTCACTAAAGGGTGATGTTAAAATATGGTTTAATTCTCTTACTCCTGGTTGTGTGTGTAGTCCCCAAGATATGATTTATTACTTCTCTTTAAATATTTTCCCGCTCATAAGAAACAAGCTGCCTTAAGGGAAATATTTAATTTTGTGCAAATTGAAGAAGAGAGTCTCCCACAAGCTTGGGGGAGGCTTCTCTGATTACTTAATGCTTTGCCTAATCATCCTCTCAAGAAAAACGAAATACCTGATATCTTTTATAATGGACTAACTGATGCTTCCAGAGACCACATGGATAGTTGTGCTGGTTGTGTTTTCAGGGAAAGAACTGTTGATCAAGCTGAATTTCTATTGAATAATATATTGAGTAATGATAATGATTGGACACTTCCTGAACCAACTCCTAAGACAACTTCGAAGAAAAGGGGTATTGTATTTCTCAGTCATGAAGATATGCAAGAGGCAAAGAAATCTATGAAATAAAAAGGTATTGAAGCTGAAGACGTTAAGAATTTACCGCCTATTGAAGAGATACATGGTCTTGATAACCCGACATGGGTAGTAAAGGTAAATTATCTTTATACATTTTATGAAGGCGATATTCCTCGTAATAACTCTGCTAGTCAATGCCTGGATGATTTTGATAATTTCATTATCAAACAAGAAAACTTCAATGCTTATGTTGGTAGACAATTGAAACGTAATGCTTATATGGTTGAACACTTGAGTGATTATATGTCTAGAGTTAAAGGTGACCGTAACCTTATTAGTAAACATGCATCCATGGTTACCACTCAAGTAGAACAAGTACTTAAGGCACAAGATGATATGCTCAATGAATTGAATAATAAGAACAATGATAATGTTGTTAGAATTGTGAATAGCGGTGGTAAAATGACCCAGGAACCTTTGTATCCTGAGGTCCATCCTAAGAGAGTTGAGCAAGATTCTCAGAGCACTAACATTGATGCACCTAGTCCTTCTAAGAAAAAGAAAAAGAATAAGGATAGGACTTTGCATGCTTCTAGTGAACATGTTGTTGACACACGTGAGTATCCCAATGATATTTCTATTTCTGATGCTGAAACACAATATGGAAATGAACATGAACCTAGTGATAATGTTAATGATGATGTTCATATTGATGCTCAACTACTAATAGCAATGATGTAGAGATAGAATCCGTTGTTGATCTTGACAACCCACAATAAAAGAATCAACGTTATGATAAGAGAGACTTCGTTGCTATGAAGCACGGTAAAGAAAGAGAACCATGGGTTCAGAAAGCCTTTTCCTCCTAAACCATCCAAGAAAAAGGACGATGAGGATTTTGAGGGCTTTGCTGTGATGATTAGACCTATCTTTTTGCGTATGCATTTGACTGATATGTTTAAAATGAATCCCTATGCTAAGTATATGAAAAATATTTTACCAATAAAAAAATATACCGGAAGCTGAAGTTTCCACCATGCTTGCTAATTATACTTTTAAGTGTGGAATACCAGAGAAACTAGGAGATCCACGAGTACCAACTATACCATGCTCCATTAAAACAAACTATCTTAAAACTGCTTTATGGGATCTTGGAGCCGGTGTTAGTGTTATGCCTCTCTCTTTGTATCGTAGACTTGATTTGAATAAGTTGACACCTACTGAGATATCTTTGCAAATGGCCGATAAATCAACTGCTATACCCGTCGGTATTTGTGAGGATGTGCCTGTTGTGGTTGCAAACGTTACTATTTTAACAGAGTTTGTTATTCTTGATATTCCCGAGGACGACAGTACGTCGATCATCCTTGGTAGACCCTTTTTGAATACTACAGGGGCTGTTATTGACTGCAACAAAGGCAATGTCACTTTTCATGTTAATGGTAATGAGCATACGGTACACTTTCCGAAGAAACAACCTCAAGTTCATAGTATCAGTTCTATTGGAAAATTTTCAACTATTACTATTGGAGTTTTTGAATTCCATTTTCCTACTGTCGAAAGGAAATATGATATTCTTATTGTTGGGGACATGCATATCCCCATTAAGGTAACATAGTGTTATTCGGAAATTTTCCGGTTTCGTGTTATTCGGAAGAAGTTTGTTAACTAGACTTGATCAACCTTGTTAGTGGATTCCTTTTTGATGAGCATGAGATGGATGAAGTTAGAAAGAACAACTCTCTGTACCAACCTTTTACTTTCTGTTCTTTTGATTTAATAAAGCAAAATTAGTATTTTCTGTCTGTTTTCAGAATTATTCGTGCAATAAAAAATACCCCAAAAATAAAAGTTCTCCAAATGCCCTGAAAATTAAGTATGATTTTTTGTAGAATATTTGAGAATTTCTGGCACTTAGAACACACCAGGACGACCCACCATTTGGTCACGAGGCTGGAGGGCGCGCCCTACCCCCTGGGCGCGACCCCTAGCTTGTGGGTCCCACGTGGCCCCCTCCACTTATTCCAGCACACACACACTTCGTCTTCCTCCAGAAAAAATCATCTCATAGCTCAAACTCGTGTTCTCGCTCGTTTTGCTGCCGTTTTCGATCTCATTGCTCAAAGCTCCATTCACAAAACTGCTTTGGGGGATTGTTCTTCGGTATGTGACTCCTCCAATGGTCCAATTAGTTTTTGTTCTAGTGCTTTGTTTATTGTTGTTTTTTGCTGCTAAGGTGACCCTGTTCTTGAGCTTCCATGTCAAATTTATATGGTCAAAAGTAGTTTTAATGCATGATATAGCCTCTAGGCACTTGTGGGTGTATTTGCTATCAATTTTGTTGAGTTTGATTCACTTCTATTTTGAGTCACTAAAAATTTCAGAAATTTTTTCAGAGGAAGAAAAATGTTTAGGAAAATTACCAAGGTGGTTCTTCAAGGAAGCAAGCACCGAGGCTTGCAATACGTGAGCTGGACCTTGAACCATGAAGAGAAGCTCCAGTGCGGCCTTGCGAATGGCCGTCGGATGAATTTATGATCCAAGCTGGCTTCAAGGATGAATTTGATGAGTATGTGCGTAATGCTAATCTTGAGGACTTCGTATCAGATAAGTGCCGCCAATACTATCACCTCACTGATTCCTTTCTGTGGAGGTTTAACTTTTCATCTAAGCACAATACTCACACTGTTATATTTGACCTGTATAATAAATCATATACAATGGACCTTGAAGATTTTAAGACTGCTTGCAAAATCCCACAGTGGGGCATCTTTAGTGAACCTTGCAAATCTGAATTTAATGATTTTCTTGCTAATATTAATGTGGGAGAAACTAGAGATATTACACAAGATACCATAGGGAGTATTCATTTTCCTTCCATACATTACTTGCTCTCTTTATAGGTAGATGCCTACGGTAAGGATGAGTTGTGCCACATTTGCATTCCAGATCTTAGTGTCCTCAAGAGTGCGGTGCTAGGTGATAAACGATATAACTTGGGGGCCATTGTTGCACGGAGGTTACATATTAATGCTAAAAATGGAGATTTATTTGGTGGAATTTATGTAACTCGTTTAGCTGATTATCTTGGTGTATCCATCAATGAAAATGGTATTGAGTTGCCACCTGCTTTTCTAGATTATAATGCTATGGTTCGCCATCAGTTTCTTGAGAGGAATGAACAGTCCCTCTAGTATCGACTAATCCTTAACAGACGTCGTGATGTCCATATTACTCTTCCTGCTCCTACTTTCTTTAACTTCCAGGCAAATGGGAGATATTTTCTAACCAGTGAGGAGGCAAATGAATATTAGAGGAAAATGAAGGCTGCTCGCCTCCAGGCTGCAACTCTTCAGGAAGTAGCTGCTGCATCTCCGTACAACCCAATTACAACTTTGGATATCTGTCAGGCCAGCCGTGGGCTTAGACCAACTTAGGTCAAAAGCCTAATCTTGGGGGAGTATGTATTTATCATCGACATTACATTCATGTTCACACACTCATTCTAGTTGTCGGTGTTCATACTTTTGCATTGTACTATCCATGCTAGTTTATTTTCTTTTCTTGCTTTCTTCTTGTGTGTTTGAAAAACTTTGAGAAAAACCAAAAAAAATAGTTGTAGCTTTTAGCTAGTTTACCTTCCATGCTTGCAGTAGTAGTAATTAAAAGAAAACACAAAAAGATTTCTCATTCTTCTTTTGCTTGTTGGGAGTTTTCCCGTGTAAATAGTTTTTCTCATTCTTTGAAATTCTTTTCTTTTCTTGGGGGTCAAAAGGAGAAGACCACGATGAAAATGATGAGTGGCTCTCATATACATTATTGATGATCTAACCAAGAGCCCATATTACCTTGTCTTCTCTCTTGAATTAAATGTTTGCAGATTCCAGCTTAGTCGAATGCACGTGCACTATTATTATTATCCGCACCGTTCGGTCATGCAAGTGAAAGGCAATAATGAAGATATATGATGAAATGACTGAGATGAGGAAAAGCTAGTATGAGATCGACCTATCTTATATTTGTAAATATGATTAGTTCATCGTTCCTGATTCAGCCTATTATGAATGAAACATGTTTTCAATGACAGTTAGAGATTATAGTTATTCATGACATGCTTAATTAGCTAGGAGTTTATAATGGTTTACCTTGCGTGCCAACATGCTATTAAAATGGTTGTGATGTGGTATGATAGGGTGGTATCCTCCTTTGAATGATTCGAGTGGCTTGACTTGGCACATGTTCATGCATGTAGTTGAAACAAAATCAACATAGCCTTCACGATATTTATGTTCATGGTGATTTATATCCTACTCATGCTTGCACTCATTGTTGATTAATCCTAATGCATGTTCATGACTGTTGTCGCTCTCTAATTGGTCACTTCCCAGTCTCTTTCTAGCCTTCACTTGTACTAAGCAGGAATACTGCTTGTGCATCCACTTCCCTAAACCCCAAAGTTATTACATATGAGTCCACCATACCTTCCTATATGCAGTAATTAACTGTCGTTCCAAGTAAATTTGTATGTGCCAAACTCTAAGCCTTCAAATGAAATTCTGTTTTGTATGCTTGAATAACTCATGTATCAACTAGGGCTGTCTATATCTTCCATGCTAGGTGGGTTATTCTCACGATGAGTGGGCTCCGCTCATCATTCACGAGAAAATGGCCAGTAACCGGGATGCCCAGTCCCATGCTCAAATCAAATCAAAATAATTGCAAACAAAACTCCCCCAGGATTGTTGTTAGTTGGACGGTACCCATTCTTTCGGACCAGCCGTGGAATGTGCTCGTTGGTGGTGGGGGAGTATAAACTTTACCATTCTGTTTGGGAACCGCCTATAATGTATGTAGCATGGAAGATATCGAGATCTCTTGGTTGTTATGTTGAAAATGAAAGTATACCGCTCAAAATATTTTTTATCTCTATTTCAAAACTCGAGCGCTGGCACCTCTGCAAATCACTGCTTCCCTCTACGAAGGGCCTATCTATTTACTTTTATGTTGAGTCATCATCCTATTATAAAAAAAGGCGCCAATTAGAGAGCACTGTTGTCATTTGTATGCATTGTTATTAATTTACATTGAGTATGACTTTGACTGGATCTCTTTTACCATGAATTACAATGTCTAGTCAGTCCTTGATCTTCAGGGGTGCTCTGCATTTATGTTTTGCGGTCTCAAAAAGGCCTAGCGAGATACCATCATGTTATATCATGTTATGATTGTTTTGGGGAAGTGTTGTCATCCAAGATTTATTATTATTGCTCGCTAGTTGATTATGCCATTGATATGAGTAAATATGAGACCTAAATGTTATTGTGAATGTGGTTAGTTCATAATCTTTGCTGAAAACATGAATGTTGGCTTTACATATTTGCAACAACAAGATCAAACAGAGTTTTTAAAGATTTTTCTTTATCACTTTCAGTTTGTCAACTGAATTGCTTGAGGACAAGCATAGGTTTAAGCTTGGGGAGTTGATACGTCTCCAATGTATCTACTTTTCAAAACACTTTTGTCCTTGTTTTGGACTCTAACTTCCATGATTTGAATGGAACTAACTTGGACTAACGTTGTTTTCAGCAGAACTGCCATCGTGTTATTTTTGTGCAGAAATAAAAATTCTCGGAATGACTTGAAACTTCATGGAGTCACATTTTGGAATTAATAAAAAATATTGGCGAAAGAATCAATAGAAGGAGGCCCACACCCTATCCACAAGGGTGCAGGACGCGCCCCCCTAGGGCACGCCCCCTGCCTCATGAGTCCCCAGGACCTCCACCGACCTCAACTCCAACTCAATATATTCACGTTCAGGGAGAGAAAAATCAGAGAGAAGGACTCATCACGTTTTACAATGTGAAGCCACTGCCAAGCCCTGTTCTTCCTTGGGAGGGCTGATCTGGAGTCCGTTCGGGGCTCCGGAGAGGGGAATCTGTCGCCATCGTCATCATCAACCATCCTCCATCACCAATTTCATGATGCTCACCGCCGTGCGTGAGTAATCTCATTGTAGGCTTGCTGGACGGTGATGGGTTGGATGATATTTACCATGTCATCGAGTTAGTTTTGTTAGGGTTTGATCCCTAGTATCCATTATGTTCTAAGATTGATGTTTCCATGACTTTGCCATGCTTAATGCCTGTCACTAGGGCCCGAGTGCCATGATTTCAGATCTGAACCTATTATATTTTCATGAATATATGTGAGTTCTTGATCCTATCTTGCAAGTTATACTCACGTACTACGTGTTATGATCCGGCAAACCCTGGAGTGACAATAGTCGGGACACTTCCCGGTGATGACTGTAGTTTGAGGAGTTCATGTATTCACTAAGTGCTAATGCTTTGGTCCGGTACTCTATTAAAGGAGGCCTTAATATCCCTTAGTTTCAATTAGGACCCCGCTGGCATGGGAGGGAAGGACGAAAGATGTCATGCAAGTTCTTTTCCATAAGCACATAACGTATGACTATATTCAGAATACATGCCTACATTACATTGATGAACTGGAGCTAGTTCTGTGTCACCCTATGTTATAACTGTTGCATGATGAATTACATCTGACATAATTATCCATCATTGATCCATTGCCTACGAGCTTGTCACATATTGGTCTTTTCTAAATTACTTCTCCGTTGCCACTATTATGATTGTTACAAAACTGCTACTGTTACTTTTGCTACCGTTACCGTCACTTCCATACTACTTTGGTACTAAACACTTTGTTGCAGATATTAAGTCTTTCAGGTGTGGTTGAATTGACAACTCAGCTGCTAATACTTGAGAATATTCTTTGGCTCCCCTTGTGTCAAATCAATAAATTTGGGTTGAATGCTCTACCCTCGAAAACTGGTGTGATCCCCTATACTTGTGGGTTATCACACGTCTCTCTTTTTCCAAAAACTCAGCAATGTCTCTTTACTGGTACACTAGCTTGTTCTGTACGCCTTCTCAAGCCTTTGATTTTCTTTCTTTTTTGCGAGGAAGGAAAGAGGACAAAATTGAGAGTTCCGCCTTGGTTCGCTCACCGTGGTGCCGCCCTCCGGTATTGTCAACATGGTCAACAACCGAGAGGAATAAGGAAATGACTGTACATGGTGAGGATGACAGTACGGACCCACCAGGATCATGGCAGTAGGCAAGCAAGTGTCTCCTTTATTACAAGAAAAAAAGGGTTCCTCCTGATGGTTTCCTAACATGTGGGTCGCACACCACTGTCAACATAGTCAATAAGCGAGATAACTGCACAAGGAGCGGCAGACACCCAGGACCCAGCAGCGCGCGCAGTAATTCTATTTTTTCGGGACGGAGAAGGGTATCAACTGGGTTGTGCGGGAGTTGTGGCCTGTCTAGCCCAGGCTTTTATTTCATATGTTTACCACATGACCAGCCCAGTTTTTTTTCCTTTCTGAAAATGGCTAGCCCAGCTATTTTTTTGTAGAATAACCAACGTAGGCCTACTTGCTTTTCTACGCCCTGTTGGGCCAGAAATCTTTCAAGACGAGGAGAGATGCATTCGGGCTTGCCTAGAAAATGGGTTATAAGTAATAATAAATGGGTTGTAAAATGAAAAAAATACAGCAAACAGGCATTAGTTCTAAAATACTTTTTTCTTCCGGATTTAGAAATTTTAAATATCATCGTTTTTGTGCAGGTAAAATTTCATTGGATTTAAATTAAGGTATGTTTAGTTTTTAAATTAATTTGAATCTGGCTAGAAATTTCGGGTTGTATGCTATTTGGGACAGATTTGGAGGCTGACTTATGGGTCTACTAGGTTGACGTGTACGAAAGGCTTTGTCAACTTAGTCCACAAACTATTCTAGCAGCAGTGACCATGGGATGTTAATCCAATGGTTGTGCTGCTTTATAATCTTCTTGCTCCAGCCGCCCAAACCAGCACTGGTGGGACTACCTGCTCCCGCCTCCCGTGGCCGGCAGTGCTGCCGTAGAGGCCGCACCGCCCAACCCTACTCCATTGCTGGCCATGCCATTCCTCTACTCACCCACACCTCCTGTTATTTTCTGGCGACAGTAGCCGAATGATACGTCTCCAACGTATCTACTTTTCCAAACACTTTTGCCCTTGTTTTGGACTCTAACTTGCATGATTTGAATGAAACTAACCCGGACTGACGTTGTTTTCAGCAGAACTGCCATGGTGTTGTTTATTGTGCAGAAAACAAAAGTTCTCGGAATGACCTGAAAATCCACGGAGATAACTTTTGGAAAATATAAAAAATACTGGCAAAAGATGAAGGCCAGGGGGCCCACACCCTGTCCACGAGGGTGGGGGTGCACCCTCCCCCCTGGGCGCGCCCCCTATCTCGTGGCCCCCCTGATGCTCCACTGACCTCAACTCCAACTCCATATATTCTATTTCGCGGAGAAAAAAATCAAAGAGGAAGTTTTATCGCTTTTTACAATACGGAGCTGCCGCCAAGCCCTAATCTCTCTCGGGAGGGCTGATCTGGAGTCCGTTCGGGCCTCCGGAGATGGGGATTCGTCGCCATCGTCATCATCAACCATCCTCCATCACCAATTTCATGATGCTCACCGCCGTGCGTGAGTAATTTCATCGTAGGCTTGCTGGACGGTGATGGGTTGGGTGAGATTTACCATGTAATCAAGTTAGTTTTGTTAGGGTTTGATCCCCAGTATCCACTATGTTCTGAGATTGATGTTGCTATGACTTTGCTATGCTTAATGCTTGTCACTAGGGCCCGAGTGCCATGATTTCAGATCTGAACCTATTATGTTTTCATGAATATATGTGAGTTCTTGATCCTATCTTGCAAGTCTATAATCACCTATTATGTGTTATGATCCGACAACCCCGAAGTGACAATAATCGGGATACTTCTCGATGATGAACGTAGTTTGAGGAGTTCATGTATTCACTAAGTGCTAATGCTTTGGTCCGGTTCTCTATTAAAAGGAGGCCTTAATATCCCTTAGTTTCCATTAGGACCCCGCTGCCACGGGATGGTAGGACAAAAGATGTCATGCAAGTTCTTTTCCATAAGCACGTATGACTATATTCGGAATACATGCCTACATTACATTGATGAACTAGAGCTAGTTATGTGTCACCCTATGTTATAACTATTACATGAGGAATTGCATCCGACATAATTATCCATCACTGGTCGAATGCCTATGAGCTTTTCACATATTGTGATTCGCTTATTTACTTTTCCGTTGCTATTGTTACAATCATTACAAAACTACTATCTTTACTTTTGCCATTGTTACCATTACTATCATATTACTTTGCTACTAAATACCTTGCTGCAGATACTGAGTTATCCAGGTGTGGTTGAATTGACAACTCAACTACTAATACTTAAGAATATCCTTTGGTTCCCGTTATGTCAAATCAATAAATTTGGGTTGAATACTCTACCCTTGAAAGCTGTTGCGATCCCCTACACTTGTGGGTTATCAAGACTAATTTCTGCCGCCGTTGCCGGGGAGCATAGCTCTATTCTTTGAGTCACTTGGGATTTATATCTGCTGATCACTATGAAGAACTTGAAAGACGCAAGAACTAAGATTTTTCCCTCAACTACGAGGGGAGGTAAGGAACTGCCATCTAGCTCTGCACTAGATTCTCCTTCTGTTATGGGTAAGCTTGCGACACCTAAACCTGCTACTACTAAGAATTCTGATATGTCGCGTGTTATTGATGATGCCACTTTTGCTATGCATGATACTTATGATGAAACTACTTATATGCTTGATACTACTGTGCCATTAGGTGAATATCTTGATGAACAACTTGCTAAAAAAATAGGGTTAGAGAGAATGCAATAATTGGAAATGAAATCATTGATGAAAGCGATGATGAAGGTTCTCCCCCTAATTATGAATTGCGTGTTGTTCCTGAGGGTTATGTTATGGATGAAGAAGCTGCTAGAGCTATTTTTGCTTGCAATGATAGATATGATCTTAAGAAGTTATTGGCCAAATGGAAGGAGCAATCCCTTAATGCTAGAATGAAAGCTTACCCTGCTTTTGCTACTTCACCTATCTGTGTTACTGATAAGGATTATGAATTCTCTGTTGATCTTGAGATAATTACTTTAGTTGAATCTGATCCTTTTTATGGCAATGAATCTGAAACTGTTGTGGCACATCTTACCAAGTTGAATGATATAGCCACCCTGTTTACTAATGATGAGAAGTATCGCTATTATTATATCCTTAAGATATTTCTGTTCTCATTAAAGGGTAATGCTAAAACTTGGTTTAATTATCTTGATCCTGGTTGTGTGCGTAGTCCCCAGGATATGATTTATTGCTTCTCTACTAAATATTTCCCTGCTCATAAGAAACAAGCTGCGTTGCGGGAAGCATATATTTTTTTCAAATCAAAGAAGAGAGTCTCCAACAAGCTTGGGGGAGGCTTCTCCGATTACTTAATGCTTTGCCTGATCACCCTCTTAAGAAATATGAAATAGTTGATATCTTTTATAATGGACTAACCGATGCTTGCAAGGACTACTTGGATAGTTGTGCTGGTTGTGTTTTCAGAGAAAGAACAGTCGCAAGCTGAATTGTTATTGAATAATATGTTGACAAATTAAAATAATTGGACTCTTCCTGAGCCAATTCCTGAGGCAATTCCTGAACCAATTGAGCTAACTCCTGAGCCTATTCCTAAACCTACTTCGAAGAAGAGAAGTGTTCTATTTCTCAGTCCTGAAGATATGCAAGAGGCAAAGAAATCAATGAAAGAAAGAGGTATTAAAGCTGAAGATGTTAAGTATTTACCTCCTATTAAAGAAATACATGGTCTTAATATACCGCCTGTCAAAGAAACACATTGTCTTAACCCGACACAGATAGTAAAGGTAAATTCTCTCTATAGATATGATAAGGTTGAAATTCCCTCTACTAAATTTCATAGCCAGTGCTTAGATGAGTTTGATGACTTTATGGCTAGACAAGAAAGTTTTAATGCTTATGTTGGTAGGGAATTAAAGAATAATGCTTTCGAGATAGGACGCTTGAGTGGTTATATGGCTAGAGTTAAAGGTGAACTTAAACTCATTAGCAAATATGCTTCTATGATTACCACTCAAGCTGAGCAAGTACTTAAAGCTCAAAGCGATTTGCTCGATGAATTAAATAATAATCATGATTTTGTTGTTAGAGTGGCTACTAGAACTGGTAGAATGACTCAGGAACCTTTGTATCCTGAAGGCCACCCTAAGAGAATCGAGCAGGATTCTTAGAGAAATAATGTAGATGCACCTAGTCCTTCTAAAAAGAAGAAAAAGAAAAATGATAGGACTTTGCATGCTTCTAGTGAACCTATTGCAGACACACCTGAGAATCCCAATGATATTTCTATTTCTGATGCTGAAACACAATCAGATGATGAACATGAACCTAGTGATAATGCTAATGATAATGTTAATGTTATAGAGATTGAACCTGCTATTAATCTTGATAACCCACAATGAAAGAATCAATGTTATGATAAAAGAGATTTTGTTGCTAGGAAACACGGTAGAGAAAGAGAACCATGGGTTTAGAAACCCATGCCTTTTCCTCCTAAACCATCCAAGACAAAGGATGATGAGGATTTTGAGCGCTTTGCTGAAATGATTAGACCTATTTTCTTACATATGCGCTTAACTGATATGCTTAAAGTAAACCCTTATGCTAAATATATGAAGGATATCATTACAAATAAAAGAAACATACCGGAAGCTGAAATTTCCACCATGCTTGCTAATTATACTTTTAAAGGTGGAATACCAAAGAAACTTGGAGATCCAGGGGTACCAACTATACCATGCTCCATTAAAAGAAATTATGTTAAAACTACCTTATGTGATCTTGGAGCCGGTGTTAGTGTTATGCCTCTCTCTCTGTATCGTAGACTTGAATTGAATAAGTTAACACCTACTGAAATATCTTTGCAAATGGCTGATAAATCAACTGCTATACCTGTCGGTATTTGTGAGGATGTGCCTATTGTGGTTGCAAATGTCACTATCTTAACGGACTTTGTTATTCTTGATATTCCCGAGGTCGATAGTATGTCGATTATCCTTGGTAGACCCTTTCTGAATACGGCAGGGGGTGTTATTGATTGCAACAAAGGCAATGTCACTTTTAATGTTAATGGTAATGAGCATACGGTACACTTTCCGAGGAAACAACCTCAAGTTCATAGCATCAATTCTATTGGAAAAAGTCCAACTATCATTATTTGAGGTTTTGAATTTCCTCTTCCTACTTTCAAGAAAAAGTATGATATTCTTATTGTTGGGGGTGTTCATATCCCCGTTGAGGTAACTTAGTGTTATTCAAAATTTCTCTAGTTCCGTGTTATTCGGATTGAGTTTGTTAACAAGACTTGATCAACCTTGTTAGTGGATTCATTTTGATGATCATGAGATGGATGAAACTAGAAGGCACAACCTTCTGTATCCTCTTTTTACTTTCTGCTATTTAGAATAAATAAAGCAAAAATAGTTTTATCTGTCTGTTTTCTGAATTATCCATGCAATAAAAAATATCTTGAAAATAAAAGTGCTCCAAATGCCCTGCAAATTTAGTATGATTTTTTATGGAATATTTGAGGATTTTAGGCACTGAGAACACTGCAGGGGGGCAAGCACCTGGCCACGAGGGTGGAGGGCGCGCCCACACCCCCTGGGCGCGCCTCCCTGTCTCGTGGGCCCATGGTGGACCCCCTCCACTTATTCCTGCACCCACTCACTCCGTCTTCATCCCAAAAAAATCCCCATCCAGCTCAAGAACGAGTTCTAGCTCATTTTGCTGCGATTTTTGATCTCCTTGCTCAAAGCTCCATTCAAAAAACTGGATTGGGAGATTGTTGCTTGGTATGTGACTCCTCCATTGGTCCAATTAGTTTTTTTCTAGTGCTTTATTCATTGCAAATTTTTGCTGCATAGGTGACCCTGTTCTTGAGCTTGCATGTCAAATTTATGAGGTCCCAAGTAATTCTAATGCATGATATAGGCTCTAGGCACTCATGGGAGTAGTTGCTATCAACCTTGTTCAGTTTGATTTACTTTTATTTTGAAGTTACTAAAAAATTCAGAAATTTTTCAGAGGAAGAAATATGTCCAGGAAAATGTACCAAGGTGGTTCCTCAACAAAGAAAGGACCTAGGCATGCTATGCGTGAGCAAGACGATGAACCACCAAGGGAAGCTGAAGTGTGGTCTTGTGAATGGCTGTCAGAAGAGTTTATGGTCAATGCAGGCATTAAGGATGAATTTGATACATATGTGTGTAATGCCGATCTTGAGGACTTCATGCAAGATAAGTGTCCTTAGTACTACTATCTAACTGATTCATTCGTGAGAAGGTTTAAATTTTCATCTTCGCGTAAATCTCAAAGTGTCCTGTTTGATATTTATGATCAATCTTATACCATGGACTTAGAAGATTTTACAACTGCTTGCAAACTCCCACAGTGGGGTAATGTTAATGAATCCCGCAAATCTGAATATAAAGACTTTCTTGCTAGTATCACTGTGGGAGAATCTAGGGATATAGCACAAGCTACCATAGGGAGCATTAATTTTCCTGCTATGCATTATTTTGCTCTCTTCATCGGTAAATGCATTAATGGTAAAGATGAAGCATGTCACATGTGTGTCCCGGATCTTTATGTTCTCAAGAGTGTTGTATTAGGTAATAAAGATTACAACTTGGGGGCAATAGTCGCACGTAAGTTGCATAATAATGGTATTTCTGGAGATTTATTTGGAGGAATTTATGCGACCCATGTTGCTAATTATCTTGGTATACCTCCACGTGAGGGTGATTTAGAGTTGCCTGCCACTTATGTAGATTTTGACGCTATGGTCAGGCATCGTTTTCTTGTGAGGAATGAGCAATTCCTCAAGTATCGACTAATCTTTGACAGACGTCGCGCTGTCCATGTTACTCTCCCTGCTCCTTCCCTTTTTGGTTACCACGCAAAACGAAGATATGTTGTCACCAGGGAGGAGGCAGCCGAACACGAGAGTAGAGCGGAGGCAGCTCGCCAACATGCCACAGCTCAGGAGGCATTGTTGTTGCATCTCAGTACGACCCCAGTTATAACTTCGGATATCAGCCAGGCTATCCATGGCATTAGTCTAACTTAGGCCAAAAGCCTAAGCTTGGGGGAGTACGTATTTCTCACCGACTTTACATTCATGTTCACACACTATTCTAGTTGTCGGTGCTCATACTCTTTCATTGTACTACACATGCTAGTTTAATTTCTTTTTCTAGTTTTCTTCTTGTGTGTTTGATAAACCTTAAGAAAAACAAAAAAAATAGTTAGTTTAATTTCCATGCTTTTAGTAGTAATTACAATGAAAACCCAAAAAGATTTCTCGTTCTTCTTTTACTTGTTGGGAGCTCTCCCGTGTAAATAGTTTTATTTCTTTCCTTTCCTTTGGGGGTCAAGAGTAGAATACCATATTGAAAATGTTTAGTGGCTCTCATATGCATGATTGTTGATTTAATTTAGAGCCCATATTAATTTGTCTTCTCTCTTGAAATGAATGCTTGCAGATTCCAGCTTAGTCCAATGCACGTGCACTATTATTATTATACACACCGTTTGGTCGTGCAAGTGAAAGGCAATGATGACGATATATGATGGACTGATTGAGATGAGAAAAGCTGGTATGAATTCGACCTCTCTTGTTTTTGTAAATATGATGAGTTCATCGTTCCTGATTTAGCCTATTATGAAGTAGACATATTTGCAATGACATTTAGAGATTATAGTTGCTTATGCCATGCTTAATTAGCTATGAGTTATAATGGTTTACCTTGCGTGCCAACATGCTATTAAAATGATTGTGATGTGGTATGATGAGATGGTATCCTCCTTTGAATGAATTGAGTGACTCGACTTGGCACATGTTCACGCATGTAGTTGAAACAAAATCAACATAGACTTCACGATATTTATGTTCATGGTGGGTTATATCCTACTCATGCTTGCACCTGGTGTAAATTAATTTTAATGCATCTTCATGACTGTTGTCGCTCTCTCAGTTGTTCGCTTCCCAGTCTTTTGCTAGCCTTCACCTGTACTAAGCAGGAATACTGCTTGTGCATCCAAATTCCTTAGACTCCAAAGTTCTTCCATATGAGTCCACCATACCTTCCTATATGCGGTATCTACCTGCCGTTCCAACTAAAT
Source organism: Triticum aestivum (assembly GCF_018294505.1). NCBI lineage: Eukaryota > Viridiplantae > Streptophyta > Magnoliopsida > Poales > Poaceae > Triticum > Triticum aestivum. Next base: position 80,331,737 of record NC_057807.1, on the reverse strand, counting down.
TTTTATGTGCCAAACTCCAAACCTTCAAATAAAATTATGTTTTGTATGCTCGAGCAGCTCATGTTTCAACTAGGGATGTCTGTATCTTCCATGCTAGGTGGGTTATTCTCAAGAGGAGTGGACTCCGCTCCTCATTCACGAGAAAATGGCTGGTAACCGGGATGCCCAGTCCCATGATCAAAAAGATTAAAGCAAATCAAAATAATTAAAACAAAACTCCCCCATGGTTGTTGTTAGTTGGAGGCACTCATTGTTTCCAGCAAGCCATGGATTGATGCTTGTTGGTGGTGGGGGAGTATAAACTTTTACCATTATGTTTGGGAACCGCCTATAATGCATGTAGTATGGAAGATATCACCATCTCATAGTTGTTGCATTGACAGTGAAAGCATGCCGCTCAAAATGTTATTCATCTCTATTTTAAAATCGAGCTCTGGCACCTCTACAAATCCCTGCTTCCCTCTATGAAGGGACTATCTATTTACTTTTATGTTGAGTCATCACCTTCTTATTAAAAAGCACCCGCTGGAGAGCACACTGTCATTTGTATGCATTACTGTTAGTTTATATTGGGTATGACTTGACTGGATCTCTTTTACCATGAATTACAATGTTTACTCGGTCCTTGATCTTTAAAGGTTCTCAACATTTATGTTTTGCTGTCTTAGAAAGGGCTAGCGAGATACCATCTTGTTATATCATATTATGATTGTTTTGAGAAAGTGTTGTCATCCGAGTTTTATTATTATTGCTCGCTAGTTGATTATGCCATTTATAAGAGTAAACATGAGACCTAAGTGTTATTGTGAATATGGTTAGTTCATAATCTTTGCTGAAACCTTGAATGCTGGCTTTACATATTTACAACTACAAGAGCAAACAGAGTTTGTAAAAGTTTTTCTTTATCACTTTCAGTTTATCAACCGAATTGCTAGAGGACAAGCAAAGGTTTAAGCTTGGGGGAGTTGATACGTCTCCAACGTATCCACTTTCCCAAACACTTTTGCCCTTGTTTTGGACTCTAACTTGCATGATTTGAATGAAACTAACCCGAACTGACACTGTTCTCAGCAGAACTGCCATGAAGTTGTTTATTGTGCAGAAAACAAAAGTTCTTGGAATGACCTGAAAATCCACGGAGATAACTTTTGGAAAATATAAAAAATACTGGCAAAAGATGAAGGTGTAAGGGCATATTTATCCCCAAGATGTTTTGGTGATTGATGACAATGCTTGTGCGGACTAATCGTGTGCGTTTAGTTCTTTCAGAGATTCATCCATTGGCACGAGACGATTTCCTCCCCTCGGTGTTGTAATTCAAGACGGTGTAGCTCCTTCGTTTCGTTCTTGGTGGACTAGTTTCGTAGGAGTCACCGTACTATCAAGAGGGGATCCACTTTGGTAAGACTTGGGTGGAATCACACGTACACATCCTTATCACACTCGTCGTCTTTCCTTCCGCCTCTCTAGAGCTGCCGTTTTCCCCTTGCTATGTTTTGCTCTGCCCCAGCGGTAGTACCGCGACCCACAGCGGTAGTACCGCCGAAGCTCCCCAGCGGTAGTACCGCTCTCAGAGCGGTAGTACTGCTCCAAGCGGTAGTACCGCTCTCCGCACGGTACTACCGCTTGGGGTTTTCGGCCGTAGTACCGCTGTGCGTCTGGGCTACTTCCGCCTCGATTCTCGAACGAAGTTTTTCGTGTCGGGTTTTGCGGCACTAAGGGCGGTAGTACCGCCCTAAGCGGTAGTACCGCTCTTTCCTAGCGGTAGTACCACCCTGGGGTCAGGGCCCTGGCAGCGCGGCAGTACCGCTGGGTTGAGCGGTAGTACCGCCCGGAGCGGTAGTACCGCCCTTCCCTAGCGGTAGTACCGCTCTGTGCGGGGCTGGTGAGTGGGATAACGGTTGGATTGTTCCCCCCTCTATATAAAGGGGTCTTCTTCCCCAAAATTGACCTACCTCTTTCCCCAAAAGCTCCATTGTTGCTCCAAGCTCCATTTTCGCCCGATCTCTCTCCCTAGCCAATCAAACTTGTTGATTTTCTCGGGATTGGTTGAGAAGGCCTAGATCTACACTTCCACCAAGAGAAATTTGATTCCCCCCACTTATCCCTAGCAGATCTTGTTACTCTTGGGTGTTGAGCACCCTAGACGGTTGAGGTCACCTCGAAGCCATACTCCATTGTGGTGAAGCTTCGTGGTGTTGTTGGGAGCCTCCAAGTGTTGTGGAGATAGCCCCAATCTTGTTTGTAAAGGTCCGGTTGCCGCCTTCAAGGGCTCCAATAGTGGAATCACGGCATCTCGCATTGTGTGAGGGCATGAGGAGATTATGGTGGCCCTAGTGGCTTCTTGGGGAGCATTGTTCCTCCACACCGCTCTAACGGAGACGTACTTCCCCTTAAAAGGAAGGAACTTCGGTAACACATCCTCGTCTCCACCGGCTCCACTCTTGGTTATCTTGTCCCTTTACTTTTGCAAGCTTACTTGAGTTATATCCATTGCTTGCTTGTGTGCTTATTGTCTTTGCATCATATAGGTTGTCCACGTAGTTGCACATCTAGACAACCTATTTCATTGCAAGGTTTAGATTGTTAAAGAAAAGTTTAAAAATTGTTAGTTGCCTATTCACCCCCCCCCTCTAGTCAACCATATCGATCCTTTCAATTGGTATCAGAGCCTCGTCTCTTTATTAAGGACTTTGCCGTCCGAAGAGTATGGTTGACACCCACGACGGTGCGGAGGAGCACTCCGGTGTGAATCCCATCTCGTCCACGGCCGAAGGGGGAGCCTCGGTCTCTCGTGAGGAATTCAATGTGGTTTTAGACACATTGAAAACCTCCATGACGGCCGAGGTTAAAAGCATGTTTTCTGATTTCTTAGACGGACTTAAACTATCAACCTCGCCGATGAAAGTGGGTGATCCCACTAACAAGGTGACGGATGCTACCTCCGACAAGGGGGAAGCTAACAGTGAAAAGAGTCCGTCTACTAGTGGTAGAAATGGCACCGGCATCTTTGCCAATGTGGAACCCCCAGTGTATAGAGGACCGATCCCCTCTACTCATTTGAATCATGCCGGTCCTCCTCCTAAATATGTGAAAAATGAAGATTTTGACTCTTGGGTTTATCGCTTCAAGCGTCACTTAAAACATGTGAACACTAACCTTTGGAGAATTATTGAAGAAGGTTTCTATCCTCATGATCCAAGCAACTTCACCCCTCGAGAAGAAGTGGACAATCAATTCAATGAGAGTGCTCTCTTCATCATCCAAGATGCAATCCTTCCCGAAGATCTCCCTCATCTTCGACCTCATGTCATGGCTAAAGAAGCATGGAAATGTGTTGAGTCTCTCTATCGAGGAAGTGCTAGCATTCAACGCTCCAACTATGAAGTGGTGCAAGATGAAGCCGATGAGTTTGCAATGAAAGAGGATGAAGAACCTCGTGAGCTCTTTCGAAGAGTGACCAAACTCGCGGTCGCACTCCGAGATCATGGGAGCAAGGACACGGATGACAACTGGATCAAGCGCAAGTTTCTCAAGGCCATGATGCCCTACAACAAGGCCATGTCCTCCGTCATTCGCCAAAGACCGGACTTCCACTCCATGACCTCTGGTGAAGTGTTGGATGAGTTTGTTGCAATGAGCATCTTGGACAAGACCGCCGACAATGCGGTGCTCCGTTCTCAAAGGGCAAAGAAGCCCAATCTTGCCTTGAAGGCCAAGGTTAGTGTGGAAGAAGAAGAAGAAGAGGAAGATGAGGAGAGCAACCCCGAGGACACGAAGTATGATTATCATGAGCACATGGCTCTTGCCTCAAGACAGTTTTGGAGTAAGAAGAATACAAGACCCAACTTCAACAAGAACAACTCAAGTGGCCTCAAGGGGAAGCAACGAGTTAGAACTTGTTTCAACTGTGGCAATGTTAGCCATTTCGTTGCGGATTGTCCCTACGAGAAGCGGGAAGACAATGGTGGCAAGTTCATCCGAAAAGACAAAGCCAAGTCCTTCCCCAACAAGAACAACTTCACCAAGAAGACTCCTTCTCGCGGGTTGGTGGTTCAAGAAGAATACCGTGAGGATGACGATGATGATGAAGATGGTGAAACAATGGCCATGGCATCCGTTGCCATTGTCACAACTCCCCGGGTGTCTCTCTTCGATGCACCTAACGAGAACATCACCGCCAAGTGCCTCATGGCTAAGGCCACCAACAAGGTAACCCCCAACATCAAAACCACCATTATTCCTAACCCTCCTTCAACGGATGACTTTGATAATGGTAAGGGGTCTAATGAGGAGATCAATGAATTTGAGTCCTTCATGAGTAAGCTCAAGGGCAAATCCAAGAAGCACTTTGTTGCTCTCTTGGAACAACTTGGTGAAGCCAATGACATGATCGAGGCTCACGAAGAAACCATCTCTAAGATGGAAAGTCATAGTCGTGACTATGCCGATGAGATATCGGATCTCTCTAATGCTCTTGAGGAAGAGCGTGGGCATCGTTTGGCTCTTGAGGAGTCACACAACGATGGTCATGCTAAACTAAAGAAAGATCTTGATCATGCTCTTGTTGTGTCTCGTGTTCTAGCTTCCGAGAAGGCTAAACTTGGGGTTGATCATGTTAGACTCACGGAGGAGTTTGATGTACTTGACAAGGCCCACAAGGTCTTGAAAGGTGCTCATGCCACCCTCAAGGAGTCTCATGCTCAACTCCAAGTTAAGCTAACCAAGGAAAAGGCCACATTTCCTCACATGGTCTTAATTGATAATGCAAATGCTACTAACCCATGTTGTGAGCATGTGCATCTTGTGGAGGAGAATGCCAAGTTGAAGGAACAACTCGAGAAAGGTCTTGTGTCATGCATACAAGGCGAGAAGAACCTAAATGACCTTTTGAGCAATCAAAAGGAAGTTGTGGGCAAGGAGGGAGTTGGGTTCTCACCCAAGTCCAAGAACAAGAAGAAGAACAAGGAGAAGAAGAGCAAGACCAATCGACCTCCTCCGCTCAAGCAAACCTTTGTGAAGGAGGGAGAAGGTGCTCCTAAGGAGAAGAAGAACAATGGGAAGAGTGGTGATGCCAAAGAGCGCAAAGCCATCTCTCCCAACAAAGCCGGCGACTTTAACCCCTCTTATGTGTTGTGCCGTGCTAGTGATGGGCATGTTTATGCTAAATTTGTTGGTTCTCCTTATGAGTACATTGAATGGTCTATTTGGGTTCCTAAGACCCTTGTTACTAACATCAAAGGACCCATTACTCAATGGGTACCTAAAACCAAGCATTGATCTCTTGTAGGTGTTTGCTTCCGGTGGGGGATCATGGTTGCTCGATAGTGGAGCAACAAATCATATGACCGGGAGCAAGGACTTGGTGGTGGACGTGCACAAGATCCCATCTATGCCCACCAATGTCGAATGGGGTGATGCCTCACATTCTAAGGTATTGGGTCTTGGCAAGGTTGTCATTTCTCATGATCTAACGATCGAGAAAGTCATGCTTGTTGAGTCCCTTGCGTTCAATTTACTTTCCGTTCGTCAACTCGCACTCATGGGCTTTGCCACCTTCTTTGATATTGATACTGTGGCCCTCTTGTGGAGCAAGACTCTTAAAGTAGCCTTTGTTGGGCATGTCGAGAACGGTCTCTATGTGATTAACTTTTCGGAGCAACCCACTAAGACCGCGACATGCCTAATGGCTAAAGTTGATGTGGGATGGCTTTGGCATCGCCGTTTAGCCCACGTCAATATGAGATCTTTGCAAAGTCTTCTCAAGGGGGACCATGTTCATGGACTAACGAATGTTAGTTTTGCCAAAGATCGTGTTTGCAGTGCTTGTATCGAAGGAAAGCTTCATGAGACGGCTCACCCTCCCACGACTATCATCTACTCGAAGAGACCCTTGGAGCTCCTGCACATGGACCTCTTCGTGCCTCCATCCTTTGACAGTCTTGGGGATAGAAAGTATTGCTTGGTTATTGTGGATGATTATTCAAGATACACTTGGGTATACTTCTTCAAGAGGAAGAGTGAGACTCAACAAACCGTCATCGACTTTGCAAATGAAGCTCAACGTCAACATAATGCAAAGATTCTGACAATAAGAAGTGACAACGGCACCGAGTTCAAGAACTACACCTTGGATGAGTTTCTTAGTGATGAAGGGATCAAGCATCAATATTCTGCACCATATACCCCTCAACAAAATTGTGTTGCAGAGAGGAAGAACCGGACGTTGATGGATGCGGCAAGGACCATGATGGCGGAGTTCAAGTCTCCATACAACTTTTGGGCCGAAGACATCAACACAGCTTGTCATGCATCCAATCGGCTCTATCTCCACAAAGGCTTGAACAAGACTCCGTATGAGATACTCACCGGGAACAAGCCCAATCTCAAGTACTTCCGGGTGTTCGGGTGTAAGTGTTTCATTCTCAAGAAAGGTGTTCGTTTGTCTAAATTCGAGGCTAAAGCTCATGAGGGCATATTTGTTGGTTATGCTACAAACTCTCATGCTTACCGTGTTCTCAACAAGTCCAACGGACTCATTGAGGAGACGTGTAACATAGAGTTTGATGAAAATAATGGCTCCCAAGTGGAGCAAAGTGGTACTTGTGATGTAGGTGATGAAATTCCTCCCCAAGCCATAAGAAGAATGGGTATTGGTCATATCCTACCCATTGAGGAACCCCTTGTGGCCGAAGGAGAAGGACAATGCTCCACCTCGGCGGAGCCTTCACCTACTCAAGACCCACACGCTTCCGAAGAACAAAGTGAAGGCCCTCAACCTCGGGAACAAGACCAAGGGCAAGATCAATCACAAGATGGTGGTGAACCTCCACATGATGCCCAAGGTCAAGTTCTTCTCCTCGAGAAAGTTCAAGATCATGAGCAAGCTCAAGATCAAGAACAAGCTCATGACGACGCTCAAGATGATCAAGTGAACCCTCCACCTTCGACATCCGAGGAGGAATTGGAGCGTCGTGCCGTGAAGATTGCTTCCAAACTCACCACCAAAGGTCATCTCATGGAGAATGTGGTTGGAAGCCTAAGAAAGGGGGTAAGCACTCGTAGACAATTAGCAAACTATTGTGAACATCACACATTTGTCTCTTGTGTTGAACCCCATAAGGTCTACGAGGCGCTCGAAGACTCGGATTGGCTCAATGCCATGCATGAAGAACTCAACAACTTCGAGTACAACAAGGTGTGGAGTTCAAGATGTCTTCGATGGGAGAGTTGAAGTTCTTCCTTGGTTTTGATATCAAACAAAGAAGAGAAGGTACCTTCATCAACCAAGCCAAATACACTCAAGACATGCTCAAGAGATTCAAGTTAAGTGATGTCAAGCCGGCCTCTACTCCAATGCCCACCAAGTGCCAACTTGACATTGATCCCAATGGTAAAGTGGTGGATCAAAAGGTATATCGCTCCATGATTGGCTCCTTGCTTTACCTTTGTGCATCTAGACCAGATAGCATGTTGAGTGTGGGGATGTGTGCACGGTTTCAAGCTGCACCGAAGGAAAGTCACTATGTGGCGGTCAAGCGAATCTTTCGATATTTGGCTCATACCCCAAACTTCGGCTTATGGTACCCAAGAGGGGCAAACTTCAAGCTTGAAGGATTTACGGATTCCGATTGGGCGGGAGACAAAGTGGATAGGAAGTCCACTTCTGGAGGGTGCCAGTTTCTTGGGTGCTCTTTGGTGAGTTGGTCTTCCAAAAAGCAAAGTTGTGTATCTCTCTCGTCCACCGAAGCTGAATATGTGGCGGCCGGTAGTTGTTGTGCACAACTCCTATGGATGAGGCAAAATTTAAAGGAATACGGTGTCATTTGTGACAAAGTGCCTCTTTGGTGTGACAACGAAAGTGCCATCAAGATTTCTCTCAACCCGGTGCAACACTTCAAGACGAAGCACATTGAGATTTGGTATCATTTCATCCGGGATCACATTAGGCGAGGAGAGATCGAGCTCAAGTATGTCAACACTCATGACAACCTTGCAGATATTTTCACGAAGCCCTTGGATGAAGCAAGATTTCGTGAGTTAAGGCATGAGCTAAATATCATTGATTCGAGCAATGTGACTTGAACCCTTGCACACCCCACCCCACTCAACTTGGTGTCTAGCTTAGATGTAGGCATGGACATAGGGGGAGTGTTGTTCTCTCAATGAACTTTCCCTCCCCCCATTATGCATAAAACGATAAACTCTTTCACATTAGCCATTTTTGATGGTACTTGTGCATCAAAGACGAGTTTTGGTCATGGGCCCAAGGATAATTCTTCGCAGTGCCATACCAATTGACTCAAACATAGGTGGCTCCGGCCACCGCCCTGTCCTGAGAGAGGCCAGAGCTCGCTCTGTTTCATGTGGTTGTTTGTGTTTGAGTGGTTTCTGTTCAGTTGTGTGTGTGTGTGTGTTGCCGCGTCGGTCCTCTCGTTTCTTTGGCCTTGCTTTCCATTTTTTTGGAGCGTTAGCCGTTGGTCTAGAAGCCTTGTGGTTGCTGAAGCGGTACTACTGCTGGTGGCGAGCGGTACTACCGCTCCTAGTGGTACTACCACCCTCCAGCGCGGTACTACCGCTCCTAGCGGTACTACCGCCCTCCAGCGCGGTACTACCGCTGTCAGGCGCGGGCAGGGGGTTATATCGGGGGCAGGGGGAGTTTCTTCTCCCCCATACCCTTTCGCTCGCCCCCTTCGCCCTGTTCGTCTCTCTCTTCAGCAACCGGCACCGCGGGAGGGCTCCGGCAGATCTCCCTCTCCGGGGCGCTCCTCTCCGTTTCCTTCGGTGGAATCGATCCCCACCTTGTCCTCTTGCCATGGATGTCGATATTGCCCCCGTCCCCTGTTTCCTTTTGTCTAGATTTCCAATCTAGCGTTTTAGGGGCAATAGCAGTTGCATCTCTAGATTTTTGTCCAGATCTAGGCTTGAGTAGGATGGAGGGTGCTTCTAGACAGTTTGGATTAGTGTTTGGTTGGAGTATTTTTGAATTTGGTAGGACGGTAGTACCGGATCTGACCACGGTAGTAGGAAACTGCTGTTTCCCCGCCTCGAGCGGTACTACCGCTCTCTCCAGAGTGGTACTACCGTTTGAAGCGGTACTACCGCTCAAGTGTCATGGTACTACTGCCCTTCTACCAGTTTCCATCATACTCCTACCCCTCAGTGATCCTCTTTGTTCGTGTTTGTGGCTTACGCTCGTTCTTTCTAGTTGTTTGCGTGTTTTGTGTGTGGTTCCAGGTGATGAGGTTCCTGAGCATCAGGCTCGTCGTGTCAACCCCGGTCGTGCCTCGTCCAAGCGCTACCGCACCACTGAGCCCTCTGAGCCTACCGGAGGATCTTCTAGTGCTCCACCTCCTCCTCAACTGTAGAAGAAGCCTGGGGCCAAGCCAAAGTCAGGCAAAACCGTGCCAGAAATGCCACCCAAGGAGTTCTAGGGAAGGCGCCGCCGCAACCCGTATGAGGTCGACCAAGATTCCACTTTAGTCAACCGTCCGTTCTGGAACAGGTTCCAGTTTGCCATCTACTTTGATGTTCTCAAAGCCAAGAAGAATCTCTATGTCAACGTGCACTCCATCGACACCGAGCATATGGAGAATGATCCTGACTACTTTGGTGAAGCTCTTCAGATGTGCACTCAACTGAACATTCTCGGGATCATGCAATTCAACAAGGACTATGATGCTGATATTGTGGCCCAATTCTATGCCACGGTTCACCTTGGGACTGATGAGGACAGGACACTGACTTGGATGACAAATGGCAAGTTGCTTTCAGTTAAGTGGAAAGCTTTCATGCAGTTGATTCGGGTGGAAGATCTAGGTCTTGAGTCTCCTGTCGGCTTTCGCCCCCACCGTAGCGCCAATGCCACTCACAAGCAAGCTCTGTGGCCCTACTGCACTCTGAGGATCAACCCTGAGACGAAGAAGGAAACCTATGAGCTGCCTGCCTATCTGGATATTCTTCACCGTATCTTCAGAGAGACTCTTTTCCCTCGCATCGGGAATCTGGACTAGGTTCACTCTTATCTCGTGGACATGCTTCTCTTTTGTCAGCGGGAGAAGGGGCAGAACACCGGAGAGTCCTTGGATATCTCTCATGTTATGTGGTCTGAGCTGGTTTCTGCTATCTCCGAGCGTAAGTGCCCGATTTACGGTCCATTCATTATGCTGCTCATTGAGAAGGCCTGGGATCGTGTCTATTCCAAGGTGGTGCTGGAGATTGGAGAGTTGGTTTCTCATGATGTCAAGCGTCTGAGGAAGAAGGATAACTGGGGCACTCAGGCCCCTAGGACTGGAGTTCCTTCATCTGCTGCTGCCATGGAGACTGAGGAGGAGATTGGGGCTGAGGCTGAGGATGAAGATGATGACTACGTGCCTTCTGAGGTAGAGCCCTCTTGGGCCAAGAAGCTCAAGATCAAGGTGAAGAAGCTGTTTTGCATGGAGTCTCACGGTCAGTACATGACTCATGTGGCTGAGAAGAAGGCCCGAGGTCGCCACAAGGAGCTCATGCGTCAGACGGGTGCTATTGCGATTAGTGGTTCTGAGGATCAGCTTACCGAGGAGGAGGAGTGGATTCAGCAGCACTGCCCTTGGACTGATTCTGATGTTGAGCACTTCCCGGCTGATGATGGTGGCGCAGATGATCCCTTTGAGATCTGATGGGTGTCCCTCGTTTGCCTTCACCTGGGGCCGTAGCAGCACTCCCTCTCCTTTTTGGTGTCTCGATGCCAAAGGGGGAGAGAGTTTAGGGATTTGTGCTTTGGGATTTGTGCTTTGTGTCTTCCGTCTTCTGTGTTTGTGTTTTTGCTTGTTGCTTTATTTGGTTTGTGTCAGTGAGACCTAGTTCTGGTTTTGTCAGTGAGACCTAAGCTCGAGTCATATGGTGTGAGACATATGCTACCTTCCTTTCCAGTATCATTATCTATGTCTATCTAGCTTATGAGTTGCTTGCTTATCCTGTTATCTATTTGTTGCTCTCATATATCTTGCTTAGGTAGTTGGTCTCTAAAATGTAGGGGGAGCATTGATCCTGGCATCTGTGCCGTGCAGTCCAAAGCACTTTTCTAGGTAGCACACATCCAGGGGGAGCCCTTATAGATTTTAGGACGGTTGTGCTTTTGCGCTTATCCTTTATCTATCATTTGTGCAAATCCCATATTGTCATCAATCCACCAAAAAGGGGGAGATTGTAAGGGCATATTTATCCCCAAGATGTTTTGGTGATTGATGACAATGCTTGTGCGGACTAATCATGTGCGTTTAGTTCTTTCAGAGATTCATCCATTGGCACGAGACGATTTCCTCCCCTCGGTGTTGTAATTCAAGACGGTGTAGCTCCTTCGTTTCGTTGTTGGTGGACTAGTTTCGTAGGAGTCACCGTACTATCAAGAGGGGATCCGCTTTGGTAAGACTTGGGTGGAATCACACGTACACATCCTTATCACACCCGTCGTCTTTCCTTCCGCCTCTCTGGAGCTACTGTTTTCCCCTTGCTATGCTTTGCTCTGCCCCAGCAGTAGTACCGCGACCCACAGCGGTAGTACCGCTCCAAGCGGTAGTACCGCTCTCTGAACGGTAGTACCGCTTGGGGTTTTCGGCCGTAGTACCGTTGTGCGTCTAGGCTACTTCCGCCTCGATTCTCGAACGAAGTTTTTCATGTCGGGTTTTGCGGCACTAAGGGCGGGAGTAGGAGCGGTAGTACCGCCCTAAGCGGTAGTACCGCTCTTTCCTAGCGGTAGTACCGCCCTTGGGTCAGGGCCCTGGCAGCGCGGCAGTACCGCTGGGTTGAGTGGTAGTACCGCCCGGAGTGGTAGTACCGCCCTTCCCTAGCGGTAGTACCGCCCTTCCCTAGCGGTAGTACCGCCCTGTGCGGGGCTGGTGAGTGGGCTAACGGTTGGATTATTCCCCCCTCTATATAAAGGGGTCTTCTTCCCCAAAGTTGACCTACCTCTTTCCCCAAAAGCTCCATTGTTGCTCCAAGCTCCATTTTCGCCCGATCTCTCTTCCTAGCCAATCAAACTTGTTGATTTCCTCGGGATTGGTTGAGAAGGCCCAGATCTACACTTCCACCAAGAGAAATTTGATTCCCCCCACTTATCCCTAGCGGATCTTGTTACTCTTGGGTGTTGAGCACCCTAGACGGTTGAGGTCACCTCAAAGCCATACTCCATTGTGGTGAAGCTTCGTGGTGTTGTTGGGAGCCTCCATGTGTTGTGGAGATAGCCCCAATCTTGTTTGTAAAGGTCCGGTTGCCGCCTTCAAGGGCTCCAATAGTGGAATCACGGCATCTCGCATTGTGTGAGGGCGTGAGGAGATTACAGTGGCCCTAGTGGCTTCTTGGGGAGCATTGTGCCTCCACACCGCTCTAACGGAGACGTACTTCCCCTTAAAAGGAAGGAACTTCGGTAACACATCCTCATCTCCACCGACTCCACTCTTGGTTATCTTGTCCCTTTACTTTTGCAAGCTTACTTGAGTTATATCCATTGCTTGCTTGTGTGCTTACTATCTTTGCATCATATAGGTTGTCCACGTAGTTGCACATCTAGACAACCTATTTCATTGCAAGGTTTTAATTGTTAAAGAAAAGTCTAAAAATTGTTAGTTGTCTATTCACCCCCCCTCTAGTCAACCATATTGATCCTTTCAGAAGGCCAGGGGGCCCACACCCTGTCCACGAGGGTGGGGGGAGCGCCCTCCTCCTGGGCGCGCCCCCTGTCTCGTGGGCCCCCTGATGCTCCACCGACCTCAACTCCAACTCCATATATTCCATTTCGCAGAAAAAATAGAGATGAAGTTTTATCGCGTTTTACGATACAGAGCCGCCGCCAAGCCCTAATCTCTCTCGGGAGGGCTGATCTGGAGTCCGTTCGGGGCTCCGAAGAGGGGGGTTTGTCACCATCGTCATCATTAGCCATGCTCCATCACCAATTTCATGATGATCACCGCCGTGCGTGAGTAATTCCATCGTAGGCTTGCTGGACGGTGATGGGTTGGATGAGATTTACCATGTAATCAAGTTAGTTTTGTTAGGGTTTGATCCCTAGTATCCACTATGTTCTAAGATTGATGTTGCTATGACTTTGCTATGCTTAATGCTTGTCACTAGGGCCCGAGTGCCCTGATTTCAGATCTGAACCTATTATGTTTTCATGAATATACGTGAGTTCTTGATCCTATCTTGCAAGTCTATCGTCACCTATTATGTGTTATGATCCGACAACCCCGAAGTGACAATAATCAGGATACTTCTCGGTGATGACCGTAGTTTGAGGAGTTCATGTATTCAATAAGTGCTAATGCGTTGGTCCGGTTCTCTATTAAAAGGAGGCCTTAATATCCCTTAGTTTCCATTAGGACCCCGCTGCCACGAGAGGGTAGGACAAAAGATGCCATGCAAGTTCTTTTCCATAAGCACGTATGACTATATTCGGAATACATGCCTACATTACATTGATGAACTGGAGCTAGTTCTGTGTCACCCTATGTTATAACTATTACATGAGGAATCGCATCCGACATAATTATCCATCACTGATCCAATGCCTACGAGCTTTTCACATATTGTGCTTCGCTTATTTACTTTTCCATTGCTATTGTTACAATCATTACAAAACTGCTATCTTTACTTTTGCCATTGTTACCATTACTATCATATTACTTTGCTACTAAATACCTTGTTGCAGATACTGAGTTATCCAGTTGTGGTTGAATTGACAACTCAACTGCTAATACTTAAGAATATTCTTTGGCTCCCCTTGTGTCGAATCAATAAATTTGGGTTGAATACTCTATCCTCGAAAGCTGTTGCGATCCCCTACACTTGTGGGTTATCACCGAACCAGTAAACCCTCGTAGTCTCCACCACGTGGGCAACCACTATTGAGTCTTCCCTGGCTCCAGGTCATTCCCTTCCTAGGCCTCACCGTCGTCCACCACCCTGGTGCTCTCGGTGCGGCGTGGTCAACGTGGTCAACAAACGACATACATCGGAAGAGGACTCTACGTGGAGAGGCTGACAGTTGGGTCCACGGCCGCACGCAAGGAAGTGCATCCTTATTATGCGCAAAATAATTATTCCTCCACCTAATAGCTGTGACCCACCGGAAGGGCCTCTGTATTTCACGAAAAAAACGTTCCTCCCACTGACAGCTCGGACCCACCAGCTATATCTTCGCATGCAAGGAAGTGCCTCCTTATTACGCACAAAAAAATGAATACTCCCCCTTCTAGATGGGACCCACCATAGTGGGAGGCTGACTTGTGGGCCTACTAAGTTGACGTGGATGGAGGGCTTTGTCAACTTAGTCAATATGAACGATTCTAGCTCCTGTGACCGTACGATGTCCATCCAACGGCCGTAGTGCTTCTTCAACCTCTAGTCTTCTTGCTCCAGCCGCCCAATCCAGCACCGGTCGTGCCGCCTGCTCCTGCCTCCCTTGGCCGGCTCTGCTGCCACGCATGCCTCACTTCGCCACTCTACTCCAATCTGTAGCCAGACCATCCCTCTACTCACCCACAACCCCTGTTATTCTGCGGCAACGGCAGCCTCACACTGCAGCTGAGCCAGTCAACCCTCGTACTCCTCTCCGCGTGGGCATCCGCTGCCGCGTCTTCCCCGGCACCGCGTCGTCCCCTTCCTAGGCCTTGCCGTCGTCTACCGCCTTGGTGCTCTCGGCGCGGTGTGGTCAATGTGGTCAAGGAACAACTTCCATCGGAAGGGTACTGTACATGGAGAGGCTGACAGCTGGGTCCACGGCCGTGACAAGGAAGTGCCTCCTTATTACACACAAAGTAATGATTCCTCCACCTGATAGCAGGGACCCACCTGACGGGCTACCGTATTTTGCAAAAAAAAAACTTCCCCTCTGACCGTTGGGACCCACCAGCTACATCTTCGCACTCAAGGAAGTGTGTCCTTATTACGGGTAAAAACATGATTCACCCCCTGACAGCTTGGACCCAGCAGCTATATCTTCGCCCGCAAGGAAGTGCGTCCTTATCCTCCCTGACAGCTGGGACCCACACGGTCGAAACGTACGTAGCGTTGTCTGTCTTATCGCGAACGTGTACGTACATACTGGTCGATCGGTCGCTCTGCAACGATGAACCGTGGCCGAGTAAGTAGCAGCACATGTCATTGTAGAGCCCCCCACGTAGTCGTTCAGGTTGTCCCGTCTAAACCCTGTAAACGTACATACAGCCACACGCCAAAAGATACAGCCACATACGTACATATGAGCAGGTTCTCGAAACGCATACTTGCGCATATGGACGGCTAGGGCTCGTGTACATTGTGAGGCAACGGACGGCAGCGACATTGTCATGTTCATCTTTAGCTAACTGGCTTGGTCGGAACGGAGGAAATAGTGTCGTGTTCGCCGGGAGCCAAGTGACTGGGTCGGTACGCGTCCTATTCATCGGGAGGCAATAGTCTGGGTCGGAATGTGTCGTGTGTTCATTGGGAGCCAACCGGCTTGGACGAAACAGCCAAGACGAGGCCTGGCATATAGTAGAATGGAGGAAACGGTCTTCTGTTCGACCGCCTACGGTTGAAACGGGATCCTATTCACCGGGAGGGTCTGGCGCACCGCAAAACGGAGGAAACAAACTTCTCTTCGACCTCCTACGGTCGAAATGAGGGTCCTGTTCACTGGGAGGGGTGTGGTGTACCACAAAACGGGACTCACGGGCTACTGTTCATCCACCGTCGACCTCCTCCTGCCTCCACCCACTACTGTTCATCCACCCTCAACTTCCTCCAACCTCCACCTGCTATTGTTCATCCACCGTCGACTTCCTCCAGCCTACACCAGCTACTGTGCATCCAGCCCTCCACGGGGTCATGTTCATCCAGCCTCCTCCGGCTACTGTTCAACCAGCCCTCCACGGGGTCCTGTTCAACCAGCCCTTCACGTACGGGGTCCCTCCACCAGCTATTGTTCATCCACCCCCACATCCTAGAACAGGGTCATGTTCATCCAGCGGCAATGACCTCTACTACCATGGGATCATATTCATCCAACCCCCACCGAGAACTGTTCATCAAGAGGCAGCTTTGACCGGCTTCAGTTAGCAGCAATAGCGAACGAATCACTTGGGTTCAGTTAACAGAAAGGGATTGATCTGGGTTCAGTAACGTAGCTAGTGCAATGGCTCGGGTTCAGTTAGAGCCAACACCTCGCTCGGGTTCAGTTAGAGCGCAAAGCCTCACACACACACACATACACGTGCGTGTACGAGAGAAACGCACAACCTCCGTTCATCGCTCGACCCCGACCACCCACCAAAACCGGGAAGTCCTCGAAATTTTCCTCGCCCTCGCTTCTACCATGATTTTTTCCGTCATGGACGGCCCAAAGAATGTCATGCAGGTGCGTCTCCAGCCCGCCCAGGACGAAAAGCCCATTTTCTGTCATGGTTTTTTGTCATAGAAGTAGGAGCCCACCACATCTATGATGATACCGGGTTTTGTCACAATTATTGTCATAGAAGTGTCATAAGCATGACAGAAAAAAATTGTTTGGCCCAAAATGTCATGGATGTTTCTTTTTTCTGTAGTGTAGTGCTGATCATAACACTTCTATCAAGATGCTTAAAGAAGTTATTTTTCCAAGGTTTGGAGTCCCTAGATATTTAATGACTGGTGGTGGTTCACATTTTATTCATGGTGCTTTTCATAAAATGCTTGCTAAGTATGATGTTAATCATAGAATTCCATCTCCATCTCATCCTCAGTCTAGTGGTCAAGTAGAATTGAGTAATAGAGAGATTAAATTGATTTTATAAAAAACTGTTAATAGATCTAGAAAGAAGTGGTCCAAGAAACTTGATGATGCATTATGGGCTCATCCAACCACAGGCCAATCAGGGAGGAACATGTCATGGGCCAATGAGTGAAATGATGAAAATACCCTCATGGGGGCACTGGAATATCGGCGATGGCACGAGATCTTTATAGTGGGGTGAAACTATTCATTGCTACAGAAGCTTCTGTTCAATCCGACTGCCGAGGTATTTCCTGAGGGAGATCGAACGGTCCAGATCGCATCAAGCAAATCGATCCAACGGACGGGAAGCCTAAATCACCAAGGAGGCTGGGTTCCTCCTGCCATTCTTATTTCTCGATGCATTTTCTTGGTGTTGTGTAACCTTTCTACTGTCAGGGGTGCATCAGTACCGCACAAAGTCTTCATTTGCCGTCACGATTTATTAATCTGTTGGTTTTTGATAAGAGCATTAAAGCCGAACTTTGCAAATCTAGCCATTAAATGCCCGCAGACGCGCCTCCGCGGGACTGACCAGGCACGCGAATTAGCCACTTTGCATCTGTCTCTCTCATATTTCATTCCCTAATCCATACAAAGCATGCAAAAGGAATCCTATGTACTATCCTATCTACTCTTAGTCGTCGGAGACGTCGACGACGACGGTGTCGGGCGCCGGCTGGACGGGCGGGTAGGAGGGCTTCGGCTCGTCCTCCTCCTGCTCGACCTCATCCATGTAGGCAAACATCTCCGCCTCCTCTGCGGCCTCTTGTGCTTCCATCTCTTGTCGGTGATGGCGCCTTGCCTCCGTAGCCGACTCCGACCAGAGGGAATCGAGGATGGCCTGCTGCTCCGCCTGCAGATCCCCGTCGCCAGCGTCCCCCACATCCTCCTCCTGCTCGACCTCATCTATACCTGGCCAAACCTCGGGTCGGGCCGGGCTTTGGGCCGGGCCTAGCCAAGCCCGAGGCAAAAAACCTAGGCCCGGGCCAGGCCATCGAGCCTGGTTTTTAGGCCCGAGCCCGGCCCGAACACGTAAAAGCCCGACGGGCCTTGGGCCACGGGCCGGGCCCCTTCAGGAAATTGCAAAATCGACGGGCCCGGGCCCGACCATCGGGCTCAAAATCTAGGCCCAAGCCCGGCCCGGGAGCAGCCTCGGGCCGGGCCGGGTCGGGCCGGGCCAGGCCGGCCAGCCGGCTTCCCATGGCCAGGACTAACCTCATCCATGTAGGGCAATCATCTCCGCCTCCTCCGCAACCTCTTGTGCCTCCATCTCTTGTCGGCGATGGCGTCTTTCCTCCGCAGTCGACTCCGATCGGAGGGAATCGAGGATGGCCTCCTGCTCCGCCTGCAAATCCCCGTCGCCAGCGTCCCCCACATCCTCTTCCTCCTCAAAGTCCTCCTCCTCGTCCTTCTCCACCACCACCTCCTCCTCCTCCTCCTCCAACTCCTCCCTCGGATCCTTTGTATCCGGAGGTAGCCCTGCGGCGATACGAGCTTCGTGCCTAGCCTGGATCTGCTCAAGGAGCTCGAGCCGACGCTCCGGCGTCAGAAAGGGCTCGCTCTTCACCCGACGGCGTGGGGGCTTGGCTAGGCGGACGTGTGGAGTGGAAAGTGGCGGCGGACAGGAGGAGGAAAATGTGGATGGATGGTAGGGTTTCGGTGCCGCCAGTCGACTTAAATAGCTGGGCAATGCACTACGCGGCCCGCCGGAGCTGCGCCACGCGACTCCACCGGTCCGACGGAGGAGACGAGTTTCAGACGGCCGGGTTTGAGGGCGTCTTCGGCTGAGACCTCTTCCTCAGTCCGTTGTGACGGGCGTGCCCAGGCGCCCCATATCCGTGCCATATTTGGGGGTGCCGGTCAGCCCGAGCATTTGAGGGCCGTTTGAGAGGTCTGTCTCGATAAAAAAAATCGTGACCGGCTAGTGGAACCTGATGCTATGATCGGGTTTCAGAGGTCCGGGCGTTAGATGCTATGATCCGTTGGAGCTTTAGTGGAACCTGATGTTTATAAACACAATCATCAGTAGACAATTGATAACCCAGCGCAGGCCACCACATGTTGAGCCCCTCCCAATGCGCGTGCTGCCCGCAAGCGACGGGACGTGTGCTGATCCGGCCCCCGCGCCGACCTGACGCCTTCTTTATGATCTCTCGCCGCCCGAGGTCTGGTTGGCTGTGCGCGAGCGTGTACGACTGCTGGTGGCTCCGTTGCCCTTTGTGCCCAACAAAGGTGTTCTGGAGGACGCGCAAAAAAAGTGTTCTCATCACGGGTGGGGTGAGGTGAGCTGATGACTCGGTTTCCGGTGAACCATCTCCACTTTTGTGCCCAACAAAAGCATCCTCATTTTCGCGGGTGGGGTGAGGTGAGCCGATGGCTCGGTTTCATCAGGTGAGCAATCTCCACCGAGCGTTGTTTTGCTTGGTGCCAACTCCACATGCCTCTTCGCTGTCATTTTAACTGCTCGCTTAGCCATTGTCTTCCACAAAACCTTAGATTCAGCACAACACGTCAAAAATACTTGAGGCTTGATCTGGTTCTTAAGCACCAAAAAAACAGTTACTCTATATCGGCCGTCCTGATAACGAGTTGCAAGAAGAATCTGCCGCTTGACCTCACTTCCGTTTCCTAGATCTCTCGCAGTAGATCCAAAGATATAAAACCCTCCGGAGAAGATTTCGATGCATCACAAAGTAGTGCTCCCACCTGACCTTGCCGACCTGGTCGTGGTCGGTGCTCCATCTCGTCGCCACGTGTACTGTCCCCATCAAACGCGTAGACAAAAAAAAGCCCCTCCTTCATTGGCGCCGCGCCATGTGTCCTCCACTCCGCCCGGCCACGGTATTGTTATAAATCCATAGCTTTCCCCTTCCCGGAACAACAACAACATCCAAATCCAAATCCAAGAATACGCACTGTTCTCTCCATCAGTCTCCGCCTCCACTGATTCGTCCAACCAAGAAGAAGAAGAGCTACAGAAGAGAAGATGAGCAAGCTCTGGACGATCCTCACCCACCTCCACACCCTCGCAGGGTATGTGCAGATTGAATTTGGTTTCCCTTCGGTTCTTGTTTGTGCAGTTCTTGCCGAGCTCAACTGCCGCGTGCGGCCATTTGGTGTTGTTCTCTGTTGCTGCTGCAGGCCTGGCGTGATGCTCCTGTACCCCCTGTATGCGTCGGTGCAGGCGATGGAGAGCCCGTCGAAGCTGGACGACGAGCAGTGGCTGGCCTACTGGATCCTCTACTCCTTCGTCACGCTCGTCGAGATGGTCCTCGAGTCCCTCATCTACTGGTAATTAAACGACAACCAAATCAAGCAAGCTCATGGCTGCTTTTCTTATTTGATTTCTGTGGTGGTTTATTCTTCTTCTTGTTCTCAGGATACCGATCTGGTACGAGCTGAAGCTGCTGTTCCTGGCGTGGCTGGCGCTGCCCAACTTCAGGGGAGCGGCCTTCATCTACGACAGGTTCGTCAGGGAGCAGCTCAGGAAGCACGGCCTCACCAACCACCCCGGCAGCGGCATCGGCAGCAAGGAGAACGGCTGCAAGGTCGACAAGTCGTCCTCGCCGTCGACGTCTCCCAAGGAGAAGGAGAGCGCCAAGAGCAGGTTCCTCTCCTTCGTCACTCCCAAGAAAGACCACTGAGTGAGATTGGAGCAGCAACCAGAGATCCCAGCAGCTAGCTTCTTGGCTTCTGTTTTTTTTTTTTTTGGTTTCTTTGAGATTTTAGCTTGTGGTGCTGGAGTATTACATATCTTGTCCAAAAAATTTGTACTATGACTCCATATATGAGGCCCTCGGTTGCAGGCTAGCTAGATGGTGGCTTGTGGCGTTGTAGTATTACATATATCTGTCCAAAAAAATGTACTACTGAGATTGGAGCAGTAACCAGAGATTTCATCTCATCTATCCCTTCGGCTAAGCTAGCTTGTGGTGTTCATTTTTGAGTTTTAGCTAGCTGATTTGACGTGAAGCTTAAAAATTGAAATGGACCAAGTTGAATTTCTCATAAGATAGCAGATGTAAGGCCAGGCAGGCAAACTGTCCGGTGCTACCTCTATAAACTACTCCCTCCGTCCCCATAAACTGGGTGGTGAGGCCAGTCTCAGGAAGATCCGGGCCCCTACTTAGTTTGCACCCTTTCCCTTTACATGTATCCCTGCTTCTGCTTTGTCCTCTGATGGTCCGGTGATGGCCAGCTGCACAAGCTGTGCAGCGCTTACATCACCTTCATGTAAATGACTACGGTCATCCGGACATTTTTTTTGCCTGTTTTAAATGCATAAGGTAGATAGAATGCATAAGGTAGATTTTTTTTAGAAAAGGACGATGACCCCCGGCCTCTGCATCTGGGCGATGCATACGGCCACTTTATTAAGTATTCTCACAAGACCTTACAAAGTCATATAACACCTATCCAATCGATGAAGGGGCGCTGATAGTCTGGGTCTAATACGAAACAGACATCGCAGCTAAACCTAAACATCTAAAACCTGAGGTACCAACCAGGACGCCTGCCGGGTATGGGGCACCTACCAGTCTGGCGCACTCCTCAACCAGGACGCCTGCCGGGTATGATGCCGCCGCAGCCACCTGCCACCAAACCATCTTCAGAGCTATACTGTTGCATCTACCTTGCACGGTCTAACTACCGTCGACGCCACCACGACACCAGACAGCTCCACCGCTCTGCGCTCGTCCATCCCTACGCGGACACTCTGAAAGATCTGTCGCACGTAGCACCTGCCGACTAGGCATGACTTAGCGTAGCACCTGTCGGCCATGCATGACTTGACATCTCTTACCAGACGCATCTGGCGCGACTAGAACACCGCTCCTCCTGCCAACCTCCACACCATTGCCGCTGCTGGAGCTGACACACGAAGCCCTTCACCCATAGCAACTCCCCTGAACGCCCGAGTCTCCTAAGACGGCGCCTCCATGGAGGTTACGACGCAAAGGGCGCCGCTGCCGTCCAATCCAAGACGGATTTTGGACTTTCGTCCGGGAAAGGGATGGAGGTGGATAGGAGGGACCTCGACTTCGCCTTCAAGATGGGTAACAACGTCAAAGCTGTCGCCGATGCCGGGCTGAGCTAGCCGACCAAAGTTTCCTCCGGTCCTCTTTCTGTACCACCAATCTCCATCTGCTTCGGATCTGGCAGCAGCCAAGACCCAAAAACTCCAGAGAGGGAAGTACCATAAGGCTCAACACCTCCGGCCTATATGCATCCAGGCGCCGGATCAAAGAAGACCCGACCTGGTCAGCGACGAAAGCCACCATCCTGCGTTGGCCGATGGCGATCAGGCGCCGGATCCAGAAGGATCTGACCCAAGACCGACGGCGCACGCAACCACCAGATCCAGCGGCCGCACCACGCCGCGAGCACGAACCCCAACCGCCAGCACGCTGCGCACGTCGCGGCCAGGATCCATCTGCAGCGCCGCCGGACCCCGCAAAAGTACGACGCCTCCTCTCGAACGGCCGTCCCACGCCAGCCTATTCGCGCGAAGGGGAAGGCAGCCCCGCCGCCGCCCCTGCCGGCCAGGCTTTGACCGGCGGCGCTGCTGGCGGCAACGAGGATGAAGGAGATGCGGGGGAGTATGGGCATCGGCGGCTAGGGTTTCCCCCTGGTCGCCCACAGGGGCGACCCGAGGGGTACGAGCGAGTGGATCTGCTCTGCATAAGGTAGATAACGATCTACCTTTTCTTTCAAAAAAAGTCCCTTACACCTCCTGTTATTTACCTTGCCGCAAGCCGACGCCACCTCTTTCCTCGGCCCCCTGATATGTCTCCAACGTATCTATAATTTACGAAGCATTCATGCTATTTTGTTATCTGTTTTGAATGATTATGGGCTTTATTATACACTTTTATATTATTTTTGGGACTAACCTATTAACCGGAGGCCCAACCCATATTTTTGTTTTATTGCCTGTTTCAGTATTTCGAAGAAAAGGAATATCAAACGGAATCCAAACAGAATGAAACCTTCAGCAACGTGTTTTTCTGGAAGATTGTCATCCTGGAGACTTGGAGTTCACGTCAGAAGATACTCGAGGAGCCCAGGAGATAGCCCCCCCTACTGGGCGCCCCGCCTGTCTCGTGGACCCCTCGAGCACCCCCCGACCGACTTCTTTCGCCTATATAAGCCTACGTACCCTAAAACCATCGAATATCAAGATAGACCGGGAGTTCCGCCGCCGCAAGCCTCTGTAGCCACCAAAAACCTCTCGGGAGCCCGTTCCGGCACCCTGCCGGAGGGGGAACCCATCACCGGTGGCCATCTTCATCATCCCGGCGCTATCCATGATGAGGAGGGAGTAGTTTACCCTCGGGGCTGAGTGTATGTACCAGTAGCTATGTGTTTGATCTATCTCTCTCGTGTTCCCTCTATGGCACGATCTTGATGTATCCCGAGCTTTGCTATTATAGTTGGATCTTATGATGTTTCTTCCCCTCTACTCTCTTGTGATGAATTGAGTTTCCCCTTTGAAGTTATCTTATCGGATTGAGTCTTTTATGAGAATACTTGATGTATGTCTTGCCGTGCTTATCTGTGGTGACAATGGGATATCATGTGCCACTTGATGTATGTTTTGGTGACCAACTTGCGGGTTCCACCCATGAACCTATGCATAGGGGTTGGCACACGTTCTTGACTCTCTGGTAGAAACTTTGGGGCACTCTTTGAAGTACTTTGTGTTGGTTGGATGAATCTGAGATTGTGTGATGCATATCGTATAATCATGCCCACGGATACTTGAGGTGACAATGGAGTATCTAGGTGACATTAGGTTTTTGGTTGATTTGTGTCTTAAGGTGTTATTCTAGTATGAACTCTTTAATAGATCGATCCAAAAGAATAACTTTGAGGTGGTTTCGTACCCTACCATAATCTCTACGTTTGTTCTCCGCTATTAGTGGCTTTGGAGTGACTCTTTGTTGCATGTTGAGGGCTTGTTATATGATCTATCTATATTATTATTGTTGAGAGAACTTGCACTAGTGAAAGTATGAACCCTAGGCCTTGTTTCCTATCATTGCAATACCGTTTATGCTCACTTTTATCATTAGTGACCTTGCTGTTTTTATAATTTCAGATTACAAAAACCTATATCTACCATCCATATTGCACTTGTATCACCATCTCTTCGCCGAACTGGTGCACCTATACAATTTACCATTGTATTGGGTGTGTTGGGGACACAAGAGACTCTTTGCTATTTGGTTGCAGGGTTGTTTGAGAGAGACCATCTTCATCCTACGCCTCCTACGGATTGATAAAGCTTAGGTCATCCACTTGAGGGAAATTTGCTACTGTCCTACAAACATGTGCACTTGCAGGCCCAACAACGTCTACAAGAAGAAGGTTGTGTAGTAGACATCAAGCTCTTTTCTAGCGCCGTTGCCGGGGAGGTTAGCGCTTGAAGGTATATCTTTAGATCTTGCAGTCGAATCTTTTTTTTCTTGCTTTATCACTAGTTTAGTTTATAAAAGAAAATTACAAAAAAATGGAGTTAAGTTTGTCTCATATGCTTCGTCTTTTTAATATCTTTCGTGAGTATGATGAAAAGGAAAATTGTGCTCAAGTGCTAGAAGAAGAAATCTATAGAATGCTTGGTACTAAATCTTTGAATGATGAGCATGATTGCAATGTTATTAGTATAAACTCCTTGAATATCCATAGTACTAATGATGGTTGCTCTAGTCATGATGAAAATATATCTTATGAGCATGTCAACTTTTGTGGAGTGCATGTTTGCATGAACACACCAAATAGAGAAGATATATATTGCAAGAGGCATAAGCATTCAGAAACTAAATGGTTGCAAGAAAGGCTAAATGTGAGTGCTGAAAATTTGAATTTCCTTTGCCGTACTTGTGAACTTTGCAACGAACGTGGTCATTTACATCTCCTATGCAAATTGTTTCATGATCGAATCATGTCCAAAAATTGTGATGATTTGATCTCCCTTGCTCATTACAATGAACTTAGTTTGCTTTTGGGTTATGAAGAATTGAAACGTTTACTCAAGGACCTTCCAGAATTTGCCCATAAAAAATTCCTTGATATTGATCTAGAGAAGATTTATTTGTATTGTGCGGAGAATTGCATTGAAAATCCTTATATTGCCAAGTACCTAAAGAAAAGAAAGCAAATGGAAGATGATGAGAATACTAATGAAAGGGAAGAGACTTCTCAATATCCTCCTATTATTTCTTATGATGAATCAGGTAACGAGGAGGAGCTTTCTATTCAACCAATCTCATCAATAAGGAGCTCAAAGAGGAAGGTTGAACCTACACATAATGTGAAGAAGAAAAAGAAAAGAAGAAGCAACAAAGGTAGAAAGGTATCCCTCCCAAATGATGTTGCTCCTACTACTCATTGTGATGATGATAATTGCTTTACTATTGGTTATATCCATATTTTTAACGATGAGAGTGATTATGCTTATGATATGAAAGGGCCCAAGCTTGGGGAAGCTATGTTTGATGAGTATGAAATATTTGAGAATATATTTGTTGAAATTAATGTTTGTCCCAAGCTTGGGGATGCTACGTTTAATGAAGATGATATTTTTAGCATCCCAAGTTTTGATATGCAAAGTTGTTATGATGATAGCATGCCTTGTACCTATGATGATTACATTGATGAAAGTGGGTTTGGAAGAGTGTCAACTTTAGGAAGTAGTGATCCCACTATTTTGGAGGATGTTGAATCTTATAATATTTATGAAAGTGGATTTGGAAGAGTTTCAACTTTATTTAGTGATGATTCCACTATCTTGGGAGAGGTTTCAATCAATTATGATGAGAACGAAGTTGCTACTTATGATGATTATTGTGATGAAACTTATGCTATAAGAAGTAGTGATGATTATATTTATAAAACTTGTCATGATTATGATTACCCTTTTTCTGAACATTACTCTTTTAATGTGGAAACAATTTTTAGTGTTCAAGTCTTTTATGATACTCTCACTATTCCGAATGAGAAGAATTTTGCTTATGTGGAGAATAGTAAATTTTCTATGGTTGTAGATCATGAAAAGAATGATTTAGGTGCTGGTTATATTATTGAATTCATTCATGATTCTACTAAAAATCATTATGAGGGAGGAATATATGCTTGTAGGAATTGCAATAATGTCAAGTTTCCTCTCTATGTGCTTAAAATTTAGAAGCTATGCTTGTTTTGCCTTCCTATGCTAGTTGATTATTTTTCCCATAAGTTGTTTGCTCAAAAAATCCCTATGCATAGGAAGTGGGTTAGGCTTAAATGTGCTAGTCATATGCTTCATGATGCTCCCGTTATGTTTCAATTCTTATCTTTTATGTGAGCATCATTGTCATCATCATGCTTAGCTAGAAAGGCATTAAAGAAAAACGCTTGTTGGAAGACAACCCAATATTTACCCTTACTGTTTTTGCGTGTTCACATGATTATGATACTGTAGTAATCATGTTTTATAGCTTTTGTTTCAATAAAGTGCCAAGTAGAACTTTTGGGAAGACTTGAGTGAAGTCTTTGTGATCTTGCTGTTAAAAACAAAAACTTTTGCGCTCACGAGATTAGCTGCCATCTTTTACTGGAGAGTGATTTTAGGTTGATTCATTTTGCAGATGATTAATAGACAAATTCCTCAGGTCCATCAATTTATTTCAGAATTGTTTGAGTTCCATAGGTATACGTTTGATACAGATTACAACAGACTGTTCTGTTTTTGACAGATTCTGTTTTCTATGTGTTGTTTGCTTATTTTGATGAATCTATGAGTAGTATCGGAGGGTATGAACCATAGATAAGTTGGAGTACAGTAGATATTGCACCAATATGAATTTAGAATGAGTTAATTAAAGTACCTAAGTGGTAGTTTTATTTTCTTATACTAATGGAGCTTACGAGTTTTGTTTTGAGTTTTGTGTGGTTGAAGTTTTCAAGTTTTGGGTAAGGATTCGATGGACTATTGAATAAGGAGTGGCAAGATCCTAAGCTTGGGGATGCCCAAGGCACCCCAAGGTAATATTCAAGGACAACCAAGAGCCTAAGCTTGGGGATGCCCTGGAAGGCATCCCCTCTTTCGTCTTCATTCATTGGTAAACTTTACTTGGAGCTATATTTTTATTCGCCACATGATATGTGTTTTGCTTGGAGCGTCATTTTATTTTGTTAGTATTTGCTTTCTGTTATTTAGATTAATGTTTTGCATCTTTAATTTCAATAAAAATGTCAAGGATAGCCTTTACCATGCTTATTTTGCTAGTATACATGTTCCTGTTTGAAAATAGAAAGTTTACCGCTGTTGCAAAAATTCCCTAGAAAAGTCAGAGAATGGTGTAATGTTGAATATTTTTGCATAATGAGCTATGATAAATCTTCTACAGCGTAGTATTTTTCTCATAATTGTTGGAGTTAGGGAAGTATTGATACTCTTGCATTCTTTACAGACTGTACTATTTTGGCAGATTGCTGTTATGTTTGCATTGTTTGCATATGTTTGCTTGTTTAATGATTCTATTTGAGGATAGGAGTGTTAAATATGCAGAGGCATTTAGTATGCAATGTGGATAATAATTTTAGTGATTTGTTACAGTAGAAAATGATAAGGTTTTGCATTGGTTTATACTAACCTATCTCACGAGTTCTTGTTGAGTTTGTTGCGAATGAAGCTTTTGATAAAAAGAAACCATGATATGAGAGGAATTAAGGAGACACAAAAGCTCAAGCTTGGGGATGCCCAAGGCACCCCAAGGTAATATTTCAAGAAGTCTCAAACATCTAAGCTTGGGGATGCCCCGGTAGGCATCCCACCTTTCTTCTTCAACAATCATCAGTTACTATCGGTTGAGCCTAAGTTTTTGCTTCTTCACATGAGTTGTGCTATCCTTGCAATGTCATTTTGTTTTGTTTTGCTTGCTCTTTGAATAAATTACTCAATATCTGAAATTCTTAAATGAGAGAGAGTCTTCATATAGCTACATAATTATTTACCTACTCATTGATCTTCACTTATATCTTTTTGGAGTAGTTTTTCATTTACTCGTGTGCTTCACTTATATCCTATGAGTAAATTGTTGAATGAGTTGAATGTCATAAATCTGAAATTATATATGTCTCATTTGCTTATCCCATGGGGAGTAATGACTTCACATCTAAGAAGTAGAGGTTGTAAATTTATTGACGGTTAGCAAGCATTGTATTAGTCATTTGAACAATTCATGAAAGAATATTGAAGGAAGGGAGATTTCACATATAAATATATTATCATAGACACCTTTTATAATTGTGAGCACTCGTTAAGTATGACATGCTAAAGAGTTGATGTTGGACAAGGAAGACAACGTAATGGGTTATGTTTTCTCACATCTTAGTTAAAGTATATTGTCATGGATCATTCAAACATGTTGAGCTTGCCTTTCCCCCTCATGCTAGCCAAAAATTCCTAGCACTAAGTAGAGATACTACTTGTGCTTCCAAATATCCTTAAACCCAGTTTTTCCATGAGAGTCCACCATACCTACCTATGGATTGAGTAAGATCCTTCAAGTAAGTTGTCATCGATGCAAGCAATAAAAATTGCTCTCTAAATATGCATGACTTATTAGTGTGGAGAAAATAAGCTTTGTACAAACTTGTTATGGAAGCAATAAAAGCGACGGACTGCATAATAAAGGTCCATATACAAGGGGCAATATAAAGTGACGTTCTTTCGCATTAAGATTTTGTGTATCCAACCCTAAAAGCGCATGACAACCTCTGCTTCCCTTTGCGAAGGGCCTATCTTTTACTTTATGTCTTTTACTTTATGCAAGAGTCAAGGTGATCTTCACCTTTCCCTTTGTCATTTTATCCTTTGGCAAGCACTTTGTGTTAGGGTGATCCTGATATATATATATATATATATATATATATATATATATCCAATTGGATGTACGTTAGCATGAACTATTATTGTTGACATCACCCAAAGGTGAATACGTTTGGAGGCATCATTATAAGCCCCAATCTTTCTCTGTGTCTGATTAAAACTTCATAACCACATGTATTGCGTGAGTGTTAGCAATTGTAGAAGACTATATGATAGTTGAGTATGTGAAGTTTGCTAAATCAAAGCTTTGACATAGACTCTTCCTGAAAGTAAGATGAATTGCAATTGTTTGATGACTAAGAATGAAGTTTGCTAGTTTTCAAGAAAGTTTATGGTCTATGCTTTAACATGTGAATTGCTTGTTACTAGTTCGTGAAAAGTTTTATGAGATGAACTACTGTTATGACATATTAGCATGCTAGAAAAGGTGATTGAAATTATCATTGATCAAACTTGTGCACCTCTAGTATTCACACTTCATAAATTCTTTCTTTATCATTTACCTACTTGAGGACGAGTAGGAATTAAGCTTGGGGATGCTGATACGTCTCCAACGTATCTATAATTTATGAAGCATTCATGCTATTTTATTATCTGTTTTGAATGATTATGGGCTTTATTATACACTTTTATATTAATTTTGGGACTAACCTATTAACCGGAGGCCCAGCCCATATTTCTGCTTTATTGCCTGTTTAAGTATTTCAAAAAAAGGAATATCAAACGGAGTCCAAACGGAATGAAACCTTCGGCAATGTGTTTTTTGGAAGATTATCATCCTGGAGACTTGGAGTTCACGTCAGAAGATACTCGAGGAGCCCAGGAGATAGGGGTGCCCCCCTTACTAGGCGCGCCCCCTGTCTCGTGGACCCCTCGAGCACCCCCCGACCGACTTCTTTCGCCTATATAAGCCTACGTACCCTAAAACCATTGAATATCAAGATAGATCGGGAGTTCCGCCGCTGCAAGCCTCTGTAGCCACGAAAAACCTCTCGGGAGCCTGTTCCGGCACCCTGCCGGAGGGGGAACCCATCACCGGTGGCCATCTTCATCATCCCAGCGCTATCCATGATGAGGAGGGAGTAGTTTACCCTCGGAGCTGAGGGTATGTACCAGTAGCTATGTGTTTGATCTCTCTCTCTCGTGTTCTCTCTCGTGTTCCCTCTATGGCACGATCTTGATGTATCCCGAGCTTTGCTACCATAGTTGGATCTTATGATGTTTCTCCTCCTCTACTCTCTTGTGATGAATTGAGTTTCCCCTTTGAAGTTATCTTATCAGATTGAGTCTTTTATGAGAACACTTGATGTATGTCTTGCCGTGCTTATCTGTGGTGACAATGGGATATCATGTGCCACTTGATGTATGTTTTGGTAACCAACTTGCGGGTTCCACCCATGAACCTATGCATAGGGGTTGGCACACGTTCTTGACTCTCTGGTAGAAACTTTGGGGCTTTTCTGGTTCCACCCATGAACCTATGCATAGGGGTTGGCACATGTTCTTGACCAACTTGTAGGTTCCACCCATGAACCTATGCATAGGTTGTGTAGTAGACATCACCCCCTCCCTCTCGATACGAT
This sequence comes from Triticum aestivum, assembly GCF_018294505.1. NCBI lineage: Eukaryota > Viridiplantae > Streptophyta > Magnoliopsida > Poales > Poaceae > Triticum > Triticum aestivum. The sequence continues at coordinate 80,301,511 of NC_057807.1, read as the reverse complement.
CTAGGGCTTTTCGAGCCGTCGCCAACCCTCTCCTCGACCCCCTCCCTCACGATACAATTTAGGGCTTCGAGCCGCCGCCACCCCTCTCCTCGCTGCCCCCGGAGCTTCGCAGGACGAAGCCCAGGGAAGGGATGATGGCGGCAGCGGGGCCTTCCTTCGCTGCGGCTTCAGGATGTGCTTGCAATGGAGATCCACGCGGGTGTCCTGGACATGTGCGTCGATCGGCGTCGGCGGCACATCGATGAGGGCCCCTCTGCAGTAGATGGCCCACCTAGGCGGGGCGGTCGACCGTTGTCTATGGCGCAGTGATGAGGGCCCCTCCGCAGTAGATGGCCCACCCAGGCGGGGCGGTGGTGCGGCTCTGGTCGTACGGTTTCCTGATAGCAGACTCAACCATGGGTGTGCTGAAGGAGATCGATCTGGTGGTCCAGTCAGGGATGGTCGCAAATTTGCCAGCGAAAGCTTGGTTCGACCTCAGTCAGAACCGTCAACGGCGGCGCCCGCGGGCATTGTTATCTCGTTGAAGGCGTTGTGGGGCAATGCACTTTGCTTGTGTGCCCCGGGGAAAACCCCATATTCGGGCTTTCCGGAACAGATGATGGTAAGGTTCCTATGTCATCACCTACATGGGGCATCATCTTTGGGGTTGTACACCGGCTGGAGGGAAACGTGTTTGGCTTGGTGGCTGGGCGCAGTTCTCCACATGCTTCTCGTTCGGTGACCAAGGCGAAGCAGCGTGCCATCTACAATATTGACGACGATGAGTCTTGGTGGCAAGGTGCAGCGCGGTATTGGTGCTGGTTACTGATGCGGAGCATCCCACGGTCATCCCATGGACACTACCTCGACTACTCAAGCTCTAAGTGGACCCATGACAAGAGCTCGAGCATGTGCTATTCAATCCGAGGTGACATCTCTCCTACTTGAACTTCCCTTACATTCGAGTGAGACATGGCTACTACCTAAGTCAGAGACATTGTGTGCGATCAGGTACAATGCACAAGCCATGGAACCGAGAGCTAAAGAAGAAGGAACTAGCGTCAACTCTCTATCCAGCCCGAAACATCCGGCTAGAGCCCGAAACTTCCGGCCTCCATCGACCCAGACAAGCCCGGGGGCGACAACTCTCTGGTTAGCCCGGAAGCCGCCCGAAACCTGGCCCGGACCTTACGCCCCCCAGAACTTTCGGCCCGCCCGGACCTTCCGGCCCCCGGAAGCCAACCCAGCTCCCACCATGCAAACTCTGTTTAGGCCGGACCCTCCCCGGAACTTGGCCCGGAACTTCCGGCCACGCACGGACCTTCCGGCCCTGCCTGTGCGTAGTGACTTGGGCCGAGGCCCGTGTACCCTTTCGCCCCCTAGAATATATATAATCTTCTCCTACCTATGTTTTAGGGTTAGCAAAGTAGTAGCTCATTTGAGATAGAGCTTTTCTCATCCTTGTGGTTCTTCTCGCTCGAGAGACCGCGGCCTCTTCGGAGAAGATCCACATCGGATTCAAGACCCCTCACGAGAAGATCCCTCGCGGATTCAAGACCTCCTCACGGAGAAGAACTTGCTACTTGTATCGTCCTTTGTTGACTTTGGATCGTGTATCTCTCTTTGTGTTTCGAGGATCTAGCACATGTGTAGTCGAATCTTGTTGTTTGAGTGATTTCCTCTCGTGTTTCCCCTTGTTTTCCCCTCGTGTTCTTCGTGGGATCTGCTCTAATCGTGAAAGATCTGGCATCTAGGGTTATACCCTACATCATCTTGGTATCATGAGCCACGTTGATCATGATTTTGGAGCCTCCCTCTTTGTTTTCTAGCCTAATTTTGTTGTGATTCGTCCCAATTTTGAAAATCCCCACAAAAATAGCCCTCCCAATTTTTTTGTGATTTGTTGGTGTGATGAAGTTTTGCTGGATTTGATCCATGGATTTCGCGTGTGACACGTAGATCTAGCTTCCCCACCCTTCCATCCACTCAATTTTTCTTTTCCCATCGGATTTGGGTTTTCCCCAAAGTTTTTCCGCCCAAATCCCCGATCCCCAAATTCCCTGTTCTTGGAAGAATCACGACCCACGGAACTTCTGGCCAACCTAGAACTTTCGGCTCGCGGACCTTGCGTACTTCCCGGAACGTCCGACCTTGACAGGAAGTTTGCGCTACTTCAACGACTTCCGCTACTTCGCCAACTCCGATTGTGGTGCAGCAGCATCTTTGCCAACGTACTGAAGGTCGTGCACTACGACTCCGACCACTTCATCACCATCCGTCCTTGCTTACATGAGACAAACAATGGCGGTAACCTCGACGACATCTTTGTCTATTCCTTGCAATTGCATTTATAACCCCATAGCTTCCTTTTGCGCCGCTTAACCATCGAGACTAGCCATTGAGTATTGTCGGCAATGCCACTTTTGCACATTAGTGATCATAGCACATATCATTGTGGTGTTAATATCTTGGTATCACCTCTTGTGTCACAAGGTTGTCATACCACATACACAATTGCTAGCTTGGTTCATGAAGTTATGCATAATTGTCCATCAAAGGAGCTCAAAATAGAAAGAGACAAACAAGATTTTAAGCAAAAGAGAAAAGATAAGCAAAGAGCTTTTAAGCAAGAACCATAGCATCATACAACATTAAGATTGTCATACTCAATCATCTTGGATCATATCATAGGAATACCATACATATAGCATACTTGGGATAGAAGTCGTTACATTTTTGCTTAGTAGGTTGTGCACAAGTTTCATATCCGCCTATTGTGCTATTGTTCCAGCGTCTCTCTAGTGTTGTGCAACAAGAGCATTCTCCACGGATTCCACATTTTGAGCTCATTTTTGGTTGCACGACCCCATCTATCTATTTGCGTGTGTGTTTCTGTGTACCATCTCTTGCTATCGGTCTACTTGTTGCATTGCAAATTTGCAAATCTTTTCCAACATTATTGAGTCTCACTAACAATTGCATCAATTTTGTGCCACCATCCTAACCAAGCTCCACTATAAGCTTTGCTTGTGTAGGTGTGAGAACCCACAAGAATTGGTACCAATTGTGCTATTTCCTTGTTACACATTTGAGTGATCATTGATCCATCTTCAACATCGGTCAAGGTACATTTGGTATAAGTTCTTCTCTTTCTCCCACTCACATATTTTCTTGGAATGATGGATAGGCCAAGTTCTTCTACCAACCCACTCTTCATCGAGCAAGACGACGACATGTCATCCTACGTCACCAAGAGCCACCTCTTTGGTGCATAAAGAGCTTTGCATCAAGAACAACAAGCAATGACGACCACATCGACAAACTCACCGCCGACTTGCGACTCACCGAGCAACGAACAAGAGACTACTTCGACAACAAGCTCGACGCACACAAACAAGAGAACAATGCAAGAATGGACAAGATTCATGCCTTGTTGGTAAACCGCTCTTCTACCACTTTGTCCTACTCAAGACGGAGCTGCTCGAGTCGACACTCCGACGACACCATCTCCAGATCAAGTACACCGACATCGAACACTCCATGTCGAGCCGCGCGCCAAGACTGTCAAGCTAACCGCAATCCTCTTCACGAAAATGATTCTCAAGAGCAACGCCTAGCGCAAGAACATCGACACTGTCAAAATCAAGCTACCTTTGCGCAAGCACAAGAAAGGCAACGCCAACGCCAACAAGAAGAGGAGGAGCGAGCGCTACAACACCAAGACGCACAAGATGCCGAGGCACAACGTCAAGAACAACAACGACGTGAAGCTCAAGCACTTGAAGTGCAACGTGCCCTCCGAGAATCAAGTTGAGTCATAGCCACGCGCAACCGGCATACTCATGAGCAACAAGACGCGCATCACAAAGAAGTCCAAGAGAGGAACTATCAAGCAAGAGTACATCGACAAGTCCCACAAGCTCGACAAGAACCTCAAGTTCGTCAAGAGCAACACGAAGTTGACAATCCTCAATGCCAAGAGCAACATGAGGTTGACAACCATCCACGTCAAGGGTGTCATCATCCCCGACCCCAACACAATGACAAGCAATGATATGGCAAGCTCAAGTTCACCATGCCCAAGTTCATCGGAAGCAATGATCCTGAAGAGTACCTATCATGGGCATTGAAGGTCGACAAGAACTTTCGCTTGTACAACTATGAGGAAGAGAAGAAGATCGCCATGGCATCCCTTGAGTTCCAAGACTATGTACCCATATGGTGGGAACAAGTCCTTGAGCGCCGAGAGGCAAGAGGTGAACAACCCATCACAACATGGAATCAAATGAAGGATGTCATGAGAGCATGCTTTGTGCCAATATACTACAACCGCGACCTCTTCAAGAAACTCCAACTCCTCAAGCAAGGAATAAAGGGCGTTAAAGAATACTACAAGGGAATGGAGATTGCCATGAGCCAATGTTACGGAATACGATGAGCAAACTATGGCCTGTTTCTTGAATGGACTCAATCATCCTATCAAGAAGATTGCCGACTTCCAACCCTACTCCAACCTCATTGAGCTAGTTCATCAAGCTACAAAAGCGGAACGTCAAGGGCAAGAGGACTTCAAGTACGCCAAATACTCCTCCAAGAGCTATGGTTTCTCCAACAACCAAGCTTCAACGACTCTAACTCCTTCTACAACCATCGGCGACAAGTCAAGATACAAGAAGAATTCCACAACTTCAAGTTGCTATCCTGCTACAAGAAACTTCAAGCCAAAAGCGTCTTCATCATCTACTCCAACCAGTGAGACCATCAAGACAAGTTTCATCAAATGCTTCACATGCGGCGGCCGAGGCCACAAGTCCTTCGAGTGCACCAACAAGCGCACCGTGATCCTCAACGATGACAAAACCTATGACTCCATGAATGAAGGGGAAATGGAAGCCCTGGAGGAAGTGGCCATGCATCGGCAAGTGAACAAAGATGAAGATGATCAAGTCTTTTGTGAAGAAGATTCGAGCCCTACTCTCGTCGTCTCCAAGGCTTTGACTCTTCAACATCAACAAGATGAATACCAAAGATGCCATATCTTCCACACCAAAGCTGGCATCAATGGAAGGTCCGTGAAGGTCATCATCGATGGAGGGAGTTGCCATAACTTGGCAAGTGAAGAGCTATGTTCCAAGCTTCAATTGGTCAAGATGAAGCACCCACACCCCTACAAGGTCCAATGGCTAAGCGACTCCGACACTATTCAGGTCGAGCATATGGTGCAAGTTTCCTTCAAGATAGGAGCATATGAAGACATTTTGGAGTGTGATGTCGTCCCAATGTACGTTTGCCACCTCCTTCTTGGACGACCATGGTAATTTGACCGGGGCGTCATCCACAACGGGCGTACCAATCACTATAGCTTCAAGATGAAAGGAAAGGAGTACATGCTATGACCTATGTCTCCAATTCAAGTGATCACTGACAAGCAAGCTACCCATCGTGGAGAGAATAGTGAGAGAGCGACCCACCAAAAAGAGAGTGAGCGCCACAAGCCAAAATTGAGTGCCTCCACGATGAGCAACAAGAAAAACTTAGTCCTATTTGCTACCAAAAGTGAGAATCCATCAGGTCTTATGCACAATGTCCTTTTGTGCAAGGACAAGGAACCAAAAACTAACACCTCTCACAATCTTCCTTTAGTGTTGTCTTCTCTTTTGCAGGAATTCCAAGACGTTTTCCCCGATGAGCTACCTCCCGGACTACCACCTCTTCGACGTGTCGAACACCGCATCGACCTCATACCTGGAGCACCCCTTCCTAACAAAGCATCCTACCGCGTCAATTAAGGAGATCCAATGGCAAGTACAACAACTCATCGACAATGGCCATGTACGAGAGAGCTTGAGCCCATGTGCCGTACCGGTAATCCTTGTCGCTAAGAAAGATGGCACCTTTCGCATATGTTACAATTGCCGTCCCATCAATGCTATCACCGTTAGATATCATTACCCTACTCCACGCTTAGATGGTATGCTAGATGAACTTAGCGGACCCACAATCTTCTCTAAGATTGATCTTAAAAGTGGCTATTACCAAATACGCATCCAAGAAGGTCATGAATGGAAAACCGCATTTAAGACCAAATTTGGCTTATATGAATGGCTTGTTATGCCAATGGGTTTATCCGAAGCACCCGGTACTTTCATGCGAGTTATGCATTTTGTTCTTAGGCCATACATTGGTGTATTTGTAGTGGTCTATTTTGATGATATCCTTGCCTTTAGCAAATCCCTCAAAGATCATGTCACCCATCTTAGAACCGTGTTGCAAACCCTTAGGAAGGAGCGACTTTATGCTAATATGGGCAAATGCCTTTCCGGTGTTGATAAGCTTGTTTTCTTGGGTTTTGTAGTATCTTTTAAGGGTGTGCATGTAGATGAATCTAAGATCAATGCTATTAAAACTTGGCCCAAACCAACAAATTTGCAACAAGTGCGAAGTTTTCTTGGTTTAGCGAGTTTCTACTGTAGATTTGTTAAAGATTTTAGCACAATTGCTTTACCTTTACATGCTTTGAGTAAGAAGAATGCACCCTTTGTTTGGGGACCATCTCAAGATACCGCATACAATGAGCTTAAGAATTTGCTTATGCATGCCCTGTCGGCTTTCTGGGAATGGGGGTCCCCAGACTTGCCTGCTTGCGGCCTGCGGCGTGGCTCAAGGGGCGGCCCAGCACGGCACATCTTCATCGGTACGAGCTCAAGACCCTCGCGAGGGGCCAAGCCTCGCGGGGTGGATGACAGGAAGCTTCCTCAGGCACGGCCTCGTCAGGCTGGCTCGCGAGGAGGCGGAGAGATCAAGGCGGGGTACCTCACGAGGTGCCCATGACGCAAGCCATGACGACCAAGGGCGCCAGGCGGGCACCAGCCCGCGCAGTGTTCTCGTTTCCTCTTTGGTGCAAAGGGAGCAAGCGCAGGCGAGAGCATCAAGCAAAGGTATCCATTTCGGTGCAACAAGACCAAGACCGTCGTGACGGCAGGAAGGAAGTCATCGTGGAGCCCAGGAAGGCGTCATCGTCAGAGCCTTTGACAGGCGAGGACCAACTTTACTCAGGATAAGTGTACTAGATGTTCCCCTTCAAAATGGCCAATTGTTGGCGCCCTTCCCGCTCAATATTTGGGAAGAGGCCCAGGGCCTTTGCCTATAAATAGGACTAGCCACCCACAAGGTAGGATGAGGGATCACAAGGATCATTATCTGGAAACCAGTAGAAAGAGCGACTGAACTCCCCCTAGCAGTTCATCGCACCAGCCAAGAATAGACCCTCGCGAGGCTGTTCTTCCTTGCATTGTTCATCATCAGCCCAAGAGGCAATCCACCACACCACACACTAGAGTATGGTATTACACCACAATGGTGGCCTGAACCAGTATAAACCCTATGTATCTTGTGTTGTTCCTTTCGTAGCTTAGATCCTAGCGAGGCGGCGAGGTGCAGGTAGGCAGGGGGCAAAATCTCCGCGCGCACCCCAGTGTTCGAATCTAGAGGGTCTGCCGAAACCCGAAATCCGACATTTGGCACGCCAGGTAGGGGTGCGCTGGAATTTGTCTTCTGCTGCCCTATTCTTCATCGACCATCGCATCCATGTCAGATGCTCGTCAGGCCCGCGCCGAGCGCCGAGCCGCTCTCGCTTCCTGCGTCGCCCAGACGGCCCCTGTCGGCGGCCGCCCCCGCCCTTCCCCGTCGCCTGCCGTCAACGCCGCCATCGGCCCGGCGGGGAACGAGCAGCAAGCATCGTCCCAGCATCCGTCCATGAGGCGAGACGGCCGCACTGCTACTCCCTCACTCGCCCCAGCTGGTTCTTCGTCCCGCGCACCCCGCGCGGCCATGGAGGCTTGAGCTGCGCTCATCGCGGCAAACGAGCTCCTGCGCTATCGCCCAGTCGACGACGTCTACGAAGAGTGGCTCGACCGCGTCGCCGAGCTCGTCCGCGCCGCAGGGGGCTCCCCCGCGCCGTCCTTCTCGCTGCACCGCGCCCTGCCCTGCGCGGGCAATGAAGCTCCGGAGCTCCTCAGCGGCTTCCCCCTCAAGAAGGCGCCCTGGCCCCAAGGTGTGTGGCCCTTGGGCGGAACACACTTCGTCCGGCACCAGCGCAGCAAGAGCGGAGATGCCAAGAGGTCCCTCGCCCCCAAGAAGCTGCCCGAGTGCTCCCTGCTCCGGTCCGTCGCGACCACGCTCCTGTTCCAGCGCGCCAAGACCCCGCGCTGCTCCCAGCTGCAGCACATGGGGACCTGCAAGACCGAGCTCTTCGTCACCAAAGGCCTCCCGTGGCCACAGCAGGCTGCCTCGCCTTCACCATCGAGCTGCGCAGCATCGCGTGGCCCTGCAAGTTCAAGCCAGACCTGCCTCCTCGCTACGACGGCACGGCCGACCCTGCGGAGTTCCTCCAGCTCTACAAGCTGGGCATCGAAGCCGCCAACAGGGACGAGAAGGTCATGGCGAACTGGTTTCCCATGGCACTCAAGGACGGGGCCCGCACCTGGCTCCTGAACCTGGTTCCTGGCACGATCTCCTCCCGGGACGAGATGCGCACCCGTTTCATCGCCAACTTCCAAGGTACTCGCGACCGGCCACCCGCCGTGAGCGACATGCGCCGCATCAAGCAGCAACCAGGGGATACCCTGCAGAAGTACATCCAGCGCTTCAACAACGCACGTCTCAAGATTCCCAAGGTGACCGAGGAGGCCATCATCTCAGCCTTCTCCGACGGTGTGCGTGACATCAAGATGAAGGAGGAGCTAGCGATGCATGAAGATCTGTGCACTTCCTTGGAGCTGTTCAACTTGGCGACCAAGTGCGCCAGGGCTGAGGAAGGGCGCCTTTCCCTCTTCGAGCTGCCAGCCGCAGACCCAGAAGAGAAGAAATCCAAGGCCAAGGACGTGAAGTGCAAGGGGGCTGCCGTGCTCGCGGCAGAACTAGACACCAAGCGGGGCAGAGATCAGACCGAGTCTTTCAAAGGCAGCCGTTACTGTGTGTACCACGACCTCCACACCCACAACACCAACGAATGTCAAGAGCTCTGAGCCGTGCGAGAATGGAGGATCGGCCGACGCCCTGACTGCAACGATCGAGGCTACGACCGAGGAGGAGGAAGGAACGCAAGACGCTGGGAAGACCGCGGCCCTCGCCAAGGGTGGCGCGACCGACATCGCGAGGATCGCTGGCAGGGTCAGCCTCGCGAGGGAGACTAGAGGGATCAGCCTCGCGAGGATCGTTTGCAAGGAAACACAGGCCTCCCTCCACTGCCGCCGCAGCCAAGGAGAAATGAGGACCATCATCGGGACGAGGGGGCTGGGGGCTTCCAGGAGCCGCGCGCGATCGCCTGCATCCTGGGCGGAGCTCAAGCCCCAGCCTCTCAATGCATCTTCATGCAGTTCGCTCGTGAAGTGAATGCAGTCCTCCCCAAGCTCGAAGCCACGCGCCCCTTCAGGTGGTCGGCGTGCGCCATCACGTTCAGCTCATCGGATCAGCTCAAGTGCGCGGCCACAGCCGGAGTCCTCCCGATGCTTTGCTCCCCAGTCATCAGCAACGTGCAAGTCACCAGGACCCTCATCGACGGCGGGGCAGGGCTCAGCGTCCTGTCCATAGAGACATTCAACAATCTCCAAGTGCCTTACGATCAGCTTCAGCCAACCAAGCCTTTCTCCAGAGTCACCGATGGCTCCATGGTTCCGATTGGGCAGGTCCGCCACCCTGTCACCTTCGGGGCGCGCAACAACTACCGCACCGAGCTCATCGACTTCGACGTCACCCACATTCGCCTGCCATACAATGCCATCCTCGGATACCCAGCTCTCGCCAAGTACATGACCGTGACTCATCACGGCTACAACGTCCTCAAGATGCCAGGAAGTGGTGGAGTCATCACGGTGCCTTGTGAAGAAAGAGACGCAGTGTGCTCCCTGGAGCGAGCTTTTCAGGCCGCATCACTTAAGGATCCAGATCGCGGGAGCGGGAGGCTCCCTGAGACCGCTCCCAAGAAGAAGAAGACATCGCCAGGCCCGACCCCTTAGGAGGTAGGCCCCTCAGGGTCTGCGCCTACTCAGGGGGCACCTCCTTCTGTCGCATAGGAAGGCGCGCCCGGTGCCCTCCTCAAGCAAGGCTCGGGGGCTCCCTCCTGGAGGGCCACCGACCTTGTTAAGGTCACGAGGGAGGCGCTTGGGCACCACTTGGAGGCATGTTTCAAAGCACGTTTACCTCAGGAAGAAGCAAGGCAAGGAGGGCCAAACCCTCAGGAGTTCGTCAGTCAGATCACGCAGGAGTTGCAGGAGTCAAGAGTCATGAGTGGCAGCCGCCGCCTAACCGCCGCAGCTCCCCATCCAGGCGAGGATGGTGGGCTGCGCGTCTGCATCGACATCCCAGGGCTCAACCGAGCCGCCTCTTAGGAGCGCTTCTGGCCCTCACGCGCGGGGCGCTGCGAAGGCCCACCCCACAACTATGTTCGCATGGCCTACGGCTTGCCGAACACGGCTGCTGTGTGCTAGCGCCTCATGAGGAGCATCCTGGAGGCTCAGGAGGCCAGGCGTTCCGCAGTCCTGGCGGAGACGGAGATGGTCTACGAGGAGCCACCAGCGCCTCCGGAACCTTCCGAGGCTCCTGGGCCTGGGGGCTCATGAAGATCGGCTTCCGCAGCCCACGACGCCCGCTACTTCAACACCCCTTCGTCTTCAATGCTATCAGGTGACATCCTTCAAGTTTCGTTTCCAGCTGGGAGCGCCCCCAGGGCTGCATTATTCCCAGGCTGCGTGGGTCCATCCCTGCGGCATGTATCCCCTTTTTTACTTTATGTTCCTAGCTTACTTTGTTGGGGGCGCCCCTCGGGCTGCATCATCCCCAAGTCGCTCGGGTCAGACCCAGCAGCATGTACCCCTCTTGCGTTTATTTTCGGGCCATGCATTCGACCCATCATGCTTGTTATTTGATGCTTGTCCACGGCACCTCTTCTTCCTTCATGTCGGCCTTGCACGTTAAAGGGGGGGGGGTACCTGAGCATCGCTACTCAGGGCTCCTACTGGCTCTCCAGCCCTCACCCTCTGGCTTTGTCCACGGCATCGTGACCTGGCAAACCAGCGACGGCTGAGACCCGCTCGAGGGCCGGGACCCGAGGACGTAGAGCGTCGGCATCTAACCAAGCTTGCACGTTAAAGGGGGGGTACCTGAGCATCGCGACTCAGGGCTCCTACTGGCTCTCCAACCCTCACCCTCTGGCTTTGTCCATGGCATCGCGACCTGGCAAACCAGCAAAGGCTGAGACCCGCTCGAGGGCTGGGACCCGAGGACGTAGAGCGTCGGCATCTAGCCAAATTTGCAGGAACACATCACAAGTTAAGGCCCAGTGACAAGCGCAACCCGCCTTGAGGTAGGGCCCCGTGAGTCCCGCACTGGCTCACGGGTGCCCAGATACACCTCGTCAGGCCCTACCGTACCAGCCACGTGTCAGGGCGGGGCTGTACACGCCCCGGGGGCTCCTCCCGGAGGGGAGCCCCCTCCCACGCACCAGTGGAAGCACCATGCTCCGTGCTGGCTAACGACACTGCCGAGGAGCGGCTATGCCCGTACACATACGGAAGCGCTATGCTCCGCGCTGGTGATAAACAATTGAGGGTGGCCCCCGGCCGCATCAACCTCAGGGAGCCCAGAGCTAAGTGTCTGGCCTCATCACAACGTCCCCCCTTGGGAGTGACGTGCGAGGGGGCTGGGCACGGGGGCCGCACCTGGGTCACGACCAGACGTACGCCACCCAGCCAGGCCCCTCAGGCCTGGTTCGTCGCGCGTCCCTCCCCGAGCGGAGCCAAGGTACGAAGGCCGTTTGAGCATCAAGGGGGACTCCTGAGCATCGCGACTCAGGAGCCTAACTGGTCACGTAGCCCCTCACTCCTTAGTTCCGATAGGCTAACAGCGGTTGAGGTATGCGCGGGGCCGGGCTTTGCAGACGTAGAATGGTAGATTCACCCACACATCTCACCTCCCTACTTGCTGTTCGTGCACCAAGGGGGACTCCTGAGCATCACGACTCAGGAGCCTAACTTGTCACGTAGCCCCTCACTCCTTGGTCCCGTCCTGGTTTCCGGTCGGGGCTAACGGCGGGTGAGGTATGCGCGGGGCCGGGCTCTGCCGGCGTAGAACATAAGCAAGTAGGAAGAGCGCAAATCTCAAGGAATTAAAAAGCAAATATTACAGTCCATAACTGTTATCACAACACCAAACACAAGTTTAAACGCCTCCCCGAGGCATGATGCATGTTGCAGGAGCTGAAAGCAGAACAGGAGCCACAACAGAGACATTTGTTGGCAGCGGAGCTAGCTGCAGGACCGGCAGCGCCTCGCTTCGGCTTGGTGCTGAAGGCCCGGAACTTCGCCAACAGAGCCTCCGCACGACCCTTCACGGCCTCAGCAGCGGCAGCGGCAAGCTCTCCGCTCGCTGGCTCCAGCAAGCTGTCGAGGTCGACGTTGGGATCGCGAAGGTAGACGTGGGTAAGGACCAGCGTCAGCGCTGCAGAAGACAGGACACGTGCCTCGGCCTCAGCCGTAGGGCCAAGGCCAAGGGTGACATCTTCAAGAGCACGGATCAGGAAGGGGAGCAGCTTGGCGGGGCTGTCCTCAGCGCCAGCCAGCGGGCTTTCCAGGCCGCTGTCATAAAGCGACCTCAGCAAGCTGCGAGCCTTCACCTCCATCTCCGTGAAGGCCTCGCGGTCCTCGGCAAGGACTCGCGCCTTGCCGTCCAGCTTGACCTTCCTCGCTTCCAACTCCTGCTCCAGTGCGCCCAGGCTGTCACGACGCTTGTTAAGCTTGGCACCTCGGTCCTTGATGGCCGCCTCGCGAGCCTTCAAGTCTTCCTCCTTCTCTTGGCAAATGCGGACCTCCTTGGCAAGCTGGTCCCGCAGGCCCTGCAGCTCTCTCTCCAGCGCCTTGCAGCAACCTCGGGCATCGGCCACCTCCCCCAAGGCGGCGTCACGAGCAGCCTTTGACTCAAGGACGGCCAGCTTCTCCTTGTCGCAAGCCGTCGAGGCCTGAACCAGTGCCGCCCAAATCGAAGCATCGGAATGAATCCAGCCAGAAGCCAGCTCCAAGCGCCCGGCCACCAAGCGAGGGTCGGCGCCCAGAAGATCTCGCCGCAGCCGGTCCAGTTCAATAGCAGCACGATCCAGGACAGTGGGAGGAGTCGGAGAGATAACAGTCGGTGGAGTAGGAGGAGAGGGCGGCAGCGTAACCACAACATCCTGAGGCGGGACCTACTGCGCCCCAACAGTTGTGGCAGTGGCATCAGGCAAGGATACCTCAGGAGTCACTTGGGCCATGGGGGCTGAGCTCACCCCAGCCAGCTCCACCAGGCCTCGCGAGGACGACCGGGCAGGAGAGGCCGTGCCTTGCATTCACCTTCTTTCGCGGGCAGAGGCGCTGCCCCAGACGGAACCTCAGGAGCCCCCTTCAGCTTCTTCGCCGCAGGCGCCAGCCTAGCCAAGAGATACAGACATCAAGCCTCAGCGACAAAACAGGGAATAAAACAAGAATCAAGCACTTACTGGTCATCGCTCGCGAGCTCGAGCAACCTTCGGCCGTACTTGAAGCCCGAGAGCCGGCTGCTGGGATCAGCCTCGAGAGGGCCGGAGGGAGAAGTAGTGGCGCAGCAAGGCCACTGAGGGCTGCACTCCGACGTGAGCCTCGCAATAGTAGGCGAAGATCGCCAGAAGAAGAACAGAGTTGGGGTGGAGGTGTAGAGCTTGCAGGTTGTAATGGCGGAGGACAGAGAAGAAAAACTCAGAAAAGGGAGGCACCAGACCGGTAGCAATGGCGCTTGCGAAGAGCGGATAGAAGGTGCTCCCTTGGCCCTCGGGAAGAGCGGAGCCAGCCTTGAACACCTTTGCCCCGTCGATGCCTTGCGCCGCCACCATCCAGTGCACCCGGGCAAGGCTCGTCTCCGACACGTTCGGCGAGTCCAAGGCGGTGAGTACCAAGCTTCGACCGGGGTCTGGCGAGGTGCCATGTCTTGCTAGGGCACGCGGTCGAAGTAGATCTGAAGATTTTGGAGGCAGAAAGGAAGGGCGCAAGAAAGGGATCTGGGCAATGACCGGAGGAAGCAAGGGAAGCAAAGCCTAGGCAGATGCCACTCTTTTGTCGATTCACGCAGTTGCTAAGGCACCTACGACCAATCAATCGCCACGCGGCGCCCAAGGCCGCAGGTTGTTAGGGCCCGCGACGCTTCGCACTTGCCCCTTTGCTTCTCTGCTCAGCCAAGTCCGGGCGTGCCTTGGGCCCGGGGGATGCTATCGGCGTTCTGGGAACGGGGGTCCCTAGACTTGCCTGCCTGTGGCCTGCGGCCTGCGGCGTGGCTCAAGGGGCGGCCCAGCATGGCCCATCTTCATCGATACGAGCTCAAGACCCTCGCGAGGGGCCAAGCCTCGCGGGGTGGACGACAGGAAGCTTCCTCAGGCACGGCCTCGTCAGGCTGGCTCGCGAGGAGGCGGACAGATCAAGGCGGGGTACCTCACGAGGTTCCCATGACGCAAGCCATGACGACCAAGGGCGCCAGGCGGGCGCCAGCCCGCACAATGTCCTCCTTTCCTCTTTGGTGCAAAGCAAGCAAGCGCAGGCGAGAGCATCAAGCGAAGGCATCCATTTCGGTACAACAAGACCAAGACCGTCACGACGGCAGGAAGTAAGTCATCATGGAGCCCAGGAAGGCGTCATCATCAGAGCCTTTGACATGCGAGGACCAACTTTAGTCAGGATAAGTGTACTAGATGTTCCCCTTCAAAATGGCCAATTGTTGGCGCCCTTCCCGCTCAATATTTGGGAAGAGGCCCAGGGCCTTTGCCTATAAATAGGAGTAGCCACCCACAAGGTAGGATGCGGGATCACAAGGATCATTATCTGGAAACCAGTAGAAAGAGTGACTGAACTCCCCCTAGCAGTTCATCGCACCAGCCAAGAACAGACCCTCGCGAGGCTGTTCTTCCTTGTATTGTTCATCATCAGCCCAAGAGGCAATCCACCACACCACACACTGGAGTAGGGTATTACACCACAATGGTGGACTGAACCAGTATAAACCCTGTGTCTCTTGTGTTGTTCCTTTCGTAGCTTAGATCCTAGCAAGGCGGCGAGGTGCAGGTAGGCAGAGGGCGAAATCTCCGCGCGCACCCCAGTGTTCAAATCTAGAGGGTCTGCCGGAACCCGAAATCCGACATGCCCCTTTGCTTGCATTACCCAACTTTGATAAACCATTGGGGATACATTGCGATGCTAGTGGGTATGGCATAGGAGGTGCGTTAATGCAAGAGAAGCGCCCCATATCTTACTTTAGTGAAAAACTCTCCAAAGCGCAACTCAATTACCCTATATATGACAAAGAGCTATATGCTTTAGTTCGAGTATTGCATGTTTGGGAGCATTATCTTTGTCCTCATGAGTTCATTCTCCACACCGATCATGAAACACTTAAGTATCTTAAGGGTCAAACTAAATTAAACAAGCGTCATGCTAAGTGGAGTGAATTCATCGAGTCATTTCCTTATGTCATCAAGTATATAAAAGGTAAGGAAAATGTTGTGGTGGATGTGCTTTCCCGTAGATGCATGCTTGTTACCGAACTTGAATTGAATGTCATTGGTTTTGAGCACATAAAGTATTTGTATCCAAATGATCCTATTTTTTCTATTCCTCATGCCAAGTGTTTGACCCATACATTTTGGGAACGATATTACATCAAAGATGATTATCTTATGAGAGCTAACAAACTTTGCATTCCCGAGTCTTCTCTTCGTTTGCTACTTCTTCAAGAGGCTCATGGAGGTGGACTAATGGGACACTTCAGACGCGACAAGACATTTGCCACACTCTCCAAGAACTACTTTTGGCCCAAGATGTTCCATGACGTCTCACGCTTCACCAACCGATGCTCTACATGTCGTAAAGCTAAGTCAAAAGCTCAATCCCATGGTATTTACATGCCCCTTCCAATTCCATATCACCCATGGGAAGATATTAGCATGGATTTTGTGCTTGGTTTGCCTAGAACTAGAAATGGCAAAGATTATGTGTCTGTTGTTGTGGGCCGATTCTCTAAAATGGCTCATTTCATCCCATGCAACAAGATAGACGATGCTTCACATGTTGCAAATCTTTTTTGTAGGGAAATCTTGTGCCTACATGGAGTTCCGAAGACTATTGTTTCGGACCGTGATGTCAAGTTCTTGATCTACTTTTGGAAGACTCTATGCGCCAAGCTCAGTATCAAGCTTTTGTTCTCCTCGGCATACCATCCACACTACAAATAAAGACACACCCGTGACATTTTGGGCCGAACGAAAAAAAATTCGGTCATACTTATGACACTTCTATGACGATAATTATGACAAAACCCAGTATCATCATAGATGTGGTGGACTCCTACTTCTAGGACAAAAAATCATGACAGAAAATGGGCTTTTCATCCTGGGCGGGCCGGAGATGCAGCTGCATGACATTCTTTGGGCCGTCCATGACACAAAAAAACATTGTAGAAGCGAGGGCGAGGAAAATTTCGGCGAGTTCCCGGTTACGGTGGGTGGTCGGGGGCCAAGCGATGCGCGTTTCTCTTGTACACGTACGCGCGTGTGTGCGAGGTGTTGGGCTCTAACTGAACCCGAGCGAGGCATTGGGCTCTAACTGAACCCAAGCTATTGCATTGCAGGCTACGCGTTACTGAACCCGAGCGATCGATCGATGGCTGTTAACTGAACCCGATCGAGCGATTCCTTCACTACTGCTGCTAACTGAAGCCGATCGATGCTGCCTCTGGATGAACAGTGAGCGTTGTGGCGGCGGCGGGGGGGGGGGGATGAACAGTGAGCGGTGGGGGTGGATGAACAGGACCCCGTGGTGTTACCTCTGGATGAACAGGACCCCGATCGATCGAGCCGGTTGGGGCTGGATGAACAGGACCCCGTGGAGGGCTGGATGAATAGGAAGACCCCGTGGAGGGCTGGATGAATAGTAGACGATGGAGGGGTGGATGAACAGTAGCCCATGGAGGGGTGGTTGAACATGAGCCCGTGGAGAGGGGTGGTTGAACAGTAGCCGGTGGAGTAGTGTGCAGTGGTGGCTGGATGAACAGGAGCCCATGGATGAACAGTCGCGGGTGGAGGCTGGAGGAGGTCGACGGTGGATGAACAGTAACCAGTGGAGGCTAGAGGAGGTTGACGGTGGAGATAAACAGTATCCCGTGGAGTCCCGTTTTGCGGTACGCCACGCCCCTCCCAATGAACAGGACTCCTGTTTCGACCAAAGCGCTGCAACACAAGTTAGTTTCCTCCGTTTTGCGGTACGCCACACCCCTCCTGATCAACAGGACCCCGTTTCGACCGTAGGAGGTCCAACACAAGTTCGTTTCCTCCGTTTTGCGGTGTGCCAGACCCCTCCCGATGAACAGGATCCCGTTTCGAACGTGGCCGGTCAAACACAAGGTCGTTTCCTCCGTTCTGCGGCACGCCAGGCTTGTTTCCATCGCCTGTTCCGTCCAAGCCCTCCCGATGAAAATGACGACGCATTCCATTCCAACCCAGCCGGTTGGCTCCCCATGAACACGACGACGACGCAGTTTCTTCATTCCGACCGAGCCATGTACACGAGCCCTGGCCATACGTATGCGCGAGTAGGCGTTCGAGACCCCACCCGTATGTACGTACGTGGCAATATTTACTTTCTTGCACCGTGGCCGTTGTACGTACGTGTACATGCTACGTGCGCGCCTCTACTACGACACGTGCGCGCCTCTACATCGACCAGTATATACGTACACATTCGCGACCAGAATGACAACGCTACGTACGCTTCGACCAGGTGGGTCCCGACTGTCAGGCACTTCCTTGCATGCAAAGATGTAGCTGGTGGGTCCCAGCAGTCAGGGGGGCGAATCCTTTTTTTACCTGGACGCACTTCCTTGCGTGTGAAGATGTAGCTGGTGGGTCCCAGCAGTCAGGGGGCGAATCATTTTTCGCGAAATACGGTGGCCCGTCCGGCAGGTCCCTGCTGTCAGGTGGAGGAATAATTATTTTTCACGTAATAAGGAGGCACTTCCTTGCGACCACCCAGCTGTCAACCTCTCCACATACAGTACTCTTCCGATGGAAGTCGTTCCTTGACCACGTTGACCATGCCGGACGGAGAGCACCAGGGTGGTGGACGACGGCAAGGCCTAGGAAGGGGACGACGCGGAGCCGGGAAAGACGCAACAGTGGAAGCCCGTGCGAAGAGGAGTACGAGGGTTCACTGGTTCATCTATGGTGTGAGGCTGCCGTCGCCGCAGGCCTGACCAGCGATGGGAATAGTAGGGGGCGGTGAGGCCTCCGCGGCAGCACAGCCAGCCACGGAAGGCAGGAGCATGCGGCACGACCGGCGCTGCTTTGGGTGGCTGGAGCAAGAAGACCAAAAGTTGAAGAAGCACTACGGCCGTTGGATGGACATTGTACGATCACTGGAGCTAGAATCGTTCATATTGACTAAGTTGACAAAGCCCTCCATCCCCGTCAACTTAGTAGGCCCACAAGTCAGCCTCCCACCAAGGTGGGTCCTAGCTAGTAGGGGGAGTATTCATTTTTTTGTGCGTAATAAGGAGGCACTTCCGATGGGTCCGAGCTGACAGCGGGGGGAACGTTTTTTCGCGAAATATGGTGGGTCCACAAGTCAGCCACCAAATCTGCCGAGTCCTAGCTGTCATGTGGAGGAATAATTTTTTTGCATTACAAGGAGGCACTTCCTTCTGTGCGAAGATACAGTCGGTGGGTCCCAGCTGACAGGGGAAGGAAACAGCTTAATAAGGAGGAACTTTCCTTGCGTGCGACCATGGACCTCGTGGGTCCCAGCCATCAGGCTCTCACGTACAGTCTGATACGTCTCCAATGTATCTATAATTTTTTATTGTTCCATGCTATTATATTACCCGTTTTGGATGTTTATGGGCTTTACTTTACACTTTTATATCATTTTTGGGACTAACCTACTAACCGGAGGCCCAACCCGAATTGCTATTTTTTTTGCCTATTTCAGTGTTTCGAAGAAAAGGAATATCAAATGGAGTCCAAACGGGATGGAACCTTCAGGAGCGATCTTTTTGGAACAAATGCAAACCAGGAGATTTGGAGTGGATATCAAGCAACAAACAGGGCGACCATGAGGGTTCCCGGCGCGCCCCTTGGGGATGGGCGCGCCCTCACCCTCGTGGCCCCCTTGTTCCTCCATAGACGTACTTCCTTCGCCTATATATACTCCCGTACCCTGCAAACATCGAGGAGCACCACGAAAACCTAATTCCACCACTGCAACCTTCTGTATCCGCGAGATCCCATCTTGGAGCCTTCGTCGGCGCTCCGCCGGAGGGGGAATCGACCACGGAGGGCCTCTACATCATCTGCAAGGCCTCTCCGATGAGTTGTGAGTAGTTTACCACAGACCTTCGGGTCCATAGTTATTAGCTAGATGGCTTCTTCTCTCTCTTTGAATCTCAATACCAAGTTCTCCTTGGTCTTCTTGGATATCTATTCGATGTAACTCTTTTTGTGGTGTGTTTGTCGAGATCTGATGAATTGTGGGTTTATGATATAGTTTATCTATGATAAATATTTGAATCTCCTCTAAATTCTTTTATGTATGATTGGTTATCTTTGCAAGTCTCTTTGAATTATCAGTTTGGTTTGGCCTACTAGATTGATCTTTCTTGCAATGGGAAAAGTGCTTAGCTTTGGGTTCAATCTTCTGGTGTCCTTTCCCAGTGACAGCAGGGGCAGCAAGGCACGTATTGTATTGTTGCCATTGAGGATAAAAAGATGGGGTTATATATCATATTCCATGAGTTTATCCCTATACATCATGTCATCTTTCTTAATGCGTTACTCTGTTCTTCTTGAACTTAATACTCTAGATGCAGGCAGGAGTCAGTCGATGCGTGGAATAATAGTAGTAGATGCAGGTAGGAGTCAATCTACTTGTCATGGACTTGATGCCTATATACATGATCATGCCTAGATATTCTTATAACTATGCGCTTTTCTATCAATTGCTCGACAGTAATTTGTTCACCCACCGTAATACTTATGCTATCTTGAGAGAAGCCACTAGTGAAACCTATGGCCCCTGGGTCAATCTTTTATCATATAAGTTTTCCATATACTTTTATTTGCATCTTTTATTTTCCAATCTATATCATAAAAATACAAAAAAAATTATCTTATCTTATTATCTCTATCAGATCTCACTTTCGCAAGTTTCCGTGAAGGGATTGGCAACCCCTTTATTGCGTTGGTTGCGAGGTTCTTGTTTGTTTGTGTAGGTGCGTGGGACTTTTGAGGAGCCTCCTACTGGATTGATACCTCGGTTCTCAAAAACTGAGGGAAATACTTACGCTACTTTGCTGCATCACCCTTTCCTCTTCAAGGGAAAAACCAATGCATGCTCAAGAAGTAGCACAGTCCTCTTCCGATGACTCTCGTTCGTTGACCACGCCGCACCGAGTGCAGCGAGGCGGTGGACGATGGCGAGGCCCCAAACTGGAACGACCCCGAGATGGGGAAGACGCGACAGTGGAGTTGCAGATGGAGAGGAGTGGGAAACTTTACTAGTTCAGGTGCGGGGTGGGCCTACACTCGGCAGAGAATAACAGGAGGTGCGGAGTGGAGGGATGGCCTGGCCGTCGGTGGGGTAGCGTTTCGCTGCGAGGCGCGCAAAACAACGCCGCTGAACGCCGGAGGCTGGAGCAGGCGGTCCTGGCAGCGCTGGGGGAAGAAGACGAGAGATTGAAGAAGAATGCCATCCGTCGGATGTAAATCCAACGCCTTGCTTAGGCTTCGACCTACTGGCCCACATGTCAGCCAGTCCATTTGTTTTTTAGTCCATTTGGTGGGCTGGGTGAAATAATGATGTAGCATCTATGCAACCCGTTTATATATATGGTAGAATTTAAAGCCAATTTGCATTTTTCTCGAAATCCGCAACTTCCTGGGCTGGGTGAAAATATCATGTTGGGCTGGACGGAGAAATGTTATAAAAACATAAACACATGATTGCACGTCTGTTACTGCATTGGTCAGTAAAATCTTTGCAAGCTTATGTACGCAATCACTAGGAGTTAACTTGTCAAGTTATATATAAACAATTATTATTATTATTTTGTAAGAACTTTCAATTTACGAAATAAAATATCATTTTAATTTGATGAGTTAATAGGATGTAGGGTATTATTAGTTTTTAGGCTAGACGTGGGACAGTTGAGTTGGTTCTAGGGAAATGTACTAAGAGAAAACTCAGTTTACATCGAAAAAGAAAGAGGAAGAAAATTCAGATATAAGATAATGAAAACAAAAAATAAAGAAAGTGGGAAGGTCTATAAAATAGCTGGACGAACGACAGGTTTAATGAAACCTTATGTTGTTTCTCTCTCTCTCTCTCTCTCTCTCTCTATATATATATATATATATATATATATATATATATATATATATATATATATATATATAGACATCTGGGCTATTCTGTTACGCGTAACAGAATATTATTCTGTTACCCTTTTTGAACTGACGTTTTCAGGTGGTTGTACTGATGTTTTCGAAGCGGTTGAACTGATGCTTTCAGTTGTGTTTAACAGATCGTCTTCTTTAGTTCAAAAACGTTTTGTCATTTTTTTGTCGGAACGAGGCGTGTAATATATCGTTGGAAAGCTCTTGACAACCATATTTTAAGTATATTGAACGTTTTTTCAAAATCATTATGGTTTAAGAGCAGTTTTGAAAAAACCGTTTTTTTCAAAACCAAAAACGTGAATCGTATTTTGGACTCAATTTTCAAACCGTTTGTCGGAATTGAGAAAATAAGATGGCGTTGAAAAGCTGGTGAAAATCCGCATCTTCCATATATGTATTGTTTTTTCTAATTCTATACGATTTAAAAGTAATTTGAAAAACAGTGAAATTCTGAGCGAAACGTATTTTTGCGATTGTTTGCAAACGATTTGTCGGATTGACACAAATGATACGGCGTTGGAAAGCTATGGAAAACGCGCAACTTTTTTGTATAGAAATGTTTTTCTAATTCCTTACGGTTTAAAAACGAATTCGAATACGGTCAAATTTGATTTTGAACGTGATTTTTCTAAAAAGTTTGTCGAAATATGACAAATAATATACCGTTGGATAGCTATCGAAAATGCAAAAATTAGTCATGTTGAACGTTTTCTCTACTTCGCAACCGTTTAAGAGTAATTTAGAATACGGCATGACGTATCTTGCTGTTTTTTGTCTGAAAAACAGAGTAGTCGTACTGATATATGTGTATGTTTGTACTGAGCTATTTTTTGTAGAGTAATTTTGAATGGTTCCGAAAAAGGATACTTGTACTGATGCTTGCATGGGTTTGTACTAAGCATGTTTTCACTAACTAGACTTTGCTCTGTTTTGCTCATAAGTTTTCAATGGTTTATTGTATCGTCGCCCCTGTACTTGCATGGTTTATATCATCGAACTGAATGATATTTTTTCAAAAAGAAAATATTTTTTTTTGAACTAAACTTTTTTTACAATGATGTTATGAACTTCTCTTATTTTACGACTTGTACTTTTCTCATTTGAATTGCATGGGGTTTCTTTTTGCTTGAACTGTTGTACTGTTGAGCAGGATGTCCTCGACCCCGACCGCGTAAGTACTTAGTATGACGATGCATTAGTACTTAGTATGAGACACGTTGTGTTGTTTTCCTGTCAAAAAAAAACAGAGTACTTGTACTGATGTATGTTTCATAGAGTAACTTTGAAAGGTTCAAAAAAAGAGTACTTGAACGGACGTCAGTATGAATTTGTACTGAGCATGTTTTAACATACTAGACTTTACTCCGTTTTTTCTGTATGGTTTTCCTCCTAAATTTCTATTCAACTTTTCTTTTCAACGGTTCACGGTATCTTTTTGTTTGAGCTTTTTTCCCAACCTCATCTGGGATGTCATGTTGAACTTACAACTTTTTTAATTATAAATATTTTATGTTTTTACAATGCCAAAGCTAGCAAATAATAGGACATTCACCCAAGTTTCTTAATCCAAACTGATTATTCTTTTTAATTTGAACTGATCATCCGTTTTTTTAAATCCAATTTAATCATAGTTTTTAATTCAAACTAATTTTTAAATTCAAACTGACCATTTTATTATTAATTTGAACTGATCATTGTTTTTAATACGTACTAATTAATTGATTTTTATGTAAACCACTTCTTTCATTCTCGGATGCACATCAAACGGTCATGTATACCTTTTTGCCAAATTGCTCTAGATTTCTGTACAGTAAGCACATAACTTTTGATGAGCCAATGTAAGTACATGTGAACTTCCCGGATTCGAGAATGCATACTTCGGTACATAGCGCACCATTAAATTGCTGCACAACGACAAAAAATGCATAAAAACTGCCAAAGATGCATAGTGCACCAGTGAGGCATTACGGTGCATCTGCATACCAAAGGTACGTGTACAACAAGAACCTGAAAAAAAATCTGAAACCACGCTTTTCTACTAGCTATTCTCACATTTATCTCATTTTTCACATTTACTTCTTCCTCTTCTACTAGTACCTCTCACTGGCCTTCTTGATTCTGCACCCAGGAAGCCCAAGATGTCCATAAATCAAAGAAAAGCCAACAAACACTGCACAAAAATATGTTGCTAATAGGGTTGCAAGAATGCTAAAAAAATACAATATAAACAATGATGCTAGAATAGTAATTGTGTAACACCATCCGACAACTACAATTCTTGAATGAAATATATCAAAACATCCACCAAAGAGGTGCATGAATATTAGTTTCCCATGGAAATTATAAAAACTATATGCAGGTACAACTATCCTAATACAAAAACATGACTCATACAACTATCTTAATACATAAACATGGAGGTACAAAAATTAGGCCTAAGCGTACTAGCATAAACAAACAATGCACAACTAGAGTTTAATTGATCCCCTGTCTTGTTTCTACACCAAAACTAGTAGTTGACTTCACCATCTAGCTAACTGAACCCAGGGGGAGCTTCACATCAAGCTAGCTAGCTTCAGATCAAGCTAATTTTGTGGTCCACGAGACCAACTCCACTAGCGGCTGAATGCAAAATAATTTGGTTCTTTCGTGCACCAAGCAGCATCACTGAATCCCCAACTCGGTGAAATCA
Organism: Triticum aestivum; assembly: GCF_018294505.1. Classification (NCBI taxonomy): domain Eukaryota; kingdom Viridiplantae; phylum Streptophyta; class Magnoliopsida; order Poales; family Poaceae; genus Triticum; species Triticum aestivum. The sequence continues at coordinate 80,277,347 of NC_057807.1, read as the reverse complement.
TCACGTAGCAAAGGAATTCGTATTGAATGTGTCACAAAAGATGAACTTGTGCATCTGTTTTTTGCTTCTGCACCGGTGTAACAAGTTCAGGATGACATGAATTTGTGTACATATAATAATTTGAATGAGTGAGACAAGAAATAGAGTAGTAAAAGGATTTCGTATTTTCACCTAGAGATGATATCACTTTCTGGAGGTCTTGATGGAAAATGTCGTTGTAGGTACCACACAACCACCAACTAAACGCCAGCCACATATCCTAGAGATAGATGCTTCTCAAGCCTGAACTAAGTCAATTATTTTGATTTTTCAATGCATTTTAGGCAAGAACCGATCCGAGTGAGAACTGATGTGATTTATTCGATTGAACTACTACAATAGTTTCTCTATACTGTCATGTTTTTAGCACACAAGTATTGAACTTTTTCATGCCTTTTCATTATGAATTGATGACATAATACATGTTGAACTGATTAAAGAAAATAAAACAATAATCACTTGAACTAAATGATCTTGAGCTGATGTAAAAGATGCACCTTTATTCGTGTTTTTAGTTCAATTTTTTGTGTGAAATAACTAAACTAAATGATCTTGAGCTGATGTAAAGAATGCATCTTGAGCTGATGTAAATTAACACCATATAATATAACAATGTTATTTCATATGAGGTAAGACAACCAAGATTAAGAGAAGACACTAAGCACCATGTGAGGTCAGTGGTTGGTCCAATAAAATTATGAGGTTAGTGTCTCCATAGAAGTAACAAGATGCGAGCTTAGTCCTTAGGTTACAGATTTGTGCTACCAACATTTCAAAATACTAGCAAACTTGAACTTATGGCCTCTCAAGATCTGAATTGTTTCTGTTACAAGCACACACACAAAATCCAACGAAGCTGATATAAGTACATGTTAAAAAGATAATCAAGTTCACGTATTAATTGGGAGAAGTTCAAAAAAGAAATTTAAAAAAATTTACGTTGGTGTTTCAAAAAGGAAATAATATTTTTCTGTAAACCTACATCACTGACCCTGCTTGGAATGTTGGTGTTTTTGTCACTGCAATTAATTTAGTTATTCAATATAATTTCACTATTACATTTTTAGTGTAATGTGATTCAGAAACCACGCAAAGTAAAGTAACACATGTTTCAAAATGGATGGTTATAGTTTAGACAGAACTTAAGTTTCAGCAATGCCCTTCCGGCAAAGCAAACAAAATGTATCATTTTTCCTCAGGATTCTAGCCATTTAAAGCATAAGGCACTGAAAAGAACACACAAGTTGAACTGAAAATCAAAATAAAAGTTGGGGTAGCGTGCCTGTGAGAAGGGAGGTTGAGGGCATTAGGGTGCACAGTGGGTGAAGGACGCACAAGGATGATGAGTTACCTCACGCTAGGCTGCGAGACGAGCAGCATCATGGAGGCGCTCGGGTTGGAGTGCATCAGCAGCGAGCAGTGGGGCTGCGACAGGGGACAGGTTGGAGGAGCTTTTCCCCTGCTAACAAATCAAAAAAGAGATATTTCTCCCCATCACCATTTCCCCTGCTAACAACTTCTATTCAAGGCCACTCTTCGAGCATGCGCACAAGGTAACAATCTTAACTACCAGATTCAATACATTTGAACATTTTTTTAGTTTATCTGTTGAACTTATGGGGTTTGTATTTTTGAACTTATAAGTGTTTTGTTTCTCTGAACTTTCCTGGGTTTCATCTTTTGGAACTGTCAGTTTTTTTGACACCTGAACTTCGACTCATTCTCCCCAACGAACTCCTCTGGACTTATTAGTGGTTTGCTTTTTCGAACTTCCCAAGTTTACATTTTCCAACTGATTGAATAGTAGTATATGAGCTCAGCAACACGATGATTTTTTTACTAAACACTAAGGTGCAGAATATACACACAAGGTACCTGAATAATTCACTTAGTCTGGTCGAAGGAGAAGGTGCAGCAGCAGCAACAAGTTGTGGAAGAAGAACTTGTTGCCCATGGAGATGTTGGCCTGCACGCAGCTACCTAAGCAACCGCGTGGAGCAAGCAGTTGGACTGCCGAGTTGGACGGCGCATTGTGGTGGAGAGGAGGACAGGAAGTCCGGCCGTTCGAGGGAGCACACACGACAGCGAGGTCCTGCCGGGATATTCGCCTGTTGCAGTTACGAGGAGGTTGTGAGGACGAGGGAAGGGAGGAGGTGGGCTTGGTCTGGGGGAGGCAGCGTTGGTTAGGTCCCGCGGCGGCGGAGGTGGCTGGGATTGGGGGCGACGATGGTGGCTGGGTCGGGGTGGCGGTGGTGGCTTCCTCTCGGGGCAGCGGCGGTGGCTGATTCCGGGGGTGAGAGGCGGAGGAGCGATGGATCGCCAGTAGGCGGGAGGTAGGAGCGCGCCGGACCATCGGACCACCGGGAGGTGGGAGGCGGGGACACTGCAGCGCTGGAGGGGAAGGTGCGGTGGGCGGCGAACTGGAGGGGGGGTCGGCTAGGCGGCGCGCTGGACGGAGGTGGAGGTGTCGGGGGTGACCCCCGACGACGGCTGGTGGAAGCGGGGAGGCCACAACAGCAGGTGAAGCCAGGGGACGATGGCGGCAGGTGGAAGCGAGGGATCCGACGGTGGCAGATTGAAGACAGGGGGCGGCGGTGGCGCCCTAAAGGGGGAAGTCCCGCGGCGGCGCGCTGGAAGGGGAAAGCCCGCGGCGGCGCACTAAACGGGAATGGCGGCGCAATGGATTGGGGGAGGCTGGCCGCGGTGTGCTGGAAAGGGGGAGGCCGGCAGCGCGCTGGAACGAGGGAGGCCGGCCGCGGCGCGAGGGGTGGTGGCGCACGGCGGCGGGGGAAGGGGTGGCGACGGTGGCGAGATGGGATCGGGAACTGGGTGGTTCGGGGGAGGCAGGATGGAGTTTTTTTTCTTTTCTATCGGGCCGGTTCGAGCTGGTGGGCTGGATTCGGGAACCTGTTGTTGTGTCACGCCCACATCTATATAGGGCGCAGGGGTAACAGAATATTATTCTGTTATGGGTAACAGAATAGTGCAGCCCTATATATATATATATATATAGACACACACACACACACACACATACACACACACAACCCATCTATTCTGTTAATATTAGCAGAATAACTATTCGGATAACACTTCCGCACTGCACGCTCAACGCAAGTGCACGTCATTGTTTGAACCAAGTGTGCTGCACAACTCAAGCGAGTGAACTTCGTGTCAAAAAAACTGCACGCGTTGTTTTTTGGTATCGTTTTCGCTCTATTTTTTAACCGTTTATCGAAACGACGCGTATGATATATCATTGGAAATCTATGGATTAGGCGCAATTTCGCCGTGTTGAACACTTTTCTAGATTCCTCGCGGTTTAAGAGCAGTTTCCAAAACGGTGCGGCGGATAACGAGTGGCAGCGAGCGTATTTTCGTGATTTTTTCTAAACCGCTCATCGGAATAAAGCAAATGATATGCCGTTGGAAAGATATCGTCGAGGAGCATATTTTTCATATCTATTATTTTTTCTAATTCGTTACGGTTTAAGAGCAGTTTCAAATTTACTAAATCGCGGAATTACATTTTTTTGATTTTTTTTTGAATTTTTGGTACTGTTTTAGCTCCAGTTTTTGAACCGTTTGTCAAAACGAGGCGTATGATACTCCGTTGGAAAACTACGGACAAGGCGCAACTTTCGTATGTTGGAATATTTTTGAGATTCCTTACGGTTTTTAGTTAATTTTGAAAATTGTGCGGCTGACGACGGGAGGCAGCGGCCGTTTTTCCTGAAATTTTTGCAAACCGCTGGTCGAAATGATTCGAATTATACACCGTTGGAAAGATATCGACGAGGCGCAACTTTTTCATGTAGAACACTCTCTCTAATTCTTTACGGTTTAAGATGAATTTTGAATTTACCGAAATGCGGACACTTTGTTTTTTGCAACACCCAAATCGACGTGGGTACTTCATCCAACTGAAAACCGCACTGCATCGGACGAAAAACCGCACTGCATCGAAACGGCTAAGAGAACTGCATGGTTTCTTTTATTCAAACGTAAACTTTTCAAGGACGAGAAAGTGAATCGCACTGCATGGGACAGAAAACCGCATTGTATCAGACAGTCAAGTGAACTTCATGATTTGTTTTATCGGGCATAAATGTTCTCAGATGAGCTTTTGTGAGTTTTTTTGTCATTTTTTATGAATGAAAGTGGACCGCAGAGACGAGGGCAAGTGGACCGCGACATATATCAAAGTGAACCACATTACTTTTTTGTTTTACTAATCTATTTTCACACTTCAATGTTGTGCGCAAGTGAACAGTATCACTTTCAAAAGTGAACGGCATGGAGGACCAAACGCACTGCAGGTGTTGAAGATAGTCAATGGTAGTGTATTGCTTCATTATATTTTTTAAACTATGGCCATATTCAAACTTCCTCAACAAACAAGAATGGAGTGAGCTGCAATGAATGCACTGCGCCTTAGGCAAGTGAAACCAAAGTGAGCTGCGGACAGGAAACCAAAGTGACCTGCAAATACCATTTAAAGTCATTTACAGAAATAGGGTGCAGTGCATGAACCTTTTAAACACATTTTTTTCTTGCCGCCCTAGGCCAGCCGAGCGCGCCCAAGAGTTTTTGTTTTTGTTTTTTTTCATTTTTTGAACCGCACATGCCCATCAATCCATACTGCAATTTTTGATCATGGAGGACTGCACACACTTTGATTGACTCCGACACGGCTTGCAAAACCTGAAAACTATGAAAAAACGTGCGGACTGCATAGCAAAAGTCTGAAGAAAAAACATAAAAACCAAGTGGACTGCTCGCTCCGCTACTGCTCTTTCCATCGGTCGTCGTCGCTGCCACGGAGGAGACCACCTCCCCACTGCTGCTGCTACTTCAGTCTTCGGTGGTGTGGGCTCTCTCACAGGAGTGGACTGCATGTGATGCATCGGGTGGAGATCTTGGAGAGCACAGGAGGCCGATGTCGGAGGTGGGGAGGAGGGATCCGATGTGGTGGCAGGGTATGTAGTCGCCGGAGTCTCTCGTCCATGGCCACCAACTAGACGAGGAGGAGCCCAGCATCGGATCCGTCCTCCCGCAAGGAGGAGATATGTTCTTGGCACACGCGCGGTCATGGCCCCGAGCTGGACGAGGAGCTTGGGGGAGGCAGCCATGGCCTCGATCTGGATGAGGACAGGGCATCTGCACTCTACGGGTGGAGATGCAGTTCGATGCGGAACAGAGTGGGGTGCAGTCCTTTCCCCCCTGGTCGATGCGGCAGCTATCGGTGCCCACGAGCGAGACAAAAGCCGGATCCGGTAACGAAAATGAGGGAGGGGAAAATCCGGCGACCTTTGGAAGATGGAGGCGCCCAGATCCGGCGGCCATCGGGGTGCGCCGACACAGGGGACCGGTGTGAGGGGACGCCTCGCCTCTGTTTGGTATGGTCACGTCAGCGGGCCGGCACGGGAGGAGGATCCCGCCGGAATCCAGTGGTTGCAGGGGCGAGTAGATGGCTAGGCGGGGGAGGGAGGTGGGAGGTGGATGAGAATCCCGTCGGCTGCTGCTTGAGGATGGACCGGGGGCGGGGCAGTGTGCTGCTGGCCGGGGGCTTGAGGAGGACCGACGCGGCGGAGAGCTGGGGATGGGCGGCGCGGTGGCCTCGAGAGGGATGGGCGGCGCGGGGATAGGGATGGGCGGGGCGGCGCAGGGGATGGGGATGGGCGGCCTGGGTGGGAGGCGTAGGGGTGGTGGGGTCGCAGAGGTGGGTAGGGTGCCGGCGTGTGGGTGGTGGTGGGGAAGGTGCGCATGTGGGGTGGGTTCCTGCGGGGGAAGGAAGAAGGTGGGGTGCGGGGTTGGGCTTGGGCTACTGTAGTTTTATCGGGTTACTATGCGGTCCGCCTCGGGTGTACGAAGTAGTGTAGAAGTGTTAGCAGAATAAGGCTGGTGTTGTTAGAATAAGGTCTTAAGGGGTGTTGTTAGAATAGACCCACTATATATATATATATATATATATATATATATATATATATTATTGAAGTGAAAACATAGGTTCAGTTTTGCATTCTTATAGAAAAAAAGAACTGAGATGTGCGTCATCTTGAAAAAACAAACATAACTTGGGCTGCCGATATTATAGACAAGCTAGGTTGGGAGGCCTAGAGGCCGCTAGATCCACAAAACGTTGAAACATGTCATGGGCTGCCCATGTTAAAAAAATGAGACCAACCCAAGGGCTAACCCTCGTTGGCATTTTTTTTATAGGAGAAACTCCGCGAGCACCACACGTCCAAGCCAGGACTTGAACTCGGGTGGGCTGGCAGCAACCTCAACCTGCCCAGCCAATGGGTCGACGGCCCATCCTCGTGGCATGCCCATGTTAAACAACAAAACCTAGGCCATGGACCTGGTGGGCCCAGTAGTGTCAGCCTCTCGACAATTAGTTGTCTCCCGATTCCTCTTATTTTGCTGACCATGTTGGGAACGACAGACGGTGGCTCCATGGCGACAGCACCAAGGTGGAGGACGCTGTCGAGACCATGGACCGAACGAACCAAAGCGGGGGAAGACGCATGCGGATGGGAATACGAGGGTTGACTTGTTCGGATGCAGGGTGGCCAGTGGAGATCCTTGGTATTGTTGTCTTCTTTCATGTTGGCATAGTAGGGGTTGATGCTGGTCTCGACGAGGTCAACGACGGAGTCTTTCTCCTTCCCGTTCCCGATGATCTTGTATTGCTTCTGGATGTCGACAAGCTTGCTGCACTAGATGGCCGAATCGTCACATTATTCCTTCTCTCCACCGCAGCGAAGGTGCAGTCGGTGTTGCCGATGAAACGGGCGAGTGCTCCAGAACCTCTGATGACCCTACATCAGTGGTAGACGAGAACCTCGTCCCGCACGCATACCTGGGAGACCGCGATCCGCTGGTCCCTGTCAGGAGATGAATGGATGGGCACAAGGTCTAGTCCTGCGACCTTGTGCTTTCTCGTCCTGTAGGTACTGCTTGAACTCGGCGAGGAACAGCTTCACCGAGTCTGGATCATTGGTGTACATCACATTCAACTTGGTGCCGCCATGGGACTGAATGGAGAACTCAAAGGTGAACTCCTTGTTGAAGTCCATATCCAGCAGGCTCACCCCTCGGATCGCCATTGGAGTCTCTTCAAGTGAACGAGTGAGTAGGCGGCAGCAACAGTTCGTTTTTCAGCTCTTGGGGAACTGGATTCAACAGTAAACTGAGTGTGTATAGGCGACAATAGTTACGACCCCTCCTCACCCATTGCACACCCTACAGAATATGCACCCTCGGCGCATTCAAATGCCTCCATTAAGAAACCTATTCCGGCCACACACGTCGGTTCACGAGCGAGTCTGTATTGGTACTGTAATAACAAGTGTTAGTGGTCAGTTTACTTAAATTTAATTAGCTTTAATTAAAATGTATTCTGAAAACAAGCAATGCATTGGCTCGTTCTATCAATGCCACATGATCAACATGCACAACAATTAGAATTATTATTCTCAGGACGCACATGATCAACACATTTGCCGCACTTTCACACAGACAATACTACCAAGTTTGAACAGTTTGTTATGGTTGTTGTCCTCTGCATCATCATGCCGTGTTTCCCAGCTTGCAAGATTCAGAACCAACAAATAAGAATCAAATAGCAAGTACAACAAAGATGCCTACACATCTCATTGATTCCTAGCTTCCAAGATTCAGAACCAACAAATAAGATTCAAATAATAAGCACAACAAAGATGCCTACACATCTCATTGATTCCCAGCTTGCAAGATTCAGAACCAACCCATTAGAGCCTTTTGATAAAGTGAATATCGGGATTAAATCCATCTTGGCTAGCCGTGTCATACAACCCAAGAACTTGGCGAATGCTCTTGACCATCACAACATCTGTAGTAGATTATTCATGTTTGCACAAATAAGAAAGAGCATGGGTTTAGGACTCTAGCAGCCGTAGAGATGGTTGTACAAACATTGGCCTTTTCTTTTGGCCACCATTTCTATCTATGTTCCTGATGCGTCAATCTTTGACACGTCCCTTGAAATTACTATAATAGTGGCACTAGTTGAAGCAAACTTTATTTCCAAAACGAGAAAATATTGTGATAGAATAGCTTTATTTAAAAATACAACGTTGGCACAGCATGACAAAGCATAATCATGTTGATAAAGGACAGTACTGACCGGTGTGAGGGGCCCTATGCCGCCACAACTTGATCTGGTGAACCTGCAACTCCACTCGGATGAGGTCAACCTCCAGCTCCATGATTCAATTCATGCGCCTTTTTCTGTAGTTCACCTGAAATGAAGCAAAGATTGCATCATTCAGCTAGCAAGAAGTACTTGCTCTCATGAGCTGGCAAGTTCTTGTTTAGTAGTTGCACTAAAATTGAGCAACATTAAGGTTGGTTGTCCTGCTCATGTAAGGTGCAACTATAATTTTCTTATCCTTTTGTGCAGTTCCACTAAAATAAAGTGCCATTGTGGTGATAGTGATGACTCATCTTGCAAAGGCTAATAAAATGTGCACGAGATTACCAACAGAATTTGACGAAGATTTTGGGAACTGCAGTCACCATTTTGTGCAGTTCCACCAAAATTGAGAGATGTTGCCCACGTGACATTTTAGTTGAACTGCACAAGACACTCATTCCAAAAAAAGTGTTTTGTGTAGTTCACCAAAAGGTCACAATAGCAACAAGGTGAAATGGATATCCCTATCTGCACAAAAAGATAGAAAGTAAACAATTGCTGGTCAGTAAGAATATACGAAACATACACGAAATGAAAAGAAGCATCTTAATTATGTTCATGGAAATCACGCAAGAACAATAGAAATTTTAAAACGTCAGTAATGCTTCATGTTATCAGAAGCATTACGATCAAGTATGACATTCGTCAAATATGGGATTACTTTAGTTGTGGCATTGCTTGTTTACCAGATACAGTAAATCAACAACAGCTAAAGAGTTGGTTTAAGGGCATGGGACCATGGGGGCACCAGGTCACTCAGTAGCATAAAGAAGCAACTTACTTATCATACTTGGGAAAACACAAGGAGTACCATTTGTTAACACATTTTAATTGCATCATATCACTGGAGGCATTAGATTAACAATAACACTAGTTAGACATCTCCTTAAGGTAACAGTGTGATCGCTTCATTTTACATGCGCCCTTACATTAACAACAGAAAAATGTTGGTATAAGGACATGCGACAGTGGACGCATCAACACAATGTACCTACAAAGAGGCATAAAGTGGTGATGCCGAGTTTGTTCATGCTCTGTGAGGGCAGCAAATCTAATCCTGGAGAACTTTTACTATGTGAGGGCAGCAAATCTAATCCTGGAGACCTTTTTCTATGTGAGGGAAGCAAATCTAATCCTGGAGACCTTTTACTATGTGAGGGCAGCAAATCTAATCCTGGACATACTTTGTTGACTTGTCCACCAGCCGCCACTTTCTATCCATTTTTCAACCAATAATAGATCTGTTCCTTATCCAGTTTGTACTGAGTTTTCCCATTATTTCCCTTTTCAACCAAGAGACCGGTTGGGTACCCGGTCTCTACTACTTTCCCCCTGTTATTTCCTCTTTGAATCAAGTCCTAGATTCATGCTACGAATTTCCCCCTTTTCTTCGTTGTTTGAACCAAGTCCTAGATTCGAATGCATGAAGTAGCTTTACCTCTTGTAAGTGCATCAAGTGCCACCCCTAGTTGGTTTTGGAGTATTGACGACAAACCTGGTTGAGGGACTAATGTGTTTGTGAGAATTGCAGGATAACACATGTAGTAGTCCCTCATTGATTTGGTTTACCTACCGGAGATGACCCCTAAAAATGTGTGAAGACATTGAAGATAATGGTGGTCTGTGAAGCTATTCACGTGGAAGACTATGACATGAGAAGACATCGCATGAAGACAATGGAGCACGAAGACTTAGTTGTTTCATTGTTTCCTTTTCTTCTTTATTGAGTTAGGAACCACCATACTGTTAAGTGGGGTCCAAGTGAATAAAGTAAGAGTGACTGAAGTGATGCTCAACCAAATCCTATGTCTTCAAGCGAAGACAATGAGAGCAAATCTTATCCAGAGTTGGATGAGTCAGCTTTACTTGTAGCCCAAGTCAAGCTGCCGCCTGTGTTTGAAATCTGACCATTGAGACACGTGTCAGTTCCTTAGTGACCCAGGGTCATTTCGGACAAATCAGGTCGGGTTGCCCAGTGGCTATAAATAGCCCATCCCTTACACCATAAATTGGTGGTTGCTCAGATTTAGTGCACATCTTTTGTTGTTTGAGAGCAACCCACCTCCGAAGCTTTTGAGAGAGAATCCTTGTGATGACAAAGCCCAAACCACCCAGAGCCCAAAGAGTGTTTGGCATCACTGAAGTCTTTCCGTCCGCATGATCTGAAGACTTGTTACACTTGAGGACTGTGAATCCTCCAGCCGGTTAGGCGTCGCGTTCTGAGCATCCAAGAGTCATTGTGGATTGCCAATGAACGAAGTCTGTGAAGGTTTGGAAGTCTAACTTGAAGACTTACCAGAGTGATTGGGCGGGGACTAGGTGTCCTTAGCTCAAGTGGAATAAGGTGAAGACACGGTCTTCTGAGTTTAATCTCATCCTCCCTACCAGACGTACAGTTGTCACAGCAACTGGAACTGGTCAAACAAATCTCTGTCCTCCCGAAGCTACTGGTTCTATCTCTCACTTCTCTTTACTTACAGTTTGTCTTCGTGAAGTCATTGCTTGCTAGCATTATCTGTTTGACTTCACTGTGTGACTACTTGTCCTGATTGGCTTCATACTATCTTCCATCCTGATCTTTAGTAGCTACTAATAGTCTTCGTGCTTTCACTTCATTGAATACTTGACTATGGTTTGTCTAGTGTAGTCTACCTTCCGTTGCATACGAATAGTGTCATTTCTGTTGTTTGTCTTCAAAACTCCCGTGTTTTGAAGACTTTCATAAAAATCGCCTATTCACCCCCCCTCTAGTCGGTAGCTAGCCCTTTTAATTGGTATCAGAGCAAGGTACTCCCTTGTCTGTGTGATTCGGTTTAACCACCTGGAGTTTTAGCTATGTCGACTGCAGGGATAAGAAAAGTCTCCGCTGCATGCCCCATCTTCAATAGCGCTGAATATCCCTACTGGAAGAATAGGATGCGCATGCATCTTGAAGCAATTGATGTCGAACTGTGGTATGTCGTCAAGAACAGCGTTCCCAAGACTGGTGAAGGTGTCACCCCTGCTGATGTCAATAAGTTCGTTCAACTGGACTCTACCGCCAAGAACATCATCTGTGGTCATCTGACCAAAGGACAGTACGGCCGTGTGAGTGCTCTAGAAACATCGAAGCTAGTCTGGGACTGGCTCTCCAAGGTCAATGAAGGCGTCTCAACTCAGCGAGATCAACGGATTAGTACTCTCCGCAACCTCTTCAACCATTTCAAGAGACACGACAATGAGAATGTTCAGCTCACATTTGATCGCCTCATTGATATCACAAATGAGCTCCAAGCACTCGGCGCCACTGAGATTACGAAGCATGAAAAATTGAAGACACTACTGAGATCTCTTGACAACTCATTTGACACCTTAGTCGTGATGATACAAGAACGCCCTGACTTCCAGACTCTCGATCCGTCTGACATACTTGAGAGGCTCAACACACATGAATATCAGCTATCTATGAAACGAGATATCTATGGTCCCAACTATGGCCGAACTCGTGCTTTGAAGGCAAAGGCTGCTGCTTCCTCATCTGATGAAGAATCTGACTGCAGTTCTGGTGATCCTGAAGACATTGGAAAGGAGCTTGCTATGGTTGTGAAGAAGTTCCAGAAATTCACCAAGAAGAAAAGCTTCAGAAAGTCTTCACGATCCAGCTCAAGGAATGATAAAGCATCCACCCATGACCACAAGAAGAGAACCTGCCACAAGTGCAAGAAACCTGGTCACTACATCTCTGAGTGTCCATAGTGGGACAATGAGAAGAAGAAGAAGAAGAGCAAAGAATATGATTCTGATGACAAGAAGAAGAAGAAATCCTCAAAGTCTTCTGCCAAATCTTCTTCCAAGTCTTCATCACACAAGAAGAGCTCATCTGGCAAGGCTCGTGCTTTTGTTGGCAAAGAGATGGATTCAGAGGAGGATTCTGCTTCTGAGGAGGGGCAGGTGGAGTCTGAGGAGGAGTCCGACTCTGGTGTTGCGAGTCTGGCTCTAGCTACAGCCTACGTCGCCAAGTCCATCTTCAACACTGAAGATAATGGCTCCGTCACCAACACTGATGATAATGACAAGGACGACTCGGCTCCCACCTACTGCTTCATGGCATGTGGTGCTAAGGTAAACTCACGTGATGCTTACGTTCAGACATCAAGTGAAGATGACTCTGATGGTGAATCCAAACCTAGTTACAAAACACTTGCTAAAATTGCAACGGAACAACAAAGCTATGGAACATACTAAAAAACTATTAGACAAAAGCGATGACCTGTTGGACGCGGAAATGACCAAGTCTCAGTCCTTAATTGAAGACATAAAAAATGTTCATGTTAAGTACCAGGAACTTGAAGGTCGACATGAATCACTCTCAACTTCTTATGAGAAACTTTCCTATGATTATCTTCAAAAGAAACAAGAACTTGAGAAATTGTGATCGGCTCATGAAGATCTTCAAAAGGAGAACGAGTCACTTCGCGCTCAACAAATCAGTTCCACTCAGGAAGAATTTGAACCACCATGTCTAAAATGCATTGAGCGTGATAACGCTGCCTCTGTTGCTGAATGTTCTACTGCTACTACTGTTGCAATATCTTCAACTGCTGATGTGGTAACTAACCCATCTGCTGAGGATACCACTACTATTGCTGATGAGAATGCCAGGTTGAAGACACTACTTGAGACTGGGATGTACAAAAGTCTCAAAGGGCATCAAACATTATGTGATGTCCTCAAAAAGCAGATTCTGAACCGAAACCCTAGGAAAGAGGGTGTTGGGTTCAAGAGGAAAATGAATGTTGATGGGTCGTACTGGAAGCCTGAGCAGTACCCCAAAACCACATGGGTTGCTGCAAAGGGACCTTCAGTAGATCCATCCACATTATCTGGTTTCACCTGTGCTAACCCTATTATCATTGATGAATCCTTGATGCAAACTATAAATTGTTTAAGAATCAGAATGGCGAAGTGTTTGCTAGGTTATTGGTACTAACTGCAGGAATGAGCCACCTATGAAGAAGATATGGGTACCCAAAAGTTGTCTTGAGAATCTTCCGGTGAATGTCATCATGACACCACCTGTGAAGAAGACAAACCCCATACCAAAGGCTTCATATGGTCCTAAAGCTTCATACAGACCAAGGACTCATCCGAGTCACCCTAACGATGATGTTTTGCAGGGAAATCATACTCAGACCCATGAATATGAGCGTGTTTCCTCAAACCACTATGTTTATAGAACTAAGAACTTTTCTGCTTATTCCTATGAGTATCATTCACCTCCTGCAAGGCTATTTACTAGGGCTCCAAAGCCGAAGTTCTCAGATGCTGCACTTAGACTCATTGCTTCTAAGCCACCTCTGAAAATGTGGGTGGTTAAGAAAACTTAACTCTCTTTTGCAGGGAAGGGTCTCCAGCCGGAAATCTAAGGCGTCCAATGCTAATGCTAGGGACCTTAAACATCTTGTGGGGCGCAAGATAAAATGCCCAAATGGTCTTACAATGTATTTTGTTCCGGGATTCCTTGACACTCATCCTATCTATCCTAATCACGATCTGAATTTTCATGTTCCACTTGTTCGTCAAATGTTTCTGCTTCACAACTCGCTTGGTGAAGCCTATCCCCCAAACTGCACTATAGGCTATGACACCTCATACTTTAGAATGGATTATGGACAATGGATGCACTAACCACATGACTGGAGATCGAAGTCTTCTGATGGATTCAACGCTTCGTCCATCAGACAAGAGTCACATCACATTTGCTGACACTGGTAAAAGCAAGGTATTGGGTCTAGGTAGAGTTGCAATATCAAGGGATCAGCACATGGATAAAGTGATGGTTGTTGAATCCCTTGGTTTCAACTTAATGTCTGTCTCAATGCTTTGTGACTTAAACATGATTGTGCTATTTGGAAAATATCGTTGCCTTGTACTAATGGAATCTGACAAGTCTCTGGTCTTTGAAGGGTATCGAAAAGATGATCTGTATATGATAGATTTCTCAGCAGGACCACAAATGGCTGTATGTCTTCTAGCAAAAGCTTCAGAGTGCTGGCTTTGGCATCGAAGGCTAGGACATGCTGGCTTGAGGAACTTGCACACTCTCGCGAAGAAGAAGCATGTTGTGGGCATCGAAGGCGTCAAGTTCAAGAAGGATCATCTGTGTGGTGCCTGTGAAGCTGGAAAGATGACTAGGGCCAAGCATCCCTCGAAGACAATCATGACTACATCTCAACCCTTTGAGCTGCTAAGCATGGACTTATTTGGCCCTACTCACTACTCTACTCTCAATGCTACTGCTTGCCTCTATGGCTTTGTCATTGCTGATGATTACTCTAGATATACTTGGGTGCATATAATCCTCTACAAGACTGAAGTGCAGGATGTGTTCAGATGCTTTGCCAATCGTTGCATGACGAACTATGGCGTCAAGATCAAGCACATCAAAAGCGACAACGGCATTGAGTTCAAGAACACCGGCCTCGACCTGTATCTGGATACGTTGGGTATTACTCATGAGTTCTCTGCTCCTTACACACCTCAGCAGAATGGCATCGCAAAGCGCAAGAACAGAACTCTTATTGAGATGGCCCGAACGATGCTTGATGAGTACAAGACTACATGAAGTTCTGGCCATTGACACTGCATGCCACGTCATCAACTGTGTTTATCTTCACAAGCTTTTGAAGAAAACATCCTATGAGCTCCTAACTGGTAAGAAGCCAAATGTAGTTTACCTTAGAGTATTTCGTGCTAGGTGCTGGATCAAGGATCCACATCACACTTCAAAATTTGCAACGAAAGCACATGAAGGTTTTATGCTTGGTTACAAAAAGGATTCGCACTCCTACAGAGTCTTCAACCTCTTCCACTATAAAGTGGTTGAAACTGTGGATGTGCGGTTCGATGAGACTAACGGCTCGCAAAGAGAGCACCTGCCAAATGTGCTAGATGAATTACCCCCTAGTGAGTCAATCAAGCAAATGGGAATTGGAGAAATCATACCATCTGAGAATCAGACTGAAGAAGAACTGATCGTTTCTGCACCTAATCAACCTGAAGACAATGCTCAGCCTGAAGACAATCCCCCAAATAATGACATTAATCAGCATGAGCAAAATCTTCATCATGTTCATCCTCTTGTTGCAAATGAAGTACAAATTGAGAAGATAATCGATAGCATCAATGCGCCTGGTCCACTCACTCGTTCAAGAGCTACTCAAAGAGCAGCACAACTAACCAATTTCCGTGGGAATTTTGCATTTGTCTCAATCTCAGAACCCAAGAAAGTCGTTGAAGCCTTCATGGAACCTGAATGGATTCAATCTATGCAAGAAGAGCTTCAACAGTTCAAGCTGAACAATGTGTGGGAATTGGTCAAGCGTCTTGATCCTCGGAATCACAATATCATTGGCACCAAATGGATATATCGCAACAAGCAAGATGAGCATGGTCAAGTCGTCAAGAACAAGGCTCGTCTCGTTGCACAAGGTTACACTCAAGTGGAAGGAATTGACTTCGATGAAACATTCACTCCGGTGGCAAGGCTTGAAGCCATTCACATACTTCTAGCCTATGCAAATCATCACGACATCCTTCTGTATCAAATGGATGTGAAGAGTGCTTTTCTCAATGGAAAGATAGAAGAAGAAGTATATGTCGCACAACCTCCTGGCTTTGAAGATCCAAAACATACTGATATGGTTTACAAACTCAACAAGGCACTGTATGGCCTCAAACAAGCCCCTCGTGCTTGGTATGACACGCTCAAAGACTTCTTGAAGAGCAAAGGCTTCAAACCTGGTTCACAAGATCCTACACTCTTCACGAAGACATATGATGATGAACTGTTTGTGTGCCAAATCTATGTGGATGACGTCATCTTCGGTTGCACCAACAAGAAATACAGTGATGAGTTTGGTCACATGATGCAAGAGCAATATCAGATGTCCATGATGGGTGAGCTGAAGTTCTTTCTGGGTCTCCAAACCCGTCAGCAATGCAACGACATCTTCATATCGCAAGAAAAATACCTCAAAGATTGCCTGAATAAGTTTGGAATGCAAGACTGCAAAGGATACATGATACGTCCATTTTGCATCATGCTTTTATGACAATATTTATTGCATTATGGGCTGTTATTTCACATTATGTCACGATACTTATGGCTATTCTCTCTTATTTTACAAGGTTTACATGAAGAGGGAGAATGCCGACAGCTGGAATTCTGGGCTGGAAAAGGAGCAAATATTGGAGGCCTATTCTACGCAACTCGAAAAGTCCTGAAACTCCACGGAATACCTTGAAATAAATAAATAAAAATCGTCACCAAAGATGAAGGCCAGGGGGCCCACACCCTGCTCACGAGGGTGGGGGGCGCCCCCTACCTCATGGGCCCCTTGGTGGCTCTCTGACGCCCATCTTCTCCTATATGAAGTCTTTCGATGAGAAAAAAACCAGAGGGAACCTTTCGGGACGAGACTCCGCCGCCATGAGGCGGAACCTTGGCGGAACCAATCTAGGGCTCTGGCAGAGCTATTCTGCCAGGGACACTTCCCTCCGGGAGGGGGAAATCATCACCATTGTCATCACCAATGCTCCTCTCATCGGGAGAGGGCAATCTCCATCAACATCTTCACCAGCACCATCTCATCTCCAAACCCTAGTTCATCTCTTGTATCCAATTCTTGTCTCCAAGTCCGGGATTGGTGCTAGTAGGTTGCTAGTAGTGTTGATTACTCCTTGTAGTTGATGCTAGTTGGTTTATTTGGTGGAAGATCATATGTTCAGATACTTTATGCACATTATTACCCCTCTGATTATGAACATGAATATGCTTTGTGAGTAATTACGTTTGTTCCTGAGGACAAGGGAGAAGTCTTGCTATTAGTAGTCATGTGAATTTGGTATTCGTTCGATATTTTGATGAGATGTATGTTGTCTAACCTCTAGTGGTGTTATGTGAACGTCGACTACATAACACTTCACCATTATTTGGGCCTAGAGGAAGGCATTGGGAAGTAATAAGTAGATGATGGGTTGCTAGAGTGACAGAAGCTTAAACCCTAGTTTATGCGTTGCTTCGTAAGGGGCTGATTTGGATCCATATGTTTCATGCTATGGTTAGGTTTACCTTAATACTTTTGTTGTAGTTGCGGATGCTTGCAATAGAGGTTAATCATAAGTGGGATGCTTGTCCAAGTAAGGGCAGTACCCAAGCACTGGTCCACCCACATATCAAATTATCAAAGTACCGAACGCGAATCATATGAGCGTGATGAAAACTAGCTTGACGATATTCCCATGTGTCCTCGGGAGCGCTTTTCCTATTATAAGAGTTTGTCCAGGCTTGTCCTTTGCTACAAAAAGGATTGGGCCACCTTGCTGCACCTTGTTTACTTTTGTTACTTGTTGCTCGTTACAATTTATCTTATCACAAAACTATCTGTTACCACTTATTTCAGTACTTGCAGAGAATACCTTGCTGAAAACCGCTTATCATTTCCTTCTGCTCCTCGTTGGGTTCGACACTCTTACTTATCGAAAGGACTACGATAGATCCCCTATACTTGTGGGTCATCAAGACTCTTTTCTGGCGCCGTTGCCGGGGAGTGAAGCGCCTTTGGTAGGTGGAATTTGGTAAGGAAAAATTTATTTAGTGTGCTGAAATTTTCTGTCACTTGTAACTATGGAGAGTAATTGTCTGAGGGGCTTGTTCGGGGTATCTTCACCTCGTCCAGCAGAGCAAAGAGTTGCTCCTCAACCTACTCAACCTACTGAACCTATTGAAAATGAAACTCCTTTTGAGATTCCTTCGGGTTTGATGGAAAAACTGTTAGCTAACACTTTTACAGGAGATGGAACAAAGCATCTTGATGAACATCTACGTTATGTGGATGATGTTTGTGGACTATTTAAGCTTGCAGGTATACCCGATGATGCTGTTAAGAAGAAGGTTTTCCCTTTATCTTTGAAGGGAGACGCATTGACATGGTACAGGCTATGTGATGATATGACATCATGGAACTATAAAAGATTGAAATTGGAATTTCATCAAAAGTATTACCCTATGCATCTTGTTCATCGTGATCGCAATTATATATATAATTTTTGGCCTCGCGAAGGAGAAAGCATCGCTCAAGCTTGTGGGAGGCTTAAATCAATGTTATATTCATGCCCAAATCATGAGCTCGCAAGAGAAGTAATTATGCAAAGTTTTTATGCTCGGCTTTCTGATAACAATCGCTCCATGCTTGATACTTCCTGTGCTGGCTCTTTTATAATGAAGAATATTGAATTCAGATGGAATTTAATGGATAGAATTAAACGCAACTCTGAAGATTGGGAGCTCGACGAAGGTAAGGAGTCAGGTATGACACCTAAGTTTGATTGTGTTAAATCTTTTATGGATACCGATATTTTCCATAAGTTTAGCACTAAATATGGACTTGACTCTGAGATAGTAGCTTCTTTCTGTGAATCGTTTGCTACTTATGTTGATCTCCCCAAGGAGAAGTGGTTTAACTATCATCCTCCCATAGAAGTGAAAGTAGCTGCACCTATTAAAGTTGAAGAAAAGATTTTCACTTATAATGATCCTATTGTTCACACTTCTTATGTTGAGAAACCACCTTTCCCTGTTAGAATGAAGGATCATGCTAAAGCTTCAACTATTGTTTGTAAAAGCAATATTAGAACTTATACACCTCCTGAACAAGTCAAAGTAGAACCTAATATTTCTATTGTTAAAGATCTCTTGTCTGATAATATCGATGGTCATGTTATTCAATTCCAGGGTGAAACTGTTAGAATTGCTAAACCTAGTAACAAAGATAAACATAGACCTGTGGTAGGCGTGCCTGTTATTTCTGTTAAAATAGGAGATCATTGTTATCATGGCTTGTGTGATATGGGTGCTAGTGCTAGTGTTATACCCATTGATTTATACAAAGAAATTAAGCATGATATTGCACCTGCTGAGTTAGAAGATATTGATGTTACAATTAAACTTGCCAATAGAGATACTATTCTCCAGTGGGAATTGTTAGAGATGTTGAAGTCTTGTGTGGAAAAACCAAATATCCCGCTGATTTTCTTGTTCTTGGTTCTCCACAAGATAGCTTTTGTCCCATTATATTTGGTAGACCCTTCTTGAGTACTGTTAATGCTAAGATAGACCGCGAAAAGAATGTTGTTACTATTGGCTTGGATAATATGGTTCATGAGTTTAATTTCTCTAAATTTAGTAAACAACATCGTGAGGAAGAATTGCCTAGTAAGGATGAAATTATTGGTCTTGCCTCTATTGCTGTACCTCCTAGTGATCCTTTAGAACAGTATTTGCTAGACCATGAAAATGATATGTTCATGAATGAAAGAAGGGAAATATATGAAGTATTCTTTAAACAGGAACCTATTCTGCAACACAATTTGCCTGTTGAAATCCTAGGGGATCCCCCTCCACCCAAGGGTGATCCCGTATTTGAGCTTAAACTGTTGCTTGATAATCTTAAATATGCTTAGCTTGATGAAAAGAAAATATATCCTGTCATTATTAGTGCTAACCTTTCAGAGCATGAAGAGGAAAGATTATTGAAAACTCTGAAGAAGCACTGTGCTGCTATTGGATATACACTTGATGATCTTAAGGGCATCAGTCCCACTCTATGCCAACATAAAATAAATTTGGATGCTGATGCCAAACCAGTTTGTGATCCTCAACGACGTTTGAATCCTAAAATGAAAGAAGTGGTAAGAAAAGAAATACTTAAGCTTCTGGAGGCAGGTATAATTTATCCCGTTGCTGATAGTCAGTGGGTAAGTCCTGTCCATTGTGTCCCTAAGAAGGGAGGTATTACATTTGTCCCTAATGATAAAGATGAATTGATCCCTCAAAGAATTATCATAGGTTATAGGATGGTAATTGATTTCCGTAAATTAAATAAAGCTACTAAGAAAGATCATTACCCCTTACCTTTTATTGGTCAAATGCTAGAAATATTATGCAAACATACACATTATTGCTTTCTAGATGGTTATTCTGGTTTCTCTCAAATACCTGTGTCAGCTAAAGATCAATCAAAGACTACTTTTACATGCCCTTTTGGTACTTTTGCTTATAGACGTATGCCTTTTGGTTTATGTAATGCACCTGCTACCTTTCAAAGATGCATGATGGCTATATTCTCTGACTTTTGCGAAAAGATTTGTGAGGTTTTCATGGATGACTTTTCCGTCTATGGTTCCTCTTTTGATGATTGCTTAAGCAATCTTGATCGAGTTTTGCAGAGATGTGAAGAAACTAATCTTGTCTTGAATTGGGAAAAGTGCCACTTTATGGTTAATGAAGGTATTGTCTTGGGGCACAAAGTTTCTGAAAGAGGTATTGAAGTTGATAAAGCCAAGGTTGATGCTATTGAAAAGATGCCATGTCCCAAGGACATCAAAGGTATAAGAAGTTTCCTTGGTCACGCCGGATTTTATAGGAGGTTCATTAAGGACTTCTCAAAAATTTCTCGGCCTCTGACTAATTTATTACAAAAAGATGTACCATTTGTCTTTGATGATGATTGTGTAGAAGCATTTGAAATACTTAAGAAAGCACTAGTCTCTGCACCTGTTGTTCAGCCACCTGATTGGAATTTACCCTTTGAAATTATGTGTGATGCTAGTGATTATGCTGTAGGTGTTGTTCTAGGGAAAAGAGTTGATAAGAAATTAAATGTTATCCATTATGCCAGTAAGACTCTAGACAGTGCTCAAAGAAATTATGCTACTACCGAAAAGGAACTTTTAGCAGTGGTGTTTGCTTGTGATAAGTTTAGACCTTATATTGTGGATTCCAAAGTTACTATTCACACCGATCATGCTGCTATTAAATATCTTATGGAAAAGAAGGATGCAAAACCTAGACTTATTAGATGGGTTCTCCTACTTCAATAATTTGATTTGCATATTGTTGATAGAAAAGGAGCTGAGAACCCCGTTGCAGATAACTTATCTAGGTTAGAGAATGTTCTTGATGACCCACTACCTATTGATGATAGCTTTCCTGATGAACAATTAAATGTCATAAGCACTTCGCGTAGCACTCCATGGTATGCTGATTATGCTAAATATATCGTTTCTAAGTTTATACCACCCAGCTTCACATACCAGCAAAAGAAAAAGTTTTTCTATGACTTGCGACATTACTTTTGGGATGACCCACATCTTTATAAAGAAGGAGTAGATGGTGTCATTAGACGTTGTGTACCTGAGCATGAACAGGAACAGATCCTACGCAAGTGTCACTCTAAAGCTTATGGAGGACACCATACTGGAGATAGAACTGCACATAAGGTATTGCAATCCAGTTTTTATTGGCCTACTCTCTTCAAAGATGCCCGTAAGTTTGTTTTGTCTTGCGATGAATGTCAACGAATTGGTAATATTAGTAGACATCAAGAAATGCCTATGAATTATTCACTTGTTATTGAGCCATTTGATGTTTGGGGCTTTGATTATATGGGACCTTTTCCTGCCTCTAATGGATACACACATATTTTAGTTGTTGTTGATTACGTTACTAAGTGGGTGGAAGCTATTCCAACTAGTAGTGCTGATCGTAACACTTCTATTAAAATGCTTAAGGAAGTTATTTTTCCGAGGTTTGGAGTCCCTAGATATTTAATGACTGATGGTGGTTCACACTTTATTCATGGTGCTTTCCGTAAGATGCTTGCTAAATATGACATTAATCATAGGATTGCATCTCCTTATCACCCTCAGTCTAGTGGTCAAGTAGAGTTGAGCAACAGGGAGCTCAAATTAATTTTGCAAAAGACTGTTAATACATCTAGAAGGAATTGGTCCAAGAAACTCGATGATGCATAGAACTGCATATAAAATCCTATGGGTATGTCTCCGTACAAAATGGTTTATGGAAAAGCTTGTCACTTACCTCTCGAACTAGAACATAAGGCATATTGGGCTATTAAAGAGCTCAACTATGATTTCAAACTTGCCGGTGAGAAGAGGTTATTTGATATTAGCTCACTTGATGAATGGAGAGTCCAAGCATATGAAAATGCCAAGTTGTTTAAAGAAAAAGTTAAAAGATGGCGTGACAAAAGGATACAAAAGCGTGAGTTTCATGTAGGTGATTATGTATTGCTGTACAACTCTCGTTTAAGATTTTTTGCAGGAAACTTCTCTCTAAATGGGAAGGTCCCTGCGTTATCGAGGAGGTCTATCGTTCCGGTGCTATAAAAATCAACAACTTCGCAGGCACAAATCCTAAGGTGGTAAACGGTCAAAGGATCAAACACTATATCTTAGGTAATCCTATAAATGTTGAAACCAATATTATTGAAACCGTAACCCCGGAGGAGTACATAAAGGACACTTTCCAGAACGTTCCAGACTCCGAAAAGGAATAGGTATGTGGTACGGTAAGTAAATAGACTCCAGAACAATTTTTAAGGCAATATTTCTCCGTTTTGGAATATTTAGAAAAATAGAAAAATAAGTAGCAGTCCGGGGAGGACACGAGGCCTCCACGAGGGTGGAGGGCGTGCCCTACCCCCCTGGGCGCGCCCCCCTACCTCGTGAGCACCTCGTATGCCCTCTAGACTCTGTTTCCTTGCACGATACGTATTTTAGTCGGTAAAAATTCATTATATATAGTCTTGAAGATTTTGACTCTCGTATCACGCAAATATCCTCTGTTTTCGTTTCGAGCTGCTGCTGCTGCAGATTAATTCAAGATGTCTTCTCAAGACTCAGTCGGAGAAAGCCGGGTATCTAACCCGGCAACGGAACCAAGGGTAAACAGCGACGCTAACCACTTTGGGCCAGCAACGGAGGAAGATATAGAGGCTGACCTGATGAGAGTAGATGCTATGGAAGACCAAGAAGTTACCTCTCGTCTCCGAGCTGGGTTTACGATGGGGGAACTACAGAGCTCAGCTATTCCAAACTCGGTTACCCCTTCCAATGTTAAATTTCTTTCCTATGAAAATATGAGGAAGAGTGTCTCTTGTTCTCCCGCAGCCATGCAACACCCTTGGGTGCAAGGAGCTATAGACGTTACAGGGAATCTTCACAAGGAAATAATGGACCTCAAGCAGCAAGTCAATAAGCTCGAGGAGGAGAACCGTATTCTGAGGGGAATCATCGCCAGGAATATTACGCCAACAATAAGGAAGGAGAAATAATCACATGGGTATGGGCACTCCCCTTGGCAACTACCAAGCTTGGGGGAGGTGCCCTGGTATCGTATCACCATCACAACTCCTATCTTTACAGTTTTTCTTAGTTCGATCCTATTAGTAGTATCTTGATTTAGTAGAATAAAGTCATGGCATGATCTAGTTTTGAGTTTTGCTTTACGATCCTTCTTTGTAATCGAGTCCGTGAGCTATATAATAAAGATTAGTGTTGAGTCGAGGGCTTGATTGTTTTGCCATGATCTTGGGTGACTAGAAGAAAAAGAATAAAAGTAATCAAAGAGCTCATATTGATCTTAGTGAAAGTAATGACTTCACATAGAAAGAGTATGATGATTAAAAGTTGTTGGGAGTTGGCAAATATAGCTTTGGTCATCGTTGCAATTAATAGGAAGTAATAAGGAAAGAGAAGTTTTACATATAGATATATTATCATTGACATCTTTTATGATTGGGAGCACTCATTAAAATATGACATGCTAAAGAGTTGAGGTTGGACAAGGAAGACAACATAATGAGTTATGTTTTCTTACATTCGAGATAAAGTATGTTGTCATGGATCCTCTACCGTGTTGAGCTTGCCTTTCCCCCTCATGCTAGCCAAATTCTTAGCACCAAGTAGAAATACCACTTGTGCTTCCAAATACCCTTAAACCAGTTTTGCCATGAGAGTCCACCATATCTACCTATGGATTGAGTAAGATCCTTCAAGTAAGTTGTCATCGGTGCAAGCAATAAAAATTGCTCTCTAAATATGCATGACTTATTAATGTAGAGAAATAAGCTTTGTACGAACTTGTTGTGAACGCAATAAAAGCGACGGACTGCATAATAAAGGTTCACATGCAAGGAGCAATATAAAGTGACGTTCTTTTGCATTAAGATTTTGTGCATCAACCCTAAACGCGCATGACAACCTCTGCTTCCCTCTGCGAAGGGCCTATCTTTTATTATTACCCTCTACTTTACAAGAGTCACGGTGATCCTCACCTTTCCTTTTTCATTTTATCCTTTGGCAAGCTCAGCATGTTGGAAAGAGTATGATATACATATCTAATTGGATGTAGGGGAGCATGAATTATTATTGTTGACATTACCCTTGAGGTAAAATGTTGTGGGGCAAAACTATAAGCCCCTATCTTTCTCTGTGTCCGATTAAAACTCCGTAACCACAAGTATCGCGTGAGTGCTAGCAATTATGAAGGACTAAATGATAGTTGAGTATGTGGACTTGCTTTTAAGCTCTGACATAGACTCTTTCCGATGTTATGATAAATTGCAATTGCTTAAATGACTGAGATTATAATTGTTAGTGCCCAATAAGGTTTCTGATTCATGCTTAGGCTTTGTGAATAGATCATCACTTAAACATGAGTAATCATATGACAAAATCTATTATGTTGCTGTTATGAAATAATCATGATGCCTTCATGTCCGTATTTTGTTTTTATCGACGCCTCTACCTCTAAACATGAGGGCATATTTATTGTTATCAGCTTTTTCGCTTGAGGACAAGCGAGGTCTAAGCTTGGGGAAGTTGATACGTCCATTTTGCATCATGCTTTTATGACAATATTTATTGCATTATGGGATGTTATTTCACGTTATGTCACGATACTTATGGCTATTCTCTCTTATTTTACAAGGTTTCCATGAAGAGGGAGAATGCCGGCAGCTGGAATTCTGGGCTGGAAAAGGAGCAAATATTGGAGGCCTATTCTACGCAACTCCAAAAGTCCTGAAACTCCACGAAATACCTTGAAATAAATAAAGAAAAATCATCGCCAAAGATGAAGGCCAGGGGGCCCACACCCTAGTCACGAGGGTGGGGGGCGCCCCCCTGGGCGCGCCCCCCTACCTCGTGGGCCCCCTGGTGGCTCTCCGATGCCAATCTTCTCCTATATGAAGTCTTTCGATGAGAAAAAAATCAGAGAGAACCTTTCGGGACGAGACTCCGCCGCCACGAGGCGGAACCTTGGCGGAACCAATCTAGGGATCTGGTAGAGCTGTTTTGCCGGGGACACTTCCCTCCGGGAGGGGAAAATCATCACCACTGTCATCACCAACGCTCCTCTCATCGGGAGAGGGCAATCTCCATCAACATCTTCATCGGCATGATCTCATCTCCAAACCCTAGTTCATCTCTTGTATCCAATTCTTGTCTCCAAGTCCGGGATTGGTGCTAGTAGGTTGCTAGTAGTGTTGATTACTCCTTGTAGTTGATGCTAGTTGGTTTATTTGGTGGAAGATCATATGTTCAGATCCTTTATGCATATTATTACCCCTCTGATTATGAACATGAATATGCTTTGTGAGTAATTACGTTTGTTCCTGAGGACAAGGGAGAAGTCTTGCTATTAGTAGTCATGTGAATTTGGTATTCGTTCGATATTTTGATGAGATGTATGTTGTCTAACCTCTAGTGGTGTTATGTGAACGTCGACTACATAACACTTCACCATTATTTGGGCCTAGAGGAAGGCATTGGGAAGTAATAAGTAGATGATGGGTTGCTAGAGTGACAGAAGCTTAAACCCTAGTTTATGCGTTGCTTCGTAAGGGGCTGATTTGGATCCGTATGTTTCATGCTATGGTTAGGTTTACCTTAATACTTTTGTTGTAGTTGCGGATGCTTGCAATAGAGGTTAATCATAAGTGGGATGCTTGTCCAAGTAAGGGCAGTACCCAAGCACTGGTCCACCCACATATCAAATTATCAAAGTATCGAACGCGAATCATATGAGCGTGATGAAAACTAGCTTGACGATATTCCCATGTGTCCTCGGGAGCGTTTTTCCTATTATAAGAGTTTGTCCAGGCTTGTCCTTTGTTACAAAAAGGATTGGGCCACCTTGCTGCACCTTGTTTACTTTTGTTACTTGTTGCTCCTTTATCTTATCACAAAACTATCTGTTACCATTTATTTTAGTACTTGCAGAGAATACCTTGCTGAAAACCGCTTATCATTTCCTTCTGCTCCTCGTTGGGTTCGACACTCTTACTTATCGAAAGGACTACGATAGATCCCCTATACTTGTGGGTCATCAATACACGATGCCAATGCCAACCAAAAGTCATCTGGGTCCCGACGCCAGTGGTGAAGAGTTCGATCAAAAGGTATATCGCTCCATGATTGGTTCTTTGCTTTATTTATGTGCATCTAGGCCAGATATAATGCTTAGTGTTTGCATGTGTGCCTGATTCCAAGCGGAACCAAAGGAATCGCATCACTTAGCTGTGAAGCAAATTCTTCGATACTTGGCTTACACCCCAACACTAGGATTATGGTATCCAAAGGGCTCAGAGATCTAGTTGGATTCTCAGATGCTGATTATGCTGGTGACAAGGTTGATCGCAAGCCCGCATCTGGCACATGTCACTTTATGGGAGGATCTCTTGTCTGTTGGTCTTCAAAGAAGCAGAACTGTGTGTCTCTCTCCACTGCTGAATCTGAATACATTGCTGCTAGATCTTGTTGTGCACAACTTCTATGGATGAAGCAAACTCTCAAGGACTATGGTATTTACCTGAAGAATGTGCCACTCTACTGCGACAATGAGAGTGCCATCAAGATTGCCAACAACCATGTTCAGCACTCGAAGACAAAGCACATTGAAATTCGTCATCACTTCCTCAGAGATCATGTTATGAAGGAAGATATTGATATCATTCATGTCAACACTGAAGAGCAATTGGATGATATCTTTACAAAGCCCTTGGATGAGAAAAGGTTTTGCAAGTTGCGATGTGAGCTAAATATCTTGGAATCCTCAAATTTCCTGTGAATTGGACACACATCCTAACCCTTATGCATTTTGATGACTTAGATGTGCAACACACAAAGAAACATATATCTTCAATCAATGAAGACATACACTCTAAGTGTGAATACATTAATGCGGAATTTGACTTCGGAGCGCCATGATAATTGTGCGCCGTGTCTGGGTCTAATACTTCCTATGCGGTGGGTAACACCACCACCAAACTTTTGTTTGAAGTGTTTCCCTTGGCGTTATGTTTGCAAAATCTTTGTATTTGATTTATATTCATCTTGTTGATTTGGTCGTATACTAGTTATATACATACTTGTGCTCTGTCCTCTACAGCATTCACTTATAGCTATGACTTCGTGTTGAATCTTTTGATCTAAGTGAATGTGATCGGACCCTAACCTACCTATGCTTCTACCTCAACTCTATCTGTCCAAATCATATGCATTCTATTGAAAACTGGCGATTATCTTCACTGAGACCTTATCAGCTGAAGTCAATCTGACAAACATTTAAATATGCTTTTAATGCTATATCCTTAGTGCCTGAAAGCCAGAGAATTCGGAATGACCACCCCGACAATCCAGGCGTGCGTTGGAACATGGAACAACTTCCAAGGTGTTGCATGTTTGCCACGTGCCCTTCAGATGTGAATCACCAGGGGCACCTGCGTAATTGCACTGTGCCGTCCCTTTCCTTATAAATACCCATCACATCACGGTCAAAATCCTTCTTCCACCTCGCCACCACTCGCAAACCCTAGCGCCTCCGCTAGCTCTCGATGACGCCGGCGACAAAGCTCTTAGCTGCCGCGATTTCTCTGACACCGTCCTCACGCCGGCCGTGCACCTTGTCTTCTCCACCACAGCCGTAGGTGTCTTCCGTCGCGAAGTTACGGCACGGGAGATCGAACTGCTCGGCCTCCAACTTCGCTCCGTCTAGCAGTTCTTCGTGTGGTAATTAAAACTTACTTTTTACCATCTTTTTGATCTGATAGATTCATCCTTTCTTACCAAAAGTGGTTCCTATACTTCCAATTTGAATCTGTCCAATTCTGCATCTCATATTATGCCTAGTCTGTTCACTTATGCTTCTCTACTAGTTTGATTCCTCACTTGTACTTATTCTTGGATTCATACAAATCTAGAACCAACACTCAACAAATAAGTGAATGTCTTCGCGTTATGAGGTCAATGTCTTCAAACTGATTTATCTTCAAAATCTTCTGAGAATGCATATGACTGTTCCCCTTCCCTCGCACCTCTAATGCTGTCATAGGTACATGTCCGTGGGAGAATCCCTTGGTTCTCATAGTCTGCATTCGTTTACAGAATTCTTACAGAGTCACATAAATTCTCCTGAAGCCAGTTCTTGTCTGACCAGTCGTCGGAAGCCTTTGCAAGTTCTGAAGCCTTTTAGGTTAAGCTTCATGGCTACTGAGAAGTTAGCTAGAAAGGGTGGAAGACAGTGCCGTGGGAATACCTCCAAAGATTTGCCACCAGATTTGCATGAACTCTACAAAACAGACCCCGAAGAAACCTATAGAGAACGCAAGAATCGAATCCAATGGATTCGAAGATATTGGGCAGAAGAATGGTTCAATTACAAATTTGTCACTGAAGAGTATGCTGAGAAGAATGCCGTCAAGCTGCCATGGGGAGATATATTATACAAAAATCTTCAACCCTAGTCCCGGTCTGAAGCCATAAAACAAGGCTTCTATCCTTGCATGGTACGCGGCCCACAGCCAAAGAACGCTGACCCTTCTTCTCTGTTATGGTGTCGTGAAGACCATCTGTTCAAACGCAACCTCCAGTTTGCCAAAGATTCTGATGTGCAGAATAAGAAGGCATTTGGACTTGACTTCAACCCGGGTCCCTCTGCTCCTTGGGAAGATGGCACCCGTGAAGCCAATGAAAACAGAATTGGCCCCTTCTACAACCTCGAAGGCCTCATCACTCACATTGCCGTCCAAGGTGCAAATGTGGATCACTCTGCTGATGATGCAGATTCTGATGAAGCTCCTGCTCCTCCTAAGCCGCAGAAGCAGAAGAAGTCCAAGGTTTCAAAACCTACTGCTGCACCAAAAGCTTCACGAGTGAAGCCATTGGCAACTGCTCCTCCTGCGTGAAGTATTAACTCTAAAGATCAATCTCAAGTCTCCAAGAAGAAAGAGAAGCCCCAGAAGAAAAATGTTTAGAGTTCTAGTCAAGCACTAGCACCAGCTGCTGTTCTGAGGAACGAGACTGAAGCCATTGATCTGTCATCAGATGATGAGTTTGGTGATGATGCTCTTGAGCAGCTAATAAAGAGCAAGCAAGCAGCGGAGATCTTCAATGATCTGCTCCTCTTCGACGTAAACATTCTGAATACCTTCATTGATGAATGGTTTGACAACCCAGATCTCAGTTTTGATGATCTTCAGCTCCCAATTGGCATCAGCGTTGCCTTTCAAGGTGCCATTGCTCCTGAGCTGGCTCTGGCTCAGAGGATTATTGAGCTGAAAAACAAGATGGACTATGAGAAAGAACAGTTCAAGAAGCACATGGCCAAGCTCAGTGTGGCTGATGTTCAGAAATTCAAAATTATGTTGAATGACCTCAAGGATGCATTTCGCAAGAAACTTGAAGAAGTCAAAGGTTCGCGTGAGCGCATGAAGAATCTAGCTGCCAAGTGTGTTCACGCTTACAATGAAGCTGAAAAGCGCAAGGCACTTGGGTGTCCGGGCATTGACCCCAAGCTGGCTACCAAGAAGAAGAAGTCTACTATGCCCCATATGAAACATCAAGGCAGGAATAACCTCGCATTGTCTTCCCTATCGGCATGACAGGCGCGAAGCCTAAGGTCCCCATAGTGGCTTCAGAACAAAAGAAAACCAGGGCAGCTGAAGCCGAAGCCAGAAAGCGCAAGTTCAAGAACACCACTGATGACACTCCATTGCCTAAGAAGAGAAAGACCAAGAAGAAAGATCGGGCTGCTCCCACAGAGCCCCTCATTGTCGAGCCCATTTCTTTTGCTCATTCTGCATCGAACACCAAGAGCGTCAATTGATAGTTCATGAGCATGCTTCCACAGAGGCTCCTAAAGCTGAAGAAGTTCCAGTCGTTGACCCAATCACGACTGAAGACATTGGTCCCTAAGACAATGTAGTTGATGATGAAGTCCTTCCTCAAATCGAGCGCCAAACGGTATCATCGCCTATTCTCACGAACAGCGAACTCATCAGTGTTGGTCGTCCTTTGACGCCAATCTCTCAGGATGCCTCATGGGCTGATCGTCCCCAACTAGCAACTCCCAGTCAAGACTCACCAAGTACACCCCGTCCTCCACCAGCGCAAGTCACCAGCCCACTGGTGAATGACGACAATTACATGGAAACTACACCATCACCAAAAGCGTCGCCCGTGTTCCAATGGCTTCGCAAAGGACTAAGGCCATCAGTCTCCATGAAAACCATCACAGAAGAAGATTCAAACCAATCCAGCTCAGTGGCACGTCAAGTGTTCCCTGAAGAAAATCCTTCTGTGACGGTCGTCCGAAGCCAATGCTGCTGAAGACATACCGGCTGCATCAGCCGATGAAAGACAAGAAGAAGAACGTGTTGTTACACCCCCTACTACCATGAAGTTGTGACTGTGCCCGACCCTCCAGCTACTCAAGTGGAGGTTGAAAATCCTGAGGCGGCCACCAACAACACTACTGACACCAATGACGTTGTCATGGCTGAAGCTAATGTGGCGCCTATAGTCAACACCATGCATGAAGCCAATGATGCACCTGCAACAAATGTGCAGCCTGACACCCTTGCTAATGCCACTACTCCTATTCCGCCACCAAGGCCTCATACCATTGAGCAAGCATTCTATCAAGGCGAGATGGTCACTGTAAGATGGCCGATTCTGGTTCCTCCGCCTGCTCTCGGACCTTAGTTTTATCATGTGGAGCACAGGCCTCAGGTTCAAAAGCCAAAACCAAGGTTGCCAAGGTTTCCAGGTACTGCATCTGCCCCAGGATCATTCAATGTCAATAGCTTCATTGCACACAAGACCTTCTTTGATAGAGCCAAGAACCCATATTCCAAGCCAAGAATATCATCTGATCGGTTCTGGAGTTATCAGCAGCGCAGCTATTACTCCTGTGTTCTATACAATCAAGGGCGCATATTTCCTCATATGTGTGTGGATTTCGAAGCCATTGCTGGCCTGTCCTGCTTAGAAGAAGCACTTGACTATTTCAGAGATGCAGGCCTTCTCTAGTTTGTCAATGATAAGGAGAATTGGAATGAAGATCTTCTGCTGCAATTCTATGCCACTCTCCACATTCGCGGCTACAATAGGGATCCGAAGACATGGGTCCTTGAGTGGATGACAGGCAATGTACACCATGAAGCCAAAGCTTTTGATCTCATTGAGCTTACTAGCCTGTCCACTCCAGGTGAAGTCTATGAACCTAGTTGTCAGCTTCACCGCAATGTGTTGGAAAGCATCTTTCAGAAGCCAGAGCCCAATATGAGCCAAATGTTGAGTATGATGAAGCCACTACCACAGGATGCTGAATATCCAAAGGAATTCTTTGTTGAAGACCTAGAGTATCTGCCCTGCACCATCTATCACATTATTAGGCGAACTCTATGGCCCATCAAAGGACATTCTTCCTCAGCAAAGCTCGAAGGTGCAATGAAGACATTGGTCTTCTACCTTCTAAATGGCAAAAGCTTCAATGCTCAGGATTTCTTCATTCGTCAATTTGCTGCATCTGGCTCAGACATATTTGGACTGAAATTCTATGCTCCATGGGTTATGTGTCTGATCAAGCTTCACTCTGTTGTTAACTATCAGCCCTCTACACGCAACCATCTTATATTCCTGCCAGAGGTTGATATGTCAGTCGAAGGCATATACCCAGAGCCTGCCAAGGAGGCAGTATATCTTCACAATGCCTATCGTCAAAGTTTCTCTCAGCATATTGAAGGCATTCAAGCTGTTGCTCGTGTTTATCCGCTTGTTGGCAATACTCGTCGTGCTCGTACTGAAGCCACAAAAAGCACTATTGCTCCAAGGCCTCAAAAGCGATCTCGTGTGCTCAATGACCGAGAGCTACTCGTGGCCTTGCATCAAAACACGACAAGCATCATTACTGGCTAAAGCGTCAGATGCAAAGCCTCTTGGTGGATGTCAATCGCATTCGCAACCTTGCCACCAAGAATGCATTTGTCACTCATGAAACTAGTCGAAGGACATGGAAGAGTTTGACATTGCTCAGTGCTGAAGCTGATCTTCAAGACAATGGCTTCACAGAGAGATTCAAGTTCAACACCACTCCACCCAGGAATGTTGTCTTGCGTCGAACCCCATCCCTTGAAGATTCAGAGTACTCCTCCTCCGCGGCAACTGTTAATGCCAGAGTCCTTGATGACGCCGATGATTCTACTTCATCATCTCCAACTTCGGCGCGTATCGACACTGCACCAAGTTCGTCTGCACCACCAAACCTCAACGACGACCCTGCTGCATCACCTACTCCTCATGGGAACGAGTAGAGACTATGTCTTAAAACCTTTTTGGTCCTTACTGACAAAAGGGGGAGGAGCATATGTTGATAGTCTTCAAGTGGGTCCATATGGGTGGTTGCTATACTTTTGCCTAGTGTTTACAACTCTTGCTTTTGATACATTTGGTTCTTTGAGTTGTAGCACTTAAACTTGATGTTCGTCTGCTACTTTTTCTGTTATTCTGTGATGCGACGTTAAATTCCGCATGTGCGATGATAAATCCCGCATGAAGTCATTCTGCAGACGTCCATTTTTCATTTTGCATGTCATTATTCTTGTATATCTATTCATGCATGATGTATTGTCTTCATAAGGTAAAGAGGATCTCCACAAGTACAACCTGCCATGTGCATTTGCGTCCCAACGCAAAACAGTTACATGCACATCTTCAGGGGGAGCCTTTTTGCCACCTATGAAGACAATATCTTAATCCTTTATAATTTCCCATACTTTTATCCCCGTTGAAAACTTCAACCAGTTTGTCATCAATCACCAAAAAGGGGGAGATTGTAAGTGCATCTAGTGCCACCCCTAGTTGGTTTTGGAGTATTGACGACAAACCTGGTTGAGGGACTAATGTGTTTGTGAGAATTGCAGGATAACACAGGTAGTAGTCCCTCATTGATTCGGTTTATCTACCGGAGATGACCCCTAAAAATGTGTGAAGACATTGAAGATAATGGTGGTCTGTGAAGCTATTCACGTGGAAGACTATGACATGAGAAGACATCGCGTGAAGACTATGGAGCACGAAGATTTAGTTGTTTCGTTGTTTCCTTTTCTTCTTTGTTGAGTCATAGGAACCGCCGTACTATTAAGTGGGGTCCAAGTGAACAAAGTCAGAGTGACTGAAGAGATGCTCAACCAAATCCTATGTCTTCGAGCGAAGACAATGAGAGCAAATCTTATCCAGAGTTGGATGAGTCAGTTTTACTTGTAGCCCAAGTCAAGCTGTCGCCTGTGTTTGAAATCTGACCGTTGAGACACGTGTCAGTTCCTTAGTGACCCAGGGTCATTTCGGACAAATCAGGTCGGGTTTCCCAGTGGCTATAAATAGCCCACCCCCTACACCAAAAATTGGTGGCTGCTCAGAGTTAGTGCACAGCTTTTGTCGTTTGAGAGCAACCCACCTCCGAAGCTTTTGAGAGAGAATCCTCGTGATGACACAGCCCAAACCACCCAGAGCCCAAAGAGTGTTTGGCATCACTGAAGTCTTTTTTGTCCGCGTGATCTGAAGACCTATTACACTTGAGGACTGTGAATCCTACAGCCGGTTAGGCGTCGCGCTCTAAGCATCCACGTGTCATTGTGGATTGCCGGAGAACGAAGTCTGTGAAGGTTTGGAAGTCTACCTTGAAGACTTACCAGAGTGATTGGGCGGGGACTAGGTGTCCTTAGATCAAGGGGAATAAGGTGAAGACGCGGTCTTCTGAGTTGAATCCCAGCATGCCTAACCAGACGTACAGTTGTCACAGCAACTGGAACTGGTCAAACAAATCTCTGTCCTCCCGAAGCTACTGGTTCTATCTCTAACTTCTCTTTACTTATAGTTTGTCTTCGTGAAGTCATTGCCTGCTTGCATTATCTGTTTGACTTTACTGTGTGACTACTTGTCCTAATTGGCTTCATTCTATCTTCCATCCTGATCTTTACTACCTAGCTGCTAATAGTCTTCGTGCTTTCACTTCATTCAATACTTGACTATGACTTGTCTAGTGTAGTCTACCTTCCGCTGCATACGAATAGTGTCATTTCTATTGTTTGTCTTCAAAACTCCCATGTTTTGAAGACTTTCATAAAAATCGCCTATTCACCCCCCCTCTAGTCGATAACTAGCCCTTTCACCTCTAATAATACTAAAAATTTAGGTGGATTTGGAAGAGCTGATGGAAGTAGGAAAAGATGCACATGCAGTCACGTTGGGAGCTGGGGCAGTAGAGCAAGGCCCCTTTCGAAGAACTTGTACCTGAGGTTCGACGGGATGTCGGCGGTGGCAGGTCCGATCTGTGCACAATATGGCAGGGAGGAAGAAGGGTCGGAGGACCTCCCGAGCCGGTGATGTGTCGGAGAGAACGACACAAGTAGAGGATCAGGCCCCGCCGGCAGTTGTGGCTTTCCTCCGTCGGTGGTGATGACCGCGTGAACGATGCACCTTGTAGTCCTCTACACACACCGACAGAAGGGATCTGGATGGATCTGTGAACAGCAGTGAGCAGAGAGAAAATGTCGCTACCGCTGTCTTGTTAGATCTGGAGAGGATGAGAAGCAAGCGCTCAAGCCCCTCCGTACATATAT
Organism: Triticum aestivum; assembly: GCF_018294505.1. Taxonomy (NCBI): domain Eukaryota; kingdom Viridiplantae; phylum Streptophyta; class Magnoliopsida; order Poales; family Poaceae; genus Triticum; species Triticum aestivum. The sequence continues at coordinate 80,242,265 of NC_057807.1, read as the reverse complement.
AGTGGAGTGATTATCTTTTTCTCTCCACAACAAGCGTTTCAATTTGTGTACGTGGCAATAAAGAAAAGAAACTCTCTATTTAAGGTGACTAATATACGACTCCTACTTACTACTAGTAGTACTACTAGTATTGTTCACTTGTGCTCCCCACCCCTCCATTCATTGAACAACCCCACGGGTGAATAAACATACATTATGTATTTATATAGAACGAAAAAGCTCGAACTATTTTCACGTAATTAAAAGTTGAGGGTGGGGCTTTTCCCGGGCAGTACGCGCGACAGTTTTCGGGTAGGCAGTTTGACAGAGAGGCGAGGAGGGTGAGCGAGTGGAGGATTCTCAAACTTACTGCTGGAAAGGTCGGGCTGTGTGATTTGAGGGTGCATTACTGCTGGAAAGACTTGTGATATGACCACTCACTATAGTCATGAATTACTGGCGCTCCGATCGGGGTGATGCCCCCCTTCCGTTCCGCACTCCAATCTGGTGCATGACATGGCGACCCAGATGCTGACTCTCCCACATGTCGGTGAAGTACGTAGTAGTAAGAAGGAGCAAAGAATGATGCGGTATATACTACTACTACTACTCAGGTCAGAGGAGCGCGAACCACGGCAGCCCAGTGAACTAGCAGTGCGAACCACGGTAGCCAAGTGAACCAGCAGTAGAAAACAATGTGGTGATATGGCCATAAAATACAATGTGCTATGGTCCACACTGTAGCATGTAGAGTACTACTCCTCTTTGTTTGGATCCTTGAGTTAGAGCTAGTTTGGGTTGAAATAGCCTCAAATTATCGAAACATGAGGTGTTAGTTTGATCTAGTTTGCTCTAACATAGCTAAAAAAACTAGCCCGGAGAAGAGGTTCTAATTGGGTTAGTTATCGTAGGTCCCACTAAAAGAGAACTAAAAAAATTCTCCCCTGCCCGGACCAGATCGCTCACCCCCTCTCGCACGACTCCTCTTTGTTCCCCATAGGGCCGCCCGCCCAAGCGCCGCTCGCCCTCTCTCTCCTCAGGCCTCCCTCTCCTTCCAGCCTCCGCCGCCCTACTCCGGCGCCCTCTCCCTCCGGTCTTCGAAGGTCGCCCCGGTCCCCCTTCACCGGTCATTTTTCTCCCTATGTCGTGCGTGGCGGTGGCGCATCTACTAGGGAGGTTGCGAGAGGGGAGAGTTTGTTCGTTCTTTCTCTGTCTCACAGCCATATCATTGATCTTGCGTGCTCTATCGCTAATTCTAATTTGGAAAAGTAGATCCTGATCAAACTTGGTATAGATTTGTGGTGCATGCATGGAATTGTTTGATGCTGGTGAGGAGGTAATAAATCTTTCTAGAGGCCCAAAGATTTAGTTCACCTTTCTTGGTATTTCAGTTTTAGGCTTGCATTATTTCTAGAAGCCCAAAGATTCAGTTCACCTTTCTAGGTATTTCAGTTTCAGGCTTGCATTATTTCTAGAGGCCCAAAGATTTAGTTCACCTTTCTAGGTATTTTAGTTTTAGGCTTGCATTATTTCTAGAGGCCCAAAGATTTAGTTCAGCTTTCTAGGTATTTTAGTTTCAGGCTTGCATTATTTCTAGAGGCCCAAAGATTAAGTTCCCATTCGGTGGCAAGCGGCCCTGCTACCCATGCCGGTGTCGACCTCAACTCGCAAGGGCCGGCATCGGAGGGGTTCCCGGGGCTTGGGCTCTATAGAGCCTTCCTCCAGAGCGACGATGGCGAGCTCCTACCTTGGTGCGTGAGGGGCTCCGGGCTCCCTCCCTATCGTGAATGACTTCCGTGATGAGTTAGCTCATGCTTTGTTTCATGGAGTGTTTTTTCTGAGAAGCTTGATTGACAACTTGTATGTTTATGTGGGATATCTCATTTGTATGGACAAAGTAAAAATTATCATGTTTTACATGCTTGATTTGTAAAGATGGTTCGTTTATGTCAATTGTGAGCGGGAGGAGGCCACACAAGAGCCGGCCACACCAAATCCGGCAGGAAATAGGGTCCAAAGTAGTCAAATGATTGAGAAAGAGCATTTATTGCAACCTAACCCTGCCATCCATACACATCTTTGGTTTAGAGTTAGTTCAGGGTTAGAATCTAACTCTAACCTCTAACTGAGTTAGAGTTCTCCTCGTCTTGGTTCATCGCCATCATACTTTCCCCATTCCTGTGTTTTCAGTATCCTGCGAATCAAAGAGGCCCTTTTTTTGCGGGAAAAATCAAAGAGGCCCTTAGACTGGTTTAGGTCCGGTCATTTTTTATAAATGTGTTATGTCCAAAATTTAATGAACGTGCTCCGATTTCTACAAAAATAATCCGGTTTCATGTAGTAATTCATTTATTTATTTATTCTTCTGTGGGGGGTTTGTATGTAATTCGTGAGGTCTGAAATGTAAAGTACCCCGGCATATGCTCCGAGTCATGCATGCACTACGACCCAGATGCTCTATGTCCCACATGTCGACGAACGGGAGCACGTGGAAATAGCCTAGGAGTACATATAGGAGGATAAATGCGTGAAAAAATATGTACTGTGAAGCATATCTGTGGTTCGAAAAGGAGACCTAAAGTGATGACATCTATAGGTTGCACGCACCCAACTAGTGGTACTAGACATACGGCTAATTTTTCCCTAAAAAAAGAGGTACGAGTGCTCAGTACTCCTATTCTACCAACACGAGTCCCATCTGACAACAACGTCCGTGCTACAGCTAGCTCTGCTCCCTCGTTTCTCTCTTCTAACTCTAAACTCGGCCGACGCCCGGTGGGCGGGGTGGGTTCGCTCAACTGCGGTCCCACCTCACAGTGAAAACGTTACGACTGGAATAAAAATGCCATATACTCCCTCCGTTCCTAAATATAAGCCTTTTTAGATACTATTTCAAATGGAATACAACATACAGATGTATGTAGACATAGTTTAGAGTGTAGATTCACTTATTTTGCTCCGTATGTAGTAGTCACTTGCTGGAATCTTTAGAAAGACTTATATTTGGGAACGGAGGGAGTACTATACTAATAAAACATTAAGGCCACAAGGCGATGCAGTGCTGGTTACAGGAGGCAAGAAGAAGAGATGCATCCATCGACGACGTCCACCTCCTTGACTCAGGGCGCCGGCCCACCAAACGGTGCCTAAGTAGCAGTGGCTTTCGTGGCCAGGTCGACGTGCTTATGAACAATGGCGTCCAAAGATTCCAGCCGCTGGAAGAAGGCCAACGTCTTTCTGTCCTCGCTTGTCTTGTAGTGGCCCATGTAGACGATTTCCTCATAGACATGGATGTGCAGGTCAACGGTTTCTTGCATGGCGAGGCGTTGCGCGGCGAGCGCGGCCTCTAGGTGCACATTCTTCGTTGCGACCTTAGGCACCTGCAGGGCCACCAGGATTTGAAAGAGTTGGTCACCATGGAGGCCGATGAGGGTGGCAGGCAATGAGGAGCCTGGGCGCACGAGCTAGAGCAGTACGGCAAGGTCATCTGCATGCTTCTTGATGGCGGTGAACTTGCGGATGGAGTTGACCATCATGTCATCCATGCGAGAGGCGAAGCTAGCGTTGGCGAGGGCTACAATGCCGGCGGTCGCCAGCACCGTCTGGAAACGCTGCGTGGTGCGGGGCAGCACACCAACGCCTTGGATGATTTGGCACAGCCGACTGCCGCTCGCGTCCATCGCCTACATAGGTGCTTGTGGCTTCTGGTCACTTGGTCTTGGATTGGAGTGAGCAGTGTGGTGCAGATACTTAGGAGTAGATGGATTGGAGTGGTGGGGCGCCTTTATATGAAAGTCCAAACTTTGTTGCATTCACATTGTGTTGGCTCTATTCTGCTTCTCCAATTAATTCCCTCTGCATGTAATTGAGGATGCATCCTTGACCGTTCAATGTCCCGGGAACCGCTACCCTCTCCCTCCTTGGCATTCAAGCACCTATGGAGGCGACTGCCACTCGTGTCTATCTTGTGTCAGGAGACGTTCACGTCGACGACGAGGTGCCTATGGTGACTTCGTAAATTTCAAGATGATAGTGTCGTGCGAGTGTGCATTCATAGGGGTGAGTGTATGCGCGTGTATATGAGCGCTTGCGTCTGTACTGTGTCAAAAAAACGTAAATGCGTGTCAAAAAGAGACTAGTCGGTATACTCAATATTGTGCACCTTGGAGAGGAAAACGAGAGAACTACGTATTTATTTACGGTGTAGATTCACTCATTTTGCTCCATTTGTACTCCGTCTCGGTGTAGTCTAGTCACTTGTTGAAATCTCTAGAAAGGCAAATACTCCTTTCTGGTTTACAGGGCTATACTAGCAAGTAGTAGTATGTACTAGTACAATAGTGGGCTCATATAGCAATTTTGCCTCATGCAAGAGCTTGGCTATATGCGTGCTCCAGTGTTCGCAACTGCCACGTTCGGGTTGCGCTTGGCTCTTCGCCTCTTCGAGAAGACGAACAATGATGTTACTACTACTGCTTCTACAGTGTCGAATCCACTGCTGCATGTCCGTCCACCGCGAGCGGGAGGGATAGCTTGTTGTAGTACTATAAGAAAAAGCCTGTCCTCTTTGCGAGCAACCACGTGCATGGGCGAGGGAGAAGGCGTGTAGTAGTAAAATCAAGCTTCTCCTCGTTGTATGAGTTGATGCGACACATCATAGCATTGGCCCCACATGCTTGCCTCTAAACTTGGCTGAAAGACCAGCGGTGTACAATATATTTGCTGCAACCTCTAACATTTACCCCACAAATTAAAATATATATTCCTGTCTTGACCAGATGAGCATGCAAACTACAATCACCAGGATGACAGGTAGGGCTAGAATACTATTTTAATTTTTTTTAAACTTCAAGACGACCACATAGCATGGAGCCGACCCCAACGATTTTAAGCTTACAGGCACGGTACATGCTATCCTAGACTACTCTACACATGAAACTGCCACACGAGCGTCCAGGCTGCGCTTGGCTCTTCGCCTCTTCAGGAAGTCGAACAATGATGGAGTACTACTTCACTAGAGGAGTACTACAGTACGCTTCTGGCCATCTGACACCGATTGAACTGCTGCATGTCCACCACGTGCGGGAGGGAGAGCGTGTAGCGAAAGCTTCTCCTAGTCTTGCCAGCAACCACGCTCATGGGCGAGGGGGGAACGCTCCTGCCTTTGCATGTATGATAGGTGGGCCCGACAGGTGGGTGGCCAACCTATCATCCAGCCAAATGCAGGTGCAGTTAAGTCCGCGAGGGAGAGGATAATCAAACTTCTCATTGATGTACGAGTTGACGCGACACATCAAAGCACTACACTTGATATATTTCAATAATTTGCGTTTACCGATGCAGTAATTACAAGGCATGCATGCATGCTGTGACTCTCCTTTTGATACTTGCATGTGTTGATTTAATGCACCTTGAAGTAGTATAAATATGTGACGGTAAAGCTTTGTAATGCCCTGGCCCAAGCTAGAGATGGTTGTGCATGAGGAGGGTGAGATCATGCAGACGGAACAAGACCCGACGATGGAGCTCTCTAAGGTCTCGATGGACCTCACCGTGCTCCACTGCCCCTTGTGCCTCCGCCCCTTGACGCCTCACGTGTATGAGGTTCGAATAGACCTCGTCCATTCGGCTGATTGAGCAAGGCACAGGTTTCTTGATTGGTGTGTTGTTCGATTGATTTCTGTAGTGCAAGGGAGGGCACCTAGCCTGCGCAGACTGTCACGTCGAGCGCCCCGGGAACCAGCGGCAGTGCCAGAAGTGCGAGCACGGCGGTGGCTTCGACATGCGGAACACGGCGGTGGATGTCGTCCTTTCGTCGGTGAGGGTGGAGTGCCCGCACGAAGGTTGTGGGCTCTATGTCACTTACCACAAGCTCGTCGATCACCAGAGCGTGTGTCCGCCCACGCCCTGCAAATGCTCTATGCCCATCTGCGACTACGAAGGCCTGCCGCCAACGCTCTACCACCACATCAGCACCGCGCATCCCATGCTCATGCACAGGATCCAGTACGACAAGGTGCTCCAGTTGCAAGTGCCACTATCGGAGCCACGGCTCTTGCTGTTCGCGGAGGAGGATGGCCACGCTTTTTTCTTGGTTGGCGGCGTGCTCGACATCGGCGCGCCTATCGCCGTGTCGGTCGTCTGCATCAGAGCAGGGGCGTCCCCACTACCGCACTACGTGGCCAAGCTGTGGGCGAACGGCCTGCCGGGGGATCCCAAAGGCACGGCCGACACCGTCAAAGTGGAAATGGAGGTGACAAGCAGCAAGGATCCCGGCGACGTCGCCGTGCAGGAGCTGACCTTCTTCACAGTTTCGCCCAAGCTGCTGGCCGGGGCTAAGCTGGTGTCCCTCCACATTCAGATTGACAAGCTCACATCCTAAATGTTTCTACAGTGCCTTCTGTTTATCTTAGTAATATGCTAATATAGGGATTACCTCGGTCTACTTTAGCTTAAGAAATGGTGGGTTTTGGTGGCAATGCAGCAATTACTTCGACATCAGATCAGTAATTTCCAACAATGAATGGATATTTTATGTCTGTTGGATATAAAGTTCCTTTGGGTAAGAAGTAATACTTGTCATCAAAATGGATAAAAAGAGATGTATGTAGACGTATTTTAGTTCTAGATACATCCCTTTTTATCCATTTTGATGACAAGCACTCCCTCCGTTCAACAATACATGCCTTCCATTTGTCAAAATATAGATGTATCTAGACATGTTTTAGTATATAGGTACATCCATTTTTGGACAAATGGAAGTCAAATAGAGTAGTATTTTGGAACGAAGGGAGTATATGCTTGTTTGTTCATGAAGTGTTTCATACTTGTGCGAGTTGACGCGACACATCAAAGTAGTACTACTACTAGTAGTACTCCCTCCGACCCTAATTTCTCTGCGCATAAGTCGAGGCGCAGATACCAAGCAAGGCATGGTTGTGTTGGACAACTCATCGGACTGCGCACCAGGCAGACGAAGCTCGTGTCGTGTTGGTGCCATGTGCGGCCCGCACATTAACCAAAACCTTGCGCCTCCAGCTTAGCCTCCGCATTTTAAACTTTTCAATCTCAAGGCTAAGGAGCAACGTGAATCCTATGATAGAGCCAATCGGATGGTTGAGAACACTACAATTCATAGCTACAGATGCGTGTGTGACTCTCAGATGCAGAGGCCGGGGGTCAACATCCTCCTTTTCGAGAAAAAACAGATGCGTGTGTGAGAGGACGAGTGTGTGCGTGCACCTCTTCTCTTCCTCTATAATGTACTAAACTCAGAGTACAAGTTTTTGTGGGTGGCACGATGGTGCGTGCAAGAAGTCCCGAGAGATAGGTTTAATGCGTCTGAAAAAAATACTAGCCTATAGCTCGCCATGCGGCTATTCCTGTCAAATGCCCCATTAACCGTAAGATATGTATACGACAGTGCCAGTTATTGCACATACACAGCAGTATAAAAAGAACTACCATGGCATATGCTACACCACGGCCGAGAACATGTGCCGCACTTCGAAACTAGAACCGTCATTAAATTTTGAGCTTGCGTCTCGTCACAACCTAAATGGTTTCCCACTTAGGAGCATATTAGTACCACGCTATATTGAATTGCAAACCTGTTCACACCGATCACAACCTAAACGGTTTCCCTTAGGAGTGTATTAGTACTTTGTTATAAATACTACTATGCCAAGATGACTGCACATTCCTCCTCAACTCCTCATCCACAAAAACAAACAAGTCATTCAACATCCTTCCCGTGTGTCTGCCATGGCCAGCGTGAGTTCTAGGTCGAGAGATTACCACTAGGGAGAGGCGAGCATGGAAGCGGAAGCACGAGAGATGTCCCGCCTCACTGCAAAAGTAGCCGACGTGTCCCGCCGCACGGAAGTAGAAGCACAGAAGTCCTGCCGCGTCGTCGATGCAGCAGACTGGTCCGGCCGTGCCGCGGAAGCAGCAGAGATGTCCCGTTGCACCGTGAATGCAGCAGAGATGTCCCGCCGCGCCACGGCGGCCTGGGAAAATGTCTCCCGGGCAGGCGACGACTCTTACAGGCACATGCATGCGATCGTCCATAGCCAGATGGATCAGATCTCCGGCTGGGTGAGGTTGCAGGACGACATGAAAGCCTCGTTTGAATAGGCTACCGGCGTCATCCGACAACTAAGGGAGGGCAATGAGAGGCTTCGGGCCGAGCGCAATGTGCTGAGGGCGAAGATCGTCCGAAGTGCAGACCAGCAGGAGGAGACCAGTGCCTTGTTGAAGAGGACCGGCGTCATCATCAAGAAACTTATGGACAAGAATGACATGCTCCGCATTGAGCACCAAAGGCTGGTGGAGGAATCTGTGGATGTTCTCAAGCAGAGTCTTGAGGACACGAAAGAGCTCATCGTCGCTCGCCACGGAGACTAGTTCCCATGGCCTGCAGCAATGCATCAAGAAAGTACAGATCAGTGAGCCAGATCCTTGTCTTCCTTCTTATTTTGCCCTTGAGTATTTCAGGCGTAGCTGCATGTGGCTTTTTAAATTATATTCCTAATTATCTAAGACGATTAATCGTCCTTATATATTCAACAGTCTTGCTATAAGTCGTAGTAGATGCTATATAGGTCCGTCAGATCTTACATCAAGATCCATGCTTTCAGATTTTCTTTTTTCTCTCTTAAATCTCAGTCGAGGCCACGCCATTAAACAGAGGCTCGGGCGCCATTAATGGAGACCTTGGGAGAGAGGTGGACGGCAGATGGAGGTCAAAGGGCTCTCCTCCCGATAAGCACGCGCAGGGGTCTGATCGCACGCCTCTCATACTCAAATAGCTACCCTGCATGGTGCCTCCTAGCTAATAAAAAAAGTGGACGCGTGGCGGCACGTAAATGGTAGTAAATAGAACACCCCCGGTTTCAATAATACTTGTGTTTCCGATTATAACGTGACAACACTTGTTCCAAAATGACTTTGTTGATTGTTAATGTGTGCGCCTTCGCAAATCGGACTGTAAAATTACCACATCATGTTGGTGCCATGTCATGGCACCAAGCCAATGTTCATTATTTTCATGCGTGTTTTGGATTTACAGGAATTAAAAAACTAAGTTTCTCAATGTTTCCAGCCCTGCCATGACGCCCAGAATTTTGAATGTCATTCCATTTCTTGCATGGGACCTAGAAATTTACCCGAGGACACACATGTGATTTTTCAACCAACTTTGGTGCACTGGAGCATGTGCTTGTATTTCAAATTTGAATTATGCACACAAAGGTGACACGTTCCCTCTCAGAACCACGAGCCTTCTTGAGAGAAGCTCTGGTTTGCAAGAAGCTTATACCAAAATTTGTTCCTATTCGGCCAAAAATAATTTACCACAGCATGGTACTAGCATGACATGACACCATGACAAGTTTCATGATTTTAAAATCAAGTCTCTCAATGTTCTCGACTGAGCCACGATGCCCAGATGTTTGAATTTTATTCTCATTTCTTGCATGGGACCTAGAAATTCACCCGAGGACACAGATGTGATTTTTCAACCAACTTTGGTGCACGGGAGCATGTGCTTGTATTTCAAATTTGAATTATGCACATTAAATGACCAAAAACTCAATTAATGTATAAAAAGGCCAAACGAACCCAGAATAATTCCAAAATTTAACAGGGCACTCATGTAGTTCTATGTTGCCTTTGTAAATAAACTCAAGGGGGACAGCGTATATCGTTTCGCACTCAAAGGTGGCACGTTCCCTCTCAGAACCACGAGCCTTCTTGAGAGAAGCTTCGGTTTGCAAGAAGCTTATACCAAAATCTGTTCCTATTCGGCCATTTTTTTACCACGGCATGGTAGTACCATGACATGACACCATGCCAAGTTTCATGATTTTCAGACGTGTTTTGGATTTACAAGAATTTTAAATCCAACTTTCTCAATGTTCTCGACCGAGCCACGATGCCTAGATGTTTGAATTTTATTCTCATTTCTTGCATAGGACCTATAAATTCACCTGAAGACACGGATGTGATTTTTCAACCAACTTTGGTGCACGGGAGCATGTGCTTGTAGTTCAAATTTGACTTATGCACATTAAATGACCAGAAACTCAATTAATGTATAAAAAACGACAAACAAACCCGGAACAATTCCAAAATTTAACAAGGCACTCATGTAGTTCTATGTTGCCTTTGTAAAGAAACACAAGGGGGGAGCGTATATCGTTTCACACTCAAAGGTGGCACGTTCCCTCTTACAACCACGAGCTTCCAAATCGCGCCAATTTTTTACCACAACATGTTAGTGCCATGACATGACACCATGCCAAGTTTCATGATTTCTAGGCGAGTTTTGGATTTACATGAATTTAAAATCTAAGTTTCTCTATGTTCTCGGCAGAGTCACGATGCCCAGATGTTTGAATTTCATTCTCATTTCTTCCATGGGACCTAGAAATTCAACCAAGGACACACATGTGATTTTTCAACCAACTTTGGTGCACCGGAGCATGTGCCTGCAGTTCAAATTTGGATTATGCACATTAAAAGTCCAGAAACTCAATTAATGTATAAAAAGGTCAAACGAACCCGAAATAATTCCAAAATTTAACAGGGCACTCAAATAGTTCTATGTTGCCTCTGTAAAGAAAATCAGGGGGAGGCAGCATATATCATTTCGCACACAAAGGTGACATGTTCCCTCTTGGAACCACGAGGCTTGTTGAGAGAATCTCTGGTTTTGCAAGAAGCTTATACCAAAACTTGTCCCAATTCAGCCAAAAATTATACATATGAAAACAGGGTTTAGATTATCCCGAACATCTCGCTACCTAGACCAATAATGTACTATGATTTGAATTCAACATAAAATGGATACAAATATTTGAATGGAGAGCGTATGGTACATGTAGTTCATAGTGAAATATGATTACTGCTATATGCATGTTTTTTGTTATCAAGATAATGTTTAAATTATTGTATAACTTGAAAACAATCGTATTCAAATAAGGAAAATTGATTCAAATTTAGTCCATATGGTAGACGACAGTATATATGTTCACATAGTGGAGTAAAATGTTCATATATGATGGAAGATCAAAATGTACGACTACATCAATTATAAACCGCAAGGTCACCTAACGATATATTTAAATTCAACATAACGTGGATTCAAAAATTGAAATTCGAGATCCTGGCATTTGTAATCATATAAAAAAGGGACATTACTCTTTCTTTTGGTGGGAATTGATTTGTTTTTTGTTGTTGTTGAGGGAAGTGCGAATCGATTTGGTACTGTACAGGGTAATTTTGTTCTCCCAATTTTTTTTTACATTTTCTTGTAGTTTTTTCAATGGCATCTATAGCAATATAGTAAAAGGGGACATGACTCTCTTATGTCTTGTATGAATTGTTTTTTTACACGTTAAGTTTGTTCTGCCGAACAAGGAATCCGCAGCTTGTTATCCCAAAATTTTCAAGCTCGAGTATCTTTTGTCTCACCTGCTTTGAAACTACCGCCTCTTCAACCCGCGCCGCGCCTTGTTATCCCGAAATTTTGACGTGCGTGAAAACTCTCTCCTCATCCGAAATCGGTCCCGCAGCCCAGACACGTGAAATCCCCCTTCTACCCCTCAGCCGGAAATGGAGCTCCATGTCACGGTGTCAAAACTGGTGGGGGTACGCTGGTAACTTACCCTACATTTCGGACAAGCGCGTTCCTAAGCTTGGCTCCCCCCTCCCTTCCACTTCGCCCCCATTCGTACACCGAGGCCGCCAAAACCCGCGAAACCCCACGCTCCTCCGTCGACCTCCTGACCGCCGCCCAGCCGGAGACTCTTCCCCGACTACGTCGTCCACCGCAACAGCTCGCAGTCCCTCATCCACCACAATGGATGAGGATCTGTCGTCGATCTCGTCGTCCCGCCAGATCAGCCGCCCCGTCCTCCACCATCAAGGAGCTGCCCCGATGTTCGCCTCGTCTATCGCGCCACCTCAATCCCCACAACACCGTCTTGACCTGCCCCATCGGAACCGCAGCACCCTCACCAATTCCTACGATGAAGCTGAGGCCAACTCGACGCCACCAAGGAGGTTCTGCACTCACCGCTGCATTTTATCTTTTATTCGATCTCATGGGGCTGCCGGTGCTCGATACCGAGCAGCCATGGTGGGTCTCCATCGACGGCGCCGTCGACGGCCACATCATCCACGGCGCATCTCCCCCATGTCGTTGCTTCCTTGGTGGCAACTTCCACACCGGCACTAGCTACAGCTGCTCCGGCTCTCACTCGCATTGCGGCTCTATTCTTGCTGTCGGTCGCGCTGCTACACTACCCTTGCTTCGTTTGTGTTGCTGCTCTGCTCTTGCTCTCGCTTGCGCTGCTGCTGCTGCTGCACGACCTCCGGCAGCTACATGAGTTGCTGCTTTAGCACTCGCTCGCGATGCTACTGCACGACTTGCTCTCTGCTAGTGTGTTCCCTGCTCGAGCGTCTGCTGATTTAGATCACTGCTTCTCTGCTACTAGTGCTCGAATGCCCTAAACATCTATTGCAATGCTCTGCTACTAGTTCAATCAGTTTTGACTGTAAAATTCAGTTTCGACTGTAAAGTTCAGTTTCTTCAGTTAAGTTCAGAGTGAATAGTACTTACAGCATCTGTCGGAGCGGCCGTGGCACGGCTGATGCGTTTTACATCTAGCACTTTTTGGTGATGTATTTTACATCATCTATTGCAGATGATATTAGGGTCCCACTTCAGATTAACGTTGTATGTCTTGTCCTGCTTCAGCCTCGCCGCCGTACACCTCACCGGAGCTGCTCCAATGACACAACCGTCCATCACAGCGGAGCAGTACCCTCAGCACCGTTTCCAGAGGCCTTGGATCTTCTTCCCCGCCTCCGACAGTCACACCAGCATCACCATCCTCCACGTCCAATCCAATGATGTTGAGGTCCACAGGGCTATGCCAAAGAGGTTGTACACTCGTCGCATCACTTTGTTACTCTGCATTCATGTCGATTCCTCAGGGATCCTTTGCTATGTAACTACTATTCATGCATTTGGTTAGAAGGAGTGGAGCAAAGCAAAACTGGAGGATTTTTTTCCTTTGGTGTCTCTTTCGAAGAAAAAACGTAGGAATTTTAATATTCACTTGGACGTCCTTTTCAAATTAATATGCATGAAGAACAGAACTAATTGCATTATTGGCATAATAAGATTCTTATTTTTTCATTTTCATGTGGTTTGACTTTAACTTGACCATGTTTCTCCATTCCTGTATTCTTCCAATTCATGTGAACCAAACACCCAGGTTGACTGAAATCCTATGTTTCCAAATGCTCTGTTTTGCACGTGCATTCCTATCCTATTCCTGTGTTTTCCTATCCATGCGTTTATAGAATCCTCCAATTCTAAGGAGCCCTTACAGATTTACTTCATTTTTAGATGGGCGTCGAAGAAAACTCTGTGTGTTATGTCCTGCTCCTGTCGTGTCGTCATCCACCCCACCTGAGGTGCACCATCGACAAAAGTGTTCACTACAGCAGAGATCCCCCCTGTAGACTTTCTTTCGCCGCCTCAGATCATCTTCCCCATTGCTGACAGCCACGCCAACTGCATTACCATCATCGACTGAGCAGATGAACCGAGGACTACACAGTCCTGGAAGAGAGGTCACAGTCTTTCGTGTTTGGTTACATTATACATCGGTTATTATTACCTACTACTTTATCGTTCAAGCTTGAGTTTTGAAATGGCCGTGGGTCTCATATCGAGGCAGCAACGAATAGTATTTGTCTACTATCTGGTTCATCTAGGGTCTTCTATGTGGTTCATGTTGGGTGGGCAACAAACAATAGATGATCCATTGTCTATCTTTTTAAACTGAAGCTATAATCTACCTGCTATCATTAGTTTTGGATCCATCCACTCGTTTTCTACCATCAGTCTTGATTTTTGCATGCACCCGTTAGGCCTTTCAAAATCTAACTATTTTTTATTATGCATGTCAGATATTGTACACAATCGTACTGAACATGTAGAGAAAAAGAGAAGACCGTTGCATGGGAATATAATGTCATGCAGACGCCGCTCCATGGTGGGCGAAGTGCCCCCCTCCTGCATTTCCAGATTGTATTCTAGAGGAAGATAACTGTTCGGATGGGGATCCAGAAGGAGCCGACCACGCCTGTTTACCACCTGAGGTGTTTGCTCTAACCTGGCATGCTAATGTTGGTCATATCATGCATATGGCGCCTCGCATTGCTTACATTATACATGTTATATGTCATCGGCTTAGTTTAGATTTGCTTTGTTTGAATGACACCTGTTTGGTTTCTATATCATACTCCCACCATTCCTAAATTATTATCTTTTTAGAGATTTCAACAAGTGACTACATGCAAACAAAATGAGTGAATCTACACTCTAAAATATGTCTATATACATCCGTATGTGGTAGTCCATTTGAAATCTCTAAAAAGACAAATATTTAGGAATGGAGGGAGTATATGGGAATTATGCAACGCCATCTTCTTTAGCCAGGCATCATATAAATGAATCATGCAATGCCATCCTGTTTAGCCAGTCATCGTATATGTGAATTGTATCGTGCCATATTTTTTTCCATAATGTATTCCATTTGTCAACAATGTTTATACATTCATCTACTCTTCTTGTGCATCAGCCATTTGAGTTGGTCATGGGAAAATCTGGAGTGAAGCCAAGGTCTTCTGAGCAGTTAGTGCTACCTGTCGATGCAGATTTCTTGCTGGTTACAGATAGCTCCTCAGAGGAGGATTTAGAGACAGCTGACCAGTCGTATCCCCCCCCCCTGAGGTGCATGCTCTAACTTGGCTGGGTTATATTGCTCATATCATGCATATGGTGTCTTGCATTGCCATGCCATCTGCTTAGATTAGACATGCTTTGTGTGAATGCCTCCTGTAAGTGCATCTAGTGCCACCCCTAGTTGGTTTTGGAGTATTGACGACAAAGTTGGTTGAGGAACTAATGTGTTTGTGAGAATTGCAGGATAACGCAGGAAGTGTCCCTCATTGATTCGGTTTACCTACCGGAGATGACCCCTAAAAATGTATGAAGACATTGAAGACAATGGTGGTGTGTGAAGATATTCACATTGAAGACTATGACATGAGAAGACATTGAGTGAAGACTATGGAGCGCGAAGACTGAGTTGTTCCGTTGTTTCCTTTCTTATTTGTTGAGTCATAGGAACCACCGTACTGTTAAGTGGGGTCCAAGTGAACAAAGTCAAAGTGATTGAAGTGATGCTCAACCCAAATCCTATGTCTTCGAGCGAAGACAATGAGAGCAAATCTTATCCAGAGCTGGATGAGTCAGCTTTGCTTGTAGCCCAAGTAAAGTTGTCGTGTGTGTTTGAAATCTGACCGTTGGAACACGTGTCAGTTCCTTAGTGACTCAGGGTCATTCAGACATATCAGGTCGGGTTGCCTTGTGGCTATAAATAGCCCACCCCCTACACCATAAATTGGTGGCTGCTCAGAGTTAGTTTACGTCTTTTGTCGTTTTGAGAGCAACCCACCTCAGAGCCTTTGAGAGAGAAATCCTTGCGAGGACAAAGCCCAAACACCCAGAGCCAAAGAGTGTTAGGCATCACTGAAGTCTTTCTGTCTGTGTGACCTGAAGACTTATTACAGTTGAGGATTGTGTATCCTCCAACCGGTTAGGCGTCGCGTTCTGAGCATCCAAGAGTCATTGTGGATCGCCGGTGAACGAAGTCTGTGAAGGTTCGGAAGTCTACCTTGAAGACTTACCAGAGTGATTGGGCGAGGACTGTGTGTCCTTAGCTCAAGGGGAATAAGGTGAAGACGCGGTCTTCTGAGTTGAATCTCAGCCTCCCTAACCAGACGTACAGTTGTCATAGCAACTGGAACTGGTCCAACAAATCATGTGTCTTCAACAAGTGACTGGTTCTATCTTTTCCCTCTCTTTACTTTGAGTTTGTCTTCGTGAAGTCATTGCCTATTTGTCTTATCTGTTTGACTTCATTGCTTGACTATTATCGTTCATTGGCTTCATACTATCTTCCATCCCGATCATTACTACCTAGTTGCTATTAGTCTTTGTACGTTCACATTATTGCATACTTGACTATGGCTTGCTTTTTGTAGTTTATCTTCAGCTGCATATCAATTAGGTCATTTCTATTGCTTGTCTTCGAAACTTCCATGATTTGAAGACTTTGATAAAAATTGCCTATTCACCCCCCCCCCCTCTAGTCGATAACTAGCACTTTCAATTGGTATCAGAGCAAGGTACTCCCGTGTTCTGTGTGATTCGGTTTAACCACCTGGAGTTTAGCTATGTCGACTGCAGGACTGAAGAACGTATCTTGCCCCACTTTCGACGGTCATGAGTATCCTCGATGGAAGGCCATGATGAAGAAGCGACTCATGGCTATGAATAGCAAACTGTGGACCGTCACTGAGATTGGTCTTACCGATCTATGCAAGATGGCAGAGGCTGATGACATTCGCAAGTACACTCTACTGAACCTCACAGAAAAGGATGTCATCTGCTCCTGTCTGTCCCAAAATTAGTTTAGGAATGTCATGCACCTCAATCACGCGAAGCTAATCTGGGACCGGCTTTCTGAGGTCTATGAAGGTCATCTTAATTGTCATGATCCTTGGCTTGATGATTACAAGGAGTCTCTTAAAGAGATGACCTTTCCACCTGAATCGTCTTCATCTTCACCATGCCTCATGGCAGGGGGTGCTAAGGTAACTAAATGCTACCTCTCTGAAACTAGTGATGATGAATCAGGTATG
Source organism: Triticum aestivum (assembly GCF_018294505.1). Lineage (NCBI taxonomy): Eukaryota > Viridiplantae > Streptophyta > Magnoliopsida > Poales > Poaceae > Triticum > Triticum aestivum. The sequence goes on along the minus strand of NC_057807.1, from coordinate 80,225,498 downwards.
TCAAACTTGCTTCCCTTGCCACTAAACAACAAAGAGCTTTGGAAAAGGTTCAAAACATGCTTAGTAAGAGCGATGATATGTTGGGCGAAGAAATGGATCAGTCAAAAGCATTGGCTGAGAGTCTGCAAAGACTTCATTCCAAGTTTGACGCCCTTCAAGATCAACATAATGCTCTCTTGGCTGATCATGAGAAGCTTTCTTCTGAATGTCTTCAAAGAAAGCAAGATCTTGAAAAGATAAGAGTGGATTATGGAGATCTTCTGAAGGAGCGCGATTCATTACTTTCTCAACAAATCAGCGTTACACGGGAATGATTTGAACCACCATGTCTGAAATGCATTGAGCGTGATAATGCTACCTCTGTTGCTGAATGTTCCACTGCTGCTATTGTTGCTTTGTCTTCAACTACCGATGTGGTAACTAACCCCTCTGCTGAGGATACCACTACTATTGCTGATGAAAATGCTAGGTTGAAGACATTGCTTGAAATAGGGATGTATAAAAGTCTGAAAGTACATCAGACACTTTGCGATGTCCTCAAAAAGCAGATTCTGAACCGAAACCCTAGGAAAGAGGGTGTTGGGTTCGAGAGGAAAATGAATGTTGATGGCTCCTACTGGAAGCCTGAGCAGTATCCCAAAACCACATGGGTTGCTGCAAAGGAACCTTCAGTGGATCCATCCACCTTATCTGGCTTTACCTGTGCTAATCCTATTATCATTGATGAATCCTTTGATGCAAACTATAAACTGTTCAAGAATCAGAATGGTGAAGTGTTTGCCAGGTATATTGGTACTAACTGCAGGAATGGACCACCTATGAAGAAGATCTAGGTTCCCAAAAGTTGTCTTGAGAATCTTCCTATGAATGTGGTCATGACACCACCAGGGAAGAAGACAAACCCCAGACCAAAGGCATCATATGGTCCAATGGCTTCATACGGATACAGGACTCACCTGAGTCACCCTAACGCCAATGTTTTGCAGGGAAATCGTACTCAAACTTATGAATATGAGCGTGTGTCTTCAAATCGCTATGTTCATAGAACTAAGAACTTTTCTGCTTATTCATATGAGTATCATTCATCTCCTGCAAGGCTATTTGCTAGGGCTCCAAAGCCGAAATTCTCAGATGCTGCACTTAGACTCATTGCTTCTAAGCCACCCCTGAAGATGTGGGGGTGAAGAAGAATTAACTCTCTTTTGCAGAAAATGGTCTCCAGCCAGCAATCAAAGGCGTCCGATACTATTGCTGGGGACCTAAAACACTATAAGGGACGCATGATAAAATGGTCTTACTATGTATTTCACATATGAATCATACTATGAGTTCAAACCTTGATCTAAGCTGTGATAATCCTTGTGTGCGTCAAATGCTTATGCTTCACAACACATTGTGAAGCATATCCTCCTAACTGCACTGTAGGGTATGAAACCTCATGCTTCAGAGTGGATTATGGATAGCTGATGCACTAATCATATGACTGGTGATCGAAGTCTTCTCATGGACTCAACCTTACGTCCATCAGACAAGAGTCAAATCACATTTGCTGACACTAGTAAAAGCAAGGTATTGGGTCTAGGTAGAGTTGCAATCTCAAAGGATCAACACATGGATAAAGTGATGCTTGTTGAATCCCTTGGGTTCAACTTAATGTCTGTCTCAATGCTTTGTGACTTAAACATGATTGTGATATTCGTAAAATATCGTTGCCTTGTACTAATGGAATCTGAAAAGTCTCTAGTCTTTGAAGGGTATAGGAAAGATGATCTATACATGGTAGATTTCTCAGCAGGTCCACAGCTTGCCGTATGTCTTCTTGCAAAAGCTTCAGAATGCTGGCTCTAGCATCGTAGGCTGGGGCATGCTGGCATGAGAAACTTACACACACTCGTCAAGAAGAAGCATGTCATAGGCATTGACGGTATCAAGTTCAAAAAGGATCATTTGTGTGGTGCCTGCGAAGCTGGAAAGATGACTAGGGCCAAGCACCCCTCGAAGACAATCATGACGACATCTCAACCCTTCGAGCTGTTACACATGGACTTATTTGGCCCTACTCACTACTCTACCCTCACAACAACAGCTTGTCTCTATGGCTTCGTCATTGTTGATGACTACTCAAGATATACATGGGTGCACATAATTCTCTACAAGACTGAAGTACAAGATGTCTTCAGACGCTTTGCAAATCGAGCCATGAACAATTATGGCGTCAAGATCAAGCATATCAGAAGTGACAACGGAACTGAGTTCAAGAACACTGGGCTTGATCGTTATCTGGATACAATGGGAATCACTCATGAGTTTTCTGCTCCATACACACCTCAGCAGAATGGCATTGTAGAGCGCAAGAACAAAACCCTCATTGAGATGGCTCGAACAATGCTCGACGAGTACAAGACACCAAGAAAGTTCTGGCCTGAAGCTATTGACACAGCTTGTCACATCATCAACCGTGTCTACATCCACAAGCTTCTGAACAAAACATCCTATGAGCTCCTTACTGGCAAGAAACCAAATGTCAGTTACTTCAGAGTATTTGGTGCCAGGTGCTGGATCAAGGATCCCCATCACAAGTCAAAATTTGAACCTAAAGCTCACGAAGGCTTCATGCTCGGTTATGGAAAGGACTCGCACTCTTACAGAGTCTTCAACCTCTATCACTATAAAATTGTTGATACTGTGGATGTGCGATTTGATGAAACCAATGGTTCACAACAAGAGCTTTTGCCAAGCACACTAGATGGAGCTCCTCCCAGCGAATCTATCAAGCTGATGGGAACTGGTGAAATCATGCCTTCTGAAGCACAACCTGAAGAGGAACTTATCATTTCTGCACCAAACCAACCTGAAGACAATGCTCAGACCGAAGACAATCCTCCCAATGATGACAATGATCAGCATGAGCAAGGGCTTCGTCCAGTTCATCCTCGTGTTGCAAATGAAGTACAAATTGAGAAGATAATTGATAGCATCAATGCACCTGGTCCACTTACTCGCTCAAGGGCAACACAGTTAGCAAATTTCTGTGGGCATTTTTCATTTGTGTCAATATCAGAACCCAAGAAAGTTGATGAAGCCTTTATGGAACCTGAATGGATTCAAGCCATGCAAGAAGAACTTCAACAGTTCAAGCTGAATAATGTTTGGGAACTTGTCAAGTGCCCTGACCCTCGCAAGCATAACATTATTGGCACTAAGTGGATATATCGGAACAAGCAAGATGAGCATGGTCAAGTCGTCAGAAACAAAGCACGCCTTGTGGCTCAAGGATATACTCAAGTTGAAGGAATTGACTTTGATGAAACATTTGCTCCTGTGGCTAGGCTTGAAGCTATTCGCATACTGCTAGCCTATGCTAATCATCACAACATCTTACTATATCAAATGGATGTAAAAAGTGCTTTCCTCAACGGCAAGATTGAAGAAGAAGTGTACGTTGCTCAACCACCTGGCTTTGAAGATCCAAAACATCCTGATATGGTGTACAAACTAAACAAAGCAATGTATGGCCTCAAACAAGCTCCTCGCGCTTGGTATGATACGATCAAAGACTTCCTAAAGAGCAAAGGTTTCAAACCTGGATCCCTCGATCCCACACTCTTCACAAAGACATATGATGGTGAACTGTTTGTATGCCAAATATATGTGGATGACATAATCTTCGGCTACACCAACCAGAAGTATAGTGACGACTTTGGATACATGATGCAAGAGCAATATCAGATGTCCATGATGGGTGAGCTGAAGTTCTTCCTTGGTCTTCAAATTCGTCAGCAAAGGAATGGCATCTTCATATCTCAAGAAAAATATCTCAAAGACTGTCTGAAGAAGTTTGGAATGCAAGATTGCAAAGGGTACACGACGCCAATGCCAGCCAAACACCATCTTGGTCCCGACGACAATGGTAAAGAGTTCGATCAAAAGGTATACCACTCCATGATTGGTTCTTTACTTCACCTATGTGCATCTAGGCCAGATATTATGCTTAGTGTTTGCATGTGTGCTCGATTCCAAGCGGCACCAAAGGAATCGCATCACTTAGCTGTGAAGTGAATTCTTCGATATTTGGCTTACACCCCAACACTCGGATTATGGTATCCAAAGGGCTCAAAATTTGATCTGGTTGGATTCTGGGATGCTGATTATGCTGGTGACAAGGTAGATCGCAAGTCTACATCAGGCACATGTCATTTTCTGGGACGATCACTTGTCTGTTGGTCTTCAAAGAAGCAAAACTATGTATCACTCTCAACTGCTGAATCTGAATACATTGCTGCTGGATCTTGTTGTGCTCAGCTTCTATGGATGAAGCAGACTCTCAAGGACTATGGCGTCAATCTGAAACAAGTACCTCTCTTCTGTGACAACGAAAGCGCCATCAAGATTGCCAACAATCCAGTTCAGCACTCGAAGACAAAGCACATTGAAATTCGTCATCACTTTCTCAGAGATCATGTCATGAAGAAAGATATTGACATCATTCACGTCAACACTGAAGAGCAACTGGCAGATATCTTCACAAAGCCCTTGGATGAGAAAAGGTTTTGCAAGTTACGGTGTGAGCTAAAAATCTTGGAATCCTCAAATGTCCTGTGAACATGCACACATCCTAACACTTATGCATGTTGATGACTTAGATGTGCAACACACGAAGTAAAGTATATCTTCAATCAATGAAGACTTACATTCTAAGTGTGAATACATTAACGTGGAATTTGACTTCGGAGCACCATGATAATTGTGCCGTGTCTGGGTCTAATACTTCCTATATGGTGGGTAACGCCACCACCAAATTTCTTGGTTTGAAGTGTTTTCACTCATGGCGTTATTTTTGCAATATTCTTGCATTTGATTTGACTTCAAAATTTCAACTTATCTTCATGATTTACTTCACTATGTTGATTTGATTGCTTTCTCATATATACATACTAGTATTCTGTCCTCTACAGCATTCACTTATAGCTATGTCTTCATTGGTGAATCTTTTGAACTAAGAGAATGTGATCGGACCCTAATCTCACTATGCTTTCTATCTCAAACTCTATCTATCCAAATCATATGCATTCTATTGAAACTGTCAAAAGTCTTCTCTACATCCTTGTCAGCAGAAGACACAGAGACAAACATTAAGTCTGTTTTAAATGATTCATTCTTATTGGTTGAAATCCATAGAAGCCGGAACAACCATCCGACAAACGTGGCGGGCGTGGGAACGTGGGACAACTCTGAGTATGTTGCATGCTAGCCACGTGTCCCTCAGATGTGAATAGGTAGGGGCACCTGCGTAATTGCGCTATGTCGCACACCTTCTTATAAATACGTGTCCCCTGCGGTCAAGAAAACCTTCTTCCACCTCTCCACCTCGTCAAAACCCTAGCACCACCGCTAGCTCTCGACGACGTCGGTGACGAAGCGCTTAGCTGCCGCGACTTCTCCGACGCCCTCCTCACGCCGGCCGCGGACATCGTCCTCTCCGCCGCCGCCATAAGTGTCCTCCATTGCCAAGTTAGGGCACGGTGGATTGAACTGCTCAGTCTCTTATTCATCCCATCCATCAGTTCTTCGTGTGGTAAATATAACTCTATTTTTACCACCTTTTTGATCCTCAATGGTTCATCCTATTTACCAAAATTGGTGTTTGTCTATACAAAGTTAGATCTATTCTGTCTGCATCTCATACTGCCTAGTATATTCACTTAAGCTTCATATCTAGTTAGATTCCTCACTTGTACTTATTCACGGATTTGTACAAATCTGGAACCAACTCTCAACATATAAGTGAATGTCTTCGCAACATGAGGTCAATGTCTTCAAACTGATTTATCTTCAAAATCTTCTGAGAATGCATATGACCTCTTCCCCTTCCCTCGCATCTCTAATGCTGTCACAGGTACATGTCCGTGGGAGAATCCCTAGGTTCTCATAGTCTGCATTCGTTTGCAGAATTCTTACAGCAACACATTAACTCTCCCGAAGCCAGTTCCTGTCTGACCAGCAAGCGAAAACCTTTGAAGCCTTTGAACATATTGAAACCATTCAGTTTGAAGTTCATGGCTGTGGAGAAATCAGTAAGGAAGGGTGGCAGACAGCGTCGAGGGTGAACATCAAAAGATTTGCCTGGTGACCTTGCAGACCTTTACAAGACAGATCCTGAGGAGGATTATAATCAGCGCAAGACACGAATCCAATGGATTCGACGATATTGGGCTGAACAATGGTTCAAGTACAAGTTTGTGACCCAGGAGTATGCTGAGAAAAATGCTATCAAAAGTCCTTGGGGTGATATTCTCTTTCGAGGCCTTCCCCCCAAGAACAGAGTTGAAGCTATTGCACAAGAATTCTATCATTGTATGGTCCGTGGACCACAGCCTGAAAATGCCGACCCATCATCATTGCTTTGGTGTCGTGACAATAATCTCTTCAAGCGCAACTTACAGCATGCAAAGGCATCGGCCAAGCAAAACAAGAAGTCATTGGGATTAGACTTCAACCCTGGTCTCTCTGCTCCCCGCAAGGACGGCTCACGTGAGGCGGAACAAAATGAAATCGGCCCCTTCAAACCTTGATGGCCTCATCTCATACATCTTGGTACAAGGTGCCAAAGTGGATCATTCTGATAATGATGCTGACACTGATGAAGCCCCAGCTCCTACTCCAAAGCCGCAAAAGCTAAAGAAGACTAAGGCTTCAACATCAGCTGTTCCTCCAAAAGCTTCATGTGCGAAACCACTGGCCACTGCACCTCCTGAAGACAGTGTGCAGTCTGAAGATATATCACGCGTCTCCAAGAAGACAGAGAAGAAAAAGGAAATCATCAAGAGTACTGATCAGACTTTGACTCCTGTTGCCATTCTGCATGAAGAGCACATTGATCTGTCCAGCGATGACGATCTTGCAGATGATGCTCTTGAGCAACTGATCAAGAGCAAGGAAGAAGCAGAGATCTTCAATAATTTACCTCTCTTTGATGTGGCAATCATCCACAACTTCATTGATGAGTGGTTTGATGCCCCAAATCTCAGCTTTGATGATCTGCAACTTCCAATTGGCCTCAGCGTTGCCTTCAATGGCGCCATTGCTTCTGAGCTAGCTCTTGCTCAGCGCATTCTTGAACTGAAGCACAAGATCGACTATGAAAAAGCTCAGTTCAAGAAGCATGTGGCCAATCTCAGCGTGCAAGATGTCAAGAACTTCAAGATCATGCTACACGAGCTCAAAGAAGCCTTCCACAAGAAGCGTGAAGAAGCTAGAGGCTCTCGTGAGCGCATGAAAAATCTGGCTGACAAGTGTGTGCTAGCCTACAATGAGGCTGAAAAGCGCAAGGCTCTTGGTCGTCCTGGCATTGACCCCAGAATGGCTGCAAAGAAGAAGAAGCAATCAACTGTCCAATCTGCACCGTCAAGGCAAGATGAACCTCGCATAGTCTTCCCAAGCAGCATGACTGGCTCGAAGCCAAAGGTCATGTCAACCGCTTCAGAACTGAAGAAGACGAGGGCTGCCGAGGCTGAAGCCAGAAAAAGGAAAAACACAGAAGCCTCTGATGCTGCTCCCTCCAAGAAGAAGCGCAAAACCAAGAAGAATCGGGCTGCTCCCACAGAGCCCCTTGTTGTTGAACCCATCTCAGTGGTTCGTCCTGCATCTGCAAACCAAGAACTATGAATGATTGTTCATGAGCCTGCTTCCACAGAGGCTCATGAAGCTGAAGAGATTCCAGCAGTTGATCCCATCGTTGCTGAAGACATTGGTCACCATGACAATGTTGAAGATGATGAAGTTCTTCCTCAGATTGAAAACAATGTGGTATCATCGCCTGTTCTTACGAATAGCGAAATCATCAGCATTGGTCGTCCTCTGACGCCAATTGCTCAGGATGCATCATGGGCTGATCACCCGCAACAACAAGACTCCCCCAGTACTCCCCAACAACCACAAGTCACACCATCTGTGCAAGTTGAAGAGGATGAGGCCCAGCCAACTCCATCTCCAAAAGCGTCGCCTATATTACAAAGGCTTCGCAAAGGACCAAGGCCTCAAGTCCCTCTTCCGAGCGTTCCAGAAGGAGAAGTGCACCACAAATCTGTTGCACGTCAAGTGTTTTCAGAAGCCACTCCAGCTGTGAATGTCTCCGTGTCTGATGCCCAAGTTGCTGAAGACAATCCGGCTGCATCAGTCGATGACGAACATCAAGAAGAACGTGTCCCTACTCCCCCCATCACTGAAGAAGCTGTTCCTGAAGTGACTGTGCCTGTGCCAGACCCTCCAGCTCATCAAGTGGAGGTTGAAAACGTTGAGGCTGCCACCACCAACACAAATGAAGCCAATGCCGTAGTCATGGCTGAAGCTAATGTGGAGCCTGCACCAAGCAACCTACCAGAAGTCAATGCTGCAACTGCTCCTGAAGCTTCTGTTGTGCAGCCTGAAGCCACTGTTGTTTCCACTGCTCCTGTTCCGCCACCAAGGCCCTATACAATTGAGCAAGCATACAACCATGGCGAGCTAATCATAGTAAGATGGCCCGTTCTGGTCCCTCCGCCTAATGTCTCTGGTCCTCAGTTTGATTATCACATTGAGCATAGGCCTCAGGTCCAGAAACCAAAGCCAAGACTGCCAAGGTTCCCAGGTACTACCACATCTACAGGGTCCTTCAATGCAAATGGCTTCAAAATCCACAACACCTTCTTTGACAGCTCAAAGAACCCCTACACAAGGCCAAGAATATCATCTGATCGTTTCTGGAGTCATCAGCAATGAAGCTATTACTCCTGCGTTCTGTATGATCAAGGGCGCATTTTCCCTCATATGCGCTTTGACACTGAAGCCATTGCTGGACAGCCATGCTTAGAAGAAGCACTTGACTGCATTTGTGATGCTGGTCTACTCAGCTTTGTGACAGACAAAGAACATTGGAATGAAGAACTTTTGCTTCAATTCTATGCTACCCTCCACATTCACGGATACAACAGGGATACAAAGACATGGGTTCTCGAGTGGATGACAGGAAATGTTCATCATGAAGCCAAAGCTCTTGACATCATTGAGCTTACAGGCTATCCACTCCCGGAGAGCTGTACGAACCTGGTTGTCAACACCACCGCAATGCACTGGAGAGCATCTTCCATAAGCCAGAACCCAACATGAGCCAGATGTTGAGCATGATGAAGCCTTTGCCACATGACGCTGAATACCCAAAGGAGTTCTTTGTTGATGACCTTGAGTATCTGTCGCGTACCATATATCACATCATCAGGCGGACTCTGTGGCCGATCAAAGGACATTCATCAGCTGCAAAACTTGAAGGAGCCATGAAGACATTGGTCTTTTACATCCTCAATGGAATCAACTTCAATGCACAAGATTTCTTCCTCAGGCAACTGGCTGCGTCTGGATCTGATCTGTTTGGCCTGAAATTCTATGCTCCATGGGTCATGCGCCTCATCAAGCTACACTCTGCTATCAACTATCAGCCCTCTGCTCACAATCATGTGATCTTTCTACCAGAGGTTGATATGTCAGTTGAAGCCATATACCCTGAGCATGCCAAGAAGCCTCTTTGTCTTCAAAATGCTGAACACCAAAGCTTCACTCAGCCTATGGAAGGAGTCCAAGTTGTAACTCGTGTCTATCCAATGGCTGGGAACACTCATCTACCTCATCGTGCGCCAACTGAAGCCACTGAGAGCACAATTGCTCAAAGGCCTAGGAAGCGCTCTCGTGTCCTAAATGACCGAGAACTTCTTGTGGCACTGCATCAGAAACAAGATAAGCATCACTTTTGGCTCAAGCGTCAGATGCAAAGCCTCTTGGTGGACGTAAATCGCATTCAAAATCTTGCCACCAAGAATGCATTTGTCACTCACGAAACTTGTCGGCGATCATGGAAGAGTTTGACTCTGCTAAGTGCTGAAGCAGATCTTCAAGATGATGGCTTCACTGAAAGATTCAAATTTGACTCCACTCCTCCACGGAATGCTGTCCTACGACGAACTCCATCCCTTGAAGACTCTGACTATTCTTCCTCCGCGGCAACTATGAATGCCAATGTGATCGATGATGAAGACGATGCTACTTCACCACCCCCTACTTCTTCACGCATCGACACTGCACCAAGTTCGTCTGCACCGCAAACCAACAACGACAACCCTACAGCTTCACCTACTCCTCATGAGGACGAGTAGATGCTCTATGTCTTCAAACCTTTTTGGTCATTACTGACAAAAGGGCGAGAAGCATATGAGTTTCATAGTCTTCAAGCGGGTTCATATGGGCGGTTGCCTTATATTTTGCCTATGTGTTTACAACTCTTGCTTTTGATACATTTCGTTCTTTGAGTTGTAACACTTAAACTTGATGGTCGTCTGCTACTTATTTGCTTTTCCACGTGCGATGATAACTTCCGCACTTAGATCATTCTGCAGACGTCCATTTTTCATTATGCATGTCATTCTCTTAGTTATATTATTTCATGCATGATGAATTATCTTCATAAGTTGAAGAGGATCTCCACAAGTACAACCTGCCATGTGCATTTGCATTCCAAAAGCAAATTACTTATATGCACATCTTCAGGGGGAGCCCTTGCCACTTATGAAGACAATACCCTATCCTTTACAATTTCACATACTTCTTTCCTGTTGAAAACTTCAACCAGTTTGTCATCAATCACCAAAAAGGGGGAGATTGTAAGTGCATCTAGTGCCACCCCTAGTTGGTTTTGGAGTATTGACGACAAAGTTGGTTGAGGGACTAATGCGTTTGTGAGAATTGCAGGATAACGCAGGTAGTGTCCCTCATTGATTCGGTTTACCTACCGGAGATGACCCCTAAAAATGTATGAAGACATTGAAGACAATGGTGGTGTGTGAAGATATTCACATTGAAGACTATGACATGAGAAGACATTGAGTGAAGACTATGGAGCGCGAAGACTGAGTTGTTTCGTTGTTTCCTTTTCTTCTTTGTTGAGTCATAGGAACCACCGTACTGTTAAGTGGGGTCCAAGTGAACAAAGTCAGAGTGACTGAAGTGATGCTCAACCCAAATCCTATGTCTTCGAGCGAAGACAATGAGAGCAAATCTTATCCAGAGCTGGATGAGTCAGCTTTGCTTGTAGCCCAAGTAAAGTTGCCGTGTGTGTTTGAAATCTGACCGTTGGAACACGTGTCAGTTCCTTAGTGACCCAGGGTCATTTCGGACATATCAGGTCGGGTTGCCTTGTGGCTATAAATAGCCCACCCCCTACACCATAAATTGGTGGCTGCTCAGAGTTAGTTTACGACTTTTGTCGTTTTGAGAGCAACCCACCTCGAAGCCTTTGAGAGAGAAATCCTTGCGAGGACAAAGCCCAAACACCCAGAGCCAAAGAGTGTTAGGCATCACTGAAGTCTTTCTGTCTGAGTGACCTGAAGACTTATTACACTTGAGGACTGTGTATCCTCCAGCCGGTTAGGCGTCGCGTTCTGAGCATCCAAGAGTCATTGTGGATCGCCGGTGAACAAAGTCTGTGAAGGTTCGGAAGTCTACCTTGAAGACTTACCAGAGTGATTGGGCGAGGACTGTGTGTCCTTAGCTCAAGGGGAATAAGGTGAAGACGCGGTCTTCTGAGTTGAATCTCAGCCTCCCTAACCAGACGTACAGTTGTCACAGCAACTGGAACTGGTCCAACAAATCCTGTGTCTTCAACAAGTGACTGGTTCTATCTTTTCCCTCCCTTTACTTTGAGTTTGTCTTCGTGAAGTCATTGCCTATTTGTCTTATCTGTTTGACTTCATTGCTTGACTACTATCGTTGATTGGCTTCATACTATCTTCCATCCTGATCCTTACTACCTAGCTGCTATTAGTCTTGGTACGTTCACATTATTGCATACTTGACTATGGCTTGCTTGTTGTAGTTTATCTTCCGCTGCATATCAATTAGGTCATTTCTATTGCTTGTCTTCGAAACTTCCACGTTTTGAAGACTTTGATAAAAATCGCCTATTCACCCCCCCCCTCTAGTCGATAACTAGCACTTTCACCTCCTGTTTGCTTTCTATATCAGATATGTGAATTATGCAATGCCATGTTTTTCAGCCAGTTATCATATATGTGAATTATGCACCGCCATGTAGCCAGGCATCATATATGTGAATTATCTCATGCCATCTTTTTTTCATTACGTATTCCATTTGTCGACAATCTGTGTATATTGAACTACTCTTCATGTGTATCAGCCATTTGAGTCGGTTATGGAAAAATCTGGAGTGAAAACAAGGTCTTTAGAGCAGGAAATGGTACCTGTCGAAGCATATATATCGATGGTTACAGGGAGCTCCTCAGAGGAGGATTCAGAGACAGATGACCAGTCCTATATCCCACCTGAGGTGTATGCTCTAAGTTGCAATGTTTATATTTCTCATATGATGCATATGGTGTCTTGCATTGCTTAGTTTAGACATCATATGCACAATATTGAATTCCATCTGCTTAGTTTAGAAATCATACATGCGAGTGCCAGCTGCTTAGTATATGAATCAATTGTGTCAATTATATCATGCCATCATGTATACTTAGACAACATGTATGTGAATTATTTCATCCCAACCTATTTTAGAAAGACATCATATAGTTTTGTCATGTCATCATGTTTAGATACTCATCATATGTTGAATTATGCCATTATATCCTGTTAAGTTATCCATCATATATCTGAAATTGTGTCATGCTATCATGTTTAGTTAGGCATCATATATGTGAAATTGTGTCATGTTGTCCTGTTTGGTTACACAACATATATGTGAATTACCACATCTGTCTATCATACAATGTCTGTATGTTCAATTTCTTTTCTTGTTTATCAGCCATTTGAATTGGAGGGGGTGATGGCAGTATCTAAGGGAGCAAAAACTCGTTCTTCACAAAATACAGTGCTACCCATCGATGCAGATAGAACCATGGTTGTACTGGCCCACAAACTAGCCCCACCACACATAATCGAGACTCTTCCAGATTGCACACTTACACCGTTGGGCAGAGAACCATCTACAACCCATCTAACCGCAACCCAGCGGATAGTAACCCACTTCTAGTTGACAAAGCACCATGTCCACCACAGAGTACCCCCACACGAGTAGTTTGTAAAGCTACTGCAGTGCCCAAAGCATGAAGACCACCACAGCTAACCCAAACTCCACGTTTAAAGCAGAAGAGCAACTATTCTCAGGTCAGATTCCGTAGCTATGGTCCATACTCCTTTGTTGTTGCATCACTGTATTTACTCATACCAACTACTTCCGAATTTGAAGGATCCAATTGAAACTCCAATGGTCCAACAGGTATGTTTTAAACCTATTTCTTTAACTGGATTGCTGTTCTAACTTCTTGCTCTATGTTGATTTCAGTTTAAGTTGTATAAATAGTTATGTTCTCATGTGATGCACATTACAAGTGTTGCCAATGTTGTGTAGTTTCTCACACTTATATTCTGTCTATGCTGCTGTGTCTTAAAAATATATGAGTTGAACTGTGTCTCTATCTTGATTAGGCACATAAACTAGAATGATATGGAAAATACAGTGACCATAGTACATAAATATATGTTTGTTTCATGTTGTTATCCTGTCCACCTTACTACTGAACCGGTTTACCAAAATGAGTTTCGTATACTACAAGCTAAACCTGTGATGTGTCTGCTTGTTTCTCTTGTAGTATGCAAACAGAATATTAGAGAAGAGCACCCCACTATGCAATGGTAGAGAAATTAATGCAGATAAGGTTCAAGATAGTGAGACAACCCTGTTGGTCTCCAAGAAAGGTGATAAAAACGATCTTGCAGACAGTGAGAAAACCCCATAGTCCTGCGTTGATGTAGTGTTCGAGTTACTGGCCAGTACCGCTGGCACAAGCCCTTCGAACTCGCTGCCTGAATCACTTCGGCTTCTTCAGTCTCAGCTACAAGCTGAAAGGCATCAGTCAGTTGTGCTGCGGCAAGAAGTCGAAGGACTGAGGAAGCCCTACAGAATTCAGATGCGTACTTTCTTGTGCAATAGCAAGCGCTGGAGGATTTAAGGGCCAAACAAGAGAAAGTTAATAAGCTTGGTAAACATCTTGCTAGCATTATGGGTACCTAGGATATTATTTCTTGAGATCTTCTGAAGTGGTTTCAGTTCTGGACTTGTTTTGCTGCGGCCTTTATATGCTGCTTTGTTCCCTATATTTGCACTGGTGGCGAACTTTGATGCCCAGTGGATGTAACATGTGTAATAGCCATGATAGCCTAGTGTAAGTTGCTTGCTTATTTATTTCCTTGTTGTCTTGTTTATTTGTTTGCTTATAGTCAGTGCAGTTCTTTTTCTGCGGTTTGCTAGTGGCCGCAATAACCTATTTTTTAAAACTAGGCCACAGTAACCATGGGCTACATACTTACTGTAGTGACACTGGGCCTCCTACCGGCTGTAGAAACAATGGGCCTTCTACAGTCCATAGAAACAATGGGCCTTCTACGGGCCGTAGACACAATGGGCCTTCTACGGGCCATATCATAAATGGGCCTTATATGGGTCGTATGATCGATCGCCAAACATGGGCAAAAACAGACTGCATTATGGCCGTAAACGGGCTAGAGTTGGAATCATCCGTTCATGGGCCGACCATAATGGGTCGTCGTTAATATGACATATTTGATGACGCTATGAAAATGGCCCAACGTATTAACGGGCCACAAATGGGCCGACTGTAACAACGGGCTAAATTTGGCCCACAAGCAGAAAATGACAGTAACGGGTCGTAAGTAACTGAATGCTGGAAATGAGCCCAAGAATAAATGGGCCCTGAGAAGGCCAAAAGATAACATGGGCTGGAAATGACCCAATGAAATAATGGTCCGTTAATGGGTATACACTGATACACTGTTCAGCACGGGCCATTAATGGGCCAAGAGTTACAAAGGGCCTCATATGGGCCGAAAGACATCATGGGCCATACATGGGCCAGAAGTTAAAACGGGCTGGAATCATATTGGACGGCCCAGATGACGCTACTTGGCCTAATTCAGATAGGCCGTAATGGGCCCTGTGTTTGCAGGCTGTAAATGGGCTATATGCGAACATGACGTTAACAGGCTTTCCGTGGGCCGGCCCGCCATCTTTTGACCAAGTCAAACAGGCTAGCCTTTTCACAGGAATGGGCGTCTGTTGGGCCATGCCACGTGTTGACGTATCATAGGTGCCTTCGGTCCAATGAGTGGATGACATCTGTCCCAACGATGAGATGACACGTGTTTACTCCAGCCAATGATGATTTTACACATGGAAACTCCCCATTGGTCGGGGCTATTAACGGGTTATCGGATCCAAAACCGGAACCGATAGCTTAACGGCGTTCCGTTACGGTGGATGCCACGTGTTGGTCACCCTTGACGAAAGCACTTCTATGACGCACGGATTATCGTCATGGAAGTGGCCACTTCCGTGATGATAATTTTGGTAATGTCATGGAACACTTCTACGACAACACAGGTATGACTATCTTGATTCTATCATAAAATCGTCATGGATGTACATGCATGACAAAAAACTTGACCTACTATGACAAACATGTATCATCACGGAAGTGTATTTTTTTGTAGTGCCACAAACTGACGGTCAAACGGAGGTGACGAACTGAACGCTCTCCACTCTACTTCACGTGTTTATTAAGAAGAACATCAAGGAGTGGGAGGAGTGCCTACCTATCACCGAGTATGCCTACAACCGTGCAAGACATTCGACTACCAGCAAGTCCCCGTTCGAGATCGTCTACGGCTTCAACCCATTGTCCCCATTGGACATTCTTCCTCTATCACTACAAGAGCGCATCAACATGGACGCGAGTGCACGGGCGAGTGATACGTCTCCAATGTATCTATAATTTTTGATTGTTCCATGCTATTATATTACCCCTTTTGATGTTTATGGGCTTTATTTTACACATTTATATCATTTTTGACTAACCTACTAACCGGAGGCCCAGCCCGTATTGCTGTTTTTTTGCCTATTTCACTATTTCGAAGAAAAGGAATATCAAACGGAGTCCAAACAGAATGAAACCTTCGGGAGCGTGATTTTTGGAACGAATGTGATCCAGAGGACATGGAGTGCAAGTCAAGAAGTAGACGAGGCCCCCACGAGATAGGAGCCCCCCCCTATAGGGCGTGCCCCCTGTCTTGTGGGCCCCTCGGGTGGCCACCGACGTACTTCTTCCTCCTATATAAGCCTATGTACCCCAAAAACATCCAGGGAGCACCCGAAACACAATTGCCACCGCCGTAACCTTCTGTATCCGCGAGATCCCATCTTGGAGCCTTCGTCGGTGCTCCGTCGGAGGGGGAATCGACCACGGAGGGCTTCTACATCAACATCCTTGCCCCTCCGATGAGTTGTGAGTAGTTTACCACGGACCTTCGGGTCCATAGTTATTATCTAGATGGCTTCTTCTCTCTTTTTGGATCTCAATACAATGTTCTCCCCCTCTCTTGTGGAGATATATTCGATGTAAACTCTTTTTGCAGTGTGTTTGTCGAGATCCGATGAATTGTGGGTTTATGATCAAGTTTATCTATGAAAAATATTTGAATCTCCTCTGAATTCTTTTATGTATGATTGAGTTATCTTTGCAAGTCTCTTCGAATTATCAGTTTCGTGTGGCCTACTAGATTGATCTTTCTTGCCATGGGAGAAGTGCTTAGCTTTGGGTTCAATCTTGCGGTGTCCTTACCCAGTGACAGTAGGGGCAGCAAGGCACGTATTGTATTGTTGCCATCGATGATAAAAAGATGGGGTTTATATCATATTGCATGAGTTTATCCCTCTACATCATGTCTCCTTGCTTAAGGCGTTACTCTGTTCTTATGAACTTAATACTCTAGATGCAGGCAGGAGTCGGTCGATGTGGAGTAATAGTAGTAGATGCAGGCAGGAGTCGGTCTACTTGTTGCGGACGTGATGCCTATATACATGATCATGCCTAGATAATCTCATAATTATTCGCTTTTCTATCAATTGCTCGACAGTAATTTGTTCACCCACCGTAATACTTATGCTATCTCGAGAGAAGCCACTAGTGAAACCTATGGCCCGCGGGTCTATCTCTTATCATATTTGCTTCCAATCTACTTTTATTTCCATCTTTACTTTTTGCATCTATATTATAAAATACCAAAAATATATTTATCTTATCATACTATCTCTATTAGATCTCACTTTCGCAAGTGGCCCTGAAGGGATTGACAACCCCTTTATTGCGTTGGTTGCGAGTCCTTTGTTTGTGTGTGTAGGTGCGTGGGACTTTTGAGGAGCCTCCTACTGGATTGATACCTTGGTTCTCAAAAACTGAAGGAAATACTGACGCTACTATTGTTGCATCACCCTTTCCTCTTCAAGGAAAACCAACACAAGCTCAAGACGTAACAAGAAGGATTTCTGGCGCCGTTGCCGGGGAGGTCTTCGCTCAAGTCAAGACATACCAAGTACCCATCACAAACTCATCTCCCTCGCATTTACATTATTTGCCATTTGCCTCTCGTTTTCCTCTCCCCCACTTCACCCTTGCCGTTTTATTTGCCCTCTCTTTCCCAATCTCCTCCTCTCTTTTCGCTTGCTTTTTTCTGTTTGCCTGTGTGTTGGATTACTTGTTGCCATGGCACAAGATAATACCAAATTGTGTGATTTCTCGAATACCAATAATAATGATTTCCTTAGTACTCCGATTGCTCCTGTTAATGCTGTTGAGTCTTGTGAAATCAATACTGCTTTGCTGAATCTTGTTATGAAAGATCAATTCGTCGGCCTTCCTAGTGAAGATGTCGCTACTCATCTAAACAACTTTGTTAATTTGTGTGATATGCAAAAGAAGAAAGATACGAATAAGGATATTGTTAAATTAAAGTTATTTCCATTTTCACTTAGAGATCGTGCTAAAGTTTGGTTTTCGTCTTTGCCTAAAAATAGTATTAATTCTTGGAACAAGTGCAAAGATGCTTTTATCTCTAAGTATTTTCCTCCGTCTAAGATCATCACTCTTAGGAACGATATTATGAATTTTAAACAACTTGATCATGAGCATGTTGCCCAATCTTGGGAATGAATGAAATTGATGATTCACAATTGCCCTACTCATGGTTTGAATTTATGGATGATCATACAAAAATTTATGCCGGTTTGAACTTTGCTTCTAGAAATCTCTTAGATTCGGCCGCGGGAGGCACGTTTAGGGAAATCCCGTTAGGAGATGCTACAAAACTTCTTGATAATATTATGGCTAATTATTCTCAATGGCACATCGAAAGATCTTCTAGTAAAAAAGTGCATGCTATAGAAGAAATCAATGTTTTGAGTGGAAAGATGGGTGAACTTATGAAATTGTTTGCTACTAAGAATACTCCTCTTGATCCCAATGATATGCCTTTGTCTACTTTGATTGAAAATAATAATGAATCTATGGATGTGAATGTTGTTGGTAGGAATAGTTTTGGAAACAATGCTTATAGAGGAAACTTTAATGCTAGACCGTTCCCTAGTAATTCCTCTAATAATTATGGAAATTCCTACAATAATTCTTATGGTAATTTTAATAAGATGTCCTTTGAATTTGAGAATAGTGTGAAAGAATTTATGGTTTCTCAAAAGAATTTTAATGCCTTGCTTGAAGACAAATTGCTTAAAGTTGATGATTTGGCTAGGAACGTTGATAGACTTTCACTTGATGTTGATTCTCTTAAACTTAGATCTTCTTCTCCTAAGCATGATATCAATGAGTCTCTCAAAGAAATGAGAATTTCCATTGATGAGTGCAAAGAAAGAACCGCTAGATTGCGTGCTAAGAAAGATAGCTTTATAAAGGCGTGTTCTTCTAGTTACCACGAAAATAATGATGAAGATCTTAAACTTATTGATGAGTCTCCTATTAGATCTTTTTTTTGCAATATGAATCTTGATAATTATGGGACTGAAGATGAGTCAACTTTACCTGGAAGGCGTCCCAAGAATTCGGAGTTTTTAGATCTTGATGCTAAATTTGGTAAAAGTGGGATTGGAGAGGTCCTGACTTTAAATAGCATTGAACCCACCATCTCAAATTTCAAGGAATTTGATTATGATAACTGTTCTTTAGAAGGTTGTATTTCCTTGTTGCAATCCGTTGTTAATTCTCCTCACGCTTATAGTCAAAATAAAGCTTTTACCAAACATATCATTGATGCCTTGATGCAATCTTATGATGAAAAACTTAATTTGGAAGTTTCTATACCTAGAAAACTTAATGATGAGTGGGAACCTACTATAAAGATTAGAATTAAAGATCATGATTGTTTTGCTTTGTGTGATTTGGGTGCTAGTGTTTCCATGATTCCGAAAACTTATGTGATATTCTAGGTTTCCATGATCTTGATGATTGCTCTTTAAATTTGCACCTTGCGGATTCCACCATTAAAAAGCCAATGGGAAGGATCAATGATGTTCTCATTGTTGCAAATAGAAATGGTGCCCGTAGATTTTATCGTTCTTGACATGGATTGCAATCTTTCATGCCCTATTATTCTTGGTAGACCTTTCCTTAGAACAATTGGTGCGATTATTGATATGAAGGAAGGGAATATTAGATTCCAATTTCCATTAAAGAAAGGCATGGAGCACTTTCCAAGAAAGAAAGTCAAATTACCTTATGAATCTATCATGCGAGCTACTTATGAATTTAGTGCCAAAGATGGCACTACTTAGATCTATCTTCGCTTTTATGCCTAGCTAGGGGCGTTAAACGATAGTGCTAGTTGGGAGGCAACCCAATTTTCTTTGTGTTTTTTGTTTTTGTTCCTGTTTAGTAATAAATCTTGCATCTACTCTCTGTTTAGATATGTTTTTATCTTTTAATTAGTGTTTGTGCCAAGTAGAACCTATAGGATAACCTATGATGATAGTTGATTTGATTTTGCTGAAAAATAGAAACTTTGCGCGCACGAATTTAGTTTTGTTAAATCACAGAAACGTGCTTTTGCGTTGATTCTTGTTGCTGCTGATCAATAAACAAATTTTACATGATTTCCTATTCTGGTAGGAGTTTTAGAGTTCCAGAACTTTGCGTTAGTTATAGATTGCTACAGACTGTTCTGTTTTTGTCAGATTCTGTTTTTCGTGTGTTGTTTGCTTATTTTGATGCATCTATGGCTAGTAAAATAGTTTATAAACCATAGAGAAGTTGGAATACAGTAGGTTTAACACCAAAATAAATAAAGAATGAGTTCATTACAGTACCTTATGTGGTGGTTTTGTTTTCTTTCACTAACGGAGCTTATAAGATTTCCTGTTGAGTTTTGTGTTGTGAAGTTTTCAAGTTTTAGGTAAAGCTTTTATGGACTATGGAATAAGGAGTGGCAAGAACCTAAGCTTGGGGATGCCCATGGAACCCCAAGATATTCAAGGATAGCCAAAAGCCTAAGCTTGGGGATGCCCCGGGAAGGCATCCCCTCTTTCGTCTTCGTTCATTGGTAACTTTACTTGGAGCTATATTTTTATTCGCCACATGATATGTGTTTTGCTTGGAGCGTCGTGTATTATATTAGTCTTTGCTTTTTAGTTTACCACAATCATCCTTGCTGTACACACCTTTTCGGGAGAAGCCTATTTGATTAGAATTTTCTAGAATACTCTATGTGCTTCACTTATATCTTTTGAGCTTGATAGTTTTTGCTCTAGTGCTTCACTTATATTTTTTAGAGCACGGTGGTGTCCTAATTTTGAAGAAATTGCTAGTCTCTCATGCTTCACTTATATCTTTTTGAGAGTCTTTTAGAACAGCATGGTATTTTCTATGGTTACAAAGTTGGTCCTAGAATAATGAGCATCCAAGTTGGGTATAATAAAAACTATGATAGAAAGAGAATTGGATGCTATGATCAATATGATGCTTGATAATTGTTTTGAGATATGGAGGTAGTGATATTAGAGTCATGCTAGTTGAGGTGATTATGAAAAATACTTGTGTTGAGGGTTGTGATTCCCGTAGCATGCACATATGGTGAACCGCTTTGTGATGAAGTTGGAGCACAATTTTATTTATTGAGTGTCTTCCTTATGAGTGGCGGTCGGGGACGAGCGGTGGTATTTTCCTACCAATCTATCCCCCTAGGAGCATGCGCGTAGTGATTTGGTTTTTGATGACTTCTAGATTTTTGCAACAAGTACATGAGTTCTTTTGACTAATGTTGAGTCCATGGATTATATGCACCTCACCCTTCCACCATTGCTAGCCTCTCTTGTACCGTGCAACTTTCACCGGTACCATACACCCACCATATACCTTCCTCAAAACAACCACCATACCTACCTATTATGGCATTTCCATAGCCATTCCGAGATATATTGCCATGCAACTTTCCACCGTTCCGTTCATATGACACGCATTAATTTTGTCATATTGCTCTTTGCATGATCATGTAGTTGACATTGTATTTGTGGAAAGGCCACCTTCATAATTTTCATACATGTCGCTCTTGATTCATTGCATATCCCGGTACACCGCCGGAGGCATTCATATAGAGTCATATCTTGTTCTAGCTTTGAGTTGTAATTCTTGAGTTGTAAATCCATAAAAGTGTGATGAACTTCATTATTAGAGCATAGTGAGGAAAGGATGATGAAGACTATGATTCCCCCACAAGTCGGGATGAGACTTCGGACTTTACAAAAAGAAAAAAAGAAAAAAGAGAAAGGCCAAAAAGAAAAAAAAGGCCAAAGAAAAAAAAGAAAAAAAAGAAAGGAAAAATAAAATGAGAGAAAAAGAGAGAAGGGACAATGCTACTATCTCTTTTTCCGCACTTGTGCTTCAAAGTAGCACCATAATCTTCATGATAGAGAGTCTCATATGTTATCACTTTCATATACTAGTGGGAATTTTTCATTATAGAACTTATATTCCAATGATGGTCTTCCTCAAAAATGCCCTAGGTCTTCGTGAGCAAGCAAGTTGGATGCACGCCCACTTAGTTTCTTTTGTTGAGCTTTCATATATTTATAGCTCTAGTGCATCCGTTGCATGGCAATCCCTACTCACTCACATTGATATCTATTAATGGGCATCTCCATAGCATGTTGATACGCCTAGTTGATGTGAGACTATCTTCTCCTTTTTGTCTTCTCCACAACCACCATTCTATTCCACATATAGTGCTATGTCCATGGCTCACGCTCATGTATTGCGTGAAAGTTGAAAGAGTTTGAGATTATTAAAGTATGAAACAATTGCTTGGCTTGTCATCGGGGTTGTGCATGATTAAATACTTTGTGTGATGAAGATAGAGCAACAGTCAGACTATATGATTTTGTAGGGATAACTTTCTTTGGCCATGTTATTTTGAGAAGACATGATTACTTTGATTAGTATGCTTGAAGTATCATTATTTTCATGTTAATATGAACTTCTATTTTGTATCATTTGGATATGAACATTCATGCCACAATAAAGAAAATTACATTGAGAATTATGCTAGGTAGCATTCCACAACAAAAAATTCTTTTTTATCATTTACCTACTCGAGGACAAGCAGGAATTAAGCTTGGGGATGCTTGATACGTCTCCAACGTATCTATAATTTTTTATTGTTCCATGCTATTATATTGCCCCTTTTGGATGTTTATGGGCTTTATTTTACACATTTATATCATTTTTTGGACTAACCTACTAACCGGAGGCCCAACCCGTATTGCTATTTTTTTTTGCCTATTTCAGTATTTCGAAGAAAAGGAATATCAAACGGAGTCCAAACGGAATGAAACCTTTGGGAGCGTGATTTTTGGAACGAACGTAATCCATAGGACTTGGAGTGCAAGTCAAGAAGCAGCCGAGGCCTCCACGAGATAGGAGGGCGCCCCCCCCCCCTATAGGGCACGCCCCCTTGTCTCATGGGCCCCTCGGGCGGCCACCGACGTACTTCTTCCTCCTATATATGCCTATGTACCCCGAAAACATCCAGGGAGCACCCGAAACACAATTTCCACCGTCGTAACCTTCTGTATCCGCGAGATCCCATCTTGGAGCCTTCGCTGGCGCTCCGTCGGAGGGGGAATCGACCATGGAGGGCTTCTACATCAACATCCTTGCCCCTCTAATGAGTTGTGAGTAGTTTACCACAGACCTTTGGGTCCATAGTTAATAGCTAGATGGCTTCTTCTCCCTTTTTGGATCTCAATGCAATGTTCTCCCCCTCTCTTGTGGAGATCTATTCGATGTAAACTCTTTTTGCGGTGTGTTTTCGAGATCTGATGAATTGTGGGTTTATGATCAAGTTTATCTATGAGAAATATTTGAATCTTCTCTGAATTCTTTTATGTATGATTGAGTTATCTTTGCAAGTCTCTTTGAATTATCAGTTTGGTTTGGCCTACTAGATTGATTTTTCTTACCATGGGAGAAGTGCTTAGCTTTGGGTTCAATCTTGCGGTGTCCTTACCCAGTGACAGCAGGGGCAGCAAGGCACGTATTGTATTGTTGCCATCGAGGATAAAAAGATGGGGTTTATATCATATTGCATGAGTTTATCCCTCTACATCATGTCATCTTGCTTAAGGCGTTACTCTGTTCTTATGAACTTAATACTCTAGATGCAGGCAGGAGTCGGTCGATGTGCGGAGTTATAGTAGTAGATGCAGGCAGGAGTCGGTCAACTTGTTGCGGACGTGATGCCTATATACATGATCATGCCTAGATAATCTCATAATTATTCGCTTTTCTATCAATTGCTCGACAGTAATTTGTTCACCCACCGTAATACTTATGCTATCTCGAGAGAAGCCACTAGTGAAACCTATGGCCCCCGGGTCTATCTCTTATCATATTTGCTTCCAATCTACTTTTATTTGTATCTTTACTTTTTGCATATATATTATAAAATACCAAAAATATATTTATCTTATCATACTATCTCTATTAGATCTCACTTTCGCAAGTGGCCGTGAAGGGATTGACAACCCCTTTATTGCGTTGGTTATGAGTTCTTTGTTTGTTTGTGTAGGTGCGTGGGACTTTTGAGGAGCCTCCTACTGGATTGATACCTTGGTTCTCAAAAACTAAGGGAAATACTTACGCTACTATTGTTACATCATCCTTTCCTCTTCAAGGAAAACCAATGCAAGCTCAAGACGTAGCAGCGAGCTATCTCAAGAAGATGCATGAAGATACAAGACACACCATCGAGCGCCAAGTATAACGGCTCGCGACCAAGCTCAACATCAACAAGCAACCCATGATATTCGACGTTGGAGACCTCATGTGGCTACACCTTCGCAAGGAACGCTTCCCCAACGAACGCAAGTCTAGGCTTCTACCTCGAGCCGACGGACCCTCCAAGGTGCTCGCACGCTACAACAATAATGCATACAAGATCAATCTCCCACGTGACAAGTACAACGTGAGCGATGTCTTCAACATCAAGGATCTCTCTCCCTACCATGATGGTGAGGCTTTCGATTCGAGGTCCGATCTTTCCCAAGGGGGGAGGGAGATGATGTGGAGCATTCCATGGTCATCCCCATGGTCACTACCTTGACTATTCAAGCTCCAATTGGACCCATGACAAGATCTCGAGCACGTGCTATTCAATCTGAGGTGACATCTCTCCTACTTGAACTTCCCTTACATTCGAGTGAGACATGGCTGCTACCTAAGTCAGAGGCACTGCATGTGATCAGGTACAACGGACAATCCACGGAACCGAGAGCTGAAGAAGAAGGAACTCGCGTCGACTCTCTGTCTGGCCCGGAACTTCCGGCCCCTGGAACCTCCGCCCGCCTCGGAACTTCCGGCCTCCATCGACCCGGACAAGCCCGGGCGCGACAACTCTCTGGTTAGCCTGGAAGCCGCCCGGAACCTGGCCCAGACCTTCTGGCCCCCGGAACTTCCGGCCTTGTTAGGCCGGACCCTCCCCGGAACCTGGCCCGGAACTTCCGGCGCCCGGAACTTCTGGCCCTGCCTGCGCGCAGTGACTTGGGCCGAGGTCCGTGTACCCTTTCGCCCCTAGACTATATATACTCTTCTCCTACCTACGTTTTAGTGTTAGCAAAGTAGTAGCTCATTTGAGATAGAGCTTTGCTCATCCTTGTGGTTCTTCTCAATCGAGAGACCGTGGCCTCTTCAGAGAAGATCCACATCGGATTCAAGACCCCTCACGGGAAGATCCCTCGCGGATTCAAGACCTCCTCACGAGGAAGAACTTGCTACTTGTATCGTCCTTTGTTGACTTTGGATCGTGTATCTCTCTTTGTGTTTCGAGGATCTAGCACATGTGTAATCGAATTTTGTTGTTTGAGTGATTTCCTCTCGTGTTTTCCCTCGCGTTTCCCCTCGTTTTCCCCTCATGTTCTTCGTGTTCTTCACGGGATCCGCTCCAATCGTGAAAGATCGGGCATCTAGGGTTCTACCCTACATCAGTTACCCTTCGATGGACGCACGCATGAGGCAAGCGTTGTTTGGCGCCGTGGTGACGTTGACGATAGAAGGGTTTGCCAAGATCGAAGATGAAACTGCGAAAGAAGGCGGCGACGGATTCTACAGCGTGCGCATGCGGTGCATGCTGATGGGCTGCTAGATCGGTTGGTGCTCCCGGCTAGCCGACGGGCAGCTTGGTGAGGCCACCAAATTTCTTGGTGTGTGTGGCGCGCGGTCAGGCATGGGCGAAGCTACAAGGGGACATGGGTGTACATATGTACACCCATTAATTCTGATAAGAAAGCACATACTAGGTAGATAAAACACATATACATGAGAAAATAGTTAGGAAATTCATGAAATGTTAAACTCTGTACACCCATTTCGGTGAACCTGGCTCCGCCACTGCGGTCAGGGTACACCATCAATCTTGTAGGTAGGATGATAATTTTCAAAAGGACGGTGGCTTTGGGTTGGTTTATGTATTTATTTTATAAGACCTTGTTTAATGCAATAAAGATGACTATATGCATCGCTTGATGCAGAGGCCGGGAGTAATCCTCCTTTCCAGAAAAATAAAAGAAAACAAAATTATGGGACGGAGGGAGTAATACAGTACAATTCAAAATCCAACTGTATAAACATTTTACATTAATTTACAGAGGGAATAATTGATTACCTTCGAAAATATTTAGATCCAAATAACGAGTATACCATCAATTCTTAGTGTAGGAAGGCTTCAAATTAAACTTCCACTTGGACATACAATGCTAAGGGCATCTCCAACCTTGATTCCCAAATCGGGGATTGTATCCGTTCAGTGAGGACTTGTCCGTGTTGCGAGAGCTGGCCATCCAAACCTAGCCGCAAATGTTCGGTCACATTTCAATGGAATTAACAAAAATAAATAGATTTGGTGCAAATTTAAACAAATAGAATGATTTTGATTCAACTTGAATAATTTTTACGTTAAACCGGACGATATTTTGTCAGGTGAACTAAAAAAAACCTAAACTACCATATACTATGGCAACCTCATACGCCTTGCCAGGCTAACCGGTGGCACCACCGTTACCATCGTCGGAGTTGTCGCTGTTGGGCTTCGAGCAGCAGTAAGGCGCGGGGTCGCGACAGGGCTTCCTGACCGTCGCCTGGTGCTCAAGGATGATCTTCTCCGTTTGCTACTGTGTTGCGCGCAGTGCGGCCGCGGCCACCGTACTTCGCCATCTCCTCGTCAGGTGGCAGAGACAGTGCTTGCTTGTCTCCTTCGTGGTCTTCGACCGGCCGAGGGTCCAGACCATTGCGAGCTCCAGGTCCACGAGGAGTTGTGGCGGCGGGACATTGGAGTCCGCGAACTCCGCCCGGCGCATGGCATTGTGCTTGCCCCACTGTTGCCGCTCCCTGTCCGCGTACTCTTGCACCGTCATTACGCTCCGTGAGGACGAGGAGCCGCCAGCGCTGCCTTCGTGGCAGCCACCAAGGTAGTGCAGTATGTGCTTGCGCGCCTTCGCGACAATGACATGGGGCAGGCCGCCACCGGCGCGGCTACAGCTCCTCCTTGACGCGGCGGGGCGGTGGCGAGAGCCGCTCCTCCTTGAGCTGTTTGGAAGGTGGCGACAACCGCTCCTACTTGACAAGGTAGGGAGGTGGTGACAGCCGCTACTCCCTGATGGCGCGAAGAAGCATCTCCAGTGGCGCCGTCGGACCGAGGTCATGTAGGAGTGAGCGTCGAAGCATCAACTCCATCAGCTCATCGTACTAGGCGTCCATCACCGCATACACCGCGTCCAGTGAGAGGACGGGCGCCTGCGGCAGCGGCTGGTCCTCCCTGTTGCCGGAGGAGATGACGATCTCCTTTTTCAAGGAGGAGCCGCCCACTGAGGAGGACGGCCCGGTCTTGCCTTCGCCGGTGAGCGGAGGAAGAGGGGACTTGACTAGATCGTCATAATAATTACCCCGTGCTCGATCGGCATGATAACTATCCAGATTAGGCAACTATTATTGTTGTAAATGCTCTAGCAAAGTTTATGTACTGGCCCGTTCCCTTATGCGAATTGATGTTACTAAACTAAACTTATACAACAAGATTCTATCCTAGAAGTGCAATTACCCCTTGATCAGTTAAGCAAAAACCTCGACTTTATTTCTGAATTTATGAAGGTTCAAAAGTGGCAGTATGTTTTTTGCCAGTTCATCTGCTATATAATTACAATGCTCATACTTTTACAACCAAAGGCCCAAAAATAGAAGCTTGAGTGGTCTGGCAGACCATCACAAGCTTCGCAAACTACACACAAAAAAATTGCTGGAAACGCGACCGAGGCTAGAAAAGCCTGCACTACATGTTAACTCAGATACATACATACTTCAGAAACCCTATAAAATAGTCAAAAAAAAAAAGCATAGATACATCAAACAGAATACAGTGTGACCATAAATACAGGTATGCTATATACTCGTCTATGCACAAAAAGGAGCCCGTGGGGATTAGCCGGCAATCTTTTGCTGGTTGATGGCATGTAAGATTCATCAGCTTCCTGGGGCCTGTGCCCTTGACTGAAGCGTCGCTGACATGGCTCGTAACCTATCTGTGACCTCAGTGAACGAGGGGCGGATATCGGGATTGGCCGACCAACATTGCTCCATCAGTATTCGCCATTCGGGGTCACAGGTTTCAGGTACTGGAGGCCGGAGAGAGTTGTTGACAATACCCCCTTCTCACAAGCAAAGTATGCAAAGTTACTTTGAGGATTCAATGCTATCAGACTATTACTAGATGATTTGGGGGCACGAATTGACAAAGGATTCTGTCCTTCGACAATTAGTCAATATTAAATCGTAATAAAAACAAGACAATGGTTATAAGTATACCTATGATAGCGCCGCAATGCATATTTGCGTATGGTTCCTCACCGGTCAAGATTTCCCATAGTGCTATCCCGAAAGAGAACACGTCCACCTACATGTGCCAATAGATACATATCAGGCAAATGATGGTTGCACATGCAAACGATGGTGTGGAGTCTGATGAAAGGTGTTACCTTCTCAGACACTTTGCTGCTGCTACCGTTCAACAGCTCCGGTGCCATCCACGGAAGGGTGCCCCGTACACCACCAGAAACCAAAGTGTTGCGCTTAATTCTCGATAATCCAAAGTCTCCAACCTGAGAATAATTACACATTACTAATGGAAAGGTCCATGACATCAGAACTAAAGGGAAGACAAGGCTGCTGCTATCTGATAACACACCCCAGCACCTCGCGTGGATCTAAAACTACCTTGCAGATTGGCCTCTGAGGATCTCTCAAATTAACGAGTAAATTGTCGCATTTCAAATCAAAATGGACTATGCTTTTCGAGTGCAGATATTCCATCCCAAATGCAGCATCCATTGCAATGATGAGCTTTTTCCGAAGATCAAGCGATCTGCAGAGCTCTAGTAAATAGTGACATAACAACAACATTGTGCAGAGTGGAAAACACTGAACAGAAACATACAAAACTCACCTATCCTTCCTTAGAAGAACATTCCTTAGTGAACCATTCACCATAAATTCTGCCACAGTTGCTAATGTTCCTCCAGTTCCATCAGGAACCACACCATAGAAAGCAACAACATTTGGATGATGCAGCTTTGAAAGAATTTGCGCCTCCCTCCAGAAGTCTTTGGTCTGTACAAAAATGCAAGTTGGCATTTATATCTAATGAAAGATAATATGAATGTCTTCTATCAACCATGTTTCAATTTCAAATTTCGATTACTAGTCAGGCTGCCTAAACATGCAGCAACAAGGAAATCAATCATGCTTCACGTGCAAGATTATGTTAGGCACTACTACCTCTGACCCAAAATGTAGGTCTTTTAAAGAGTTGGGCACAAGAATTAAGGATCTGATAAAATGAAAATGCTGCCGTTCATTTATTTCTGCGTATTTCTCTTATTTCCTCCAAATAGAGTTATAAAGCCAATTTTTGATGAAATTAACGAGGGGCTGAATAGGAACAGCATAAGCAGAAGTGCAGTATAGAAAGACCTAAATTTTGGATAAAATCGAAAGGCTAGAAGGGCCTACATTTTGGATTGGAGGTATGGTTGGTTGTTGCTGAATTTCCTAAATGACTAGAAAGGAGAAATGGATATACGACTACTCACAAGTTTCTCTTGTTCAGATGATCTCCCAGCAAAACAGCTTTTCTTGATACGTTTGATAGCAACATCACTTCCTCGCCATTTTCCATGGTAAACAGTTCCAAACGTGCCAGATCCCAGTTCACGTAGCTCCTCGAGGTCAGCATTTCTTATGATCTGACCATACAAAAGTCGGAACAATCAAATGCTGTTATGACTTGCTTATTATAAACAAATCCACTATGGATATGATCTTTTTATGAAACAAATAGACATCTTAGCTGAAAGAAAACTATAATTACTAAACAAATTTAGAGTGCTAGAACTGCACCTGCAAGCCATACATGCTGGCTTCAAGTTCGGCAATCTCAGCATCACTAATGGTGCCATCTGCAGCTGCTTTATCACCATGGTCCTAACATTTGGAATGAAAAACAAAATATGCTCAACCATTCCGTAGGCATGAATAGCATGCTAAATATATAGGATAGGTTATACCTCATTAGCTAACTCTGGCCCATCGCTCTTAGCATCATCATCCTTATCTGATGAAATAATTGCATGGTGCTGCTCTTCAGCTGCCATTTCAACCTGAGGAATTGGTCTGGATGACGGAATGCCAGAAGGCAAATTATCAGTCACATCCTCAACTATAGCACGTGCCTCCATTTGAAAATTATTATGCATTCTGCCCTTCAGATTCATGTCCTCATTATTGATGGTTGCACGATCAAATTCAATTACTCCTACATCACTGCAGATGATATTGTGCTGATTAAAAACAGGAACATCTCTCTGTTTAAGACCATCCTTGAAGGTGCCATTGCCAAACATGTTTCCAGTCAGATCAGCATTACTTAGTCCAATAGGCGAAGAGGTAGCCAAACCAGAGCTGTGCACCAATAACTGGTCGAAATTTTCATTTTGATACACAGGGGATGCTCCATTTGCCACTGATCTTTGTGGCGCAAAAGCTTCAAAAGGGTCAATATGCAACAGTATATGGGGTCCAGGAGCAACTTTATCATTACCATGCACACAGCCAGCTGTTCCATAATCTGTAGAGACACGCCCTGAGTTCATTTTCTCTACATGAGACCCACAATCTGAATTCGCTGTTTGAGATCCATTAGGGCATCCATGAAGAAAGCGTGAATGAGAATTATCAGTAGCATGCATTGACGTCAAACCTGAGCTTTCTAGAGCATCTAACTCACCTGAGGACAACCTTGCACCACGTGTGTGGTGCAAAGTGAACCTTGTGTCAACAAAAGTGCACTGGGGAGCAACACTTGGACCGGCACTGTTCTCCGGATGATAAATCTTCCTCTGTTGAACAACAGGACCACTATCATGACCTGTTTGCACCATATTACTAGACAAACTGTCTTGTTGGTAATATACAGCTGCCTCAAAACTGGCTCCACCAGGAACTCCTTGATCATACCGCTGGTCGGTATGACTAGAAACAAGGTAATTTGGTTCATCCATACGAGTAATCTCAGGTGGCTTAGCACATAGAAGATCTGGCCTAGCCCCGCTTATTGTTCTCTCCAGCGCATTAGCTTGACACATTGTCTGGGAAAATGAAGGGGGTATGTAGGAATCAAAAGTTAAAGACAAATTGGATGCAGGTTGTTCAGTGCGATCATTTAGCAAAGGATCAGAAAAGGCATGCGGCATGCCATGAATTTGACCAGTGTATTCATGCATACCAGATAGCCAACTAGCAGCTTCCGGATGCACGCACACCTTTTCAGAATAGAAGGGCATTTCCATTGGAGTAGACTTATCATAGTTTGTATGTGAACTCACGTAACTCTCGTTTCGAGGTATACCCAAATCTTTTGCCTGCCTTTGAATTTGAATATTGTGCATGGTTGATCCAATTCCAACACCTGTGTCTGCATCGCTTTGAGTCTTATCTTGATGGTCTGGAAGCATGGCTTTCAAATGTGATCCATTGCTAACTTCATATTTGTGTTCATGTTCTTGATTCGTTGTTAGTTTGTCTGCAGACATCCGCAGCCTAGACTGATTCAAAGACATCCTCTGTCGATTTAAGCCTGGGGAGGAAGTTGCTGCTGACTCAGCCACCATTTGTTGTGAGTATGGAGCAAGAAAAAACTGAGAGGAAGACTCATTTAAGGCTGTTCCAGCCAAAGCTTTACCTCCACTTTCTATATCTGTTTGACATGCAGTTGAGTCTCTGCAGGGGAGTAGGGAACTATCCAACTGTTGGCTCAACTGGCTCACCAAACTGTTGCCGCTGGTGCTCTGCTCCAGTTGTGAGAGATTGTTCACAGCAACAACAAAATGATATTCTGGCTCACTTTCTAAACTTCTTGCACTTAACGATGTCTCCTCACAATCATTTGGGGAGACAAGAAATATCCGAAGTCTCGGTGAGCCATTGGCCTTTTCAAGACTGTAGTATTCTTCCATCATATTCTGAAGATCCTCTTCACATGAAAGAGAAATCAGAGCATCAAGGTCCTCATCAGGAAGCTGATACTTGATGGTATGAGGCTGGTTGTAGAGCGAGAGGGTTTTATGCACAAGTTCCTTCCATGAGAAGTTTCTGGGTATCGATATGAGACGTGTTTCCCCACCTACATATCTGAGCACCCCATCACTAGGCCTAGGCAGGATTTTCCCACCAAAGCTACACATGAACTTGACTTTTCCAGCATGTGGGCTTTCGCAGGGAGACGACATATCTTGTAGATTGTCACTTGAATGCTCAGCTGGTTTGAGTCCATTCTCAGAGCGTATGGTCCTCGTACGCACCAAATTTGCCGGATCCATATCATATTTCAGAGGCAAACTGGCAGTAAGGTTGCCGGAGTCAAACCTGCCAAGACCAAGAATCGTGGTGAGATCCTGATAGACCACATTCAAGTTCTTGTGGTTATTGGGCCCAACTTGGCTGTTCATCTGAAGCAACACGGAGCAATGGTGGTTTTGCTGGAAGCTCCTCCTCCTTGTCCTTGAACAGTGCAGGACTGGAGCTAATTGCTATATCTTGAAACACCGAACTATTCATTCATCTCTTCTCTTTAAGACAAAAGCAGTGGTTTCCCCTAATGTAGACCCTGGCTCCGCTCCTTCTCGAGCAAAGCGTAGCTGCCATGAATAAGAAAACACGGTGAACATCTGTGATCTCTCTACCATCCCCGCAACAAAACAGACAAAGAGAGGTCGAAACGAACTGAAAAAAAAATCTCGCTGTGTACAATGTTCATAGGCGATCGGTATTGCGAGCCGAAGAAGAATTAATGATCAAATTAGCTCATCAGTTGGATTCGACTGGTCAGAGCCACACACAAAAAAATCCCGAAAAGATCCTACCGACAACAGTACAGACCAGGACGAAGCGTACCGCTCCTATGAAAACCAAATCAAGCTAGGGTTCCTCACCTGAGGGTTCAATCAGCGCGGGACCGCCTCGCCGCCGAGCGAGCGCGCCGGCGGCCGAGCAAGGGGGGCCCGCCCCGCCTCGCCTCGCCGGCGGTGAGGTCGGCGCGGCAAATGGGACGGGGACGCCGGCGCCGATCTCGCCGACGGGGCGGGCCCAAGCGCATTAGCGGATTGGCGCCGCGCGGGGGAGGATCAAATCGCCTGGGAATTTGGTGGTGGGAGGGAGGAAAGGGTGGGGACTGGGGAGGGAGAGAGGAACGCGGCAGCAGAACGAAACGGAACGAACGCCAAATAGGACACGGGGAAGGGGATGGAAAGTGGGTTCGTTCCCGGTTGCGCCCGATGCGGGCGTGTTGTGCTCGGCTGGATGGATTTGCCGGCGGGGCCAGGTAATGTGATGTGTCTGTCTCTCTAGGTCGGCTGTTGGATCGTTGCCTGGCTGGCTTCGCACTGCAACAAGGACGTGCGTTCGAAGGAACTGCCGCCAAAAGAAGCGTGCGTCGAAGGAGAGAGAAGTAAAGGAAGAAGAATTTGCCTTCTCTTTAACTATAATAAGGTTAAGAAATGGGTCTATTGTCAAAGATGAAGACTGCCGACCCTTGGCCAAAACCGACAGAAACGTTGTCTTTTTCGTTTAGAAGAAGAAATATAACTATGTATGACCCGTTAGAATTACGGTAATGTTATCTGACGAACGTCAGCTGTGAGGGGATGGCAAGCGAACACCTTTTCTTGTTAGCTTTAGTTGATTCGCGAGATTAAACGGTGGTGGTTTTAAACGAAAATGCTTTCTTCCGAAGAAACTGTCATATTGTTTTGAAGTTGTCATTCCCTCGCATCTAAAACTGCCAATGAAATCGTTCGAAATGCCACTCCTTCCCAGCGAACGTTCGCGAGCTAAGAGGGTCCTAGATTACACGTCGGCCACTCCTGGGTGACCACTAGGCTCGCCCCATCGATCATCGACGGCGTTGATATCACTCGAGGAACCGGCCGGGATCTGGGCGACGTCCCAAAAACAAGATGAGGCATTCAACTGTTGCGGAGAAGGGACAATCCTTTCATAGGTGGGTTGCACTTTCCGAGGTCTTGTGCACATGCGGCAAAAAAGATCCTATGGCCCACGTCACGCACACAACCAAGAGAATAATTTGCACTTTGGCTCTGTCTTAGTCTTCCGGATCTTGGACGTGGCAACTTTGGGGAATGGGCTCTAGAATCAGGCCTGGTAGGCCGAGTTGGATGAGTATACCCCGGAGAAAGTCCGGAGCTAGGGATGGAGTCGGGGGTACTGGGGTCAAGGGCTGGTATTTTTAAACTTGATATTCATAGTTTTTTTTCTACTATGGTTATCACTTCAACTTGCCTACTAATCACTAATAATTGCACAAATGTGTAGATCTCCTTGTCTTAATGTTTTTTTGCAGATAGAACCCTAATATGTAGAAAACAAGGCCACATTTGGAAAGTACTTGAAGAGAGGAACAAATCCATATAAAGAAGTTCGACAGAGGCGTCTCTAAAAGATAGAGCAAAAATGTGATACGAGCAGGCATGCTCATACAAACAATCATACCACCCGGAATCGACTCCAAGAAGTCAAATTAAGCACACGATGTGCCCCTGAAACCTATTACAGATGTCTGCGCTATATAAAGAAGAGGAAGAACTCCAGTTGACCTCTTTGACTCTTCATCAACTCCATCGCCCTGCGTGATACATGGTCAAAGCCCGGAGAAAGAGCAACAACACTAAAGAAAGTGTTAGCGCATTGGACCCGAAATCCAACTAGCTGACTAAGCTGATAAAGGAAAAACATAATATAATAGAGAAATATTAGTTCTGACTGGTTGGTAAAAGGACTTTAAATCCTTTGGACAAAAGGACTAGAAATCCATTGAATGCTAGTGGTTCGATTCCACAATAGAACAAAGAATGAAATGAATGAATGAAAGCCATGAGCCCATGACCATGCCTCCAGTAGGACGAACGAGGAATCGGTTTTGGGGCTCCTGGTTCATGGGATCCTGACCACAATGGGGAGATTAGATACTCCCTCCGTCCCAAAATAAGTGTCTCAAGCTTAGTATAACTTTTTAGTAAAGTTAGTATAAAATTAAGACGCTTATTTTGAGATGGAGGGAGTATGATTCTTCAATAAGTCCATCCAATGGAGATAGATTGAGGAGAAAACCAAAGATAAAGATGGACAATATCTGAATCAAATAAAAAAAACCCAGCTATTTCATCAAATCCTAATTGTGTAGGTATGAAGTAGAAAAATCCGTTCTGCACCGCCATAGCAGTCATCTCCGGGCAATAGCCACCATCTCCATTTCCCACTAGATCATACTTGTACTTGAAATTCCATCACAATCGGTCATATTGTATGACGGTTAATTATTCTCGCTTATAAGGGAAATTAAAACTACTGATCACGATGAGCGCTAACTTCAAAACAGAGTATGAAACAACACGTACTTTTATGGTTTGAGAGTTCCACCTCTACTTGCTACTCGTTCTTTTCCAAAAATATATATTTTTTGCAAAATTTATTTCCAACCTTTTGTTGTTTTATTTTTTCTTTTCTTTCTCTTTCTATAAGCTAACTGAACAAAAAATATCTAACATCTAGGGTTGAAGACCTACATTTTGCAAATCAACACTAGTGGTGTGGAAAAACATATAGTCACCAGAAAGTTACAAGTATGGTAAAACTCAACCTAATTTATACAACTAATAAAAATACCAAAATGTCCCAGTATGATCATTCATCATTAAGACAAACTAAACATCAGATAAGTAATTCCTCTCTTACTCATAGATAGCTAACATTGCAATTTATTATGTAAAATTGAAAATAAACTAACACTAAAAGTAAACTAACTTGATTTGCAGAAAGTAAACATGCAAAAAAAACATTAGGGATACAAGGTTTCTCATGATCTCCCCCAAGCTTACAATAAAGCCAATGGGATCCTAATACCTAAGGCCTTCTTTGGTTGATAGGATAGGAATAGTATAGAATAGGAAAATCTTAGGAAGTGAGATGACATGCATCTCATTTCCTATAGGGAAAGATATGTCATTTGATGCATAGGACATGCATTTTTTCATTGAGTCTAGGCTATTTTTTCCCCTTTAAAATGTGGAGGATTGATTCCTATCCTACATAGGAATAGGAATCCATTCTTTTTTTCCTTTTGAGATGCAAAATTGATTCCTATCCTACATAGGAATAGGAATCCATTCCTGCAAACCAAAAGGCCCCAAAAGATTTTTTTTCCTACAAACTTCCTATCCTTTAGAATTCCTACAAAATTCAAGTTCCTATCCTTTAGAATTCCTACAAAATACCTATGAAAGGAGGCCTAAGTTTCCTTAGGCTTAGATGGTGATCTTCCTTCTTCTTATCTGCAGGCTTTTGGCCATTCTTCTAGTTTCATGCAATGGCCATGCCCAATCGAGAATCACGCAAACATCTCCATAATCTCCCCTTGTTGTTGGGAGACAACTTTTATGAGAAATGTTGTGTTTCCTCATAGCTCAAGAAAAACTTTAATAAGGAAATAAATTATACCATAAAGTATATGGACTCTCTATTGGATGTTATTACTCATCATCTAGTAGGCATGGTTACCTTCTCCAATAGGATGAACACAAGCCTTATAAAATTGTTTCTAGTTCGTTGATCTTTTCCTCAATCTCATCTGGAATCGGCACTTTCTTCTCACTTTTGAGAGGCGAAGGCCCTAGATGACATTTTAGAAAAGCTCCTTGCAGATTATACGTGTAAGGATTTTGAGGATAGTTTCCCTTTGTCTTACTTTTCTTACTTCCTTTTTTTCTTCGAGTCACCGTCCTTGATTCTCATGCGCCTGGGTGGCTCCCATCTTCCAGGGGCATGTCCCCCCAATCAGGAAGATGTATGATCTTTCTTGGTGACGGGTTGTTATGGATATATACCTTCTCGCTGGAGGTCGCGGCGAACACGTCCTTCGATGCCATCGTAACCAGTGCCTTCTTGATCATGTAGATGAGTTTTTTCTGCAGAGGAGGCATAGAGTGAAGGCAACACTAGTACAGAAAAGCCTACTAGTGGCGTTCAGAAAACATCGTTAGTGGCGCCTATGTCCCACGCCACCGGTATGACTCCACTAATGAGGTGTCACTAGCAGTGGCGGTTGCCGACACTGCTAGTAGATAAACATTAGTGCCGTTGGGACCAAACATCACTAATAACTAACGAACCCGTGGCGTGGGCTACCAAATGCCACATATACGTTCTCAATTAATGGCATCGCTTTCCTATACTTGCCCTTAGTAAATAATTTACTAGTGGCATGGCACTTCTTTGTCACGCCACTAGTAGTTGTTGACAATACTAAACAAATATTGTACCGACGACTTTTGCCTAATTAATCCACATTCCCGAAAGGCACGTAGCATCACAAGTAGATTTCTAACTAGAGTTACATAAGAAGGAAGATATAACAAAACCCCCTAAAAGCATGTCGCAACATATAGCTAGTTTTTCAACTAAATCTAGGAAAAGGCAAACACATATGTGTCATGTCATGCTACTCTTATGGCTCCTCGGCCAGGATGTTGACAACCAGCTTGATCTGAAGATCATCATGGGTGCTTGTCCTGAAACTGAAAAGAATGACTTTACTAACCTCAAGCCACTTCATATCGACAAAATCACTCTAGCCCTTTCCGAAGATGATGAGGCCATCATCACACTTCTGGTACTTGACCGGCCCAACACTGGCCTTCTTCATATGAATCCTAGCAAAACCATCTCTTGGAATCTTTAGGGTGTTGACAACTTTCACCGGTAATCTTCGTATGCACCATGATATAGATAGATAAATCATATATATGTGATGGATCTGTAAAAAAAGGACGTTCGATTACATCTATGAGTTGCATTAAAAAAGAAAATTACATATGAAAAGGTAGATCTACATTAAAGAAAAATATAAGAACAACAAAAGCATACCATCACCATGGTCTTTCCCTCTATGTTTGACTTTGTGAAGCGGTGCACATAAAAGGCACCTGCATACCCTTCCTTCATTGCCACCGGGTTATGTAGGTTGAGCTCCTCTTTCTTCGTCGGATCAACCCCCTTCATTCTGAGAGTAGATTCTAGGGGGGTCATAATGATTTTTATTTTGATCGTTCGCCCTTGTCAAGTTGCACAACTACACCCTAGGAATGTATTCCCTCAAATCAAAGGAGACCGGATTGCTTTCTCAAAGGTTGATGTCCGTGACAAACTTAAACCAACTGTCACCCTTGATGATCATCTTTGATTCCCCTTTGTGCAACTCAAAATTATGCCATGAACATGACACAAAGCTTATGCGTCCTTGTTATTCCCATATCAAAGATCTACTAAGGAGAGAGGTAGCTTATGTCACCGATGTACCTCAAATTCACGCCTCACAATGATAGTAATGTCCTTGAAGTCCACAATGGTTAAATATTGCGCGGTCAACATTCACACAACACCATGAAGTGTTGGGAAACGTAGTAGAAAACAAAAAAAAATCATCCTACGATCACCCAGGAACAATATCAAGATGCATATAAAGTTTGGATCATGATCGTTACCGACTCCGGAGTGCAGCAGAAGTAGACGAGTCGGTGTAGATCATACTTGGAGTCCCTCGAACCGTAATGAACGATCATGCAAACTGCCCATGAACAATCCCTCGAATAGAAGACCAAAAGCACGACCTCTCTACTTGGTTACAAGCGTATGTTCTTCACGATCCGGCATCACTTTGCCGTCCAGAGCTAATAATCGCCGAAGAATTAGAGGGAGGAGATTAGAACCACACTGGGCTTCTGATTATGAGGATTAGAGGATCTAGGTTAAGATCTAATTGATCAACTAGGACCAACTAGAACTAGAACTAGAGGAACTAGAGGAGGCTCCAAAACTTGTGTCAATTGTGGCCAAAACCTCTAGTATATATAGGTTGGAGGGGAGAAGGTGTTGGAAATATGCCCTAGAGGCAATCATATTGTATTATTATATTTCCATATTCATAATTAAGAGTTTATATTTCATGCTATAACTGTTGTGATACTGGAATATGTGATTCAATGAAAAACTCATATGCACGTGTGGAATTTAAACGATAAAGAATAGGTTCTGGGTCGCCTCTTAGACTGGCTCGGGTATTATTAGTGATCATGTTTTTCAGATCTTAGGATATCGTTAAGCATAATGATAATCCTAAAACAACATTGAGAGTATGATGTTAGAAAAATGATCATATTGAATAAACCCAATTTTTTTGTTATACTTTGAGATAATATCGTCTGAAATCAATTGTTATAACACGGAGTGTTAGCATGTGTTTTAGTTCCTTATACCATGAGAGTATCGTAGTCACTTCCTACCATATGGTGGACTTTGGGGTTACTCAAACGTTATCAGTAACATGGTGATCATAACGACAACTTACGGGTTCATCGGAAAGTTTGACAAGAGACTAGATAGCTCGAGAGTGGGATTTGCTCCTTTGGCGATTGAGAGATATTCTTAGGGCCCTCTCGATGTGACGACATCCATCATCATCTATCCAGACATAGGTGACTATGTCACGGGGATGCCAGAACACTTCAACGAGAAAGAATAACAAAACCGTCAACAAGATCAACGGTATAGTGAGCATGTGTTTGGCTCGGGAGGATACTGATGAATCATGGGTTTTGTAAAGTATCATGAAGCAAAGGGAACATCACATGATAACCAAAGGTTCACTTGGATGCCATTCGTGTAATCATAGGGATCGATATGGACATCCACTGTTCCACTATCGGTCATTGAACGAAGGGGTTTCATTCATGTCTATGATTTACCGAACCTACGGGGTGATAACCCACAAGTATAGGGGATTGCGACAGTCTTCGAGGGTAGTATTTCACCCAATTTATTGATTCAACACAAGGGGAGCCAAAGAATATTTACGAACTTAGCAGTTGAGTTGTCAATTCAACCACACTTGGAGAACTAAATATCTGTAGCAAAGTGTTTAGTAGCACAATAGTATGACAGTTTGATAGTAGTGGTAACAGTAGCAGTTTTGTAGTGATTGTAATAGTAGCAGCAACAGTAGTTACTTAGCAAAGATCAATATGAGAAACACGTAGGCATTGGATCAATGATAGATATTTGTGTTGCATGGAATTCATCGTATAACAATCACAACCTAGAGCGATACACAATAGCTCCAATTCATCAATGTAATGCAGGCATGTATTCCATATATAGCCATATGTGCTTATAGTAAGAACTTGCATGGCATCTTTTGTCCTACCCTCCCGTTACAGCGGGGTCCTTAAGGAAATCTAAGGGATATTAAGGCCACCTTTTAATAGAGAATGGGAACAAAGCATTAACACATAGTGAATACGTAAACTCCTCATACTACGGTCATCACCGGAGCGAATCCGCATTGTTGTCACTTTGGGGTCTACAGATCATAACACATAATAGGTGCATACAACTTGCAAGATAGGATCCAAAACATACTTATATTCGTGAACATAATAGGTTCGGATCTGAAATCATGGCACTCTGGCCCTAGTGACAAGCATTAAGCATAGCAAAGCCACAACAATATCAATCTCAGAACATAGTGGATACTAGGGATCAAGCCCTAACAAATTGACTCGACTACATGACAAATCTCATCCAACTCCATCACCGTCCAGCGTGCGCCTGAGCTCGTGGCTCCCTGGTGGCCCCCCTCCAGCAGATCTTTTCGGCAATAATTTTTATATATTCCGAAAATATTCTCCGTAAGTCTTTAACCCAATGCGAGTGATTTTATTTTTGCACAAAAATAACACCATGGTAGTTCTCCTGAAAACAGTGTCAAACCGGGGTAGTTTCATTCAAATCATGCAAATTAGAGTCCTAAACAAGAGCATAAGTGTTTGAAAAAGTAGATACGATGGAGACGTATCAACTCCCCCAAGCTTAACTCATTGCTTGTCCTCAAGCAATCCAGTTGACAAACTTAAAGTGATAAAGAACAACTTTTACAAACTCTTTTATTCTTGTTGTTGTATATATGCTTAACTAGTGTTGAATTTTTCAGCAGAGATTATGAACTAACCATATGAATGATAACACTTAGGTCTCATATTTACTAATGACAATAACATAAACTAACGAGCAATAATAAGGTATCTTGGATGCCAACAATTTGTCAAAACAATCATGATATAATATGATAACATGGTATCTCGCTAGCCCTTTCTAAGACCGCAAAACATAAATTCAGAGCACCTCTGAAGTTCAAGCAGTGACTAAACATTGTAATTCAGGGTAGAAGAGATCCAGTCATGGTTACATCTAACATTAACTAGATTCAATGCATGTTATACTAAGATTGACAATATCGCTCTCAAAGTTGGTGCTTGAATGACAAGGTGATGACTCAACAATAAAAGTAAATAACATGAAAGTAAATAGAAAGTCCCTTCATGGAGGGAAGTAGAGATTTACAGAGGTGCCAGAGCTCAAAGCTTAAAATAGAGATGAATACATTTTGAGAGGTGTGCTTTTCCTACAACGTCATGTGTAAGGATTTAGATATCTTCCATAATAAACATACTATCGGTGCTTCCCATGCAGAAAGGTAAAGGTTTACTCCCCCAACATCCATCAACACAAGCCTTGGCTAGCTGAATCCTCGGGTGCCCTCCAAGCAATCAACTTTCCGGGGGAGTTTGTTTTATTACATTTTTCTTTATTTTTGATTACAGGATTGGGCATCCCAATTACTAGCCTTTCTCGTGCAACGACAAGTGAATAAACATCCATCATGAGAATAACCCGCTTAGCATGGAAGATGTTGGCCACCCCATCGCTCCATGAGCGGTACGACACACACAAATGTGTATCTGAATGATTATAGGTGGCACATACAAATTTACTTGGAACGGCAGAGTAATACCGCATATAGATACATATGGTGGAGTCATCTAGAACAACTTTGGGTTTAAGGATTTTGGGTGCACAAGTAGTATTCCTGCTTAGTACAGACGAAGGCTAGCAAATAGATTGAGAAGCGACCAACTAGAGAGCGACAACAGTCATAATAGTGCATTGCGAATATTTAACATTGACTATGAGCATGAGTAGGATATAAACACCCTGAACATAAATATCATGAAGGCTACATTGGTTTTGAATCAACTACATGTGTGAACATGTGCCAAGTCAAGTGTTGGGGAACGTTGCATGGAAAACATTTTTTTTCTACGCACACGCAAGATCTATCCATGGAGATGCATAGCTACGAGAGGGGAGAGCATCTTCATACCCTTGAAGATCGCTAAGCGGAAGCGTTTATCAATGCGGTTGATGTAGTCGTACACCTTCATGATCCGTCCCAATCAAGTACCGAATGTACGACACCTCTGCTTTTAGCACACGTTCAGCTCGATGACGTCCTCGCCTTCTTGATCCAGCGAGAGGGGCGAAGTAGTAGATGAGTTCCGACAACACGACAGCATGGTGACGATGGTGGTGAAGAACAATCTCTGCAGGGCTTCACCAAGCACAACGGAAACTATGACGGAGGATAAACTAGAGGGGACAGGGTTGCCGGCACATGGCTTGGTGAATCTTGATCTGTTCCTGGTGCTAGCCCTGCCCCTCTATTTATATGTTGAGTCCTGGGGTCATTTCTTGGAGAAAGAGCCTCCTCAAAGTCGGTTCGGCACGCAAGGCAAGAATCCTTCTCGGACTCCAGGACCAGACGTTGGGGACCCTGGCGTCCCTTGGCGTCTGGCCCCTGGCCTCCACAAAACTCCTTTTGCACCTTCCTTAAAGCCTCTTGGGCTTTACCAAGTGTTCTCGTACCTGAACATTTCGGGAAACATCCAAAACCCCTTCATGTGAACTCTGGAACCCTTCCGGAGACCAAATACTATTATCCCATATATCAACTTTACCTCTGGACTATTTTGGAGCTCCTTGTCATGTCCGTGATCTCATCCGGGACTTCAACAACATTCGGTCACCAACATACATAACTCATATAATACTATATCATCAATGAATGTTAAGCGTGCGGACCCTACATGTTCGAGAATGATGTAGACATGACCGAGATGCTTCTCCGGTCAATAACCAATAGCGGGACTTGGATGCCCATAACGGTTCCTACATATTCCATGAAGATCTTTATCGGTCGAACCTTTATGACAACATACGTAGTTCCTTTTGGCTGTCGGTATGTTACATACCCGAGATTCGATCGTCGGTATCTCCATACCTAGTTCAATCTCGTTACCAGCAAGTCTCTTTACTCATTTCGTAATACATCATTCTGTAACTAACCCCTTAGTCACTTTGCTTGCAAGCTTCTTGTGATTCTGTATTACCGAGAGGGCCCAGAGATACCTCTCCATCATACGGAGTGAGAAATCCCAGTCTCGATCCATGCCAACTCAATAGACACCTTCGGAGATACCTGTAGAGCACCTTTATGATCACCCAATTACGTTGTGACATTTTATGGTACACAAAGAATTCTTCCAGAGTTCTGTATTTGCATGATCTCATGGTCGAAGAAACATGTATTTGACATTAAGAAAACACTAGCAATGAACTGAACGATCATATGCTATGCTAACGGTTGGGTCTTGTACATCACATCATTCTCCTAATGATGTGATCCTGTTATAAAATGACAACTCATGTCTATGGTTAGGAAACCTTAACCATCTTTTGATCAACGAGCTAGTCTAGTAGAGGCTCACAAGGGACACGGTATTTGTTTGCGTATCCACACATGTATTTAATTTCCGGTCAATACAATTCTAGCATGAATAATAAACCTTTATCTTGAATAAGGAAATATAATAATAACAACTTTATTATTGCCTCTAGGGCATATTTACACCAGTCTCCCACATTGTAATGAATCTAACACCCATGGAATCTTGGTGCTGATCATGTTTTCCTCATGGAAGAGGCTTAGTCAACGGGTCTGCTACATTCAGATCCATATGCACTTTAAAAATTTCTATGTCTCCATACTCGACACGCGAACGGAGCTGAAGCGTCGCTTGATGTGTTTCGTTCTCTTGTGAAACCTGGGCTCCTTGTCTATGGCAATTGCTCCAACATTGTCACAAAATATGTCATTGGAACTGATGCACTGGATATTATCCCTAGATCAGATATGAACTCCTTCATACAGACTCCTTCACGCGCTGCTTCCGAAGCAGCTATGTACTCCGCTTCACACGTAGATCCCGCCATGACACTCTGCTTAGAACTGCACCAACTGAAAGTTCCACCATTTAATATAAACACATATCCAATTTGCGACTTAGAGTCATCCGGATCTGTGTCAAAGCTAGCATCGACTAACCCTTTGCGACGAGCTCTTCGTCATCTCCATAAACGAGAAACATATCCTTGGTCCTTTTCAGGTACTTCAGAATATTCTTGACCGTTGTCCGGTGATCCACTCATGGATTACTTTGGTACCTCCCTGCCAAACTTATGGCAAGGCACACATCAGGCTGGTACACAACACGACATACATTATAGAACCTATGGCTGAGGCATAGGGAATCACTTTCATTCTATCTCTATGTTCTATCGTGGTCGGGCTTTGAGTCTTACTCAATTTCACACCTTGCAACACAGGCAAGAACCCTTTCTTTGACTGGCCCATTTTGAACTTCTTCAGAACTTTGTCAAGGTATGTGCTTTGTGAAAGTCCTATTAAGCGTCTCGATCTATCCCTATAGATCTTGATGCCCAATATATAAGCAACTTCACCGTGGTCTTTCATTGAAAAATTCTTATTCAAGTATCCTTTTATGCTATCCAGAAATTCTATATCATTTCTAATCAGCAATATGCCATCCACATATAATATTAGAAATGATATAGAGCTCCCACTCACTTTCTTGTAAATATAGGCTTCACCATAAGTCTGGATAAAACTAGATGCTTTG
This sequence comes from Triticum aestivum, assembly GCF_018294505.1. Taxonomy (NCBI): domain Eukaryota; kingdom Viridiplantae; phylum Streptophyta; class Magnoliopsida; order Poales; family Poaceae; genus Triticum; species Triticum aestivum. The sequence goes on along the minus strand of NC_057807.1, from coordinate 80,180,503 downwards.
ATCACCTCATCAAAGCGTTTATTCCAACTCCGAGATGCTTGCACCAGTCCATAGATGTATCACTGGAGCCTGCACACTTTGTTGGCACCTTTAGGATCGACAAAACCTTCCGGTTGCATCATATACAACTATTCCTTTAGAAACCCGTTAAGGCACTACTGCAGGATGCTGCTAACGCGACACTACGATCAGAGATCCTTTGATGAAACTGTGTGTGATGCATTAATCACAAACGGTGATGTAGAAAAACCATCAAAAAAGATGCAAAACATTTGCGATGGCGGAGCCATCAAACATGGTTCGGACTTTAGTTGCATGTGCAATGCAGGGAATATGGTTCAGTTCAATTAACCGTTTGCGATGAGGAAGAAGAACAGAAACGGGCAGCCAGATGAAGGCGTGTGCGATATACGACATACAGTTCACTCGGATTAACTGTTTGTGATGAGGCGGAATAACAGAAACGGGAAGCTAGATAAAAGGTGTGTGCAATTGAGGGCATACACTTGAGAAGGATTAACTGTTTGCGATTAGGCAACAAAATAGAAATGGTCAGTCAAATCAAAGTGTCTGCGGTTGACGACATACACTTCACACGGATGAACTATTTGCGATAAGCCACAACAAACAGAAATAGTTAGACAGATCAATGTGGGTGCACTAGATGGGCACACATTCTAATTAAAAGAAGCGTGTGCGCTGGTAATAACGAGCGCACATGGTTGTTGGAACAAGACGTGTGCTGACATTGCTTATTGCGGTGCACCCTATGGTGCAAACGCCACGTACGCGGCAGATGTTGGCTTGAACTACGTCGATATTTCCCCAAAGAGGAAGGGATGATGCAGCACAACAACGGTAGGTATTTCCCTCACCGATGAGATCAAGGTTATCGAAACAGTAGGAGAACCACACAACACCATGTAAACAACTCCTGCACACAAAGAACAAATACTTGCAACCCAACGTAAGAGAGGGGTTGTCAATCCCTCATGGGTAAAAAGATAGGTAAAGTTGTAATAGTTTGGATCAATGGATCTCGCGGGAACGCAAGATAACATAAATAAATAAAAATTGCAGCAATGTATTTTTATATTTTTGGATTAATAGATCTAAAAATAAAAGCAAATAAAAATAGATCTCGAAGGAAAAAATAATAAAGAAGAGACCCGGGGGCCGTAGATTTCACTAGTGGTTTCTCTCAACAAAATAGCACACGGTGGGTAAACAAATTACTGTTGGGCAAATGATAGAACTTCAAATAATCATGACGATATCCATACAATGATCATTATATCGGCATCACGTCCAAGATTAGTAGACCGACTCCTGCCTGCATATACTACTATTACTCCACACATCGACCGCTATCCAGCATGCATCTAGTGTATGAAGTTCATGGAGAAATAGAGTAATGCAATAAGGACGATGACATGATGCACACAAGCTCTATTTATGTAGAAATAGACCCTATCTTGTTATCCTTAATAGCAACGATACATATGTGTCGGTTCCCCTTCTGTCACTGGGATCAAGCACCGTAAGATCGAACCCATCACAAAGCACCTCTTCCCTTGGCAAGAAAAATCGATCTAGTTGGTCTAACTAAACCAAAGATTCAAAGAATAAATACGAGGCTATAAGTAATCATGCATATAAGAGATCAAAAGACTCAAATAACTTTCTTGGATAAAAACATAGATCTGATCATAAACTCAAAGTTCATCGGATCCCAACAAACACACCGCAAAAAGAGTTACATCAAATAGATCTCCAAGAGACCATTGTATTGAGAGTCAAGAGAGAGAGAGAGAGAGAGAGAGAGAGAGGAAGCTATCTAGCTACTAACTACAGACCTGTAGGTTTACAATGAACTACTCATGCATCATCGGAGAGGCACCAATGAGGATGATGAAACCCTCCGTGATGGTGTCTAGATTGGATCTGGTGGTTCTAGAACTTGCGGCGGCTGAAATTGATCTTCGTCGACTCCCCTAGGGTTTCTGAAATATTGGGGGTATTTATAGAGCAAAGAGGCGGTGCGGGAGGCCACCGAGGTGGGCACAAACCATCAGGGCGCGCTTGGGCCTCCAGGCGCGCCCTCGTGTCTTGTGCTCACCTAGGGTCCCCTCTTCGGTACTTCTTTGGCCCGCTGGATGTCTTCTGGTCCAAAAAAATCCACAAAAAGTTTTGCTGCTTTTGGACTCCGTTTGTTATTGATTTTCTGCGTTGTAAAAAACAAGTAGAAAACAACAACTGGCACTTGGCACTATGTCAATAGGTTAGTCCCAAAAAATGATATAAAGTTGCTATAAAATGATTGTAAAACATCCAAGAATGATAATATAATAGCATGGAACAATAAAAAATTATAGACACGTTGGAGACATATCAGCATCCCCAAGCTTAATTCCTGCTTGCCCTCGAGTAGGTAAATGATAAAAACAGAATTTTTGATGTGGAATGCTGCCTAACATGTTCATCACATATTCTTTTCTTTGTAGCATGGACATTTGGACTTTTATATGGTTCAAAGCAATAGTCTAGTTTTGACATGAAGACTTTAATACTCAAGCATATCAACAAGCAACCATGTCTTTCAAAATATTAACACTAAAGCAAGTTATCCCTAGCCCATTATGCTCAGTCATTGATCCATTCATGAAGCACACTCGCATATTAGCTACACCCAATGCTCAAGTACGATCATAGTGCCCCTTAGTTGGTGCTTTATAAGAGAAGATGGAGACTCAAGTAAAATATAAATTGTATAAAGTAAATTGAAAGGCCCTTTGCAGAGGGAAGTAGGGGTTTGTAGAGGTGCCAGAGCTCAAAGCAAAAACTAGTAGAGATAAAACATTTTGGGTGGCATGCTTTTCCTGACGACGAAAATGATCGAATAGTTCTCAATACTTTTCATGCTAGATATATCATAGGCGGTTCCCAAACAGAAAATAAAGTTTATTTCTTTTTCCACCATACTTTCACTTTCCATGGCTAACCGTATCCACGGGTGCCTTCCATACCAACACTTTCCAAGGAATTTATTATTTGATAACATAAAGTAAATTCATTTTTCATTTCGGGACTGGGCATCCCTAATACCTGTGTCGTACTCTCTTGCAATGACAAGTGAATTAACACTGATCTTGAGAATAACACATCTAGCATGGAAAAATATCAGCCACCCCCTACCGTTTCATGAGCGGTACGAGCACACAAAAGAGAAATTTATTTTGAAATTTAGAGATGGCACATACAAATTTGCTTAGAACGGCAAAAGAATACCGCATATAGGTAGGTATAGTGGACTCATGTGGCAAAAACTGGTTTAAAGGATTTTGGATGCACAAGTAGTGATCATACTTAGTGCGAATGAAGGCTAGCAAAAGATTGGGAAGCATCCAACCAAGAAACAAAAAATCTCATAACCGAGCATTAAGCATAACTAACACCGAATAATGCACCACAAGTAGGATGTAATTTCATTGCATAACTATTGATTTTCGTGCTTGCATAGGGAATCACAAACCTTAACACCAATATTCTTACTAAAGGATAATTACTCATTGATACATCTCCAACGTATCTATAATTTTTGATTGTTCCATGCTATTATATTACCTGTTTTGGATGTTTATGGGCTTTATTTTACACATTTATATCATTTTTGGGACTAACCTACTAACCGGAGGCCCAGCCCGTATTGCTGTTTTTTTTGCCTATTTCAGTATTTCGAATAAAAGGAATATCAAGTGGAGTCCAAACGGAATGAAACCTTTGGGAGCAATCTTTTTGGAACAAACGCAATCCAGAAGACTTGGAGTGCAAGTCAAGAAGCAGCCGAGGCAGCCACAAGGCTGTAGGGCGCGCCCCCTGTCTCGTGGGCCCCTCGGGCGGCCACCAACATACTTCTTCCTCCTATATATACCCACGTACCTCGAAAACATCCAGGGAGCCACTGAAACACAATTTCCACCGCCGTAACCTTCTGTATCCACGAGATCTCATCTTGGAGCCTTGACCGGCGCTCCGCCGGAGGGGGAATCCACCACGGAGGGCTTCTACATCAACACCATAGCCCCTCCGATGAGTTGTGAGTAGTTTACCACAGACCTTTGGGTCCATATTTATTAGCTAGATGGCTTCTTCTCTCTTTTTGGATCTCAATACCATGTTCTCCCCCTCTCTTGTGGAGATCTATTTAATGTAACTCTTTTTGCAGTGTGTTTGTCGAGATCCGATGAATTGTGGGTTTATGATCAAGTTTATCTATGAGAAATTTTTGAATCTCCTCTGAATTCTTTTATATATGATTGAGTTATCTTTACAAGTCTCTTCGAATTATCAGTTTGGTTTGGCCTACTAGATTGATCTTTCTTGCAATGGGAGAAGTGCTTAGCTTTGGGTTCAATCTTGCGGTGTCCTTTCCCAGTGATAGCAGGGGCAGCAAGGCACGTATTGTATTGTTGCCATCGAGGATAAAAAGATGGGGTTTATATCATATTGCATGAGTTTATCCCTCTACATCATGTCATCTTTCTTAATGCGTTACTCTGTTCTTATGAACTTAATACTCTAGATGCATGCTGGATAGCGGTTGAGGTGTGGAGTAATAGTAGTAGATACAGGCAGGAGTCGGTCTACTTGTTGCGGACGTGATGCTTATATACATGATCATGCCTAGATAATCTCATAATTATTCGCTTTTCTATCAATTGCTCGACAGTAATTTGTTCACCCACCGTAATAATTATGCTATCTTGAGAGAAGCCACTAGTGAAACCTATGGCCCCCGGGTCTATCTTTTATCATATAAGCTTTCAATCTACTTTTATTTGCACCTTTACTTTTCCAATCTATATCATAAAATACCAAAAATATATGTATCTTATCATACTATCTCTATCAGATCTCACTTTCGCAAGTGGCCGTGAAGGGATTGACAACCCCTTTATCGCGTTGGTTGCGAGTTCTTTGTTTGTTTGTGTAGGTGCATGGGACTTTTGAGGAGCCTCCTACTGGATTGATACCTAGGTTCTCAAAAACTGAGGGAAATACTTACGCTACTATTGCCGCATCACCCTTTCCTCTTCAAGGAAAACCAACGCAAGGTCAAGACGTAGCAAGAAGGATTTTTGACGCCGTTGCCGGGGAGGTCTTCGCTCAAGTCAAGACATACCAAGTACCCATCACAAACTCATCTCCCTCGCATTTACATTATTTTCCATTTGCCTCTCGTTTTCCTCTCCCCACTTCACCCTTGCCGTTTTATTCGCCCTTCTTCTGTTCGTCTTTTTGCTTTGATGTCTTACTTTGCTTGTTTTCTTGTTTTCTTGGAATAGTTGTTTATTTATTGCTAAACAGAGAACCTAAGATCTATGGATCCTCATCCGCTTGCTAATCTTTTTAAGAGATCCAAATGTGATGAACCAATTGCTAGTGAGTTTTGTGCACTAGATTATCTTTATGAAGCTTTGCTCAAAATTTGTGAATCTGAAAATTATGATGAAGAAATTTATGAAGAGATTCACGATAACTCCTTGAATAAAAATCATGATTGCAATGATTTTCCTATAAATTCTCTTGATGTCAATTGTGCTAATAATATGCAAAACCCTAAGCTTGGGGATGCTAGTTTTGCTATGCCTATTACTTGTTGCAATGATCATGATTGGGGTGATTCTTCTTATAACCTTGAAAATTTATTTAAGCCCCATGATGAATATGAGATTGATAATAGTGTTTGCAATAATATTGAAAGTGGTTTGGAAGAGTATCAACTTTAGATCCCACATATTTGGAGTATGTTCAATCTTATGATATTTTTGATAAAAGTGGGTTCGGAAAGGTCATGACTTTAGTTAATGTTAATCCCACTATCTTGGAAGAGTGTCAACTTTGCATGCATATGGATCATGTTGAGAATATGTTTTGTGATAGCTATTTTGTTGAATTTTCCTATGATCCTACATGTAATTATTATGAGAGAGGAAAATATGGTCGTAGAAATTTTTATCTTATTAAATTACCTCTCGTCATGTTGAGATTGCTATCGTCTCTTTCTTCTTGCATATGCTAGTTTTTGCTCGCCTTGCAAATTTGTTTGCTTATAATATGCCTATGCATAGGAAGTATGTTAGACTTAGATGTGTTCGTCACGTGTTTCATGATGCTCTCTTTGTGCTTCAATTCTTGTCTTTCATGTGAGCATCATTAAAATTATCAATGCCTAGCTAGGGGCATTAAACGATAGCGCTTGTTGGGAGGCAACCCAATATTTTTCCTTGATGTTATTCAATAAATTTTGCATATACCTTCTGTTTAGATGTGTTTTCATGTTTTAGTTAGTGTTTGTGCCAAGTAGAACCTATAGGATAACCTATGATGATAGTTAATTTGATTCTGCTGAAAAACAGAAACTTTGCGCTCACGAGAAAAAAATCAATAAATCACAGAAACGTGATTTTGCATTGATTATTTTTTCTGTAGATCAATATAAAAATTGTCCAGGACTTCACATTTTTGTAGGATATTTAGAGTTCCATAAGTTTGCGTTAGTTACAGATTGCTACAGACTGTTCTGTTTTTGACAGATTCTGCCTTTCGTGTGTTGTTTGCTTATTTTGATGCATCTATGGCTAGTATTAAGTGGTATGAACCATAGGGAACTTGGAATACAGTAGGTTTAACACCAATATAAATAAAGAATGAGTTCATTACAGTACCTTATGTGGTGGTTTTTCTTTCTTTCACTAATGGAGCTTATGAGATTTTCTGTTGAGTTTTGTGTTGTGAAGTTTTCAAGTTTTGGGTAAAGATTTGATGGACTATTGAATAAGGAGTGGTAAGAGGCTAAGATTGGGTATGACCATGGCACTCCAAGATATTCAAGATTATCCAAAAGCCTAAGCTTGGGGATGCCCCCGGAAGGCATCCCCTCTTTCGTCTTCGTTCATTGGTAACTTTACTTGGAGCTATATTTTTATTCGCCACATGATATGTGTTTTGCTTGGAGCGTCGTGTATGATATTAGTATTTGCTTTTTAGTTTACCACAATCATCCTTGTTGTACACACCTTTTTGGAGAATCCCACTTGATTGAAATTTATTAGAATACTCTATGTGCTTCACTATATCTTTTGAGCTAGCTAGTTTTTGCTCTAGTGCTTCACTTATATCTTTTAGAGCACGGCGGTGGCTTAATTTTGTAGAAATTGCTAGTCTCTCATGCTTCACTTATATTATTTTGAGAGTCTCTTAGAACAGCATGGTATTTGCTATGGTTATGAATTTGGTCCTAGAATGATGAGCATCCAACTTGGGTATAATAAAAACTATCATAGAAAGTGCATTAAACACTAGGATCAATTTGGTTCTTGATAATTGTTTTGAGATATAAAGGTAGTAATGTTAAGATCCATGCTAGTGGGTAATTATGAAATTGATAAATACTTGTGTTGAAGTTGGCAAGTCCCGTTGCATGCACGTATGGTAAAAGTTGTGTGACAAATTTGTTGCTTGAGGTGCTCTTTTGATTGTCTTCCTTATGAGTGGCACTCGGGGACGAGCGATGGTCTTTTCCTACCAATCTATCCCTCTAGGGGCATGCGTAGTAGTACTTTGCTTCGAGGTCTAAGTAGACTTTTGCAATAAGTATATGAGTTCTTTATGACTAATGTGAGTCCGTGGATATACGCACACTCACCCCTCCATTAAGCTAGCCTCTTTTATACCGCGCAATTTTCACCGGTATCATGTACCCATTATTTACCTTCCTCAAAACAGCCACCATACCTACCTATTATGGCATTTCCATAGCCATTCAGAGATATATTGCCATGCAACTTTCTGTTGTTCCATTATTATGACACGCATCATCATTGTCATATTGCTCTTTGCATGATCATGTAGTTGACATCGTATTTGTGGCAAGGCCACCTTCATAATTTTCATACATGTCACTCTTGATTCATTGCATATCCCAGTACACCGCCGGAGGAATTCATATAGAGTCATATCTTGTTCTAGCTTTGAGTTGTAATTCTTGAGTTGTAAATCAATAAAAGTGTGATGATCTTCATTATTAGAGCATTGTCCCAGTGAGGAAAGGATGATGAAGACTATGATTCCCCCACAAGTCGGGATGAGACTTCGGACTTTAAAAGAAAAAAAGGAGGAAAAAAAGAGAAAGGCCAAAAAAGAGGCCAAAGAAAAAAAGAAAAAAGAAAAAGAAGAAGAAAGAAAAAATAAAAAAAGGAGAGAAAAAGAGAGAAGGGACAATTGCTACTATCTCTTTTCCACACTTGTGCTTCAAAAATATCACCATGATCTTCATGATAGAGAGTCTCCTATGTTGTCACTTTCATATACTAGTGGGAATTTTTCATTATAGAACTTGGCTTGTATATTCCAATGATGGGCTTCCTCAAAATGCCCTAGGTCTTCGTGAGCAAGCAAGTTGGATGCACACCCACTTAGTTTCTTTTGTTGAGCTTTCATATATTTATAGCTCTAGTGCATCCGTTAAATGGCAACCCCTACTCACTCACATTGATATCTATTAATGGACATCCGTTCAATCTTGCGGTGTCCTTACCCAGTGACAGAAAGGGTTGCAACGTATTGTATTGTTGCCATAGAGGATACAAAGATGGGGTTTATATCATATTGCATGAGTTTATCCCTCTACATCATGTCATCTTTCTTAATGCGTTACTCTGTTCTTATGAACTTAATACTCTAGATGCATGCTGGATAGTGGTCGATGTGTGGAGTAATAGAAGTAGATGCAGGCAGGTGTCGGTCTACTTGTTGCGGACGTGATGCCTATATACATGATCATGCCTAGATAATCTCATAATTATTCACTTTTCTATCAATTTCTCAACAGTAATTTGTTCACCCACCATAATAATTATGCTATCTTGAGAGAAGCCACTAGTGAAACCTATGGCCCCCGGGTCTATCTTTTATCATATAAGATTTCAATCTACTTTTATTTGCATCTTTACTTTTCCAATCTATATCATAAAATACCAAAAATATATTTATCTTATAACACTATCTCTATCAGATCTCACTTTCGTAAGTGTCCGTGAAGGGATTGACAACCCCTTTATCGCGTTGGTTGCGAGTTCTTTGTTTGTTTGTGTAGGTGTGTGGGACTTTTGAGGAGCCTCCTACTAGATTGATACCTAGGTTCAAAAACTGAGGGAGATACTTACGCTACTATTGCTGCATCACCCTTTCCTCTTCAAGGAAAACCAATGCAAGCTCAAGACGTAGCACTCATCAACATGACTAACATATCACTATCATCATATCTAAAAATAATTACAAAGAATCAAGTTTATTTTGTCCAATGATCTTCATGAAAGTTTTTATTACATCCCTCTTGAATATCTATCAGTTAGGGACTAATTTCATATGTTGCTTTTGATAGCTCAAACAAATCTAAGTGAAGAACATGAGCGTAAAATTTCTTCTCTCAAAATAATTTAGGTGAAGCAAGAGAGAATTTCTTTAAATTTTTACTAACTCTCGAATAAATATAAGTGAAGAATGAGAGCATTTCTTCTAAAATAGTAAAGCACACCATGCCTAAAAAGATATAAGCGAAGCACTAGAGCAATTCCATAGCTCATAAAGATTTAAGTGAATCATAGAGAGCAATTCTAACAAGTCATAGCATAATTCTGGCTCCTCAACTAGGTGTGTCCTGAAAGGATAGATGAGTTAAAACACAAAGTGAAACAAGCAAAGACTCATAACATACAAGACTCTCCAAGAAAAACTCATAATATGTGACGAATAAAAATATAGTTTCAAGTAAAATACCGATGGTTGTTAGAAGAAGAGGGGATGCCACTCGGGGGCATCCCCAAGCTTAGTTGCTTGATAATTCTTGAATATTATATTGGGGTGCCTCGGGCATCCCCAAGCTTAGCCTTTTGCTAATCCTTATTCCTTCATCCATCGCAATCTCATGCAAAACTTGAAAACTTCAATCACACAAAACTCAACAAAACCTCCGTGAGTTCCGTTAGTATAAGAAAGCAAATCACTACTTTAAGTACTATTGCAAACCCATTCATATTTTGTTATTGTATTATATCTGCTGTATTTTAACTTCTCCATGGCAAAAACTCTTCAAAGGAAACCATAGAATCATCAAAACAAGCACATAACACAATGAAAACAGAATCTGTCAAAAACAGAATAGTCTGTAGTAATGAGGGAACTTCGTATACTTCTGTAACTCCAAAAATTCTAAAACTATCGGATAGCACGGGCAATTTGTATATCAATTTTGTGTAAAAAATTCAGAGCAAAAACATGTTTCTGTGATTTATGAAAATTACTTTTCTGAGTGCAAAAGTTTCTATTTTTCAACAAGATCAAATCAACTATCTCCCAAATTATCCCAAAGGCTTTGCTTGGCACAAACACTAATTTAAACCACAAAACACATCTAATCAGAGGCATAATTGGGTAGTTTATTGGAAACAGCAAGAAAACCAAAAAGCAAAAAGATATGAGTTGGGTTGCCTCCCAACAAGCGCTATCGTTTTACACCCCTAGCTAGGCATAATGCGAAGGATCTAAGTGTTGTCATCTTTAGTTTCCAACTCTTCAATCAAACACTTGGAATTCTTCAAGGATTTAGCATACAGTTTTTCAACGACAATACTCCTAGGAAGAAGTTTAAGGAACTCGTTCTTGCACAAAGTGTCTCTTATAACTTCAACAAAATTCGGGTGAATACTAATCATCTTAAGATCTTCTATGTTGCTATTGGAAGTTGCACCTTTTTTTAGTGGTTTGATTAATCTTGCCAATTTTGAATGGAGTTTTTTCGATAGTTTTGGCAGAAGCAAAAGCCGTACTTAGATTACTAAAGATTTCTTCTAGTTTATCAATTCAAGACGGGCTTTCGTCAATTCTTTCATGAATTACGGTCCCATTTTCTTTTAACAACTTAAAAACTTCTCCCACTTTTGACCCAAATTTAGTAGCAAAATTATGCATCTTTTTATCCAAGTTTTCAAATTGTTCTTCGGTAAGCATTTTCTTTTCAATAGCATCTAGTCTTTCCATAACATGCTCGAGAGTCAAAGTTGTTTCATTAATCATAAGAGGTGGTGAACCCACTAAATTTCCCATGGCATTAAAAGCATCAAGAGGGGGACACATCAAGAAATTTCCACCGGTAATCGTATCAAGGACGAATCTATACCAAGTGGTGATGCCCACATAAAAACAGCGAAGAAGAACAACAGTAGATTGCTTAAGGATAGATCTATTATGAGCATTGCAAATCCTATACCAAGCATTTTTTAAATTCTCCCCTCCCCTTTGTTTAAAGTTGAGAACCTCGTTCTCGGGAGTGCACGCAATAGAGGAAGAACTATCCATAACGTCAAAAAGTGGTCCACACAATTGCACTAAAAAACAGATCTAACGAGAAAAACAGCGAACGAAAAAAGGACGAATAAAACGACAATTTTTGTGAAGTGGGGGAGAGGAAAACGAGAGGAAAATGGCAAATAATGTAAATTGCAAGGAGAAGAGATTTGTGATTAGGAACTTGGTAAATGTTGATGATGTCTCCCCGGCAACGGTGCCAGAAATTGGCAAGTTGACGGGAGACGAATCCTCCCCGGCAACGATGCCAGAAATTCCTTTTGATGTTGGCTTGAACTACGTCGGTATTTCCCCAAAGAGGAAGGGATGATGTAACACAGCAACGGTAGGTTTTTCCCTCAGTGATGAGACCAAGGTTATCGAACCAGTGGGAGAGCCACGCAACACCACATAAATAGCTCCTGCACACAAAGAACAAATACTCGCAACCTGACGTAAGAGAGGGGTTGTCAATTCCTCATGGCTAAAAACATAGGTAAAATTGTAGTAGTTTGGATAAATGGATCTCGCGGGAATGCGAGATAAAATAAATAAATAAAAGTTGCAGCAAGGTATTTTTGTATTTTTGGATTAATAGATCTGAAAATAAAAGCAAATAACAATAGATCTCGAAGGCAAATATAATAAAGAAGAGACCCGGAGGCCGTAGATTTCACTAGTGGCTTCTCTCGAGGAAAATAGCACACGGTGGGTAAACAAATTACTGTTGGGCAATTGATAGAACTTCAAATAATCATGACGATATCCAGGCAATGATCATTATATAGGCATCCCGTCCAAGATTAGTAGACCGACTCCTGCCTGCATCTACTACTATTACTCCACACATCGACCGCTATCCAGCATGCATCTAGTGTATTAAGTTCATGGAGAAATAGAGTAATGCAATAAGAACGATGACATGATGTAGACACGATCTATTTATGTAGAAATAGACCCCATCTTGTTATCCTTAATAGCAATGATACATATGTGTCGGTTCCCCTTCTGTCAGTGGGATCAAGCACCATAAGATCGAGCCCATCATAAAGCACCTATTCCCGGCAATAAAAATTGATCTGGTTGGCCTAACTAAACCAAAGATTCAAAGAAGAAATACAAGGCTATAAGTAATCATGCATATAAGAGATCAAAAGACTCAAATAATTTTCATGGATAAAAATATAGATCTGATCATAAACTCAAAGTTCATCGGATCCCAACAAACACACCACAAAAATAGTTACATCAAATAAATCTCCAAGAGACCATTGTATCGAGAATCAAGAGAGACAGGAGGCCATCTAGCTACTAACTACGGACCCATATGTCTACAATGAATTACTCATGCATCATTAGAGAGGCACCAATGAGGATGATGAAACCCTCCGTGATGGTGTCTAGATTGGATCTGGTGGTTTTGGAACTTGCATCGGCTGGAATTGATTTTCGTCGACTCCCCTAGGGTTTATGGAATACTGGGGTATTTATAGAGCAAAGAGGCGGTGTGGGAGGCCACCAAGGTGGGAACAACCCATCAGGATGCGCCTGGGCCTCCATGCGCGCCCTGGTGTCTTGTGCTCACCTCGGGGACTCTCTTTGGTACTTCTTTGGCCCATTGCATGTCTTCTGGTCCAAAAAAAATCCACCAAAAGTTTCGCTGCGTTTGGACTCCATTTGATATTGATTTCCCACAATGTAAAAAACAAGCAGAAAACAATAACTGACACTTGGCACTATTTCAATAGGTTAGTCCCAAATAATGACATAAAGTTGCCACAAAATGATTGTAAAACATCCAAGAATGATAATATAACAGCATGAAACAATAAAAAAATTATAGATACGTTGGAGGCGTATCAGCGGCCGAGAAAGCGTGCCCACGTTACACCGTCCGGGAATAGTGCCACACTTAGAAATTATAGAACCGTCAATAAATTTTGAGCCTGCGTTCCATCACATTCTAAATTACTACCATGCTATTTTTTATTGCAAACCTGTTCACACCGATCAAAACCTAAACGGTTTCCCACTTAGGAGCGTATTAGTACTCGGTTATAAATACTACTACTCCAAGATGACTACACATTCCTCCTCAACTCCTCATCCACAAAAATAAACAAGTCATTCATCATCATTCCCTTGCGTCTGCCATGGCCAGTGTGAGTTCCGAGTCGAGAGATTACCAACAGGGAGAGGTGAGCATGGAAGCGGAAGCATGAGAGATGCCCTGCCTCGCAGCGAAAGCAGCCGACATGTCCCGCCGCGCGGCCGTAGGAGCACAAAGGTCCCACCACGCCGCCGAAACAGCACGGAGGTCCCGCCACGCTGTCGATGCAGCAGACTGGTTCAGCCACGCCGCGGAAGCAGCAAAGATGTCCCGCCGCATCACAAATGCAACAGAGATGTCCTCGCCGCGGCAGCCTGGGAAAATGTCTCGCGGGTAGGAGAAGACTCTTACAGGCACATGAATGCGATCGTCCATAGGCAGATGGATCAGATCTCCGGCTGGGCGAGGTTGTAGTACGACACGAAAGCCTTGTTTGAACAAGTTATCAGCATCATATGACAACTAAGTGAGGGTAATGCGAAGCTCTAGGCCGAGCGCAACCTGCTGAGGGCGAAGATCGTCGGAAGTGCAGAGTAGCAGGAGGAGACCACGACCTTGTTGAAGAGGACCGACGTCATCGTCAAGAAACTTATGGATGAGAATGACCTGCTCCGCATAGAGCACCAAAGGCTGGTGGAGCCATGGATGCTCTCAAGCAGTGTCCTGAGGACACGAAAGAGCTCATCACCGCTCACTGCAAAGACTAGTTCCTACGGCCTGCAGCAACGCATCAAGAAAGTAGAGATCAGCGAGCCAGATCGTTGTCGTCCTTCTTCTTTTTCCCTTGTGTATTTCGGGCGTTGCCGCATGTGGCTTTTTTAATTATATTCCTAAATATGTAAGACAATTATTATCCACTATCATCGTGCTTATATTCATCAATCTTGCTATAAGTCGCAGTCGATGCTATATAGGTCCGTCAGATCTTACATCAAGATTCGTGCAAAACTTTCTTTTCAGATTTTCTTTTTTCTCTCTTAAATCTCAGTCGAGTGAGATATAGCCACGGTGTGAAACTGGGGCTCGGGCGCCATTAATGGAGACGTTGAGAGAGAGGTGGGTGGCGGATAGAGGTCATAGGGCTCTCCTCCCGATGAGCACGCGCAGGGGTCTGATCGTACACCTCCTGTACTCAAATAGCTACCCCGCACGACACCTCCTAGCCAATAAAAAAAGGGGACGCGTGGCGGCACGTAATTGGTAAGTACAACACCCACGATTTCAATAATACTTGTGTTTCTGATTTGTAACGTGACAACACTTGTTCCAAAATGACTTTGTTGATTGTTAATGTGTGCGCCTTCGCAAATCAGACAGAAAAATTACCATAACATTTTGGTGCCATGTCATGACACCATGCCAAGTTTCATGATTTTCAGGCAAGTTTTGGATTTACGGGAATTTTAAAACCAAGTTGCTCGATGTTTCCGTCCGAGCCAAGATGCCTAGATGTTTGAATTCCATTCCCACTTCTTCCATGGGACCTAGAAGTTCGCCCAAGTACACATAAATGATTTTCCAACTAACTTTTGCGCACTAGAGCATGCGCTTGTACTTCAAAATTGAATTATGTGCATTAAATGCCTGGAAAATCAATTAATGTATAAAAGGGACAAACAAACTCGGAACAACTCCAAAATTTAGCACGAAACTCCTATTTGGTCTAAGTTGCCTATGTAAAAAAATCAAGGCGGGAGAAGGCAGTGTATGTCATTTCGCACATGGAGGTGACACGTTCCCTCTCGGAACCATGAGCCTTCTTGAGAGAAGCTCCGGTCTGCAAGAAGCTTATACCAAAGCTTGTCCCAATTCGGCCAAAAATTTTACCACAACATGTTGGTGCAATGTCATGACACCATGCCAAGTTTCATGATTTTCAGGCGTGTTTTGGATTTACAGGAATTAAAAACCAAGTTTCTCAATATTTCTAGCTGAGGCACGACGCCTAGATGTTTGAATTCCATTCCCATTTCTTGCGTGGGACCTACAAATCACCCAAGGACACATGTGGTTTTTCAACCAACTTTGGTACACTGGAGCATGTGCTTGTAGTTCAAATTTGAATTATGCACATGCCTAGAAATTCAACTAATGTATAAAAAAGGCCAAACGAACCCAGAATACTTCCAAAATTTAGCACGATACTTCTATTTGGTCTAATCTGCATGTGTAAAAAAATTAAGGCCGGAGAAGGAGTGTATGTCGTTTCGCACATGGAGGTGACACGTTCCCTCTCGGAACCACGAGCCTTCTTGAGAGAAGCTCTGGTTTGCAAGAAGCTTATACCAAAGCTTGTCCCAATTCGGACAAAAAAATTACCACAACATGTTGGTGCCATGTCATGACACCATGCCAAGTTTCAAGATTTTCAGGCGTGTTTTGGATTTACATGAATTAAAAAACCAAGTTTATCAATCTTTTCGGCCGAGCCACGATGCCCAGATGTTTGAATTTCATTCCCATTTCTTGCATGGGACCTAGAAATTCACCCAAGGACACACATGTGATTTTTAACCAACTTTGGTGCACTGGAGCATGTGCTTGTAGTTCAAATTTGAATTATGCACATTAAATGACTAGAAATTCAATTAACGTATAAAAAATCCAAACAAACCCGGAATAATTCCAAATTTTAACACGACACTCATATAGTTCTATGTTGCCTTTGTAAAAAATCAAGGGGGGGAGGCAACGTATATCATTTCGCACACAAAGGTGACACATCCCCCCTCGGGAACCACGAGTCTTCTCGAGAGAAGCTCTGATTTGCAAGAAGCTTATACCAAAACTTGTCCTAATGCGGCCAAATTTTTTACAACAACATGTAGGTGCCATGAAATGACACCATGCCAAGTTTCATCATTTTCAGGCGAGTTTTGAATATCCAGGAATTTAAAACCAAGTTTCTCAATGTTCCCAGCCGAGCCATGATGCCTAGATGTTTGAATTTCATTCCTATTTCTTGCATGGGACCTATAAATTCACGCAAAGACACACATGTGATTTTTCAACAAACTTTGGTGCACTGGAGCATGTTCTTGTAGTTGAAATTTCAATTATGCACATTAAATGCCTAGAAACTCAATTAATGCATAAAAATGCCAAACAAACCCGGAATAATTCCAAATTTAAACACGACACTCATGTAGTTGAATGTTCACTATACATAAATGTTCTAGTAATTCAAACACCATCCTTTCCCTCCGTAACACCATTTTGTCTTTCAAAACATAATGAAAAAAAATCAGGTATACCACAAACAGTTTACTAGAAAGAATCTTGTGGGATGCGATATATAAAATATCTTGGCGCACCGTCTTGCAGGCTTACGCAAGAAGTTTTGTCGTCTACAGTCCACCGCCTGCGCTTGAACCACACTTGTGCGCTAGTTTCTCGCGGCACCGAGAGAAATTTTTCTGCCACCACAGAAATATCTATCTCCTCTCCCCCTCCCTCCCACCAAAAGCCACATTTCCACTTTTCCTCCTTGCTTTTCCAAGTCAAACCGTCACTGCCGCTTACCGGCAGCTCAGCCTCCTTGCTGGCGACCCTTCTTCTTGCAGCTTTGCCTCGTCGTTGGCTATCCTTCTTCTTGCAGCGCCGCCTCCTCGCCCGTGACCCTTCTTCTTGCAGCACCACCTACTCGCCGGTGATCCTTCTTCTTGCAGCCCCGCCTCCTTGCCGACCACCCTTCTTCTTGCTCCGCGGCCTCCTCACCGCGACCCTTCTTATTGTTGTGCGGCCTTGTCGACATGGTCAGGAGATCCACACCCCACCCACACCATCCTCCTCCTTCCCCGTCCCACATGCCCCGACCGATGGTGCGACACCTTCCGCCGAAATCACTATCCCCGTCCTCCAATTAAGCGCCGCCCATAGCCATTTTGCATGCAGTATAACATGGAGCTCAGTAGCATTTGGCAGCGGAGAAGCAAATCGCAGCCGCATGCGCACATGAGGTCGCTATGGCTGCCATGCGTGCTGACCGCCAGATTGATACGTCTCAGTTGCATCTATATTTTTTGATTGTTTCATGCCAATATTATTCAACATTTACATACTTTTGGCAACTTTTTATATGATTTATTTAGACTAACTTACTTATCCAGTGCCCAGTGCCAGTTCCTGTTTATTGCATGTTTTTGTATCGCAGAAAATCCATATCAAACAAAGTCCAAATGTGATAAAACTCTACGGAGAATTATTTTGGAATATTTGTGAATTTTAGGAGGTGGAATCAACGTAAACGGAGGCCCGATGCCACCACAACCCACCAGGGCGTGCCACCAGGCTCAGGCGCGCCCTGGTGTATCGTGCCCTCCTCGAATGTTGGTTGGAGCTATACTTCGGGCACAAGGAAGCTTATGTCCGGAAAAAAATCGTGTAAGAAGATCAGCGGAATCGGAGTTACAGATCTCTAGGAATTTCAGAAACTGTGAAGGGCCAGATCAGGGGAGCGCGAAACAGAAGAGAACAGAGAGGGAGATCCAATCTCGGAGGGGCTCCTGCCCCTCTGCCGCCATGGCGGCCATGGACCAGAGGAGAAACCCTCCTCCCATATAGGGGGGAGGTAAAGGAAGAAGAAGAAGGTGGGGGCCTCTCTCCCCCTCTCTCCCGGTGGCGTCGGAGTGCTACCGAGGCAAGGATCATGACGGTGATCTACATCAACAATCTTGCTACCGTCAACACCAACTCTCTCCCCCTCTATGCAGCGGTGTAACACCCCTTCTCCCCGCTGTAATCTCTAATTAAACATGATGCTCAACTCCATATATTATTTCCCAATGATATTTAGTTATCCTATGATGTTTGAGTAGATCTGTTTTGTCCTATGGGTTAATCGTGATCTTGTTTGGTATGATTGTATATTTTATTTATGGTGATGTCCTACGGTGCCCTCCGTATCACGCAAAGGTGAGGTGACCCCACTGTAGGTGGTTGCAATATGTTCATGGTTTGCTTATTGTCAGTGTTGCGGGGTGACAGCAGCCGAAACGTGGATAAGTGGGTTATGGCGTATGGGAGTAAAGAGGACTTGATACTTAATGCTATGGTTGGGTTTCACGACCTTAATGATATTTAGTAGTTGCGGATGCTTGCTAGAGTTCCAATCATAAGTGCATATGATCCAAGTAGAGAAAGTGTGTTAGCTCATGCCTCTCCCTCATATAAAATTTCAAGAATGATTACCGATACTTGTTATTGATTGCCTAGGGACAAATGACTCTCTTGTTGACAAAAGCTATCCACTTTTATTACCTTGCAATTTATCCGTAGTTTTAATCTCGCAAAGTACTCGTAGTTTTATTCTTGCAAAATAGTTTCATACTAATTTAGGTAAAGCAAACGTGAAGTGTGCGTAGAGTTGTATCGATGGTCAATAGAACTTGAGGGAATATTTGTTCTGCCTTTATCTCCTCTTTGGGTTCGACATACTTATTTATCGAAGAAGGATACAAACGATTCCCTATACTTGTGAGTTATCAAGACCTTTTTTTGGCGTGATAACCCACAAGTGTAGGGGATAATTGTAGCCTCTTTCAATAAGTAAGAGTGTCGAACCCAACAAGGAGCTAAAGGTAGAACAAATATTCTCTCAAGTCCTATCTACCACTGATACGACTCTACGCACACTTAGTGTTTGCTTTACCTAGAACAAGTATGAAACTAGAAGTACTTTGTAGGTGTTGTTGGATAGGTTTGAAAGATAATAAAGAGCATGCAAATATAAACTAGGGGCTGTTTAGATAAAGAAGCAATAAAGTAAATATAGCGAGTGTGGAAAAGTGGTGGTAGGAGTTGTGAAATTTTCCCTAAGCAATTGACTATGTTACTAGACCAGTAATCACTATTGCAAATTTATTTGAGGGAGAGGCATAAGCTAACATACTTTCTCTTCTTGGATCATATGCACTTATGATTGGAACTCTAGCAAGCATGCGCAACTACTAAAGATCATTAAGGTAAAACCCAACCATAGCATTAAAGTATCAAGTCCCCTTTATCCCATACGCAAACAACCTACTTACTCGGGTCTGTGCTTCTGTCACTCACGCCACCCACCATAAGCAAATCATGAACATATTGCAAACCCTACAGCAGGGATCCCTCACGCTTGCACGACACGGAGAGCAGCATAGGACATCCCCAATAATAAAACATGCAACTCAAACCAATCATAGTAGTTCATCAATCACCGATAGGAAAACAAAAATCTACTCAGACATCATAGGATGGCAACACTTCATCGGATAATAATATGAAGCATAAAGCACCATGTTCAAGTAGAGGGTACAATGGGTTGAGGGAGAGTGGACCGCTGAATATAGATGTGGGAAGGTGATGGAGATGTTGGTGAAGATGGTGGAGGTGTTGGTGTAGATTGCGATGATGATGATGGCCCCTGGCGGTGTTCCGGCGCCACCGGAAGCAAGGGGGAGAGAGCCCCCCTTCTTCTTCTTCCTTGACCTTCTCCCTAGATGGGAGAAGGGTTTCCCCTATCGTCCTTGGCTCCCATGGCATGGGAGGGGCGAGAGCCCCTCCAAGATTGGATCTGTTTCCTTGTCTCTCTCTGTTTCTGCGTTCTCAGATTCTGCCCTTTCACCGTTTCTTTTATATCCGAAGATCTGTACGCCCAGATTTTTCTCATAAAATTAGCTTTCTTGCAGAAAAAGAGGAGTGCCAACCGCCTTACGGGGTGCCCACGAGGGTCCAGGGCGCGCCTGCCCCCCTGGGGCGCGCCCCCTGCCTCGTGGCCCCCTTGGGCATCGTCTCACGTTGATTCTTCCTCCCAAAAATCACAAATATTCGAAAATAATCCTCCGCCCATTTTTATCCCGTTTGGAGTCCGTTTATATTGGGTTTCTGTGAAACATAAAACATGCAACAAACAGGAACTGGCACTGGGCACTGGATCAATATGTTAGTCCCAAAAATAGTATAAAAACTTGCCAAAAGTATGTGAAAGTTGAATAATATTGCCATGGAACAATAAAAAATTATAGATACGACGGAGACGTATCAGCATCCCCAAGCTTAATTCCTACTCGTCCTCGAGTTGGTAAATGATAAAACAGATAATTTTTGATGTGGAATGCTGCCTAGCATAATCTTGATCATGTAATCTAATCATGGCATGAATATTAAGACACGAGTGATTCAAGGCAATAGTCTATCATTTGACATAAAAACAATAATACTTCGAGCGTACTAATAAAGCAATCATGTCTTTTCAAAACAACATGGCCAAAGAAAGTTATCCCTACAAAATATATAGTATGGCCGTTGCTCTATCTTCATCACACAAAGTATTTAATCATGCACAACCCCGATGACAAGCCAAGCAATTGTTTCATACTTTAGTAATCTCAAACTTTTTCAACTTTCATGCAATACATGAGCGTGAGCCATGGACATAGCACTATAGGTGGAATAGAATGGTGGTTGTGGAGAAGACAAAAAGGAGAAGATAGTCTCACATCAACTAGGCGTATCAACGGGCTATGGAGATGCCCATCAATAGATATAAATGTGAATGAGTAGGGATTGCCATGCAACGGATGCACTAGATCTATAAATATATGAAAGCTCAACAAAAGAAACTAAGTGGGTGTGCATCCAACTTGCTTGCTCACGAAGACCTAGGGCATTTTGAGGAAGCCCATCATTGGAATATACAAGCCAAGTTCTATAATGAAAAATTCCCACTAGTATATGAAAGTGAAAGCACAGGAGACTCTCTCTATGAAGAACATAGTGCTACTTTGAAGCACAAGTGTGGTAAAAAGGATAGTAACATTGCCCCTTCTCTCTTTTTCGCTCATTTTTTTATTTTGTCCCCTTTTTTGAATAGGCTTCTTTGGCCTCTCCTTTTATTTATTTATTTAGGCTTAGTTGGCCCTCTTCCTTTTTTATTAAGTCCAGAGTCTCATCCCGACTTGTGGTGGAATCATAGTCTCCATCATACTTTCCTCACTGGGGCAATGCTCTAATAATGATGATCATCACACTTTTATTTACTTACAACTCAATATTACAACTCGATATCTAGAACAAAGATATGACTCTATATGAATGCCTCCGATGGTGTACCGGGATGCGCAATGATCTAGCGTAGCAAAGATATAAAAAAATGGACAAGCCATGAAAACATCATGCTAGCTATCTTATGATCATGCAAAGCAATATGATAATGAATGCTCAAGTCATGTATATGATGATGATGGAAGTTGCATGGCAATATATCTCGGAATGGCTATGGAAATGCCATGATAGGTAGGTATGGTGGCTGTTTTGAGGAAGGTATATGGTGGGTGTATGGTACCGGCGAAAGTTGCGTGGCACAAGAGAGGCTAGCAATGGTGGAAGGGTGAGAGTGCGTATAATCCATGGACTCAACATTAGTCATAAAGAAATCATATACTTATTGCAAAAATCTACAAGACATTGAAAACAAAGTACTATGCGCATGGTCCTAGGGGGATAGATTGGTAGGAAAAGACCATCGCTCGTCCCCGACCGCCACTCATTAGGAAGACAATCAATAAATAAAATTGTGCTCCAACTTCATCACAAAGCGGTTCACCATACGTGCATGCTTCGGGAATCACAAACCTCAACACAAGCATTTCGACTAATCCACAGTCGCCCACTAGCATGACTCTAATATCACCACCTTTATATCGCAAAACTATTGCAAGGAATCAAACATATCATATTCAGCGATCTACAAGTTTATGTAGGATTTTATGACTAACTATGTGAATAACCAATTCCTGTCATCTCTCTAAATAGATATATGTGAAGCAAGAGAGTTTAATTCTTTCTACAAAAGATATGCCCACGCTCTAACAAATATAAGTGAAGCAAAAGATCATTCTACAAATGGCGGTTTTCTATGTGAAGAGAAACAAGCAATCCAACTTCAAATGATATAAGTGAAGCACATGAAGCATTCTATAAAGCCATACTCAAAAGATTTAAGTGAGGTGCAATGAGCATTATATAAATCAACCAAGGACTATCTCATACCAACATGGTGCATAAAAGGAAAGTTAAAACTAAATGCAAAAGATGCTCCAAGACTTGCACATATCGCATGAACGAAACGAATACGAAAACATACCGATACTTGTTGAAGAAAGAGGAGATGCCTTCCGGGGCATCCCCAAGCTTATACGCTTGAGTCTCCTTGAATATTTACTTGGGGTGCCTTGGGCATCCCCAATCTTGAGCTCTTGCCTCTCTTCCTTTTCCTCATATCGGGACCTCCTCGATCAAACACTTCATCCACACAAAACTTCAACAGAAAACTCAATAAGATTCGCTAGTATAATAAAGCAAATCACTACTCTAAGTACTGTTGCAAACCAATTCATATTTTGTTTTTTCATTATGTCTACTGTAATATAGCTTTTCCATGGCTTAATCCACTGATATAAATTGATAGTTTCATCAAAACAAGCAAACTATGCATCAAAAACAGAATCTGTCAAAAACAGAACAATCTGTAGCAATCCGAACATTCACCATACCTCTGGTACCCAAAAATTATACCTAAATTAGGAAAAATAAACAATTTGTACAGCAAGACATTGCAAAAGGAATCAGAACCATTTGATGTTCCAGTAAAAAAATGTAAAGTCGCGCACTACAGCCAAAGTTTCTGTCCTGCACCATACAAACCAGCAAGCATTGTAAACATCTTAAAGGCAAACCTTAGTACATTATTTTTATAATACAATGGAATTGTACAAGGGGATAATTATTTTTGATTAAAAGTTTCTGTAATCAAGATTTACAAAATTTCTGCGAGCATGAACAAAGTTCAAGGCTAGCTCCCACTTCAACAATGCTTGTCTTTCTCACTTTGACTTTCCTTTTTGAAAAGTTTTGGGTTCCCCTCTTTATTTTATTTTTTTAGACTATATAAAAGCACTCAACAGAAATAAATGACTCTCTAAAACTTCAGGGTTGTCTCCCTGGCAGCGCTTTCTTTAAAGCCATTAAGCTAGACATATAGTGCTCAAGTAATGGATCCACCCGGACCCCAAGGTATATTAGAGCCAATTTTAATTAACAATGATTTGTGATTTAGTAGTGAGCACAAGATAACATATAGCATGCAATGACGAAGTATAACTCTCTTCCTATGCATTGGCATGTCATAAAAGAACAATTCATGCACAGCAAGTAAAGACCAATGCATAATATAAGAAGTTTCTTGCAATTCTATCGTATTGGAAACATAGAGAGGTGGAGATATAGTTCCTCTCTCATAATAATTGCAAGTAGGAGCAGCAAGCACATGCATATTATATCTATAAAAATCATCACGTGCAATAATAAAAGGCAAACCATCAACATAATCCTTAATAAGCACAAACTTCTCCGATATATTGTAGTTGGGAGAATTAAAAAAGATAATAGGACTATCATGCGTGGATGCAATAGCAACAATTTCATGTTTAACATAAGGAACTATAGCAAGTTCATCTCCATAAGCATAATTCATATTGTCATCTTGGCCACAAGCATAGCAAGCATCATCAAAAAGGTGTATTTCAAGAGAATCAACGGGATCATAGAAATCATCATAGCAATCATCCTTCGGTAAGCACAAAGGGGAATTAAACAATGTATGAGTTGAAGAGTTACTATCATTAGAAGGTGGGACGGGTAGCTAATCCGCTCTTCCTCCTTTTGTTCTTCGCTCCCCTCATCATCTTTTTCATCCAATGAGGTCATAGTTTCAGTAATTTCTTCTTCCATAGCTTCCTACAAAATATTAATCTCTTCTTGGATAGCGGAGAAGTCCTCAATATATGGTTTAACATAGGCATTAGAAGCATACTTATCATAACAATATTCAAGTATGGCAAAAAATTTAGATTTGTAGAGAGTAGCATCATACTTTTCAATCAAATAAGCAATTTCATAAGCACCCTTAAAAGCAACAAATTCTTCAATTTGTTGAACATCATAGTAATTATAAACACCCTTAGCATACGAACATACGATTCCATTATCAATAAACTCACATTGGTAGGGAAGGTGTTTCTTAGGGTTTTCAGAACAACAAGTAACATCATATATTTCACATAAATTCCAAGCATAGCATTGCAAATGATGAATTTGAACCATTAAAAGTTTCCCCTTTTTAGATATACGGTGTCGCAAACAAGAATGCTCTTCTAAAGATTTGCCCTCAACTAAGCTAGTGGGGGTTTCTGCACGAGCATAAAGGGATCGAAGATGATCCAAGTAAAAAGCTTCAGGAGTGTTATAGATTTTGAGTGGTTATTCAACCATTGGTTCAATATGTATAACTAATTTTTTTGGTATTTTGCATTTCCTACCCATAACTAAAGATAGAAAACAACTAAGAACAGCAAATAAAAATTACTTAGTGATAAATCAAACAAGCAGACACGAGAATATTCACCCCACGCTATGACTCCCCGGCAACTGCGCCAGAAAAAGGTCTTGATAACCCACAAGTGTAGGGGATAATTGTAGCCTCCTTCAATAAGTAAGAGTGTCGAACCCAACGAGGAGCTAAAGGTAGAACAAATATTCTCTCAAGTCCTATCTGCCACTGATACGACTCTACGCACGCTTAGTGTTCTCTTTACCTAGAACAAGTATGAAACTAGAAGTACTTTGTAGGTGTTGTTGGATAGGTTTGCAAGATAATAAAGAACACGTAAATATAAACTAGGGGCTGTTTAGATAAAGAAGCAATAAAGTAAATATAGTGAGTGTGGAAAAGTGGTGGTAGGAGTTGTGAAATTGTCCCTAAGCAATTGACTACGTTACTAGACCGATAATCACTATTGCAATTTTATTTGAGGGAGAGGCATAAGCTAACATACTTTCTCTTCGTGGATCATATGCACTTATGATTGGAACTCTAGCAAGCATCCGCAACTACTAAAGATCATTAAGGTAAAACCCAACCATAGCATTAAAGTATCAAGTCCCCTTTATCCCATACGCAAACAATCTACTAACTCGGGTCTGTGCTTCTGTCACTCACTCCACCCACCATAAGCAATTCATGATGTAAGTGCATCTAGTGGCACCCCTAGTTGGTTTTGGAGTATTGACGACAAAGTTGGTTGAGGGACTAATGCGTTTGTGAGAATTGCAGGAACCACTGTACTGTTAAGTGGGGTCCAAGTGAACAAAGTCAGAGTGACTGAAGTGATGCTCAACCCAAATCCTATGTCTTCGAGTGAAGACAATGAGAGCAAATCTTATCCAGAGCTGGATGAGTCAGCCTTGCTTGTAGCCCAAGTAAAGTTGCCGTGTGTGTTTGAAATCTGATCGTTGGAACACGTGTCAGTTCCTTAGTGACCCAGGGTCATTTCGAACATATCAGGTCGGGTTGCCTTGTGGTTATAAATATCCCACCCCTACACCATAAATTGGTGGTTGCTCAGAGTTAGTTTACGACTTTTGTCGTTTTGAGAGCAACCCACCTCGAAGCTTTTGAGAGAGAAATCCTTGCGAGGACAAAGCCCAAACACCCAGAGCCAAAGAGTGTTAGGCATCACTGAAGTCTTTCTGTCTGTGTGACCTGAAGACTTATTACACTTGAGGACTGTGTATCCTCCAGCCGGTTAGGCGTCGCGTTCTGAGCATCCAGGAGTCATTGTGGATTGCCGGTGAACGAAGTCTGTGAAGGTTCGGAAGTCTACCTTGAAGACTTACCAGAGTGATTGGGCGAGGACTGTGTGTCCTTAGCTCAAGGGGAATAAGGTGAAGACGCGGTCTTCTGAGTTGAATCTCAGCCTCCCTAACCAGACGTATAGTTGTCATAGCAACTGGAACTCGTCCAACAAATCCTGGGTCTTCAACAAGTGACTGGTTCTATCCCTTCCCTCCCTTTACTTTGAGTTTGTCTTCGTGAAGTCATTGCTTATTTGTCTTATCTGTTTGACTTCATTGCTTGACTACTATCGTTGATTGGCTTCATACTATCTTCCATCCTGATCCTTACTACCTAGATGCTATTAGTCTTTGTACGTTGACATTATTGCATACTTGACTATGGCTTGCTTGTTGTAGTTTATCTTCCGCTGCATATCAATTAGGTCATTTCTATTGTTTGTCTTCGAAACTTCCATGTTTTGAAGACTTTGATAAAAATCGCCTATTCACCCCCCTCTAGTCGATAACTAGCACTTTCAATTGGTATCAGAGCAAGGTACTCCCTTGTTCTGTGTGATTCGGTTTAACCACCTGGAGTTTAGCTATGTCGACTGCAGGGATAATCAAAGTCTCCGCTGCTTGTCCCGTGTTCGATGGAACTGAATATCCCTACTGGAAGAATAAGATGCGCATGCATCTTGAAGCCATTGATGTCGACCTCTGGTATGTCGTCAAGAACGGCGTTCCCAAAACTGGTGAAGGTGTCACCCCTACTGATGTCAAGAAGTTCATTCAACTGGACTCCACTGCAAAGAACATCATCTGTGGTCATCTGACCAAAGGACAGTATGGCCGTGTGAGTGCTCTGGAAACGTCAAAGCTAGTCTGGGACTGGCTATCCAAGGTCAACGAAGGCGTCTCTACACAGAGAGACCAGAGGATCAGTGTTCTTCGCAATCTCTTCAACCGCTTCAAGAGAAACGACAATGAAAATGTCCAGCTCACGTTTGATCGCCTCACCGACATCACAAATGAGCTTCAGGCTCTTGGCGCCACTGAGATTACCAAGCATGAAATCGTCAAGACACTACTGAGATCACTTGACAGCTCCTTTGACACCCTTGCCCTCATGATACAAGAACGCCCTGACTTCAAGACACTCGATCCGTCTGATATACTTGAGAGGCTCAACACACATGAGTTCCAGCTTTCTGAGAAAAGAGATATCTATGGTCCCAATTATGGCCGAACTCGCGCTTTGAAGGCAAAAGTGGTTTCCTCATCTGAAGAAGAATCTGACTGCGGTTCTGATGATCCTGAAGACATTGGAAAGGAACTTGCCATGCTTGTGAAGAAGTTCCAGAAGTTCACCAAGAAGAAGGGCTTCAGAAAGTCTTCACGATCTAGCTCAAGAAATGATGAAGCTTCCACTCATGACAACAAGAAGAGAACATGTCACAAGTGCAAGAAACCTGGACACTATATCTCTGAGTGTCCACAGTGGGACAATGAGAAGAAGAAGAAGAAGAGCAAGGAATATGATTCTGATGACAAGAAGAAGAAGAAATCTTCAAAGTCTTCTTCTAAGTCCTCATCAAGGTCTTCATCACATAAGAAGAGCTCATCTGGCAAGGCTCGTGCTTTTGTTGGCAAGGAAATGGATTCAGAGGAGGAGTCTGCTTCTGAGGAGGTGGAGGTGGAGTCTGAAGAAGAGTCCGACCCTGGCGTTGCAAGTCTGGCTCTAGCCACAGCCTATGTTGCCAAGTCCATCTTCAACACTGAAGACAATGACTTCCACACCAACGCTGAAGCTGATGACATGGACGATCCTGCTCCCACCTACTGCTTCATGGCACGTGGTGCCAAGGTAAAATCACGTGATGCTTACTTTCAAACATCAAGTGAAGATGACTCTGATTGTGAATCCAAACCCAGCTACAAAACACTTGCTAAAATTGCTACTGAACAACAAAGGGCTATGGAACATACTCAAAAACTGTTAGACAAAAGCGATGACCTGTTGGACGCGGAAATGACACGTTCACAGTCCTTAGTAGAAGACATAAAAAATCTTCATGCTAAGTACCAAGAACTTGAAAGTCTTCATGAGACGCTCTCAACCACATATGAAAAGCTCTCCTATGATTATCTTCAAAGGAAGCAAGAGCTTGAGAAATTGAAAGCGACTCATGAAGATCTTCAAAAAGAGAATGAGTCATTTCGCGCTCAACAGATCAGTTCCGCTCAGGATGGATTTGAACCACCATGCTTAAAATGCATTGAGCGTGATAACGCTACCTCTGTTGCTGAATGTTCCAATGCCGCTGCTGTTGCATTGTCTTCAACTACTGATGTGGAAACTAACCCCTCTACGGAGGATACCACTGCTATTGCTGATGAAAATGCTAGGTTGAAGACATTGCTTGAAACAGGGATGTATAAAAGTCTGAAAGGACATCAGACACTTTGTGATGTCCTCAAAAAGCAGATTCTGAACCGAAACCCTAGGAAAGAGGGTGTTGGGTTCGAGAGGAAAATGAATGCTGATGGTTCCTACTGGAAGCCTGAGCAGTATCCCAAAACCACATGGGTTGCTGCAAAGGAACCTTCAGTGGATCCATCCACTTTATCTGGCTTTACCTGTGCTAATCCTATTATCATTGATGAATCCTTTGATGCAAACTATAAACTGTTCAAAAATCAGAATGGTGAAGTGTTTGCCAGGTATATTGGTACTAACTGCAGGAATGGACCACCTATGAAGAAGATCTGGGTTCCCAAAAGCTGTCTTGAGAATCTTCCAGTGAATGTCATCATGACACCACCAGGGAAGAAGACAAACCCCAGACCAAAGGCATCATATGGTCCAACGGCTTCATACGAATACAGGACTCACTTGAGTCACCCTAACGCCAATGTTTTGCAGGGAAATCGTACTCAAACTTATGAATATGAACGTGTGTCCTCAAACCGCCATGTTCATAGGACTAAGAACTTTTCTGCTTATTCATATGA
Organism: Triticum aestivum; assembly: GCF_018294505.1. NCBI lineage: Eukaryota > Viridiplantae > Streptophyta > Magnoliopsida > Poales > Poaceae > Triticum > Triticum aestivum. Next base: position 80,151,318 of record NC_057807.1, on the reverse strand, counting down.
GTATCATTCATCTCCTGCAAGGCTATTTGCTAGGGCTTCAAAGCCGAAATTCTCAGATGCTGCACTTAGACTCATTGCTTCTAAGCCACCCCTGAAGATGTGGGTGGTGAAGAAGAATTAACTCTCTTTTGCAGAATATGGTCTCCAGCCAGCAATCAAAGGCGTCCGATACTATTGCTGGGGACCTAAAACACATTAAGGGACGCATGATAAAATGACTTACTATGTATTCCACATATGAATCGCTTACCTGTCATACTGTGTGTTCTAACCTTGATCTAAGCTGTGATAATCCTAGTGTGCGTCAAATGCTTATGCTTCACAACATACCTTGTGAAGCCTATCCTCCTAACTGCACTGTAGGGTATGACACCTCGTGCTTCAGAATGGATTATGGACAGCGGATGCACTAATCATATGACTGGTGATCGAAGTCTTCTCATGGACTCAACCTTACGTCCATCCGACAAGAGTCAAATCACATTTGCTGACACTGGTAAAAGCAAGGTATTGGGTCTAGGTAGAGTTGCAATCTCAAAGGATCAACACATGGATAAAGTGATGCTTGTTGAATCCCTTGGGTTCAACTTAATGTCTGTCTCAATGCTTTGTGACTTGAACATGATTGTGCTATTTGGAAAATATCGTTGCCTTGTACTAATGGAATCTGACAAGTCTCTAGTCTTTGAAGGGTATAGGAAAGATGATCTATACATGGTAGATTTCTCAGCAGGTCCACAGCTTGCCGTATGTCTTCTTGCAAAAGCTTCAGAATGCTGGCTCTGGCATCGGAGGCTGGGGCATGCTGGCATGAGGAACTTACACACACTCGTCAAGAAGAAGCATGTCATAGGCATCGAAGGTGTCAAGTTCAAGAAAGATCATTTGTGTGGTGCCTGTGAAGCTGGAAAGATGACTAGGGCGAAGCACCCCTCGAAGACAATCATGACGACATCTCAACCCTTCGAGCTGTTACACATGGACTTATTTGGCCCTACTCACTACTCTACCCTCACAACAACAGCTTGTCTCTATGGCTTCGTCATTGTTGATGACTACTCAAGATATACATGGGTGCACATAATTCTCTACAAGACTGAAGTACAAGATGTCTTCAGACGATTCGCCAATCGAGCCATGAACAATTATGGCGTCAAGATCAAGCATATCAGAAGTGATAACGGCACTGAATTCAAGAATACCGGGCTTGATCTTTATCTGGATACAATGGGAATCACTCATGAGTTTTCTGCTCCATACACACCTCAGCAAAATGGCATTGTAGAGCGCAAGAACAGAACCCTCATTGAGATGGCTCGAACAATGCTCGATGAGTACAAGACACCAAGAAAGTTCTGGCCTGAAGCTATTAATACAGCATGTCACATCATCAACCGTGTTTACATCCACAAGCTTCTGAGCAAAACATCCTATGAGCTCCTTACTGGCAAGAAGCCAAATGTCAGCTACTTCAGAGTCTTTGGTGCTAGGTGTTGGATCAAGGATCCCCATCACAAGTCAAAATTTGCACCTAAAGCTCACGAAGGCTTCATGCTCGGTTATGGAAAGGACCAAATCATTGAAACTGTGGACGTGCGATTTGATGAAACCAATGGTTCACAACAAGAGCTCCTGCCAAGCACATTAGATGAAGCTCCTCCCAGCGAATCTATCAAGCTGATGGGAACTGGTGAAATCATGCCTTCTGAAGCACAGCCTGAAGAGGAACTTATCATTTCTGCACCAAACCCACCTGAAGACAATGCTCAGACCGAAGACAATCCTACCAATGATGAGAATGATCATCATGAGCAAGGTCTTTGTCCAGTTCATCCTCGTGTTGAAAATGAAGTACAAATTGAGAAGATAATTGATAGCATCAATGCACCTGGTCCACTTACTCGCTCAAGAGCAACACAATTAGCAAATTTCTGTGGGCATTTTTCATTTGTGTCAATATCAGAACCCAAGAAAGTTGTTGAAGCCTTTATGGAACCTGAATGGATTCAAGCCATGCAAGAAGAACTTCAACAGTTCAAGCTGAATAATGTTTGGGAACTTGTCAAGCGCCCTGACCCTCACAAGCATAACATTATTGGCACTAAATGGATATATCGAAACAAGCAAGATGAGCATGGTCAAGTCGTCAGAAACAAAGCACGTCTTGTGGCTCAAGGATATACTCAAGTTGAAGGAATTGACTTCGATGAAACATTTGCTCCTGTAGCAAGGCTTGAAGCTATTCGCATACTGCTAGCCTATGCTAATCACCACAACATCTTGCTATATCAAATGGATGTGAAGAGTGCATTCCTCAACGGCAAGATTGAAGAAGAAGTGTACGTTGCTCAACCACCTGGCTTTGAAGATCCAAAACATCCTGATATGGTGTACAAACTAAACAAAGCACTGTATGGCCTCAAACAAGCTCCTCGCGCTTGGTATGATACGATCAAAGACTTCCTGAAGAGCAAAGGCTTCAAACCTGGATCCCTCGATCCCACACTCTTCACGAAGACATATGATGGTGAACTGTTTGTGTGCCAAATATATGTGGATGACATTATCTTCGGCTGCACCAACCAGAAGTATAGTGATGAGTTTGGATACATGATGCAAGAGCAATATCAGATGTCCATGATGGGTGAGCTGAAGTTCTTCCTTGGTCTTCAAATTCGTCAGCAAAGGAATGGCATCTTCATATCTCAAGAAAAATATCTCAAAGACTGTCTGAAGAAGTTTGGAATGCAAGATTGCAAAGGTACACGACGCCAATGCCAGCCAAACACCATCTTGGTCCCGACGACAATGGTAAAGAGTTCGATCAAAAGGTATACCGCTCCATGATTGGTTCTTTACTTTACCTATGTGCATCTAGGCCAGATATTATGCTTAGTGTTTGCATGTGTGCTCGATTCCAAGCGGCACCAAAGGAATCGCATCACTTAGCTGTGAAGCGAATTCTTAGATATTTGGCTTACACCCCAACACTCGGATTATGGTATCCAAAGGGCTCAAGATTTGATCTGGTTGGATTCTCGGATGCTGATTATGCTGGTGACAAGGTCGATCGCAAGTCTACATCAGGCACATGTCACTTTCTGGGACGATCACTTGTCTGTTGGTCTTCAAAGAAGCAAAACTGTGTATCACTCTCAACTGCTGAATCTGAATACATTGCTGCTGGATCTTGCTGCGCTCAGCTTCTGTGGATGAAGCAAACTCTCAAGGACTATGGCATCAATCTGAAACAAGTCCCTCTCTTCTGCGACAACGAAAGCGCTATCAAGATTGCCAACAATCCAGTCCAGCACTCGAAGACAAAGCACATTGAAATTCGTCATCACTTTCTCAGAGATCATGTCATGAAGAAAGATATTGACATCATTCACGTCAACACTGAAGAGCAACTGGCAGATATCTTCACAAAGCCCTTGGATGAGAAAAGGTTTTGCAAGTTACGGTGTGAGCTAAATATCTTGGAATCCTCAAATGTCCTGTGATCAGGCACACATCCTAACACTTATGCATGTTGATGACTTAGATGTGCAACACACGAAGTAAAGTATATCTTCAATCAATGAAGACTTACATTCTGAGTGTGAATACATTAACATGGAATTTGACTTCGGAGCGCCACGATAATTGTGCGCCGTGTCTGGGTCTAATACTTCCTATACGGTGGGTAACGCCACCACCAAATTTCTTGGTTTGAAGTGTTTCACTCATGGCGTTATTGTTGAATATCTTCGCATTTGGTTTGTCTTCAACTTTCAACTTATCTTCATGATTTACTTCACTATGTTGATTTGATTGCTTTCTCATATATATATACTAGTATTCTGTCCTCTACAGCATTCACTTATAGCTATGTCTTCATTTGTGAATCTTTTGAACTAAGTGAATGTGATCGGACCCTAATCTCTCTATGCTTTCTATCTCAAACTCTATCTGTCCAAATCATATGCATTCTATTGAAACTGTCAAATGTCTTCTCTGCATCCTTGTCAGCAGAAGACACAGAGACAAACATCAAGTCCTTTTAAATGATTCATCTTTATTGTTGAAATCCGGAGAAGCCGGAACAACCATCCGACAAACTTGGCGGGCGTGGGAACGTGGGACAACTCTGAGTATGTTGCATGCTTGCCACGTGTCCCACGGATGTGAACAGGCAGGGGCACCTGCGTAATTGCGCTATGCCACACACCTACTTATAAATACGTGTCCCCTGCGGTCAAGAAAACCTTCTTCCACCTCTCCACCTCGTCAAAACCCTAGCGCCACCGCTAGCTCTCGACGACGCCGGCGACGAAGCGCTTAGCTGCCGCGACTTCTCCGACGCCGTCCTCACGCCGGCCGCGGGCATCGTCCTCTCCGCCGCCGCCGTAGGTGTCCTCCGTCGCCAAGTTAGGGCACGGTGGATTGAACTGCTCGGTCTCCTATTCATCCCATCTAGCAGTTCTTCGTGTGGTAAATATAACTCTATTTTTACCATCTTTTTGATCCTCAATGATTCATCCAATTTACCAAAATTGGTTTCTGTCTACACAATGTTAGATCTATTCTGTCTGCATCTCATACTGCCTAGTATATTCACTTAAGCTTCATATATAGTTAGATTCCTCCCTTGTACTTATTCACGGATTCGTACAAATCTGGAACCAACTCTCAACATATAAGTGAATGTCTTTGCAACATGAGGTCAATGTCTTCAAACTGATTTATCTTCAAAATCTTCTGAGAATGCATATGACCTCTTCCCCTTCCCTCGCATCTCTAATGCTGTCACAGGTACATGTCCGTGGGAGAATCCCTTGGTTCTCATAGTCTGCATTCATTTGCAGAATTCTTACAGCAACACATTAACTCTCCTGAAGCTAGTTCCTGTTTGACCAGCAAGCGAAAGCCCTGGAAGCCTTTGAACATATTGAAGCCATTCAGTTTGAAGTTCATGGCTGCAGAGAAATCAGTAAGGAAGGGTGGCAGGCAGCGTCGAGGGGGAACATCAAAAGATTTGCCTGATGACCTCGCAGAAATCTACAAGACAGATCCTGAAGAGGATTATAATCAGCGCAAGACCCGAATCCAATGGATTCGACGCTATTGGGCTGAACAATGGTTCAAGTACAAGTTCGTGACCCAGGAGTACACTGAGAAAAATGCTATCAAAAGTCCTTGGGGTGATATTCTCTATCGAGGCCTTCCCCCCAAGAACAAAGCTGAAGCTATTGCGCAAGAATTCTATCCTTGTATGGTCCGTGGACCTCAGCCTGAAAATGCCGATCCATCATCATTGCTCTGGTGTCGTGACGATAATCTCTTCAAGCGCAACTTCTAGTATGCAAAGGCATCGACAAAGGAAAACAATAAGTCGTGGGGATTAGACTTCAATCCTGGTCCCTTTGCTCCCCGTGATGACGGCACACGTGAAGCGGAAGAAAATGAAATCGGCCCCTTCACGAACCTTGATGGCCTCATCTCATACATCTTGGTACAAGGTGCCAAAGTGGATCATTCTGATAATGATGATGATACTGATGAAGCCCCAGCTCCTCCTCCAAGGCCGCAGAAGCCAAAGAAAATTAAGGCTTCACAATCAGCTGCACCTCCAAAAGCTTCACATGTGAAGCCACTGACCACTGCACCTCCTGAAGACAGTGTGCAGTATGAAGATCTTTCACGCATCTCCAAGAAGACGGAGAAGAAAAAGAAAATCATCAAGAGTACTGATCAGACATTGACTCCTGCTGCCATTCTGCGTGAAGAGCACATTGATCTGTCCAGCAATGATGTTCTTGCAGATGATGCTCTTGAGCAACTGATCAAGAGCAAGGAAGAAGCAGAGATCTTCAATAATTTGCCTCTCTTTGATGTGGAAATCATCCATAACTTCATTGATGAGTGGTTTGACACACCAAATCTCAGCTTTGATGACTTGCAACTTCCCATTGGCCTCAACGTCTCCTTCAATGGCGCTATTGCTTCTGAGTTAGCTATTGCTCAGCGCATCATCGAACTGAAGCACAAGATTGACTATGAAAAGGCTCAGTTCAAGAAGCATGTGGCCAAACTCAGCGTGCAAGATGTCAAAAACTTCAAGATCATGCTGCACGAGCTCAAAGAAGCCTTTCACAAGAAGCATGAAGAAGCTCGAGGCTCTCGTGAGCGCATGAAGAGTCTGGCTGACAAGTGTGTGCTAGCCTACAATGAGGCTGAGAAGCGCAAAGCTCTTGGTCATCCTGGCATCGACCCCAGGATGGCTGCAAAGAAGAAGAAGCTATCAACTGTCCAACCTGCACCTTCAAGGCAGGATGAACCTCGCATAGTCTTCCCAAGCAGCATGACTGGATCGAAGCCAAAAGCCATGTCAACCGCTTCAGAACAGAACAAGACGAGGGCTGCAAAGGCTGAAGCAAGAAAAAGGAAACCCTCGGAAGCCTCTGATGCTGCTCCCTCCAAGAAGAAGCGCAAAACCAAGAAGAATCGGGCTGCTCCCATAGAGCCCCTTGTTGTTGAACCTATCTCAGTGGTTCGCCCTGCATCTGCAAATCAAGAACTACGAATGATTGTTCATGAGCCTGCTTCCACAGAGGCTCATGAAGCTAAAGACATTCCAGCAGTTGATCCCATCACTGCTGAAGACATTGGTCACCATGACAATGTTGAAGATGATGAAGTTCTTCCTTAGATTGAACACAACATGGTATCATCGCCTGTTCTCACAAACAGCAAAATCATCAGCATTGGTCGTTCTCTGACACCAATTGCTCAGGATGCATCATGGGCTGATCGCCCGCAACAACAAGACTCCCCCAGTACTCCCCAACAAGAACAAGTCACACCATCTGTGCAAGTTGAAGAGGATGAGGGCCTGCATACTCCATCTCCCAAGGCGTCGCCTGTATTAGAAAGGCTTCGCAAAGGACCAAGGCCTCAAGTCCCTCTTCCGAGCGTTCCAGAAGGAGAAGTGCACCACCAACATGTTGCACGTCAAGTGTTTTCAGAAGCCACTCCAACTGTGAATGTCTCCGTGTCTGAAGCCCAAGCTGCTGAAGACAATCCGGCTGCATCACCCGATGACGAACATCAAGAAGAACGTGTCCCTACTCCCCCATTACTGAAGAAGCTGTTCCTGAAGTGAACGTGCCTGTGCCAGACCCTCCAGCTCAACAAGTGGAGGTTGAAAACGTTGAGGCTGCCACCACTAACACGAATGAAGCCAATGACATAGTCATGGCCGAAGTTAATGTGGAGCCTGCACCAAGCAACATGGCAGAAGTTAATGCTGCAACTGCTCCTGAAGCTTCTGTAGTGCAGCCTAAAGCCACTGTTGCTGCCACTGCTCCTGTTCCGCCACCAAGGCCCTATACAATTGAGCAAGCTTACAACCATGGCGAGCTAATCACAGTAAGATGGCCCGTTCTGATCCCTCCGCCTAATGTCTCTGGTCCTCAGTTTGATTATCACATTGAGCATAGGCCTCAGGTCCAGAAACCAAAGCCAAGACTGCCAAGGTTTCTAGGTACTGCCACATCTGTCGAGTCCTTCAATGCAAATGGCTTCAAAAGCCACAACACCTTCTTTGACAGCTCAAAGAACCCTTACTCAAGGCCAAGAATATCATCTGATCGTTTCTGGAGTCATCAACAATGAAGCTATTACTCCTGTGTTCTGTATGATCAAGGGCACATTTTCCCTCATATGCGCCTCGACACTGAAGCCATTGCTGGACTGCCATGCTTAGAAGAAGCACTTGACTGCTTTCGTGATGCTGGTCTGCTCAGCTTTGTGACAGACAAAGGTCATTGGAATGAAGAACTTTTGCTTCAATTCTATGCTACCATTCGCGGCTACAACAGGGATACAAAAACATGGGTTCTCGAGTGGATGACTGGAAATGTTCATCATGAAGCCAAAGCTCTTGACGTCATTGAGCTTACTGGCCTATCCACTCCCGGAGAGCTGTATGAACCTGGTTGTCAAAACCACCGCAATGCTTTGGGGAGCATCTTCCATAAGCCAGAACCCAACACGAGCCAGATGTTGAGCATGCTGAAGCCATTGCCACATGACGCTGAATACCCAAAGGAGTTCTTTGTTGATGACCTTGAGTATCTGCCGCGCACCATATATCACATCATCAGGCGGACTCTATGGCCTATCAAAGGACATTCATCAGCTGCAAAACTTGAAGGAGCCATGAAGACATTGGTCTTTTACATCCTCAATGGCATCAGCTTCAATGCACATGATTTCTTCCTCAGGCAACTGGCTGCATCTGGATCTAACCTTTTTGGCCTGAAATTCTATGCTCCATGGGTCATGCGCCTCATCAAGCTACACTCTGCTATCAACTATCAGCCCTCTGCTCGCAATCATGTGATCTTTCTACCAGAGGTTGATATGTCAGTTGAAGCCATACAACCTGAGCCTGCCAAGAAGCCTCTTTGTCTTCAAAATGCTGAATACCAAAGCTTCACTCAGCCTATGGAAGGAGTCCAAGCTGTAACTTGTGTCTATCCGATGGCTGGAAACACTCGTCTGCCTCATCGTGCGCCAACTGAAGCTACTGTGAGCACAATTGCTCAAAGGCCAAAGAAGCGCTCTCGGGTCTGAAAGTGCTAGTTATCGACTAGAGGGGGGGGGGTGAATAGGCGGTTTTTATCAAAGTCTTCAAAACATGGAAGTTTCGAAGACAAACAATAGAAATGACCTAATTGATATGCAGTGGAAGATAAACTACACAAAGCAAGCCATAGTCAAGTATGCAATAGTGGTAACGTACGAAGACTAATAGCAACTAGGTAGTAAGGATCAGGATGGAAGATAGTATGAAGCCAATCAACAATAGTAGTCAAGCAATGAAGTCAAATAGATAAGACAGATAAGTAGTGACTTCACGAAGACAAACTCAAAGTAAAGGAGGGAAGGGACAGAACCAGTCACTTGTTGAAGACACATGATTTGTTGGACCAGTTCCAGTTGCTGTGACAACTGTACGTCTGGTTAGGGAGGCCGAGATTCAACTCAGAAGACCGCATCTTCACCTTATTCCCCTTGATCTAAGGACACCCAATCCTCGCCCAATCACTCTGATAAGTCTTCAAGGTAGACTTCCGAACCTTCACAGACTTCGTTCACCTGGCGATCCACAATGACTCTTGGATGCTCAGAACGCGACGCCTAACCGGCTGGAGGATACACAGTCCTCAAGTGTAATAATTCTTCAGGTCACACAGACAGAAAGACTTCAGTGATGCCTAACACTCTTTGGCTCTGGGTGTTTGGGCTTTGTCCTCGCAAGGATTTCTCTCTCAAAGGCTTTGAGGTGGGTTGCTCTCAAAACGACAAAAGTCGTAAACCAACTCTGAGCAACCACAAATTTATGGTGTAGGGGGTGGGCTATTTATAGCCACAAGGGAACCCGACCTGATATGTCCGAAATGACCCTGGGTCACTAAGGAACTGACACGTGTTCCAACGGTCAGATTTCAAACACACACGACAACTTTACTTGGGCTACAAGCAAAGCTGACTCATCCAACTCTGGATAAGATTTGCTCTCATTGTCTTCACTCGAAGACATAGGATTTGGGTTGAGCATTACTTCAGTTACTCTGACTTAGTTCACTTGGACCCCACTTAACAGTAAGGTGGTTCCTATGACTCAACAAAGAAGAAAAGGAAACAATGAAACAACTCAGTCTTCGCGCTCCATAGTCTTCACTTAATGTCTTCTCATGTCATAGACTTCAGTGTGAATATCTTCACACACCACCATTGTCTTCAATGTCTTCATACATTTTTAGGGGTCATCTCCGGTAGGTAAACCGAATCAATGAGGGACACTACCTGCGTTATCCTGCAATTCTCACAAACGCATTAGTCCCTCAACCAACTTTGTCATCAATACTCCAAAACCAACTAGGGGTGGCACTAGATGCACTTACAATCTCCCCCTTTTTGGTGATTGATGACAAACTGGTTGAAGTTTTCAACGGGAATAAAGTATGTGAAATTGTAAAGGATAGGTTATTGTCTTCATAAGAGGCAAGGGCTCCCCCTGAAGATGTGCATATAAGTATTTTGCTTTTGGAATGCAAATGCACATGGCAGGTTGTACTTGTGGAGATCCTCTTCAACTTATGAAGATAATTCATCATGCATGAAATGATATAACTTAAAGAATGACATGCATAATGGAAAATGGACGTCTACAGAATGATCTAAGTGTGGAAGTTATCATCGCACGTGGAAACACAAATAAGTAGCAGACGACCATCAAGTTTAAGTGTTACAACTCAAAGAACGAAGTGTATAAAAAGCAAGAGTTGTAAGCACTAGGCAAAAATATAAAGCAACCGCCCTTATGAACCCGCTTGAAGACTATCAAACTCATACGCTTCTCCCCCTTTTGTCAGTAATGACCAAAAAGGTTTGAAGACATAGAGCATCTACTCGTCCTCAGGAGGAGTAGTTGAAGCAGCAGGGTTGTCGTTGTTGTTTGGCGGTGCAGACGAACTTGGTGCAGTGTCGATGCGCATTTGAAGGGGGTGGTGAAGTAGCATCGTCTTCATCATCGATCACATTGGCATTGACCGTTGCCGCGGAGGAAGAATAGTCCGAGTCTTCAAGAGATGGAGTTCTTCGTAGGACAGCATTCCGTGGAGGAGTGGAGTCAAACTTGAATCTTTCAGTGAAGCCATTGTCTTGAAGATCAGCTTCAGCACTAAGCAAGGTCAAACTCTTCCATGATCGCTGACAAGTTTCATGAGTGACAAAAGCATTCTTGGTGGCAAGGTTTCGAATGCGATTTACATCCACCAAGAGGCTTTGCATCTGACGCTTGAGCCAAAAATGATGCTTATCTTGCTTCTGATGTAGGGCCACAAGAAGTTCTCGGTCATTTAGGACCGAAGAGCGCTTCCGAGGCCTTTGAGCAATGGTGCTCGCAGTGGCTTCAGTTGATGCACGATGAGGCAGACGAATATTTCCAGCCATCGGATAGACACGCATGACAGCTTGGACTCCTTCCATAGGCTGAGTGAAGCTTTGATGTTCAGCATTCTGAAGACAAAGAGACTTCTTGGCAGGTTCAGGGTATATGGCTTCAACTGACATATCAACCTCTGGTAGGAAGATCACATGATTGCGAGCAGATGGTTGATAGTTGACAGCAGAGTGTTGCTTGATGAGGCGCATGACCCATGGAGCATAGAACTTCAGTCCGAAAAGGTCAGATCCAGATGCAGCCAGTTGCCTGATGAAGAAATCTTGCGCATTGAAGCTGATGCCATTTAGGATGTAAAAGACCAATGTCTTCATGGCTCCTTCAAGTTTTGCAGCTGATGAATGTCCTTTGATCGGCCATAGAGTCCGCCTGATGATATGATATATAGTGCACGGCAGATACTCAAGGTCATCAACAAAGAACTCCTTTGGATATGCAGCATCACGTGGCAATGGCTTCATCATGCTCAACATCTGGCTCATATTGGGTTCAGGCTTATGGAAGATGCTCTCCAGTGCATTGCGGTGGTTTTGACAACCAGGTTCATATAGCTTTCCGGGAGTGGATAGGCCTGTAAGCTCAATGATGTCAAGAGCTTTGGCTTCATGATTAACATTTCTTGTCATCCACTCGAGAACCCATGTCTTCGTATCTCTGTTATAACCGCGAATGTGGAGTATAGCATAGAATTGAAGCAATAGCTCTTCATTCCAATGTTCTTTGTCTGTGACAAAGCTGAGCAGACCAGCATCACGAAAGCAGTCAAGTGCTTCTTCTAAGCATGGCAGTCCAGCAATGGCTTCAGTGTCGAGGCGCATATGAGGGAAAATGCGCCCTTGATCATACAGAACACAGGAGTAATAACTTCGCTGCTGATGACTCCAGAACCGATCTGATGATATTCTTGGCTTCGTGTTGGGGTTCTTTGAGCTGTCAAAGAATGTGTTGTGGCTCTTGAAGCCATTTGCATTGAAAGACCAGACAGATGTGGCAGTACCTGGAAACCTTGGCAGTCTTGGCTTTGGCTTCTGAACCTGAGGCCTATGCTCAATGTGATAGTCAAACTGAGGACCAGAGACAGTAGGCGGAGGGATCAGAACGGGCCATCTTACTATGATTATCTCACCATGGTTGTATGCTTGCTCGATTGTATAGGGCCTTGGTGGCTGAACAGGAGCAGTGGCAGCAACAGTGGCTTCGGGCTGCACATCAGAAGCTTCAGGAGCATTTTCAGTATTGGCTTCTGGTATGGGGCTTGGGATAGGCTCCACATTAGCTTCAGCCATGACTATGTCATCGGCTTCATTGGTGTTGGTGGTGGCAGCCTCAAGGTTTTCAACCTCCACTTGCTGAGCTGGAGGGTCAGGCACAGACACGTTCACATCATGAACAACTTCTTCAGGAATGGGGGGTGTAGGGACATGTTCTTCTTGACGTTCGTCATCGGCTGATGCAGCCGGATTATCTTCAGCAGCTGGTGCTTCAGACACGGAGACATTCACAGCAGGAGTGGCTTCTGAAAACACTTGACGTGCAACAGGTTGATGGTGCACTTCTCCTTCTGGAACGCTCGGAAGAGGGGCTTCAGGCCTTGGTCCTTTGCGAAGCCTTTGTAGTACAGGCGACGCTTTTGGGGATGGAGTGGGCAGGTCCTTATCCTCTTCAACTTGCACGGATGGTGTGGCTTGTTGTTGTTGGGGAGTGCTGGGGGAGTCTTGTTCTTGCGAGCGATCAGTCCATGAAGCATCCTGAGCAATTGGCGTCAGAGGACGACCAATGCTGATGATTTCGCTGTTCGTACGAACAGGCGACGATACCACATTGTATTCAATTTGAGGAAGAACTTCATCATTTTCAACATTGTCATGTTGACCAATGTCTTCAGCAGTGATGGGATCAACTGCTGGAATCTCTTTAGCTTCAGGAGCCTCTGTGGAAGGAGGCTCATGAACAGTCATGCGAAGTTCTTGGGATGCAGATGCAGGACGAACCACTAAGATGGGTTCAATAATAAGGGGCTCTGTGGGAGCAGCCCGACTCTTCTTGGTCTTGCGCTTCTTCTTGGAGGGAGCAACATCAGAGGCTTTTGAGGTTTTTCGTTTTCTGGCTTCAGCCTCTGCAGCCCTCGTCTTCTTCTGTTCTGAAGCGGTTGACGTGACTTTTGGTTTCGAGCCAGTCATGCTGCTTGGGAAGACAATGCGAGGTTCATCTGGCCTTGAAGGTGCAGATTGGACAGTCGATTTCTTCTTCTTTGCAGCCATCCTGGGGTCGATGCCAGGACGTCCAAGAGCCTTGCGCTTTTCAGCCTCATTGTAGGCAAGCACACACTTGTCAGCCAGGTTTTTCATGCATTCTCTGGAGCCTCGAGCTTCTTCACGCTTCTTGTGAAAGGCTTCTTTGAGCTCGTGAAGCATGATCTTGAAATTCTTGACATCTTGCACGTTGAGCGTGGCCATATGCTTCTTGAACTGAGCCTTTTCATAGTCAATCTTGTGCTTCAGTTCGACGATGCGCTGAGGAATAGCTAGCTCAGAAGCAATGGCGCCATTAAAGGCGACGCTGAGGCCAATTGGAAGTTGCAGATCATCAAAGCTGAGATTTGGTGTGTCAAACCACTCATCAATGAAGTTATGGATGATTGCCACGTCAAAGAGAGGCAAGTTGTTGAAGATCTCTGCTTCTTCCTTGCTCTTGATCAGTTGCTCAAGAGCATCATCTGCAAGATCGTCATCGCTGGACAGATCAATGTGCTCTTCACGCAGAATAGCAGCAGGAGTCAAAGCCTGATCAGTACTCTTGACGATTTTCTTTTTCTTCTCCGTCTTCTTGGAGATGCGGGAAAGATCTTCAGACTGCACACTGGCTTCAGGAGGTGCAGTGGCCAATGGCTTCACACGAGAAGCTTTTGGAGGAGCAGCTGATGATGAAGCCTTAATCTTCTTTGGCTTCTGCGGCCTTGGAGGATGAGCTGGGGCTTCATCAGAATCAGCATCATTGTCAGAATGATCCACTTTGGCACCTTGTACCAAGTTGTAGGAGATGAGGCCATCAAGGTTTGCAAAGGGGCCAATTCTATTTTCTTCAGCTTCACGTGTGCCATCATCACGGGGAGCAGAGGGACCAGGATTGAAGTCTAATCCCCATGACTTCTTGTTTTCCTTCGCCGAAGCCTTAGCAAACTGGAAGTTGCGCTTGAAGAGATTGTCGTCATGACACTAGAGCAGTGATGATGGGTCGGCTTCTTTAGTCTGTGGTCCACGGACCATGCAAGGATAGCATTCTTGCACAATGGCTTCAGCTTTGTTCTTGGGGGGAAGGCCTCGATAGAGAATATCACCCCAAGGGCTTTTGATAGCATTCTTCTCAGCGTACTCCTGGGTCACGAACTTGTACTTGAACCATTGTTTAGCCCAATAGCATTGAATCCATTGGATTCGAGTCTTGCACTGATTGTAATCTTCTTCAGGATCTGTTTTGTAGATTTCTGCAAGATCATCAGGCAGATCCTTTGAAGTTCCTCCATGACGCTGTCTGCCACCCTTCCTGACAGATTTCTCCGTAGCCATGAACTTCAAACTGAACGGTTTCAATATGTTCAAAGGCTTCAAAGGCTTTCGCTTGCTGGTCAGACAGGAACTGGCTTCAGGAGAATCAATGTGTTGCTGTAAGAATTCTGCAAACGAATGCAGACTATGAGAACCTAGGGATTCTCCCACGGACATGTACCTGTGACAGTATTAGAGATGCAAGGGAAGGGGAAGAGGTCATATGCATTCTTAGAAGATTTTGAAGATAAATCAGTTTGAAGACATTGACCTCATGTTGCGAAGACATTCACTTATATGTTGAGAGTCGGTTCCAGATTTGTACGAATCCGTGAATAAGTACAAGTGAGGAATCTAACTAGATGTGAAGCTTAAGTGAATATACTAGGCAGTATGAGATGCAGACAGAATAGAACTAACTTTGTATAGACAGAAACCAATTTTGGTAAATTGGATGAATCATTGAAGATCAAAAAGCGGGTAAAAATAGAGTTATATTTACCACACGATGAACTGCTAGATGGGATGAAAGGAGACCGAGCAGTTCAATCCACCGTGCCCTAACTTGGCGACGGAGGACACCTCCAGTGGCGGCGGCAGAGAGGACGATGCCCGCGGTCGGCGTGAGGACGGCGTCGGAGAAGTCGCGGCAGCTAAGCGCTTCGTCGCCTGCGTTGTCGAGAGCTAGCGTGGCGCTAGGGTTTTGACAAGGTGGAGAGGTGGAAGAAGGTTTTCTTGACCGCAGGGGACACATATTTATAAGTAGGTGTGCAGCACAGCGCAATTATGCAGGTGCCCCTGTCTGTTCACATCCATGGGACACATGGCAAGCATTCAACATACTCAGAGTTGTCCCACGTTCCCACGCCCGCCAAGTTTGTCGGATGGTTGTTCCGGCTTCTCCGGATATCGACAATAACAATGAATCATTTAAAGAGGATTGGATGTTTGTCTCTGTGTCTTCTGCTGACAAGGATGCAGAGAAGACATTCGACAGTTTCAACAGAATGCATATGATTTGGACAGATAGAGTTTGAGATAGTAAGCATAGAGAGATTAGGGTCCGATCACATTCACTTAGTTCAAAAGATTCAACAATGAAGACATAGCTATAAGTGAATGCTGTAGAGGACAAAATACTAGCATATATATATGAGAAAGCAATCAACTCAACATAGTGAAGTAAATCATGAAGATAAGTTGAAAGTTGAAGACAAATCAATATGCGAAGATATTCAACAATAACGCCATGAGTGAAACACTTCAAACTAAGAAATTTGGTGGTGGCGTTACCCACCGTATAGGAAGTATTAGACCTAGACATGGCGCACAATTATCGTGGCGCTCCGAAGTCAAATTCCACTTTAATGTATTCACACTCAGAATGTAAGTCTTCATTGATTGAAGATATACTTTACTACGTGTGTTGCACATCAAAGTCATCAACATGCATAAGTGTTAGGATGTGTGCCTGATCACAAGACATTTGAGGATACCAAGATATTTAGCTCACACCGTAACTTGCAAAACCTTTTCTCATCCAAGGGCTTTGTGAAGATATCTGCCAGTTGCTCTTCAGCGTTGACGTGAATGATGTCAATATCTTTCTTCATGACATGATCTCCGAGAAAATGATGATGAATTTCAATGTGCTTTGTCTTCGAGTGCTGAACTGGATTGTTGGCAATCTTGATGGCGCTTTCGTTGTCGCATAAGAGAGGGACTTGCTTCAGATTGATGCCATAGTCCTTGAGAGTTTGCTTCATCCACAGAAGCTGAGCACAATAGCATCCAGCAGCAATGTATTCAGATTCAACAGTTGAGAGTGATACACAGTTTTGCTTCTTTGAAGACCAACAAAGAAGCGATCGTCCCAGAAAGTGACATCTTCCTGATGTTGACTTGCGATCCACCTTGTCACCAGCATAATCAGCATCCGAGAATCCAACCAGATCAAATCTTGAGCCTGTTGGATACCATAATCCGAGTGTTGGGGTGTAAGCCAAATATCTAAGAATTCGCTTCACAGCTAAGTGATGCGATTCCTTTGGTGCCGCTTGGAATCGAGCACACATGCAAACACTAAGCATAATATCTGGCCTAGATGCACATAGGTAAAGTAAAGAACCAATCATGGAGCGGTATACCTTTTGATCGAACTCTTTACCATTGTCGTCGGGACCAAGATGATGTTTGGCTGGCATTGGCGTCGTGTAACCTTTGCAATCTTGCATGCCGAACTTCTTCAGGCAATCTTTGAGATATTTTTCTTGAGATATGAAGATGCCATTTCTTTGCTGATGAATTTAAAGACCAAGGAAGAACTTCAGCTCACCCATCATGGACATCTGATATTGCTCTTGCATCATGTATCCAAACTCATCACTATACTTCTGGTTGGTGCAGCCGAAGATTATGTCATCCACATATATTTGGCACACAAACAGTTCACCATCATATGTCTTCGTGAAGAGTGTGGGATCCAGGGATCCTTGTTTGAAGACTTTGCTCTTCAGGAAGTCTTTGATTGTATCATACCAGGCGCGAGGAGCTTGTTTGAGGCCATAGAGTGCTTTGTTTAGTTTGTACACCATATCAGGATGTTTTGGATCTTCAAAGCCAGGTGGTTGAGCAACATACACTTCTTCTTCAATCTTGCCATTGAGGAAAGTACTTTTCACATCCATTTGATATAGCAAGATGTTGTGGTGATTAGCATAGGCTAGCAGTATGCGAATAGCTTCAAGCCTAGCCACAGGAGCAAAAGTTTCATCAAAGTTAATTCCTTCAACTTGAGTATATCCTTGTGCTACTAGACGAGCTTTGTTTCTGATGACTTGACCATGCTCATCTTGCTTGTTCCGATATATCCATTTAGTGCCAATAATGTTATGCTTGCGAGGGTCAGGGCGCTTGACAAGTTCCCAAACATTATTCAGCTTGAACTGTTGAAGTTCTTCTTGCATGGCTTGAATCCATTCAGGTTCCATAAAGGCTTCAGCAACTTTCTTGGGTTCAGATATTGATACAAATGAAAAATGCCCATAGAAATTTGCTAACTGTGTTGCTCTTGAGCGAGTAAGTGGACCAGGTGCATTGATGCTATGAATTATCTTCTCAATTTGTACTTCATTTGCAACACGAGGATGAACTGGACGAAGACCTTGCTCATGCAGATCACTGTCATCATTGGAAGGATTGTCTTCGGTCTGAGCATTGTCTTCAGGTTAGTTTGGTGCAGAAATGATGAGTTCCTCTTCAGGCTGTGCTTCAGAGGGCATGATTTCACCAGTTCCCATTAGCTTGATAGATTCACTGGAAGGAGCTTCATCTAGTGTGCTTGGCAGGAGTTCTCGTTGTGAACCATTGGTTTCATCAAATCACACATCCACTGTTTCAACGATTTTGTAGTGGAAGAGGTTGAAGACTCTGTAAGAGTGTGAATCCTTTCCATAGCTAAGCATGAAGCCTTCATGAGCTTTGGGTTCAAATTTTGACTTGTGATGGGGATCCTTGATCCAGCATCTAGCACCAAAAACTCTGAAGTAGCTGACATTTGGCTTCTTGCCAGTAAGGAGCTCATAGGATGTTTTGCCCAGAAGCTTGTGGATGTAAACACGGTTGATGATGTGACATGCAATATCAATAGCTTCAGGCCAAAACTTTCTTGGTGTCTTGTACTCGTCGAGCATTGTTTGAGCCATCTCAATGAGGGTTCTGTTCTTGCATTCAACAATGCCATTTTGCTGAGGTGTGTATGGAGCAGAAAACTCATGAGTGATTCCCATTGTATCCAGATAGAGATCAAGCCCGGTGTTCTTGAATTCAGTGCCGTTATCACTTCTGATATGCTTGATCTTGACGCCATAATTGTTCATTGCTCGATTGGCGAATCGTTTGAAGACATCTTGTACTTCAGTCTTGTAGAGAATTATGTGCACCCATGTATATCTTGAGTAGTCATCAACAATGACGAAGCCATAGAGACACGCCGTTGTTGTGAGGGGAGTAGTGAGTAGGGCCAAATAAGTCCATGTGCAACAGCTCAAAGGGTTGAGATGTTGTCATGATTGTCTTCGAGGGGTGCTTGGCCCTCGTCATCTTTCCAGCTTCACAAGCACCAAACAAATGATCTTTCTTGAACTTGACACCTTCGATGCCTATGGCATGCTTCTTCTTGACGAGAGTGTGTAAGTTCCTCATGCCAGCATGCCCCAGCCTTCGATGGCAGAGCCAGCATTCTGAAGCTTTTGCAAGAAGACATATGGCAAGCTGTGGACCTGTTGAGAAATCTACCATGTATAGATCACCTTTCCTATACCCTTCAAAGACTAGAGACTCATCAGATTCCATTAGTACAAGGCAACGATATTTTCCAAATATCACAATCATGTTTAAGTCACAAAGCATTGAGACAGACATTAAGTTGAATCCAAGGGATTCAACAAGCATCACTTTATCCATGTGTTGGTCCTTTGAGATTGCCACTCTACCTAGGCCCAATACCTTGCCTTTACCAGTGTCAGCAAATGTGATTTGACTCTTGTCGGATGGACATAAGGTTGAGTCCATGAGAAGACTTCGATCACCAGTCATATGATTGGTGCATCCGCTGTCCATAATCCATTCTGAAGCACGAGGTGTCATACCCTACAGTGCAGTTAGGAGGATAGGCTTCACAAGGTATGTTGTGAAGCATAAGCATTTGACGCACACTTGGATTATCACAGCTTAGATGAAAGTTAGCACACAGTATGACAGGTAAGCGATTCATATGTGGAATACATAGTAAGTCATTTTATCATGCGTCCCTTTGTGTTTTAGGTCCCCAGCAATAACATTGGACGCCTTTGATTGCTGGCTGGAGACCATGTTCTGCAAAAGAGAGTTAGTTCTTCTTCACCACCCACATCTTTAGGGGTAGCTTAGAAGCAATGAGTCTAAGTGCAGCATCTGAGAATTTCGGCTTTGGAGCCCTAGCAAATAGCCTTGCAGAAGATGAATGATACTCATATGAATAAGCAGAAAAGTTCTTAGTACTATGAACATAGCGGTTTGAAGACATGTGCTCATATTCATAAGTTTGAGTATGATTTCCCTGCAAAACATTGGCATTAGGGTGACTCAGGTGAGTCCTGTTTCCGTATGAAGCCATTGGACCATGTGACGCCTTTGGTCTGGGGTTTGTCTTCTTCCCTGGTGGTGTCATGACAACATTCACAGGAAGATTCTCAAGACAGCTTTTGGGAACCCAGATCTTCTTCATTGGCGGTCCATTCCTGCAGTTAGTACCAATATACCTGGCAAACGCTTCACCATTCTGATTTTTGAATAGTTTATAGTTTGCATCAAAGGATTCATCAATGATAATAGGATTAGCACAGGTAAAGCCAGATAAAGTGGATGGATCCACTGAAGGTTCCTTTGCAGCAACCCATGTGGTTTTGGGATACTGCTCAGGCTTCTAGTAGGAACCATCAGCATTCATTTTCCTCTTGAACCCAACACCCCCTTTCCTAGGGTTTCGGTTCAGAATCTGCTTTTTGAGGACATCTCAAAGTGTCTGATGCCCTTTCAGACTTTTATACATCGCTGTTTCAAGCAATGTCTTCAACCTAGCATTTTCATCAACAATAGCAATGGTATCCTCAGCAGAGGGGTTAGTTACCACATCAGTAGTTGAAGACAGAGCAACAGTAGCAGCAGTGGAACATTCAGCAATAGAGGCAGCGTTATCATGCTCAATGCATTTTAAGCATGGTGGTTCAAATCCATCCTGAGTGGAACTGATCTGTTGAGCGCGAAATGACTCATTCTCTTTTTGAAGATCTTCATGAGTCGCTTTCAATTTCTCAAGCTCTTGCTTCCTTTGAAGATAATCATAGGAGAGCTTGTCATAAGTGGTTGAGAGCATCTCATGAAGACTTTCAAGTTCTTGATACTTAGCATGAAGATTTTTTATGTCTTCAACTAAGGACTGTGAATGTGTCATTTCCGCGTCCAACAGGTCATCACTTTTGTCTAACAGTTTTTGAGTATGTTCCATAGCCCTTTGTTGTTCAGTAGCAATTTTAGCAAGTGTTTTGTAGCTGGGTTTAGATTCACAATCAGAGTCATCTTCACTAGATGTTTGAAAGTAAGCATCGCATGATTTTACCTTGGCACCGCGTGCCATGAAATAGTAGGTGGGAGCAGGATCGTCCTTGTCATCATCAGCGTTGGTGTGGGAGTCATTGTCTTCAGTGTTGAAGATGGACTTGGAAACGTAGGCTGTGGCTAGAGCCATGCAACGCCAGAGTCGGACTCAGCTTCAGATTCCACCTCTGCCTCCTCAGACGCAGACTCCTCCTCTGAATCCATTTCCTTGCCAACAAAAGCACGAGCCTTTCCAGATGAGCTCTTCTTATGAGATGAAGACTTTGATGTGGACTTGGAAGAAGACTTTGATGATTTCTTCTTCTTGTCATCAGAGTCATATTCCTTGCTCTTCTTCTTCTTCTCGATGTCCCACTGAGGACACTCAGAGATGTAGTGCCCAAGCTTCTTACACTTGTGACATGTTCTCTTCTTGTTGTCTTGAGTGGAAGCTTCATCATTTCTTGAACTGGATGGTGAAGACTTTCTGAAGCCCTTCTTCTTGGTGAATTTCTGGAACTTCTTCACAAGCATAACAAGTTCCCTTCCAATGTCTTCAGGATCATCAGAACCGCAGTCAGATTCTTCTTCTTCAGATGAGGAAACAACTTTTGCCTTCAAAGCACGAGTTCGGCCATAGATGGGGCCATAGATATCTATTTTCTCAGAAAGATGGAACTCATGTGTGTTGAGCCTCTCAAGTATATTAGACGGATCGAGAGTCTTGAAGTCAGGACGTTCTTGTATCATGAGGGCAAGGGTGTCAAAAGAGCTGTCAAGAGATCTCAGTAGCGTCTTGACGATTTCATGCTTGGTGATCTCAGTGGCGTCGAGAGCCTGTAGCTCATTCGTGATGTCGGTGAGGCGATCAAACGTGAGCTGGACATTTTCATTGTCGTTTCTCTTGAAGCGGTTGAAGAGGTTACGAATAACACTGATCCTTTGATCTCTCTGTGTAGAGACGCCTTCGTTGACCTTGGACAGCCAGTCCCAGACTAGCTTTGACGTTTCCAGAGCACTCACACGGCCATACTATCCTTTGTTCAGATGATGTTCTTTGCAGTCGAGTCCAGTTGAATGAACTTCTTGACATCAGTAGGGGTGACACCTTCACCAGTTTTGGGAACGCCATTCTTGACGACATACCAGAGGTCGACATCAATGGCTTCAAGATGCATGCGCATCTTATTCTTCCAGTAGGGATATTCAGTTCCATCGAACACGGGGCAGGTAGCGGAGACTTTGGTTATCCCTGCAGTCGACATAGCTAAACTCTAGGTGGTTAAACCGAATCACACAGAACAAGGGAGTACCTTGCTCTGATACCAATTGAAAGTGCTAGTTATCGACTAGAGGGGGGTGAATAGGCAATTTTTATCAAAGTCTTCAAAACATGGAAGTTTCGAAGACAAACAATAGAAATGACCTAATTGATATGCAGCAGAAGATAAACTACACAAAGCAAGCCATAGTCAAGTATGCAATAGTGGTAACGTACGAAGACTAATAGCAACTAGGTAGTAAGGATCGGGATGGAAGATAGTATGAAGCCAATCAACAATAGTAGTCAAGCAATGAAGTCAAACAGATAAGACAGATAAGCAGTGACTTCAGGAAGACAAACTCAAAGTAAAGGAGGGAAGGGACAAAACCAGTCACTTGTTGAAGACACAAGATTTGTTGGACCAGTTCCAGTTGCTGTGACAACTGTACGTCTGGTTAGGGAGGCTGAGATTCAACTCAGAAGACCGCGTCTTCACCTTATTCCCCTTGAGCTAAGGACACCCAATCCTCGCCCAATCACTCTGGTAAGTCTTCAAGGTAGACTTCCAAACCTTCACAGACTTTGTTCACCCGGCGATCCACAATGACTCTTGGATGCTCAGAACGCGACGCCTAACCGGCTAGAGGATACACAGTCCTCAAGTGTAATAAGTCTTCAGGTCACACAGACAGAAAGACTTCATTGATGCCTAACACTCTTTGGCTCTGGGTGTTTGGGCTTTGTCCTCGCAAGGATTTCTCTCTCAAAGGCTTCGAGGTGGGTTGCTCTCAAAACGACAAAAGTCGTAAACTATCTCTGAGCAGCCACAAATTTATGGTGTAGGGGGTGGGCTATTTATAGCCACAAGGCAACCCGACCTGATATGTCCGAAATGACCCTGGGTCACTAAGGAACTGACACGTGTTCCAACGGTCAGATTTCAAACACACACGACAACTTTACTTGGGCTACAAGCAAAGCTGACTCATCCAGCTCTGGATAAGATTTGCTCTCATTGTCTTCGCTCGAAGACATAGGATTTGGGTTGAGCATCACTTCAGCCACTCTGACTTAGTTCACTTGGACCGCACTTAACAGTACGGTGGTTCCTATGACTCAACAAAGAAGAAAAGGAAACAACGAAACAACTGAGTCTTCGCGCTCCATAGTCTTCACTTAATGTCTTCTTATGTCATAGACTTCAGTGTGAATATCTTCAGACACCACCATTGTCTTCAATGTCTTCATACATTTTTAGGGGTCATCTCCGGTAGGTAAACCGAATCAATGAGGGACACTACCTACGTTATCCTGCAATTCTCACAAATGCATTAGTCCCTCAACCAACTTTGTCGCCAATACTCCAAAACCAACTAGGGGTGGCACTAGATGCACTTACAGGGTCCTAAATGACCGAGAACTTCTTGTGGCACTGCATCAGAAACAAGATAAGCATCATTTTTGGCTCAAGCGTCAGATGCAAAGTCTCTTGGTGGATGTAAATCGCATTCGAAATCTTGCCACCAAGAATGTATTTGTCACTCACGAAACCTGTCGGCGATCATGGAAGAGTTTGACCCTGCTCAGTGCTGAAGCAGATCTTCAAGACGATGGTTTCACTGAACGATTCAAGTTTGACTCCATTCCTCCATGGAATGCTGTCCTACGACGAACTCCATCCCTTGAAGACTCTGACTATTCTTCCTCCGCGGCAATTGTGAATGCCAACGTGATCGATGATGAAGATGATGCTACTTCACCACCCCCTACTTCTGCACGCATCGACACTGCACCAAGTTCGTCTGCACCGCCAAACAACAACGACAACCCTGCTGCTTCAACTACTCCTCATGAGGACGAGTAGATGCTCTATGTCTTCAAACCTTTTTGGTCATTACTGACAAAAGGGGGAGAAGCATATGAGTTTGATAGTCTTCAAGCGGGTTCATATGGGCGGTTGCTTTATATTTTGCCTAGTTGTTACAACTCTTGCTTTTGATACATTTTGTTCCTTGAGTTGTAACACTTAAACTCGATGGTCGTCTGCTACTTATTTGCTCTTTCTTGTGCGATGATAACTTCCGCACTTAGACCATTCCACACTTAGATCATTCTGCAGACATCCATTTTCCATTATGCATGTCATTCTTTAAGTTATATCATTTCATGCATGATGAATTATCTTCATAAGTTGAAGAGGATCTCCACAAGTACAACCTGCCATGTGCATTTGCATTCCAAAAGCAAATTACTTATATGCACATCTTCAGGGGGAGCCCTTGCCACTTATGAAGACAATACCCTATCCATTACAATTTCACATACTTCATACCCGTTGAAAACTTCAACCAGTTTGTCATCAATCACCAAAAAGGGGGAGATTGTAAGTGCATCTAGTGCCACCCCTAGTTGGTTTTGGAGTATTGATGACAAAGTTGGTTGAGGGACTAATGCGTTTGTGAGAATTGCAGGATAACGCAGGTTGTGTCCCTCATTGATTCAGTTTACCTACCGGAGATGACCCCTCAAAATGTATGAATACATTGAAGACAATGGTGGTATGTGAAGATATTCACATTGAAGACTATGACATGAGAAGACATTGAGCGAAGACTATGGAGCGCGAAGACTGTGTTGTTTCGTTGTTTCCTTTTCTTCTGTGTTGAGTCATAGGAACCACCGTACTGTTAAATGGGTTCCAAGTGAACAAAGTCAGAGTGACTGAAGTGATGCTCAACCGAAATCCTATGTCTTCGAGCGAAGACAATGAGAGCAAATCTTATCCAGAGCTAGATGAGTCAGCCTTGCTTGTAGCCCAAGTAAAGTTGCCGTGTGTGTTTGAAATCTGACCGTTGGAACACGTGTCAGTTCCTTAGTGACCCAGGGTCGTTTTGGACATATCAGGTCGGGTTGCCTTGTGGCTATAAATAGCCCACCCCCTACACCATAAATTTGTGGCTGCTTAGAGTTAGTTTACGGCTTTTGTCGTTTTGAGAGCAACCCACCTCGAAGCTTTTGAGAGAGAAATCCTTGCGAGGACAAAGCCCAAAGACCCAGAGCCAAAGAGTGTTAGGCATCACTGAAGTCTTTCTGTCTGTGTGACCTGAAGACTTATTACACTTGAGGACTGTGTATCCTCCAGCCGGTTAGGCGTCGCGTTCTGAGCATCCAAGAGTCATTGTGGATTGCCGGTGAATGAAGTCTTTGAAGGTTCGGAAGTCTACCTTGAAGACTTACCAGAGTGATTGGGCGAGGACTGCGTGTCCTTAGCTCAAGGGGAATCAGGTGAAGATGCGGTCTTCTGAGTTGAATCTCAGCCTCCCTAACCAGACGTACAGTTGTCACAGCAACTGGAACTGGTCCAACAAATCCCGTGTCTTCAACAAGTGACTGGTTCTATCCCTTCCCTCCCTTTACTTTGAGTTTGTCTTCGTGAAGTCATTGCTTATTTGTCTTATCTGTTTGACTTCATTGCTTGACTACTATCGTTGATTGGCTTCATACTATCTTCCATCCTGATCCTTACTACCAAGCTGCTATTAGTCTTTGTACGTTCACATTATTGCATACTTGACTATGGCTTGCTTGTTGTAGTTTATCTTCCGCTGCATATCAATTAGGTCATTTCTATTGCTTGTCTTCGAAACTTTCATGTTTTGAAGACTTTGATAAAAATCGCCTATTCACCCCCCCCCTCTAGTCGATAACTAGCACTTTCACATGAACATATTGCAAACCCTACAGCGGGGATCCCACATGCTTGCGCGACATGGAGAGCACCATAGGACATCACCAATAATAAAACATGCAACTCAAACCAATCATAGCAATTCATCAATCACTGATAGGACAACGAACATCTACTTAGACATCATAGGATGGCAACACATCATTGGATAATAATATGAAGCATAAAGCACCATGTTCAAGTAGAGGGTATAGCGGGTTGCGGGAGAGTGGACCGCTGAATATAGATGGGGGAAGGTGATGGAGATGTTGGCGAAGATGGCGGAGGTGTTGGTGTAGATCACGGTGACGATGATGGCCCCCGGCGGCGTTCCAACGCCACCGGAAGCAAGGGGGAGAGAGCCCCCCCTTCTTCTTCCTTGACCTTCTCACTAGATGGGAGAAGGGTTTCCCCTCTGGTCCTTGGCTCCCTTGGCATGGGAGGGCGAGAGCCCCTCCGAGATTGGATCTGTCTCTCTGTCTCTCTCTATTTCTGCGTTCTCAGATTCTGCCCTTTCACCGTTTCTTTTATATCCGGAGATCCATACGCCCAGATTTTTCTCATAAAATTAGCTTTCTTGCGGCAAAAGAAGAGTGTCAACCGCCTTACGGGGTGCCCATGAGGGTCCAGGGCGTGCCCCCTGCCTCGTGGCCCCCTCGGGCACTGACTCACGTTGATTCTTCCTCCCAAAAATCACAAATATTCCAAAATAATTCTCCGTCCATTTTTATCCCGTTTGGACTCCATTTGATATTGGGTTTCTGCGAAACATAAAACATGCAACAAACAGGAACTGGCACAGGGCACTAGATCAGTATGTTAGTCCCAAAAATAGTATAAAAAGTTGCCAAAAGTATATGAAAGTTGAATAATATTGGCATGGAACAATAAAAAATTATAGATACGATGGAGACGTATCATGTCGCCGTTGCCGGGGAGCAATAGCATGGGGTGAATATTCTCGTGTGTGCTTGTTTGCTTTATCACTAAGTAGTTTTTATTTCCCGTTCTAAGTTGTTCTCTATATTTAGTTATGGATATGGAACACGAAACACCAAAAAATTTAGTTGTACTTGCTACTCATGGAGTTGGGGTACCTCCTAAAACCCTCGATGCTCATTGTGTGAAAATATTGTGCACTAGTTTGATAATCCTCGGAAAACCCCACTCAACTTGATAATGGGAGTGACGTTGGATCAACGTGAATACTTTAGGGATTATCGCTTGACACAAAAAGGGAAATTGTTATGGGATCAAATTTATATGTTGCATTGGTATGATCGGGATTTATGCTTGAGATATGATTTTACTTGTTGCTCTAAGATGAATGCTCCACACCTTTGCTTTTCATGCAAATGTAATGACAATGAAATCTTGGCTTCTTATGCTAATGGTATATATGATTATTATGATTTGGAACGAATATAAGAATTTCTTGCTTTTATGGGTGCTTATGAAGTTGAATCTTTGTTTGAAAAGTTTGAAGATTTTGATGATTCAGTTTTTAGACTTGAAAATTGTGCTATCCTTAAATATTGCGATGATAAATATAATTACAATTCTGATATTGATGCATTTATTGAGAAAGTTTCCACTGTCCAAGAAGAGACTAATATTTTGCAGGAGTCTATGGAAGAAGGAATTGATGAAACTGTGAGCTCATTGGATGAAAAAGATGATGAGGGGAGGGAAGAACGAAAGGAGGAAGAGCAGACTAGCTACCCGTGCCCACCTTCTAATGATAGTAACTCTCCAACTCATACATTGTTTAACGTCCCTTCGTTCTTACTGATGGATGAATGCTATGATAATTGCTATGATCCCATTGATTCATTTGAAATATCCCTTTTTGATGAACTTGATGCTTGCTATGCTTGTGGCCAAGATGCCAATATGAATTTTGCTTATGGAGACAAACTTTCTATAGTTCCTGATGTCAAGAATGAAATTATTGCTATTGCATCCACACATGATAGTCCTATTATCCATTTGAATTCTCCAAACTACACTATATCGGAGAAGTTTGTTCTTATTAAGGATTATATTGATGGGTTGCCTTTTACAGTTGCACATGATAATTTTGATGAATGTAATATGCATGTGCTTGCTTCTCCTAGTTGCAATTATTATGAGAGAGGAACTACATCTCCACCTCTTTATGTTTCCAACATCATAAAATTGCAAGAAACTACTTATGCTATGTATTGGCCTTTACTTGATGTGCATGAATTGTTCTTGTATGACATGCCAATGCATAGGAAGAGAGTCAGACTTTGTCATTGCTTGATATATGTTGCTTTGTGCTCACTACTAAATGCCAAATCATTTTTAATTCAAATTGGCTTTGACATACCTTGGGATCCGAGTGGATTCATTACTTGAGCACTTTATGCCTAGCTTAATGGCTTTAAAGAAAGCGCTGACAGGGAGACAATCCGGAAGTTTTATAGAGTCATTTATTTCTGTTGAGTGCTTTTATAAAGTTTTAAAACAAAAAAATAGAGGGGAACTTAAAACTTTTCACGAAAGAGAAGCGATTGAAAGGTGATGCATTGCGGAAGTGAGGGTCGACCTTGAACACTTGTGTTCATGCTCATGGAAACAATGTAGAATTTCTCATGAAGATTCTCACAAAAATAATTATCCCCTTGTGCAATTCCATTGTATTATAAAAATAATGTGCCAAGATTTGCCTTTAGGATGATTAGATTGCTTGTTGGTTTGTGTGGTGCAGAAACAGAAACTTTGGCTGTAGCGCGTGAAATTTCATTTTTTACTGGAATGTCAAACATTTCTGAAACTTTTTGCACAGTCTTTATATACAAATTGTTTTTGTTTTCCTAATTTGGTAGAATTTTTGGAGTACCAGAAGTATGGTAGATGTTCAGATTGCTACAGACTGTCCTCTTTAAGACAGATTCTGTTTTTGATGCATTGTTTTGCTTGTTTTGATGAAACTATCAATTCTATCGGTGGTATAAGCCATGGAAAAGTTATATTACAGTAGCTACAATGCAAAAACAAAAAATGAATTGGTTTGCAATAGTACTTAGAGTAGTTATTTGCTTTATTATACTAACGGATCTTACCGAGCTTTCTGTTGAGTTTTGTGTGGATGAAGTGATCACAGATCGAGGAGGTCCCGATATGAGAAGAAGGAGGAGATGCAATAGCTCAATCTTGGGGATGCCCAAGGCACCCCAATTAAATATTCAAGGAGACTCAGGCGTCTAAGCTTGGGGATGCCCCGGAAGGCATCCCATCTTTCTTCAACAAGTATCGGTATGTTTTCGTCTTTGTTTCATTCATGTGATACATGTAAATCTTGGAGCGTCTTTTGCATTTAGTTTTGATTTTTATTTTATGCACCATGCTGGTATGAGATAGTCGATGGTTGATTTATAGAATGCTCTTTGCACTTCACTTATATCTTTTGAGTGTGGCTTTATAGAATGCTTCATGTGCTTCACTTATATCATTTGAAGTTTGGATTGCCTGTTTTTCTTCACATAGAAAACCGATGTTCGCAGAATGCTGTTTTGCTTCACTTATATTTGTTAGAGCATGGTATTTTGTAGAAATAATTAAACTCTCGTGCTTCAATTATATCTATTTAGAGAGTCAAATGGAATTGGTCAATTGCATGGTTAGTCATAAAAATCTTACATAAAACTTGTGGATCACTGAATATGATATGTTTGATTCCTTGCAATAGTTTTGCGATATAGAGATGGAATATGTAGGAAGTACTAGTAAACGGTTGTGGTTAGTAAGAATATTGGTGTTAAGGTTTGTGATTCCCGAAGCATGCACGTATAGTCTCTTGTTATGTCGGGAAGTTGGAGCACAATTTATCCTTGATTGTCTATCTTTGTGTGAAGGTCGGGTGCACGCGATGGTTAACTCCTACCAACCTCCCCCTAGGGGCATGCATAGTATTACTTTGCTTTGAGGGCTAATAAACTTTTGCAATAAGTATATGAGTTCTTTATGACTAATGTGAGTCCATGGATTATACACACTCTTACCTTTCCACAATTTTCTAGCCTCTACGGTACCGTGCATTGCCCTTTCTCACCTCGAGAGTCGGTTCAAACTTCGCAGGTACACCCTAACCCCGTGATATGATACGCTCTATCACACATAAACCTTATTATATCTTCCTCAAAACAGCCACCATACCTACCTTATTATGGCTTTTCCATAGCCATTTCGAGATATATTGCCATGCAACTTACACCGCTTCTGTTTTGATGACTTGAGAATTCATTGTCATATTGCTTTGCATGATCATATAGCTGACGTAGTATTTGTGGCCCAGCCACCATTCATCATTTTTCATACATGTTATGCTAGATCATTGCACATCCTGGTACATTGCCAGAGGCATTCATATAGAGTCATACTTTGTCACAGGTATCGAGTTGTAATTTTTATTTCTTTTGAGCTGTAAGTAAATAGAAGTGTGATGATCAGCATTATTCATTATTAGAGCATGTCCCAGTGAGGAAAGGATGATGGAGACTATGATTCCCCCACAAGTCTGGATGAGACTCCGGACAATGAGAGAAAAAAACGAAAAAAGAAGAAAAAAGGAAAAGAAAAAAAGGAAAAAAAGAAAAAGAAAAAAAGAAAAAAATAAACAAAGAGAGAAGGGGCATTGTTAGTATCCTTTACCACACTTGTGCTTCAAAGTAGCACCATGTTTTTCATATAGGGAGTCTCATATGTTGTCACTTTCATATACTAGTGGGAATTTTTCATTATAGGATTAGATGCACACCCACTTAGTTTTCATGATGAGCTTTCATACACTTATAGTTCTTAGTGCATTCGTTGCATGGCAATCCCTACTCCTCGCATTTATATCAATTGATGGGCATCTCCATATCCCGTTGGTTAGCCGCGTTGATGTGAGACTTTCTTACTTTTTTGTCTTCTGTATATTTACCCCTAACATCATACTCTATTCCACCCGTAGTGTTATATCCATGGCTTGTGCTCATGTATTGCGTGAGGGTTGAAAAAGATGAAGCGCGTTAAGAAGCATGAACCAATTGCTTGGCTGACACCGGGGTAGTACATGATTTATACTTTCTGTTAAGAAGACAGAGCATGACAAGGCTATATGATTTTGTAGGGATAACTTTCTTTAGCATTTGATATTCTAAAGCACATGATTGTTTGTTGGGATGTTCGAGTATTGATGTATTTATGTCAAATTATAGACTATTGATTTGAATCACTGATGTCTTAATATTCATGCCATGATTAGATATATGATCAAGTTTATGCTAGGTAGCATTCCACATCAAAAATTATCTTTTTATCATTTACCTACTCGAGAACGAGCAGGAATTAAGCTTGGGGATGCTGACATGTCTCCATCGTATCTATAATTTTTGATTGTTTCATGCCAATATTATTCAACTTTTACATACTTTTTGCAACTTTTTATATGATTTATTTGGACTAGCTTACTTATCCAGTGCCCAGTGTCAGTTCCTGTTTGTTACATGTTTTTGTATCACAAAAAATCCATATCAAACGAAGTCCAAACGTGATGAAACTCTATGGATAATTATTTTGGAATATTTGTGAATTTTAGGAGGTGTAATCAATGTAAATGGAGGCCCGAGGCTGCCACAACCCACCAGGGCGCGCCCTGGTGTATCATGCCCTCCTCGAAGGTCGGTTGGAGCAATAATTCAAGCGCAATGAAGCTTATATCCGGAAAAAATCATGTAAAAAGATCAGCGCAATCATAGTTACGGATCTCCGGGAATTTAAGAAACCGTGAAGGGCCAGATCACGGGAGTGCAAAATAGAAGAGAACAGAGAGGGAGATCCAATCTCGGAGGGGCTCCTGCCCCTCCGCCACCATGGAGGCCATGGACCAGAGGGGAAACCCTCCTCCCATCTAGGGGGAAGGTCAAGGAAGAAGAAGAAGGAGGGGGCTCTCTTCCCCTCTCTCCCGGTGGCGCCGGAGTGCCACCAGGGCAAGGATCGTGACGACGATCTACATCAATAATCTTGCTACCGTCAACACCAACTCTCTCCCCCTCTATGCAGCAGTGTAACAACCCTTCTCCTCGCTGTAGCCTCTACTTAAACATGATGCTCAACTCCATATATTATTTCCCAATGATATTTGGTTATCCTATGATGTTTGAGTAGATCCGTTTTGTCCTATGGGTTAATCGTGATCTTGGTTGGAATGATTGTATATTTTATTTATGGTGTTGTCCTACGGTGCCCTCCATCTCACGCAAACATGAGGGGCCCGTGTAGTAGGTGTTGCAATATGTTCATGGTTTGCTTATTGTCAGTGTTGTGGGGGTGATAGCAGCCTGAACGCGGATATGTGGGTTATGGCATATGGGAGTAAAGAGGACTTGATACTTAATGCTATGGTTGGGTTTCACAACCTTAATGATCTTTAGTAGTTGCGGATGCTTTCTAGAGTTCCAATCATAAGTGCATATGATCCAAATAGAGAAAGTGTGTTAGCTCATGCCTCTCCCTCATATAAAATTGCAAGAATGATTACCGATACTTGTTATTGATTGCCTAGGGACAAATGACTTTCTTGTTGACAAAAGCCATCCACTTTTATTACCTTGCAATTTATCCGTAGTTTTATTCTCGCAAAGTACTCGTAGTTTTATTCTTGCAAAATAATTTCATACTTGTTTTAGGTAAAGCAAATGTCAAGTGTGCATAGAGTTGTATCGGTGGTCGATAGAACTTGAGGGAATATTTGTTCTGCCTTTAGCTCCTCATTGGGTTCTACACTCTTATTTATCGAAGAAGGGTACAAACGACCCCCTATACTTGTGGGTTATCACAGATCTTGGAGGAGCACCTCATCTTCGAGGCCACTGTCAACACCGCCACGCGTTTGTCTACTTTAAAATATAGTTTGTGATGTTTTCTCGAGGCCATCGCCAGTGCCTTCTAGTGATTTGTCCTCTGTAATGTTAATATGCAATCTGATGTTCAGTTAACAGTTTGGTCCTCTAAAATGTAATGTACAGTAATAGTTTGGTCCTCTGAAATGTAATGTTCAGTTAACAGTTTGGCCCAACAATTGCTACATTTCGTTGTACTGTTCTCAAGCATTCTTTGTTTTGTTAACTGTGTTATCTTCTAGTACATGTTTATATTCTGCAATGTCGTGCTCAGTTAACTGTTTTGGTTCATTTGGTCTGCTGTCCATTTAACTGTTTGGTTCAATTCTGCAATTTGATTTTCATTCGTTGTGGGTATAATTTTGTATTGTTATGCATGTGAGAAATAAATCGAATTTGGCTGTACTCAATACATATTCTACTAGTAGTATGGCAACTCTCAGTTAACCTGATCAAGATCTTCCTTATGTGTGTTGTAGGGAAACAATGGGAGACACCGCGGTTTGCCATCGAGGTTTGCTCATGCATGGTCCTTTTGCTAATAGCACATTATTGTGCAGTTGTAGGAATCATTCTAATATTTAGGTTTCTTACAATTTTTTCTTACACATGTAGGTCCTGCTGTCAGAGGCTTAGACCCACTGTTCGACCCATTTTGCATATGGGGAAAGGAGATGTCCATGAATATCAGTCAAGTCAAGAAACTCAGAAAGATTGTTAGGATGAAGAAACTTCCGACGAATAACAGCAATATCTTTGTTTGCACAATGAAGAAGACATCAGTCAACTATAGGATGGTACTAACTCTTTTACCTTATTTTTACCCCTTACACCATTTCAAAATTTATAACATCAATTTATGCATATCTTTGTTTTCAGTACTTTCCAAAGCAGTTCACCGATGATTACCTCTCAAACCACCTGCATGGTCAAGAGGTGAGGAAGGTATTCATTCAACACCCACGGTACAATATTGAAGTCTTCCTGAAGAGGACGAAGGTTGGGAGGGTAATTATCCATAGCCACTGGCCTAAAGTTGCAAGAACATTCAACATCACTGAAGGCTCAATATTTGCCTTCTGCTTCGGTAGTTTCCTAGATGAGATTCATCAGCCTATTTACCGTGTATGATGCTACTTCCCAAAGGTTTTTGATGTTGCATGTGAAACTTGGTGCTATTGTGTAATGGCGTAACTGAGTTCCGAAGCTATCTGATGTAATTCGATTATGAAGTCCTGGTTGCCGTTATACAAATATGAAATATCTTGTGTGCTTTATAAGAAATATCAATTTGATTACTACATGGATTATCAATAATAGGCTAATTACCCTGCTTATTGGGGTTTTCTATTGCAGATGGTTACTTAGACAACACCGTGGACGATGAACTCAAACAACCCACACGGTTTCTAGAAAGTAGGCATGTTCGATCAACTAACAATCACACACGACTTTTGGCGGAGAACTGTTTGCGTTAGGCCACCTTGCACAAACGTTTCCATGTAAAAAACTATGTGTGATATACATATGAACGGAAATGTTTTTCTGGGATTCGTTGTGTGGTGTACATACGAACGTAAATTATTGGGTTTCGATGCCTCGCCAGATTGCGCACGAGCTCATTTTGCCCCAGCTTGTGTGCCAAGAGGGCCTATCCCCGACGGTTTCTGGGTCGTGTGGGAAGGACCCCCCTATCACCCACATTCACTTAGCGACGGTTCCAAATGCCGTCGCAATAAGGGGTTAAAAACCGTTTGTATAGCAGGTCTCTGCACCAGTGAGGAATGCAGTTTTGATGTCCATTTGCCATATTTCATAATCATAAAATGCGGTAATTGCTAACATGATTCGGACAGACTTAAGCATCGCTATGAAGGAAATATGCCCTAGAGGCAATAATAAAGTTGTTATTTATATTTCCTTATATCATGATAAATGTTTATTATTCATGCTAGAATTGTATTAACCGGAAACTTAGTACATGTGTGAATACATAGACAAAACAAAGTGTCCCTAGTATGCCTCTACTTGACTAGCTCGTTAATCGAGGATGGTTATGTTTCCTGACCATAGACATGTGTTTTCACTGGATGAATGAGATCACATCATTAGAGAATGATGTGATGGACAAGACCCATCCGTTAGCTTAGCATCATGATCATTATAGTTTTATTGCTACTGCTTTCTTCATGACTTATACATGTTCCTCTGACTATGAGATTATGCAACTCCTGAATACCGAAGGAACACCTTGTTTGCTATGAAACGTCACAACGTAACTGGGTGATTGTAAAGATGCTCTACAGGTGTCTCCGAAGGTGTTTGTTGGGTTGGCATAGATCGAGAATAGGATTTGTCACTCCGTGTATCGGAGAGGTATCTATGGGCCCTCTCGATAATGCTCATCACTATAAGCCTTGCAAGCAATGTGACTAATGAGTTAGTTGCGGGATGAAGTATTACGGAACGAGTAAAGAGAATTGCCGATAACGAGATTGAACTAGGTATAATGATATCGACGATCGAATCTCGGGCAAGTAACATACCGATGACAAAGCGAACAACATATGTTGTTTTGCGGTTTGACCGATATAGATCTTCGTAGAATATGTAGGAGCCAATATGAGCATCCAGGTTCCACTATTGGTTATTGATCGGAGATGTGTCTCGATCATGTCTACATAGTTCTCAAACCCGTAAGGTCTGCACGCTTAACGTACGATGAAGATTGTATTATGAGTTATGTGTTTTTGATGAACAAAGTTTGTTCGGAGTCCCGGATGAGATCACGGACATGACGAGGAGTCTCGTAATGGTCGAGACATAAAGATTGATATATTGGAAGGCTATGTTTGGACACCGGAAAGGTTTTGAAAGACTTCGGGCATTTTTCAGAGTACCGGGAGGTTACCGGAACCCCCGGGGCTTAATGGGCCTTATGGGCTTTAGTAGAAAAGGAGAGGAGGGCCACAGGGTAGCCCCCCCCATGGCTAGTCCAAATTGGACTAGGAGGGGGCAGCGACCCCCCTCTTTCCTTCTCCCTCTCCACCTCTTTCCCTCTCCCCCTCTCTTGGAAAAGGAAGGGGACTCCAACTAGGATTAGGAATCCTAGTTGGACTCCCCCTATAGGTGCACCCCTCCTAGGCCAACCTCCTCCTCCTCCCTCCTTTATATACGGGGGCAGGGGGCACCCCAAAGCACATCAAGTTCTCTTAACCGTGTGCGGTGCCCTCCTCCACAGTTACACACCTCGGTCATATTGTCATAGTGCTTAGGCAAAGCTCTGCGCTGACAACATAATCAACACCGTCGTCACGCCATCATGCTGATGGAATTCTCCCTCGCCCTCAACTGGATCAAGAGATCGAGGGACATCATCGGGCTGAATGTGTGCTGAACGTGGAGGTGTC
This sequence comes from Triticum aestivum, assembly GCF_018294505.1. NCBI lineage: Eukaryota > Viridiplantae > Streptophyta > Magnoliopsida > Poales > Poaceae > Triticum > Triticum aestivum. The sequence continues at coordinate 80,115,312 of NC_057807.1, read as the reverse complement.
GTACGTTCGGTGCTTGGATCGGTTGGATCATGAAGATGTTCGACTATATCAACCTTGTTAACTAAACGCTTTCGCTTTCGGTCTAGAGGGTACGTGCACACATTCTCCCCTCTCGTTGCTATGCATCTCCTAGATAGATCTTGCGCGATCGTAGGATTTTTTTTGAATTACTACGTTCCCCAACACGCTACAGGTGAGAAAGTCTCATCATAGTCAACCCCTTGAACTTGTTGAAAAACTTTTGCAACAAGTTGAGCTTTGTAGACCGCGATATTACCATCAGCGTCTGTCTTCGTCTTGAAGATCCATTTATTCGCAATGGCTTGTCGATCATCGGGAAAATCCACCAAAGTCCACACTTTGTTATCATACATGGATCCTATCTCAGATTTCTTGGCCTCAAGCCATTTGTCGGAATATAGGCTTGTCATAGCTACTTCATAGTTTGTAGGTTCGCCATTGTCCAACAACATAACATCTAGGACATGATTACCATACCACTCTGGTGTGTAACGTGTTTCGGTCGACCTACGAGGTTCAGTAGTAACTTGATATGAAAGTTTCATGATCATCATCATTAGCTTGCTCTCTTTTTTGGTGTAGGCATCACGAGAACAGTTTTCTCTGATGTGCTACTTTTCAATTCGAGAGTAGGTACAACTACCTCATCAAGTTATACTTTCCTCACACTCACTTCTTTCGAGAGAAACTCCTTCTCTAGAAAGGACCCATTCTTAACAACAAAGATTTTGCCTTTGGATCTGTGGTAGAAGTTATACCCAATAGTTTCTTTCGGGTATCCTATTGAGACGCACTTCTCCACTTTGGGTTCGAGCTTATCAGGCTGAAGCCTTTTGACATAAGCGTCGCATCCCCAAATTTTAAGAAACGACAGCTTAGGTTTCTTGCCAAACCATAGTTCATGCGGTGTCGTCTCAACGGATTTAGATGGTGCCCTATTTAACGTGAATGCGGCTGTCTCCACTGCATAACCCCAAAACCATAATGGCAAATCTGTAAGAGACATCATAGAACACACAATATCTAATAAAGTACGGTTACGATGTTCGGACACACCATTACGCTGTGGTGTTCCAGGTGGCGTGAGTTGTGAAACTATTCCACACAGTTTTAAATGAAGGCCAAACTCGTAACTCAAATATTCGCCTCTGTGATCTGATCGTGGAAACTTTATTTTCTTATTAGGATGATTCTCCACTTCATTCTAATATTCTTTGAACTTTTCGAATGTTTTAGACTTATGTTTCATCAAGTAGATATACCCATACCTACTCAAATCATCTATGAAGGTTAGAAAATAATGATACCTGCCGCGTGCTTCAATACTCATCGGACCGCATACGTCGGTATGTATTATTTCCAATAAGTCATTAGCTCGCTCCATTGTTCCGGAGAACGGAATTTTAGTCATCTTGCCCATGAGGCATGGTTCGCAAGTATCAAAATGATTCATAATCAAGTGATTCCAAAATTTCATCTGCATGGAGTTTCTTCATGCGCTTTACACCAATATGACCTAAATGGCAGTGCCAAAAGTATGTTGCACTATCATTATCAACTTTGCATCTTTTGCCATCAATATTATGAATATATGTATCACTATAATGACCATAAAAGATGTTACTTGTGGTGCATGACCATAAAAGATGTTACTCGTATAAATAGAACAACCATTATTCTTTGACTTAAATGAATGACCGTCTCGCAATAAACAAGATCTAGATATAATGTTCATGCTCAACGCTGGCACCAAATAACAATTATTGAGGTCTAAAACTAATGCCGAAGGTAGATGTAGAGGCAGCGTGCCGACGGCGATCACATCAACCTCGGAACCATTTCCGACACCATCGTCACCTCATCCTTAGCCATTTGTTTATTCCGTAGCTCCTGTTTTGAGTTACAAATATGAGCAACCAAACCAGTATCAAATACCCGGGTGCTACTACGAGCATTAGCAAGGAACACATCAATAACATGTATATCATATATACCTTCGGTCACTTTGCCATCCTTCTTATCCGCCAAGCATTTGGGGCAGTTCTGCTTTCAGTGACCATTACCCTTGTAGTAGAAGCACTCAGTCTCAGGCTTGGGTCCAGCTTTGGGCTTCTTCACAGGAGCAGCAACTTCATTGCCGTTCTTCTTGAAGTTCCCTTCCTTTACCTCGCCCTTTTTTGGGACTGGTGGTCTTATTAACCATCAACACTTGATGCTCTTTCTTGATTTCTACCTCCACCGATTTCAGCATCGCCAAGAGCTCGGAAATCATTTTCGTCATTCCTTGCATATTATAGTTCATCACGAAGCCTTTGTAGCTTGGTGGTAGTTATTGAAGAACTCTATCAGTAACACACTTATCTGGGAGCTCAATTCCCAGCTGAGTCAAGTGGTTGTGATAACCAGACATTATGAGTATGTGTTCACTAACAGAACTGTTCTCCATTTTACAACTAAAGAACTTGTTGGAGACTTCATATCTCTCAACTCGGTCATTAGCTTGAAATATCAATTTCAGCTCTTGGAACATCTCATATGTCCCATGGTGCTTAGAACACTTTTGGAGCCCTGGTTCTAAGCCGTAAAGCATGGCACGCTGAACTATAGAGTAGTCATCCATCCATGTTTGCCAGGCGTTCACAACGTCTAGATTAGAGGGAGTGGGTGTCTCACCTACCGGTGCATCAAGGACATAATTCTTTTGTGTAGCAATGAGGATAATCATCCAGTTACAGACCCAGTCTGTGTAGTTGCTATCATCATCTTTCAACTTAGCTTTCTCTAGGAACGCATTAAAATTCAACGAAACAGTAGCACCGGCCATTTATCTACAACATATATTTGCAAAGACTACCAGGACTAAGTTCATGATAAATTAAGTTCAATCAATCAAATTACTAATGAACTTCTACATAAATTAACATACCTCAAGTTATCTAAGTGATAGATGATCCAAATCAACTAACCCATGACCGATCATCACGTGAGATGGGGTAGTCATCAATGGTGAACATATCTATATTGATCATATCTACTATATGACTCATGTTCGACCTTTCGGTCTCGAGTGTTCCAAGACCATGTCTGTACATGGTAGACTCGTCAAGTTTAACCCAAGTATTCTACTTGTGTACTACTGGCTTACACCCGTTGTGTGTGAACATAGAGTCTATCACACCCGATCATCACGAGGTGCTTCGAAATGATGAACTTTAGCAATGGTGCATACTCGGGGAGAACACTTTTATCTTGAAATTAAGTGAAGGGATCATCTTATAATGCTACCGTCGTTCTACGCAAAATAAGATGCATAAAGGATAAACATCACATGCTATCAAAATATGTGACATGATATGGCATCATCATCTTGTGTTTTTGATCTTCATCTCCAAAGCAACATCATGATCTCCATCGTCACCGACGTGACACCTGCATCTCCATCCTTGCATCGGGGTCGTCTCGCCAACTATTGCTTCTACAACTACAATAATTAAAAGACAACCCTAAGGCTCCTGTCTGTTGTTGATATTACAAAACATGATCATCTCATACAACAACATATATCACATCACGTCTTGACCATATCACATCACAACATACCCTGCAAAAACAAGTTAGACGTCTTCTACTTTGTTGTTGCAAGTTTTACGGGGCTGCCACGGGTAACTAGCAAGAATCGTTCTTACCTATGCAAAACCACAACGGTGATTATCAAGGCTGTTGTTTTAACCTTCTGCAAGGACTGGTCGTAGTCAAATTCGATTCAACTAAAGTGAGAGAAACAGACACCCGCCAGACACCTTATGCAAAACAAGTTGCATCAATCGGTGGAACCGGTCTGATGTACGTGGACATGTAAGGATTGTCTGGGCCGCGTCATCCCACAATACCGCCAAATAAAAATAAGATGCTGGTGGTAAGTAGTATGAATATCATCGCCCACAACTCCTTTGTGTTCTACTCGTGCATATCATCTACACATAGACCTGTCTCTGATACCACTGTTGGGGAACGTTGCATGGAAAACAAAAAATTTCTACGCACACGCAAGATCTATCCATGGAGATGCATACCTATGAGAGGGGGAGAGCATCTTCATACCGTTGAAGATCGCTAAGTGGAAGCGTTTATCAACATGGTTGATGTAGCCGTACACCTTCATGATCGGTCCCGATAAAGTACCGAGCGTATGACACCTCCGCATTCAACACATGTTCAGCTTGATGACGTCCTCGCCTTCTTGATCCATCAAGAGGGGCGAAGTAGTAGATGAGTTCTGGTAGCACGACGGCATGGTGATGGTGATGTTGAAGAACAATCTCTGCAGGGCTTTGCCAAGCACAACGGAAACTATGATGGAGAATAAAATAGAGGCAACGGGGTTGTGCTACGTCTTGAGTTGGCGTTGGTTTTCCCCGAAGAGGATAGGGTGATGCAGCAAGTGTAGCGTAAGTATTTCCCTCAGTTTTGAGAACCAAGATATCATTCCAGTAGGAGGCTCCTCAAAAGTCCCACGCACCTACACAAACAAACTGAGAACTCGCAACCAACACAATAAAGGGGTTGTCAATCCCTTCACGGCCACTTGCGAAAGTGAGATCTGATAGAGATAGTATGATAAGATAAATATATTTTTGGTATTTTATAATATAGATGCAAAAAGTAAAGATGCAAATAAAAGTAGATTGAAAGCAAATATGATAAGAGATAGACCCGGGGGCCATAGGTTTCACTAGAGGCTTCTCTCAAGATAGCATAAGTATTACGGTGGGTGAACAAATTACTATCGAGCAATTGATAGAAAAGCGCATAGTTATGAGATTATCTAGGCATGATCATGTATATAGGCATCACGTCCATAACAAGTAGACCGACTCCTGCCTGCATCTACTACTATTACTCCACACATCGACCGACTCCTACCTGCATCTAGAGTATTAAGTTCATAACAACAGAGTAACACATTAAGCAAGATGACATGATGTAGAAGGATAAACTCATGCAATATGAGATAAACCCCATATTGTTATCCTCGATGGCAACAATACAATACGTGTCTTGCAACCATTTCTGTCACTGGGTAAGAACACCACAAGATTGAACCCAAAGCTAAGCACTTCTCCCATGGCAAGAAAGATCAATCTAGTAGGCCAAACCAAACTGATAATTCAAAGAGACTTGCAAAGATAACTCAATCATACATAAAAGAATTCAGAGAAGATTCAATTATTATCCAAAGATAAATCTGATCATAAACCCACAATTCAACGGATCTCGGCAAACACACCGCAAAAAGAGATTACATCGAATAGATCTCCACAAGAGAGGGGGAGAACATTGTATTGAGATCCAAAAAGAGAGAAGAAGCCATCTAGCTAATAACTATGGCCCCGTAGGTCTGTGGTAAACTACTCACAACTCATAGGAGGGGCAAGGATGTTGATGTAGAAGCCCTCCATGGTCGATTCCCCCTCCGGCAGAGTGCCGGTGAAGGCTCCAAGATGGGATCTCGCGGATACAGAAGGTTACGGCGGTGGAAATTGTGTTTCGTGGTGCTCCTGGATGTTTTCGGGGTACGTAGGTATATATAGGAGGAAGAAGTACGTCAGTGGCCGCCCGAGGGGCCCACGAGACAGGGGGCGCGCTCTACAGGGGGGGGGCTATCTCGTGGGGTCCTCGAGAACTTCTTGACTTGCACTCCAAGATCTCCGGATCTTGTTCGTTCCAAAAATCACGCTCCCAAAGTTTTCATTCCGTTTGGACTCCTTTTGATATTCCTTTACTTCCAAATACTGAAATAGGCAAAAAACAACAATATGGGCTAGGCCTCCGGTTAGTAGGTTAGTCCCAAAAATGATATAAATGTATAAAATAAAGCCCATAAACATCCAAAACGGGTAATATAATAACATGGAACAATCCAGTATCTGTGCCCCTAACTCGAACCACTACTCAGATTTGCCCCTAATTTTGAAGCATGCTCAAATTTACCCCTCCGCCGTTAAGTCACTATTCAGAAATGCCCTTCCGTACAGTACTATAGCACTTTCCATCCAATACTGTAGCACTTTCCATCTGCTACAGTACACATGGGCCTCTGACGGTCAAAGGCCTTTGACTGGACGGAAGGGCATTTCTGAGTAGTGACTTAACGGCAGAGGGGCAAATTTGAGCATGCTTTGAAATTAGGGGCAAATCTGAGTAGGTGGTTCGAGTTAGGGGCATACATTGGAGACGTATCAAGTATCCCCAAGCTTAATTCATGCTCGTCCTCGAGTAGGTAAATGATAAAAAAGAATTTTTGATGTGGAATGCTACCTAGCATAATTCTCAATGTAATTTTCTTTATTGTGGCATGAATGTTCAGATCCAAATGATTCAAAATAAAAGTTCATACTGATAAAAGAAATAGTAACACTTCAAGCATACTAATCAAAGTAATCATGTCTTCTCAAAATAACATGGCAAAAGAAAGTTCATCCCTACAAAATCAATATAGTTAGGCTATGCTTCATTTTCGTCACACAAAGATGTTCCCAACTTCTATACCCCCGATGACAAGCCAAGCAATTGTTTCATACTTAAATAATCTCAAACTTTTTCAACATTCATGCAATACATGAGCGTGAGCCATGGATATAGCACTATGGGTGGAATATAATATGATGATGGGGATTGTGTGGAGAAGACAAAAAGGAGAAAGTCTCACATTGACGAAATAATCAACGGGCTATGGAGATGCCCATCAATTGATGTCAACATGAGGAGTAGGGATTACCATGCAACGGATGCACTAGAGCTATAAATGAATGCTCAACAAAATAAAACTAGTGGGTGTGCATCCAACTTGCTTGCTCATGAAGGCCTAGGGCATTTGAGGAAGTCCATCGTAGGAATATACAAGCCAAGTTCTATAATGAAAATTTCCCACTAGTATGAAAAAGATAACTTATGAGACTCACTATATGAAAAACATGGTGCTACTTTGAAGCACAATATATGAGACTCACTTCATGAAGAACAAGGTGCTACTTTGAAGCACAAGTGTGGAAAAAGAGATAGTAGCATTGCCCTTTTTATTTATTCTATTTTTTTTCTTTTTTTGGCCTTTCTTCTTCTTTTTTCTTTGGGCAATGCTCTAAAAATGATGATCATCACACTTCTATTGATTACAACATATGAATTACAACTCGAAACTAGAACAAGATATGACTCTATATGAATGCCTCCGGTGGTGTACTGGGATGGTGCAATTAATCAAGAGTGACATGTATGAAAAATAATGCATGGTGGCTTTGCCACAAATACGATGTCAACTACATGATCATGCAATGGCAATATGACAAAAGTAATGTATGTCATGATGATGATAAACAGAACGGTGGAAAGTTGCATGGCAATATATCTCGGAATGGCTATGGAAATGCCATAATAGGTAGGTATGGTGGCTGTTTTGAGGAAGATATAAGGAGGTTTATGTGTGATAGAGCGTATCGTATCACGGGGTTTGGATGCACCGGCGAAGTTTGCACCAACTCTCAAGGTGAGAAAGGGCAATGCACGGTACCGAAGAGGCTAGCAATGGTGGAAAGATAAAAGTGCGTATAATCCATGGACTCAACATTAGTCAAAAGAACTCATATACTTATTGCAAAAATTTAAAAGTCATCAAAAACCAAGTACTATGCGCATGCTCCTAGGGGGATAGATTGGTAGGAAAAGACCATCGCTCGTCCCCGACCGCCACTCATAAGGATGCACAAGCCAAGTACACTTCATGTTTCAAATTTGTTACATAACTTTAACCATATGTGCATGCTACGGGACTTGCTAACTTCAACACAAGCATTCTTTAAATTCATAATCGCCCAACTAGCATGACTTTAATATCACTACCTCCATATCTCAAAACAATTATCAAGTATCAAATTGATCACAGCATCCAATTCACTTCCTATGATAGTTTTTATTATACCCAACTTGGATGCTCATCATTCTAGGACCAACTTTGTAACCATAGCAAATACCATGCTGTTCTAAAAGACTCTCAAAATAATATAAGTGAAGCATGAGATACTAGCAATTTCTATAAAATTAAGACACCACCGTGCTCTAAAAGATATAAGTGAAGCACTAGAGCAAAAACTATCAAGCTCAAAAAATATAAGTGAAGCACATAGAGTATTCTAGCAAATTCTAATCAAATAGGCTTCTCCAAAAAAGGTGTGTACAGCAAGGATGATTGTGGCAACTAAAAAGCAAAGACTAATATAATACAGAACGCTCCAAGCAAAACACATATCATGTGACGAATAAAAATATAGCTCCAAGTAAAGTTACCAATGAACGAAGACGAAAGAGGGGATGCCTTCCCGGGGCATCCCCAAGCTTAGGCTTTTGGCTATTCTTGAATATCTTGGGGTGCCTTGGGCATCCCCAAGCTTAGGCTCTTGCCACCCTTTATTCCATAGTCCATAAAAGCTTTACCCAAAACTTGAAAACTTCACAACACAAAACTCAACAGGAAATCTTATAAGCTCCGTTAGTGAAAGAAAACAAAACCACCACATAGGGTACTGCAATGAAATCATTATTTATTTATTTTGGTGTTAAACCTACTGTTTTACAACTTCCTTATGGTTTATAAACTAATTTATTAGCCATAGATGCATTGAAATAAGCAAACAACACACGAAAAACAGAATCTGTCAAAAACAGAATAGTCTGTAGCAATCTGTAACTAACGCAAACTTATGGAACTCTAAAAATCCTACGAAAATAGGACGTACTGGAAAATTTGTTTATTGATCAGCAGCAAAAAGAATCAATGCAAAATCACGTTTATGTGATTTATTGAATTTTTCTCGTGAGCGCAAGTTTCTGTTTTTCAGCAGAATCAAATCAACTATCATCATAGTTTATCCTATAGGTTCTACTTGGCACAAACACTAAAAAAATATAAAAACACATCTAAACAGAAAGTAGGTGCAAAATTTATTACTAAACAGGAACAAAAACAAAAAACACAAAGAAAATTGGGTTGCCTCCCAACTAGCGCTATCGTTTAACGCCCCTAGCTAGGCATAAAAGCGAAGATAGATCTAACGAGTGCCATCTTTGGCACTAAATTCATAAGTAGCACGCATGATAGATTCATAAAGTAATTTGACTTTATTTCTTGGAAAGTGTTCCATGCCTTTCTTTAAGGGAAATTGGAATCTAATGTTCCCTTCCTTCATATCGATAATCGCACCAATCGTTGTAAGGAAAGGTCTACCAAGAATAATAGGGCAAGAAAGATTGCAATCTATATCAAGAACGATAAAATCTACGGGCACCAAATTTATATTTGCAACAATAAGGACATCATTGATCCTTACCATAGGCTTTTTAATGGTGGAATCCGCAAGGTGCAAATTTAAAGAGCAATCTTCAAGATCATGGTAACCTAGAATATCACATAAAGTTTTCGGAATCGTGGAAACACTAGCACCCAAATCACACGAAGCAAAACACTCATAATCTTTAATTCTAATATTTATAGTAGGTTCCCACTCATCATTAAGTTTTCTAGGTATAGAAATTTCCAAATTAAGTTTTTCATCATAAGATTGCATCAAGGCATCAACAATATGTTTGGTAAATCCTTTGTTTTGACTATAAGCATGAGGAGAATTAACAACGGATTGCAACAAGGAAATACAACCTTTTAAAGAGCAATTATCATAGTCAAATTCCTTGAAATACGAGATAGTAGGTTCAACATTATTAGAAGTTGAGGATTCTCCAATCTCACTTTTACCAAATTTAGCATTAAGATCTAAAGACTACGAATTCTTGGGACGCCTTCTAGGCAAAGTTGATTCATCATCAGTCCCATAATCATCAAAATTCATATTGCAAAACATAGATCTAATAGGAGATGCATCAATAACTTTAAGATCCTCATCATTATTTTCATGTAATTTTTCTGGTTTAGCGGCCATCTTATTGACTAAGGTGGCTTGCTTGTCAGAAATTTTGGCTATAGCATTTTCAAGCCGGGTAATTTGAGCGTTAACACCATAGAATTCTTTATTCATATCATCAAGCTCTTTGTTCATAAACCCCAAAAAACTTTTTTGTTCTTTAAGCTCTTTTCTAAAGAAATTGTTATGCTCAAATTGCATATTCATAAAGCTTCTAATATTTGGTTCAATCTCATCCATCCTTCTGATAAGGTGGTTAGGACCTTTAGGCAAAGCCATAAGGACAAACAGGCACACAAGCAAGCAGAAAAACGGCAAGCAAAAAGAGAGGAGGAGATAGGGAAACAGAGGGCGAATAAAATGACAAGGGTGAAGTGGGGGAGAGGAAAACGAGAGGCAAATGGCAAATAATGTAAATGCGAGGGAGATGGGTTTGTGATGGGTACTTGGTATGTCTTGACTTCAGCGAAGACTTCCCCGGCAACGGTGCCAGAAATCATTCTTGCTACGTCTTGAGCTAGCGTTGGTTTTCCCCGAAGAGGAGAGGGTGATGCAGCAAGTGTAGCGTAAGTATTTCCCTCAGTTTTGAGAACCAAGGTATCAATCCAGTAGGAGGCTCCTCAAAAGCCCCACGCACCTACACAAACAAACTAAGAACTCACAACCAACGCAATAAAGGGGTTATCAATCCCTTCACGGCCACTTGCGAAAGTGAGATCTGATAGAGATAATATGATAAGATAAATATATTTTTGGTATTTTATAATATAGATGCAAAAATTAAAGATGCAAATAAAAGTAGATTGAAAGCAAATATGATAAGAGATAGACCCGGGGGGCATAGGTTTCACTAGAGGCTTCTCTCAAGATAGCATAAGTATTACGATGGGTGAACAAATTACTATCGAGCAATTGATAGAAAAGCGCATAGTTATGAGATTATCTAGGCATTATCATGTATATAGGCATCACGTCCATAACAAGTAGACCGACTCCTGCCTGCATCTACTACTATTACTCCACACATCGACCGACTCCTGCCTGCATCTAGAGTATTAAGTTCATAAGAATAGAGTAACACATTAAGCAAGATGACATGATGTAGAAGGATAAACTCATGCAATATGATATAAACCCCATCTTCTTATCCTTGATGGCAACAATAAAATACGTGTCTTGCAACCCTTTCTGTCACTGGGTAAGAACACCGCAAGATTGAACCCAAAGCTAAGCACTTCTCCCATGGCAAGAAAGATCAATCTAGTAGGCCAAACCAAACTGATAATTCAAAGAGACTTGCAAAGATAACTCAATCATACATAAAAGAATTCAGAGAAGATTCAATTATTATCCAAAGATAAATCTGATCATAAACCTACAATTCATCGGATCTCGACAAACACACCGGAAAAAGAGATTACATCGAATAGATCTCCACAAGAGAGGGGGAGAACATTGTATTGAGATCCAAAAAGAGAGAAGAAACCATCTAGCTAATAACTATGGACCCGTAGGTCTGTGGTAAACTACTCACAACTCGTAGGAGGGGCAAGGATGTTGATGTAGAAGCCCTCCATGGTCGATTCCCCTCCGGCAGAGTGCCGATGAAGGCTCCAAGATGGGATCTCGCGGATACAGAAGGTTACGGCGGTGGAAATTGTGTTTCATGGTGCTTCGGGATGTTTTAGGGGTACGTAGGTATATATAGGAGGAAGAAGTACGTCGGTGGCCGCCCGAGGGGCCCACGAGACAGGGGCGCGCCCTACAGGGGGGGGGCGGCCCCCTATCTCGTGGGGTCCTCGGGAACTTCTTGACTTGCACTCCAAGCTCTACGGATCTTGTTCGTTCCAAAAATCACGCTCCCGAAGGTTTCATTCCATTTGGACTCCGTTTGATATTCCTTTTGTTGGAAATACTGAAATAGGCAAAAAAAAACAACAATATGGGCTGGGCCTCCGGTTAGTAGGTTAGTCCCAAAAATGATATAAATGTATAAAATAAAGCCCATAAACATCCAAAAGGGGTAATATAATAGCATGGAACAATCAAAAATTATAGATACGTTGGAGACGTATCTGGTTGCCGGCACATGGCTTGGTGAATCTTGATCTGTTCTGGGTGCTAGCCCTGCCCCTCTATTTATATGTTGAGCCCTGGGGTCTTTTCTTGGAGAAAGAGCCTCCTCAAAGTTGGTTTGGCACGCAAGGCAAGAGTCCTCTTGGACTCCAGGACCAGACGGTAGGGTCCTCGACTTTTGGCCCCAGACGCCAGGGTCCGTGGCGTCTTGCCCCGTGGCCTGCCTCCGCAAAACTCCTTTTGCACCTTCCTTAAAGCCTCGTGGGCTTTACCCCTTGGCCCAAATAAAGTGTTCTCGTACCCGAACATTTCGGGAAACATCCGAAACCCCTTTCGGTGAATTCTGGAATCCTTCCGGAGACCAAACACTATTATCCCATACATCAATCTTTACCTTCGGACTATTCCAGAGCTCCTCGTCATGTCTGTGATCTCATCCAGGACTTCGAACAACATTTGGTCACCAACATACATAACTCATATAATACTATATCAGCAACAAACATTAAGCATGCGGACCCTGCGGGTTCGAGAATGATGTAGACATGACTGAGATGCTTCTCCAATCAATAACCAATAGGGGGACATGGATGCCCATATTGGTTCCTACATATACCACGAAGATCTTTATCGGTCGAACCTTTATGACAACATACGTAGTTCCTTTTGTCCGTCGGTACGTTACTTGCCCAATATTCGATCGTCGGTATCTCCATACCTAGTTCAATATCGGCAAGCCTCTTTACTCGTTACGTAATACATCATCCTATAACTAACCCCTTAGTCACTTTGCTTGCAAGCTTCTTGTGATGTTGTATTATTGAGAGGACCCAGAGATACCTCTTCATCATACGGAGTGACAAATCCCAGTCTTGATCCATGCCAACTCAATAGACACCTTCGGAGATACATGTAGAGCACCTTTATGGTCACCCAGTTACGTTGTGACTTTTGATGGCACACAAGGCATTCCTCCGTAGTCCGGGAGTTGCATGATCTCATGGTCGAGAAACATGCATTTGACATTAAGAAAGCACTAGCAATAAACGGAATGATCATATGCTATGCTAACGGTTGGGGTCTTGTCCATCACATCATTCTCCTAATGATGTGATCCCGTTATCAAATGACAACTCATGTCTATGGTTAGGAAACCTTAACCATCTTTTGGTCAATGAGCTAGTCTAGTAGAGGCTCACTAGGGACACTGTATTTGTTTATGTATCCACACATGTATTTAAATTTCCAGTCAATAAAATTCTAGCATGAATAATAAACCTTTATCATGAATAAGGAAATATAATAATAACAACTTTATTATTGCCTCTGCCCTCTAGGGCATATTTCCATCGAAAAGCCACTTGAATTATTCAGAGGAGGATACCATACTAACATATTACATCACAACCATTTTAATGTGTGTTGACACTCAAGATAAAATATTACGCACTCCTATATATATATAAGAATTGCATGAGCAACTATAATCTCTAATTTTCATCACAAACATGTTTACAAAAACCATAGACATGAACGAAACCCCTTCGTTCAATGACCAATAGCGGAACCGTGGATATCCATATCGATCCCTATGATTACATGAATGACAGTCGAGTGAACCTTTGGTTATCATGTGATGTTCCCTTTGCTTCACGATACTTTACAAAACCTATGTTTCATCAGTATCCTTCTGAGTCATACACATGCTCAATATATCGTTGATCTTGTTGTCGGTTTTGTTCTTCTTTCTCACTGAAGTGTTCCGACATCCCCGTGACATAGTCACCTGTGTCTAGCCAGATGACACGTCTCCAATCTATCTATAATTTATGAAGAATTTATGCCATTATATTATCATTCTTGGATGTTTTACAATCATTTTATAGCAACTTTATATCATTTTTGGGACTAACCTATTGACCCAGTGCCCAGTGGCAGTTGCTATTTTTTGCTTGTTTTTACATCGCAGGAAATCAATATCAAACGAAGTCCAAACACCGTGAAACTTCTTGGAGAAGTTTTATGGACCAGAACACCCAGGATGGGCCAGAGCAGCACCTGGGGGGTGCCCCAAAGGGGCACAGCCAACCAGGGCGTGCCTGGGCCCCCAGGCACGCCCAGGTGGGTTGTGCCCACCTCGGTGGCCTCCCACACCCCTTCTTCGCCCTATGAAATCCCAAATATTCCAAAACCCTTCAGGGTAGCCCTAGATCAGAAGTTTCACCGCTGCAAGGCCTTTGTATCCATGAGATCCAATCTAGACCCCATTCTGACACCCTGCCGAAGGGGGAGATCATCACCGGTGGCCATCTTCATCATCCCGACGGCCACCATGATGAGGAGGGAGTAGTCCACCCTCAGGACTGAGGGTTTGTACAAGTAGCTATGTGTTTGATCTCTTTCTCTCTCGTGATCCATATCATGGGCTTTGTTAATATAGTCAGATCATATGATGTTTCTCCCCTCTATACTCTTGTTATGACGAATTGAATCTTTACCCTCCAAAGTTTTGTCTTGTCGGATTTAATATTCAGAGATGAGAACACATGATATATGTCTTGCAATATGAATACTTGAGGTGACAATGAGGTATCTTATTGATTCACTTGATATGTTATGGCATTCAACTCGCGGATTCCCGCGGTGATATTGGGGTAATCTATGCATAGGGGTTGATGCATGTTTTTCTCCGATGGAAACTTTGGGGTCTCTTTATAGTTATTTGTGTGGATTGAGTATTATGAATATGAATTTGCTTTGGTGTTTTTCTAGTACAATCAGGATAGATCGAACGGAAAAAATAGCTTTGTGTTATTTTAGTACGAACTCTTGAATAGATTGAACGGAAAGAATAGGTTTGAGGTGGTTTCCTGACCTACAAACAATTCCTATCTTTTGTTTTCCGCTAATAGGAACTCGTGAGTGATTCTTTATTGCACTTTGAGGGATAATCATATGATCCAACTATGTTAGCATTGTTGAGAGGTTGCACTAGTCAAAGTATAGACCCTAGGCCTCATTTTTAAGCATTGCAAAACCGTTTTTGTGCCCGTTTACTATTTGCTACCTTGCTGTTTTTATTTATTCAGATTATAAAAATATATTTCTACCTTCC
This sequence comes from Triticum aestivum, assembly GCF_018294505.1. Classification (NCBI taxonomy): domain Eukaryota; kingdom Viridiplantae; phylum Streptophyta; class Magnoliopsida; order Poales; family Poaceae; genus Triticum; species Triticum aestivum. The sequence goes on along the minus strand of NC_057807.1, from coordinate 80,100,132 downwards.
ATATTACACTTTTATCACCATCTCTTCGCCGAACTAGTGCACCTATACAATTTGCCATTGTATTAGGTGTGTTAGGGACACAAGAGATTTCTTGTATTTGGTTGCAGGGTCATTTGAGAGAGACCATCTTCATCCTACACCTCTCACGGATTGATAAACCTTAGGCCATCCACTTGAGGGAAAATTGCTATTATCCTACAATACTCTGGGCTTGGAGGCGCAACACGTGTCTACAAGAATAAAGTTGCATAGTAGACATCAAGCTCTTTTCTGGCGCCGTTGCCGGGGAGGTGAGTGCTTGAAGGTATATCTTTAGATCTTGCAATCGAATCTTTTAGTTTCTTTTTTTATGACTAGTTTGGTTTATGAAAGAAAGCTACAAAAAAATGGAATTGAGGTTGCATCATATTATTGATAATCTTTATAATATCTTTATTGAAAATGATGGTCCAGAAAATTGTGCTTAGTTGATAGAAGAAGAATTTAATAAAATGATTGGCATGAATGATGAGGATATTTTTAAGCATGGCAATGTTGTTAGTATGAATTCTTTGAATATCCATGATGTTGATGATTTGCAAAGCTACAAGCTTGGGGATGCTATGTTTGATGAACATGATATTTTCACTCCCCCAAGTTTTTATGAGATAAATTATTATGATGATAGCATGTCTCCTATTTATGATAATTATAATGATGAAAGTGGATTTGGAGAGGTCATGACTTTATTTAGTGATGAATCCACCATTTTGGATGAGGCCTCAATTGATTATGATAACAAGGTTGCTATCTATGATGATTATGGTGATGACATGTATGATATATTGAATAATTATACCCATGTAACTTGTCATCATGATTTTAATTTTCAATCTCATGATAGTTATTTTGTTGAGTTTGCTCCCACCACTATTCATGAGAATAAATTTGCTTATGTGGAGAGTAACAAAATGGCTATGCCTATGTGTCATGAAAAGAATGCTTTATGTGATGGTCATATTGTTGAATTTCTTCATGATGCTACCGAAAATTATTATGAGAGAGGAACATATGCTTTTACATATCTCAATAATATCAATTTTCCTCTCTATGTGTTGAAAGTTTTGAAGTTATGCATGTTTTGCCTTCCTATGCTAGTTGATTCTTGTTCCCATGAATTATTTGCTCAAAAACTCCCTATGCATAGGAAGTGGGTTAGGATTAAATGTTCTTGCCATGTGATTCATGATGCTCTTTTTCATGCTTCAATTCTTATCTTTTATGCGAGCATCATTGAACTCATCATGCCTAGCTAAAAGGCATTAAAGAAAGCGCTTGTTGGGAGACAACCCAACATTTACCCCTACTGTTTTTGTGTGTTAACATGATTAGGCTACTGTAGTAATCATTTTTAATTGCTTTTGTTTCAATAAAGTGCCAAGTAAAGCCTTTGGGATCATGTTGGCTGATAGTTGATCTGATCTTGCTGAAAAACAGAAACTTTTGCGCTCATGAAAATAACTCTCATTTTTAACATAAGAGTGATTTTGAGTTGATTCTTTTTGCAGAAGATTAATATATAAATTTCTCACGTGGTAATAGTTTTTTCATAATTGTTGGAGTAGAATAAGTATGGTTTGAGTACATATTACTACAGACTGTTCTGTTTTTGACAGATTCTGCTTTCAATGTAGTTTGCTTGTTTCCTTGTTTCTATGGCTTATATTGCTCAATATAAATTGTGGAAATGATATGGTACAGTAGGAATTTCATGGAAAAAATTATGAATATTTTCTTTGACAATACTAAAAATGAAATGGTTTGCTCTTTATCATACTAACCTATCTCATAAAATTCCGTTAAGTTTTGTGTGATTGAAGTTTTCAAGTTTTGGGTGCGATGCCGATATGAGGAGAATAAGGAGTGACAAGACCCTAAGCTTGGAGATTCCCAAGGCACCCCAAGGTAATATTCAAGGAATATCCAAGCAACTAAGCTTGGGGATGCCCTGGAAAGCATCCCCGCTTTCGTCTCCAACATTATCGCTTTTGAGATTTAGGAAAATTGTGGTATAAAAGGAATTAAGGAGACACAAAAGCTCATGCTTGGGGATGCTCAAGGTACCCCAAGATAATATTTCAAGAAAAGTCTCAAGCATCTAAGCTTGGGGATTCCCCGGTAGGCATCCCACTTTTCTTCATCAACAATTATCGGTTAGCATCGGTTGAGCCTAAGTTTTTGCCTCTTCACATGAGTTGTGCTATGCTTGAAATGTCATTTTGTTTTGTTTTGCTTGCTGTTTTAATAAAATACTTAGGCCTGAAAGTTTTTAAATAAAATATAATGCTCAAATAGGAGGCCGGTTAAGCGACATTCACATCCCGTCAACGAAGCTCTTTTCTATGGAATTGCTCTAGTGCTTCACTTATATCCTATGAGTAAATTGTTGAATGAACTGAATATCATGAAGTTGAAATTACATGTTCATATCATGCCTAGTGGTAGCTTCACATTGGGTTTAGAAAGTGAAAGCTTTTGAAGCTTGACAATCACAATATTTGTCATCCAAGCAATTCACTAATAGTTAGTATAAGAAAGAGAACTTTCACATGCAAATACACTATCTTGGAAATCTTTTGTGATTGTGATCCCCCATCAAAGTATTATATGCCAAAATTGTTGACGTTGGGCAAGGAAGACAACGCAATGATTTATGTTTGTTCATATTCACATACAAGTTATATTGTCATAGATCCTTCAACATGTGGTGCTTGCCCCCTATCTTTGCTAGCCAAAAATTCTGCACCAAGTAGAGATACTACTTGTGCATCCGAAAACCCTTAAACCCAAATCTTATTTTCAAGAGTCCACCATACTTACCTAAGGATTGAGTAAGGTCCTTCAAGTAAGTTGTCATCAGTGCAATAAGGCAATAAAAATTGCTTCTAAAAGTGTTAGATCATTTAGTGTAAGAGAAAATTGAGCGTTGTACAAACTTGTGATGGCAAAGAATAAAAGCGACATACTTCATAATAAAGTTTTCTATCATAAGGGGCAATATAACGTGACGTTCTTTTGCACTAAGGGGTTGAGCATACAAACAAATAAGCGCATGACAACCTCTGCTTCCCTCTGTGAAGGGCCTATCTTTTACTTTTTAGTATTTACTTTTATGCAAGAGTCAAAGTTTTTCTCTCTATTCCTTTTTATTTTCTCCTTTGGCAAGCATCATGTGGTGAGGAAAGATCTAGGCACATATATCCTGTTGAATGGGTAGCATGAGTTATTGTTGTTGACATCACCCAAAGGTGAATACGTTGGGAGGCGAAATTATAAGCCCCTATCTTTCTATGTGTCCGGTTCAAACGTTTTGCTCATGTGTATGTGGTGAGTGTTACCAATCATAGAAGACTATATGATGGTTGAGTATGTGGAGCTATTACTTAGACTCTATTGAATAAGTTGAATTGCAATTTCTTGGTGACTGAGAACATAGGTTGTTGAGTTTCAAGAGAATTCATTGTTTGGACCTTAACATGTGAATTGGTTGCTACTATAACATGAGAAGTTTTATTAGAAAGAATTGTTGTTATGATGCTAGAAAAAGTAACTGAAATTATCATTGATCAAATTTATGCACTTTGCTAGCATTAACACTTCATAAATTATTTCTTTTATCATTTACCTACTCGAGGATGAGTAGGAATTAAGCTTGGGGATGCTGATACGTCTCCAACGTATCTTTAATTTATGAAGTATTCATGCCATTATATTATCATTCTTGGATGTTTTACAATCATTTTATAGCAACTTTATATAATTTTTTGGGACTAACCTATTGACCCAGTGCCAGTTGCTGTTTTTTGCTTGCTTTTTACATCGCAGGAAATCAATATCAAACGGAGTCCAAACACTGCTAAACTCCTTGGAGAATTTTTATGGACCAGAACACCCACGATGGGCCAGAGCAGCACCTTGGGGGTGCCCCAAGGGGGGCACAACCCACCAGGGCGCACCTGGGCCCCCAGGCGTGCCCAGGTGGGTTGTGCCCACCTCGGTGGCCTCCTGCACCCCTTCTTCGCCCTATAAAATCCCAAATATTTCAAAACCCTTCGGGGTAGCCCTACATCAGAAGTTCCGCTGCCGCAAGGCCTCTGTATCCACGAGATCCAATCTAGACCACATTCTGGCACCCTGCCGGAGGGGGAGATCATCACCGGTGGCCATCTTCATCATCCCGGCAGCCACCACGATGAGGAGGGAGTAGTTCACCCTCAGGGCTGAGGGTTTTTACCAGTAGCTATGTGTTTGATCTCTCTCTCTCTCTCTCTCTCTCTCTCGTGATCTATATCATGGGCTTTGTTAATATAGTCGAATCCTATGATGTTTCTCCCCTCTGTACTCTTGTTATGACGAATTGAATCTTTACCCTTCGAAGTTTTGTCTAGTTGGATTGAATATTCAGAAATGAGAACACATGATATATGTCTTGCAATATGAATACTTGAGGTGACAATGAGGTATCTTATTGATTCACTTGATATGTGTTATGGCATTCAACTCGCGGATTCCCGCGGTGATATTGGGATAATCTATGCATAGGGGTTGATGCACATTTTTCTCCGACGGAAACTTTGGGGTCTCTTTATAGTTCTTTGTGTGGATTGAGTATTATGAATATGAATTTGCTTTGGTGTTATTCTAGTACGAACTCTAGGATAGATCAAACCGAAAAAATGGCTTTGTGTTATTTTAGTATGAACTCTTGAATAGATCGAACGGAAAGAATAACTTTGAGGTGGTTTCGTGACCTACAAACAATTCACATCGTTTGTTCTCTACTAATAGGAACTTGGTAGTGATTCTTTATTGCACTTTGAGGGTAATCATATGATCCAACTATGTTAGCATTGTTGAGAGGTTGCACTAGCAAAAGTACGGACCCTAGGCCTCATTTTAAGCATTGCAACACCGTTTTTGTGCCCATTTACTATTTTCTACCTTGATGTTTTTATTTATTCAGATTATAAAAATATATTGCTACCTTCCATATTACACTTTTATCACCATCTCTTCACCGAACTAGTGCACCTATACAATTTCCCATTGTATTGGGTGTGTTGGGGACACAAGAGATTTCTTGTATTTGGTTGCAGGGTCGTTTGAGAGAGACCATCTTCATCCTACACCTCTCACGGATTGATAAACCTTAGGTCATCCACTTGAGGGAAAATTGCTGCTGTCCTACAAAACTCTATGCTTGGAGGCCCAACACGTGTCTACAAGAATAAAGTTGTGTAGTAGACACGACCAGACGATGATGGATGTCATCACACCGAGAGGGCCGTAAGAATATCTCTCCATCGTCCGGGGAGCAAATCCCACTCTCAAGCTATCTAGTCTCTTGTCAAACTTCCTGATGAACCCATAAGTTGTCGTTATGATCATCGTGTTACTGATGACATTTGAGCAGCCCCAAAGTCCACCACATGGTAGGAGGTGACTATACTCTCATGGTCGGAGGAACTAAAACACATGCTAACACTCTGTGGTATAACAGTTGATTTCAGACAATATTATCTCAAAGTATAACAAACAAAATTGGGTCAATTCAATAGGATTTTTCTTCGTCAAACTCTCAATGTTATTTTAGGATTATTGTTGTGCTTAACGATATCCTATGATCCGGAAAACATGATCACTAATAACACTTCAGCCAATCTCAGAGTCAAGACCAGGAACCTATTATTTACCGTTTAACATTCCACATGTGCATATGAGTTTTCCACTGAATCACATATTCTAGTATCACAACAGTTATAGCATGAAATATAAACTCTTAATTATGAACACAGAAATATAATAATTCAATATTATTTCCTCTAGGGAATATTTCCAACAGTCTCCCACTTGCACTAGAGTCAATAATTTAGTTAGCACATTTTATTTAGAGCAATGGCAATATAGTGTTTGTCCATGCTCTGTTTGTGGTATGGCCTCCATCCTATCAAATCTTAACAACTTCAGATCCATGTGTATCATTTGCATACTTATGCATCTATCATGCTTTCACAAGAATTCATAATTTATGTGAAACAGGATTAGTATATATTGAATTACTGGTAGGACCTTGATTCCTTAGATTGAGCTATGGAACTACTATTGAGAATAGTGTTCCATTTGCACAATGATCTAGAAACCATACCAAGTTCATAAATGAACCTTTGATTCATCACCCTCTATTGTTGCTTCTAAAGCGACCATATACTCAGCCTTCTACTATAGAATTCACCGCAGTAACTTTCTTGGACCAATTCCAACTTACTGTGCCACCAGAAATCAATTGAAACCAAAAGTTGCTTGGAGAACTGATGAATATTTTATCGATGTACTACTTACAATGAGCATGTATTGATGCAACTCCTTACAAAAATCTTTTCATCTTCTTTGTATGCGAGAAACATGTCATTAGCACTTAACGACATTTTCACTATTGTCCTATGATCAACAATTTGGTCATTCTGGTAATGTAACATCCCAAATTTTCAATTTGGAATGTTATACATAGATTATCAATTGCATATCATATTTTGTTGCATTGTTGGCTTGATCCTAGAAATTCTACGCAACTCAAGGACCCACAGAAAGAGTTGGTGATTTCGTTATTTTCATATTTGAGTTTTCTCAAATTTTGAAAATAGGATCATTTGGTTTTATTTATTTTATCTTCAATTATTTCTACTACCAAAATTTCAGAGAGGGAATAAAATGACTTTCCCAAAATAAAGAGATAATGAAGATTTAATAAAAAATCAAATAAGATTTATTTTGGAGTTTTTCGCTTTTATTTGAATTTAGGAAAAATGCGCATTTTACAAAATTGCATTTAGGCCCCAAATAAATGTTCATTTTGTCCGGCTTGATTTTAGAAGCCGGGGAAATTTTGTTTCGGGATTTTTGGGGTCCGTTTAGTATTTACTTTTATTTTTCTTCTTCGCGCAATTATTTAAAAAAAACGTGCAACC